>NC_080788.1:105339592-105964592 GCF_028018385.1 Neofelis nebulosa | reverse complement strand
GGTTTACTGCAGGAAAATTACCTTGAGCAGATCAGTGTGTGTGTGTGTGTGTGTGTGTGTGTGTGTGTGTGTGAGACTGTCAGCTGACATCCACAAAGCAGTCAATTACAAACTTTGCATAGCTAGCTATGACTTTGTGTCACCCTAGAGAAGGTGAAGGTGATGTGTTGAGGTTCCCTCTTGAGAATCCTGCCCAGCTGAGGCTCTGCACAGGCTGACAGTAGCTCTTCTAATCCTTACCTTGCCTCTGACACTTCCCTGGATGGATTTTGTTGCCAGGGCTCTATAAGCAGCGATTCCCTTGGCAGCGAGAGAGAAAAGGGACCGAAGCTTGCAGCTTTCTGATCACTGTGTAACTCCTCATGGAGAAGATGGGTTGCTCGTCCTTCAAAGTGACACCTGTGAAAGCCATGTTTGTCACTCACAGAGGGGCTGCCCATTCAGAAGGCAAAGAGGGGTTCCATTTTTCAGCTTTCAGTTTTAGCAAACGGCACAATTCCCCAGGTGATGTAATAGCACTCTGCTTATCAGGTTCGGTGGTACAGCTGCAGGGCACAGTCCGTATTCCCTGTAGAACAATTGACCTGGCATGATGCTATCGTATAAGGTGTGGGGAAAACATCCTGGACCTAGAAAGCTTGAACATAGCCCACTAGTCTAGCTGCCTCCTTTCAAGGGTCATCACCTTCCTCTATTGTACTCAGTGAAAAAGTTTGTCAATTCCACTGGGTTGCTACCTGGCCCTTAACCACCTTTCTCAGTGCTGCCTGGTTCCTGCTCAAAATGACAGGTGTAGGGCCTCCTTCCACGTAAACCTGCAATGCTGGTCCAGAGGGAAATTATAATTTCCTTTACTGCTTTATCCCTAAATTACCCAGAACCCCTAACCAAAGGCTGCTGTGTGTACAGACTAGTATAGCACAGCATGGAACAGGGTAACGTTAAAAATGGAAAACTGGGGGCGCCTGGGTGGCTCAGCCAGTTAAGCGTCGGACTTTAGCTCAAGTCATGATCTCATGGTTTGTGGGTTTGAGCCCCACATCAGGCTCTCTGATGACAGCTCAGGTCCTGAGACCTGCTTCGGATTCTGTGTCTCCCTCTCTCTCTGCCCCTCCCCTGCTCGCACTCTGTCTCTCCCTCTCTCTCTCAAAATCCCTACTTAAGCTCGTGGCAGAGATAGGCCTTATTTAGAATGTTACCCAGTCTAACTGATTCTGGAAATAAATTATGCCAACACTCTGAGTGAACTTGGAAACAGACTTCCCAAACTGAGCCTCTTTGTGAGAACACAGCCTAGTCGCCACTTGATGGCAGCCTGAGAGACCCTGAGCAGAGGACTAGGGCTAGGCAATGTCCAGACCTCTGGCCACAAAACTGTGAGATAATAAACTCGTGTTGTTTTAAGCCATTACTTTTGTGATATTTTGTTTTGCAGCAATGCATAATTATTACAAGCCCCCACCTCATGGCATTGTTAGAATCTCATGAATTAAGGTTTTTAAGGTGTTTAGAATACTGCCTGGCACACTGTAAGGAGCTATTAACATTTTAAGGAATTTTATAAATTTCCTTTCATAGTTCCTTAGTCAGCAACTTGGGTGCTACTATGTGCCCACGTAATCCCTTTTTTCAAACTCCTTACGGCCTAGTGGGAAAATAATTTATTAAAAATGTTAATAACTATGAGGAGTATTCTAAAGGAAAAATCCAGAGTGCTATGGGAGGATATAAAGGGACCTTAGACTCAGGCAGGGATTAATTGAGGAAGTAATGTTTAAGCAGCAAAACGAAGGCTGAGTAGCAGAAGGGGATAAACAGCGGAAGGAAGAAGAGTCTAGATCAGCGCTGTGCAGAACTTTTTGAGAGGCTGGAAGGGTCCTATGTCAGTTCTGTGCAACCCAGGAGCCACTGGCTACTTACGGCAATTGATGGCTTTAAAGGTGGCCAGTGCAACCGACGCTCTGACTTGTAAATTTCATTTACTTTTAAATCATCTCCATTTAAATAGGTCCACGTGTGGGTTGTTGCTACAGTGTTAGAAGTGTAGGGAAAAGGGAACAACATGTACAAGGATCCTAAGGCTGGACAAAAGTGTTTTATTTGAACAACTGGAAGAGAAGTCCAGTTTAACTAAGCTGACCCTTCCATGCTTACAGTTCTGTTACTCAAACAACAACATTAGCGAACACTTGTATGGTACTTATTTTGTGCCAGCACTGTTTGAAGCATTTGCAAACTTATTCATACCTCAGAACAGCTTAAAAAATTTTTTTTAATGTTTATTTTTGAGAGAGAGAGAGAGACAGAACACAAGTTGGGGAGGGGCAGACACACACACACACACAGAAATTGAAGCAGGTTCCAGGCTCTGAGCAGTCAGCACAGAGCCCAAGGTGGGGCTCAAACCCATGAACCCTGAGATTATGACCTGAGCCAATGTCAGATGCTTAACTGACTGAGCCACCCAGGTTTCCCCCTCAGAACAGCTTTTATTACCTGCATTACCTGTAATGTATTGCCTGTATGACAAAAGTATGGTGTGGCTCAGCTAACTTGCTTATGGTGGTGTAGCTAGTGATAAACTGAGCTGGGCAGGATGGGTCCAGAATCTGTACTTCACTGCACAATATTCACTTACATACAAACCAAAAGGGATTATAAGGTGTGTTTGGGAGCACGGGATGTTATGCCCAGAATTCATGATCCCCAAAGACCACTAGGGAACCGAGTCCGATGCAAAAGCAAGAGCCTTTATTCCAGCTAGCTCAAGCTCAATCCCCTACCTGCACGGTGAGATACCAGGGAGAGAGAGCGAGTTTCAAAAGCACAAAGGTTTTATAGGGGTCTAGGGGCAGTTGGTGAGGTAATGGCTGTGGCCTCAGCCGATTGGCTGGGGAAGGGTCGTGGACTCGGCCGATTGGCTGGGGAAGGGTCGGAGTCCTGTTACACAGGTCACTGGGCGTGTTTTGATCAGGAAGTTTGAATGGGTGAGCGGGAGGTTACTCAAGGGGAGGAGGCGTGGTCTAGGTTTCTGCGATTTTCCCGGAAAAGGGGTCATGTCGGGGACATAGTCACTCAAGGTGGAGGACACAGAACAAGATGGAGTCGGCTGGCGTAGGCCCGCCCTTTCAGGGACTCTACTTCTCTGCTTAGGCCACTGTGCCTGTATATATTGTAGAAATGAACTATCTTCTGATGGAAAAGAAATGTTGTAAAGTAATAAAAAGTGATGTGCGTATCTAATGATCTCTTTTGGAGGAAACATGTTGTTATGTGCAATTGTACTCTTTGGAACATCTTTGGCATTCCTACTGTTTATGATGTCCTTACCAAAGCGTAGAGGGGGGACAGTTTTCCAACATGGGGAACACCTCCTATGTTTTGCTGTAACTTGATCGATCATTTAATAATTGTTTTCATAAACCTGGGGAGTCAGTGGCATATGACACAGTAATTATTTTTTGTTTTATACTAGTCATAACAACAAAACTACCTTGTATAAAATCTTAAAACTTTGAGAACTGAATTTCTACTTGCAAAGGTAAACAAGGGATGCTTAGACCTGTTTCAGAGAAGTTCTTTCTGTATATATTGGTATTATGTAAGACATTTGGGAGTATGAAAAGAATGGCTGCTTCTTTGTCCTGCAGTTTTAGGAAACTTGTAGCACTAAAATATCCCCTATGGAGGCATGGTTTAGTGTCAGCATCTCTTGGGTGAAAAGGAGACAGGATAGAAAAGAACTACCAATCTGTTTTGAACATTTTAACGAAATTGTGAACCCAGCGGATGTTTGGAGACTACACCACCAGAGGGAGTGGGATTACATTTTTAAACATTTAATCCCATCACTAAACATACTCTACTGGTGGTTAATTTAGGGCTGTAGTTAAAGGTGATTTCATACATGATTAAAAGCCAAAATCTGTTGAGGAAGAACAGATGCTCCAATTACCTTTGGCTTTATTTAATTGGATTCCTGAAAATAAGAAGTGCCTAAAAGATTTACTGTCAGAGCTTTGATATAAAAGGATGCAGCATTTGTCAATATTATCAGAATGCTAAGGAAGTGCCATAGCGGTATATGCCAACTAACTTGAATGTATGTTAAAAAAAAAATACATTAGGGGCGCCTGGGTGGCGCAGTCGGTTAAGCCTCCGACTTCAGCCAGGTCACGATCTCGCAGTCCGTGAGTTCGAGCCCCGCGTCAGGCTCTGGGCTGATGGCTCGGAGCCTGGAGCCTGTTTCGGATTCTGTGTCTCCCTCTCTCTCTGCCCCTCCCCCGTTCATGCTCTGTCTCTCTCTGTCCCAAAAATAAATAAAAAACGTTGAAAAAAAAATTAAAAAAAATACATTAACTAAAAGCAAAAACAAAAACAAATTTGGAATACTTGGAAAAGCAGCTTAAAGAGTAAAGGAACCTATGGTTATCATTTGGAAGTTACTTTTATCTACCACTATTATGAGCTGTATCACCCGACTTGTTGGTTGCAGGTTGTTTTCTCCTTGTATTTGTGATTTTCAACTTTGAAACTACTTGGAGCTTGTAAATATCACATACATATTGGTTCAAATCCCCTCTGGAGCTTCCTGTCATCTGAACTACCCCCCTCCCCTACCTGGAGGGCAGGGAGAGACTGAAGAAAAGGCAGAACACTCCAGATTGGTAGGTGGTGGGTTTAAAAAGCAAAGGAATTTACTTAGAAGGCTTGTCTCAGGCGGCTGCAAGATGAATAGATCTCCACATCCGTCTGCCAAATGTTAAAAGTTTATCTAGAGGCCTTAACTGGGTTTGGTCATGTATACTTCCCGACGATCTCAACACCACATCACTGTCTCAAGTCCAGTCCTTTGGAGCAGCTTCTGAAGTGGGGAAGGCAGACGGAGCCACATCCCAAGGGCAGGGGAAGGCCTGCGGAGCCTCTGATTGCCAGGGTCCAGCTCACAGGTCAACTGGCAGTCACGTCCTCTCCGTGACCTCCCCCAACAAGATAACCAAATACAATTCTTAGGTTAAAAAAGAAAGCCTAGACGTCAATATCTAGATTTTAAAATACAGTGGAATAGTCTGGCATCAAGGAATCTCCAGATAGAAATATTAACTTCAACCTGGGAATAACTGCCTATCTGCGCATTTGAAGTATGAATTCCTAGGAAAAACACCACCAGGTAATTCTCAGGGAAAGGCTGGGAATTCTCCTGGCTGGAGACTGTACTGTCTCCTGAGGCCACACGTTCCATCTTGACACAGCTGGGACCACCAGGGTGTGCCCCTTAAAATGAGCGGGATCCTTCAGTCCTTGTTCCTCTCATACGCCATCTCTCTTTTCACACGGTAATGATGCTCGACATTTATTGTGTTCTCACCATGTACAGATACCGCCCTGCGTGATTTAAGCGCACCATCCCGTTCCGGCCTCAGAACAACTCTAGGAAGTGAGTTCGATTTTTATTCCCAGTTTACCAGTGAGAAGACTGTGGGGACTGCAAAGCCCAGGAAATATTTGAAAGGATCAATTGGCCTTCTTCCTTCCCTTCGTCCTTCCCCCATTTATTCTGTGCTGGATACAGTGTTTGGTGGTGAGAATAGAAAGAGGAATGCAGGCTGATCCATGCTTCTTAGAACTTATTGCCAATGGGGAAGACAGTCCTATAACAGAGTGCCACAGGAGCCCCGAGAGAAGAAGAGAAGTTTCGATCCCATGAGAGATTCCAGTGGAAGACATGCCTGAGTTGAAATGTACAAGAGACTCTCCTGGCAGGGAGGGGTTGAGGGGTCAGGAGCGGTCAATGTGTGCCTTCCAGGCAAAGGAAGGGCCGAGTCTCAAGGTGAGAAACAACCAGGAATATCTTGTCAGCTTGGCTGAAGTGTGGGGTTGGAGGAAAATCTTGGGAAAAGCCAAGTTTGGAGAGTAAGAGGGGGGGTGGTCTGATGTGAAAGGCATGGCATTTATGAACTAGAACTTCATCTTAACCTTGTACGTGATGGAGAACCTAATACAGTGATTTCACTAGGAGAGTGATGTGATGACACTTGTGTTTTGGAAATATCCGAAATGGTGTGGAAGGCAGATTGGAAGGGGATAACACTAGAGGTGTGGAACCACGTTAGGAGACTGGGAGTTAATCTGGCTGAGAGATGGGAGAGGGGGCTGGATCATAGCAGTTAGCAGTGGGGGTCTAAGGAGAGGGTCTCTCCTCAATTATCACTTCTCCAGCCTGATCTCAAGAGGGCCTGGAGCACTCTCCGTCGCTTGGAGCTCTGTCCTGAAGCCTGGGAGGATTTGGTTCTGATCCTGGCTCTGCGTTCACACAGCTGTGTGCCAGTGGACATGTCACTGAAACTCTGGACCTCAGTGGCCTCATTTGCAGAATATCAAACACGCTAGATGATCTCTGAAGCCTCTTTCAGGTTCTATCTTCTATCTTTCCAGTGAATGGCATGGTTTCTTTGTATCCATTTCAAACCGGATGCAGTGGTATATCCAGAATAAATGAATAACCTCTAGTGTGGAGTAGATACTTGAGTAGAAAAGAAACTTGAAAATCATTTAATGCATGAGTTTTCATATTTCTGATTAGCTGTAGAATATTTCATTCAAATGAAATATTATGCAAAAGCTCAACAAACAAAACAGATGGAAGCTGACAACCTCAGGCAGATGTGAAGGTAGGAGAAGGGAACCCTGCCTTGCTCAGTGGGAAGCTCTTAGGGGACTCCCAGGGCTTAAGCCTGATTAAGCCGGGCAGGCTCCGGGTGGGGCATTCAGTTGTCCAGCTCCAGTCAAGGAATGAGACAGATCATGACCCCCATGGTCATGGAGTTAGCGACAAAGTCGAGATAGGATCTAAGCCTTCTGTTTTTTCTACTGTTGCGTGGTGAGATAAGATCCTCAAACTAATGCTTTCTTGGAAAGTGCAATGTCAAATACCGTGTAAAACTTTTTGCAGCGCACAATTTGGCAACACCATTTTGATGTTTTTCTCACACTAAACTTATGATAACATTATAAGGGCATAAGACATTGGGGAATCAATTGCCCATAGATCCTTGTTTAGGAATGAATTATGACTTGTTTTCTGAAGAAAACTTTGACCTTTCCTGGATGGAGATGGTGGAGATTGTATGTTCCTTACGTAGGCATGCTCGCTGTTAAAGTTCATCAGGCATCATCAAAAATAGTCTTCAACTTATTGCTTGTTAAAGAAGGTAAATGGGTCTTCCTTTAAGTAGTAATACAGAATATTTGGCTCCAAGGAATTGCCTGCAATAATCAGTATCAATTAATCAATTAATTATGCAAATTAAGCTAGTCAGCACCTGACACTGTGCTAGGCGTTGGAAATACAATGGTGAGCAAAGACAGAGCCAGCAGCTGCCCTCGTAGAGCTTCTGGTCCGGTGAGTGAGCTAGACAGGTAAAGACAGCTTTCCAGAAGATGCAGCTTCTAGTGTGAGACATGGAGGAGAAGCCCCAGACAAAGGCAGGGGGCAAAGTGTTGTGGGTGAGAGCTTTCCAGACGGAGGGAACAGCACATTTATAGATCCAGAGGTGAGAGAGAGCATGACTTTTTCAGCAATCTCAAAGAGGTTCATTTAGGCAGCTGGAATGAGGGGAACAGTCCGGGAGTTGAGGCTGGAGATGTGGAGGCCAAAGTCTATTCAGTGATGACGGGTGTGGAACCCATGCTGAGTCCTGTTTGAACCTTTGAGGTGTTTGAAGCAGAGCCTTGTTTTAGGGAAAGCAGACTGACTGTGGTTTGGAGAATGGATTAGAATTGGGCAAACCAGCCAGAAGGTTGTGTGGTAATCCAGGCTGAAAGGAGGGTCACCTGGCCTCGAGTAGTGGCATTGAAAAAGAGGAGGAAAAGACCAGCTGGGAACTATCATCAATGGGATTTGGTGATATTAACCAGTTTCTCATTTGAGAGTCTCAGTATTTACAGAGACCTTCCTGAAGGATAGAGAGCCTGTGAGTCTCCAAACTTTGGTTTTGGATCAGTTAAGAATTATAAGAGGGCACTGTGTTTGAAGTGTTTTATCAATGTGATTTTACTCCATAGTGCTTTAACATTGTGCCATCAGGTTATATGTTCTTACATCTTCTTATGGATGTTTCTCAGACTGTTGTTTAGAACATTACATGGGATCCTTTATAGGAAGATCCTGGAAAACTTACTCTCACGGTGCACACCAGTAATGACTTCTGTTTCTCCTGACTTTGTTTTGAGCTCTGACCATGATAAGTAGTTTTAGGGACCACAAGTTCCTCTTTGGTTGGTGTCTGGGAAGCCCAAGCCAAATGATTGTTGCTTCCAGCAAAATGTATTAGCCCTTGTGGCGTTTACTGACCTCATTCTGGCTTCATTTTCTGCTTTCCATTTTTGTTGTTGTTGTTTATTTATTTTTAAGAGAGAGAGAGAGAACACGCACGCGCTGGGGGTGGGGGGGGTGGGGAGTGGGGAGGGGCAGGGAGAGGGAGACACAGAATCCGAAGCAGGCTTCAGGCTCTGAACTGTCAGCACAGAGCCTGACATGGGGCTTGAACCCACCAACCATGAGATCATTATCTGAGCCGAAGCCAGACGCTTAACTGACTGAGCCCCTCAGGCACCCCAACTGGTTTCTATTTTTAATTTTACTTTCTTCCCAGTTCCTTACTTGCTTGTTATTGTTTTAAGTCTCAAAATGTAGTATCTTTACAAGCCACTTTGATTCCGTTTGGAATGAGATTGACTATAATAATTATAATAATGTGAAGAAAATTTCTTGTATCTTTGTGCCACAGAACAATTAGAAAGTTAATATATATAACTTTATATAATATATAATATCTCTCTCATTATATATTATATTATATATAATGTATGTGTGTATATTATTAATGTATATGTGTACATTATATATAATGTATATGTGTATATACACATATATGCTTGTAAGTGTTTAATTTTGAATTGAAAATTTAGATTCAAGTTTTTGAAAGTCTAAGGGTTTCTCTTGACTTACAAAGCAAAAACATGCCTTTCTCAGTCCTCTTTCCTCGGGATTATAATTTGAATATCACCAACTTCTTCCTTCTGATTTAAGCTGAATAGTAGCATTTTCTGTTTTTGTAAAGAATCACTTATTTTCACCAGTACTTCTGTAATTTTTCATATGGGAGAATTTCTGAGTATTTGCAAAGATTCATTTAAAAATATAAATGTGGTTATATTGGGTTAGTCTTTTTCTGAGTCACAGAAATAACTCCTTTCCTTCAACAGTCAGGCTCTGTATTACATACAGAAATATGGATTTAAAAGATTTATTCGTGTCTCAAAGAAACTGGGAATCTGGTGGGGGAGGGAAGTTAATCCCATCGATCTTCACTATAGTGAGATAAATGCCTCCACGGGGTGGGGGGTGGTAAGCACAGTGAATACCTTAACTTGCCAGGTCCCCACTTTTGCCTTGGAACAGCTCTGCTGTGTCAAACTCCCTGCATTTCTTTGTTCTGTGTCTGATTGTACACCGTTATGCAGACCCAGCCTGTGTGGGTGTCCGACTTCTGGCTCCCCATTTTTAAGTTAGAGGGTTTGGAGTTATATGCCATACAAAAGGCTGCAGCTCCTATCCAGACAAAATATTATTGCAGGTAACATTTAATGCCAGATTTTGCTTAATGGAGTCAATTCCACGTTGCTTTGTTAATGATGAGTGGAAGATTGCTTTGCTGATCTGATCTGGAATCAGGGAATTCTATTAAAGGACATGTTCTGCAGAAAGGACGTTCTCAAATCTCTGATCAATACGCTTTGCAACACTGGCATTGATTTGCATTGGTGGATGTAGTAGAATCCAAAAACGGCCACAGTTTTTTTGTAGCAATACCATCAAGAGGCAAAATATTTTTCTCCACCTCACGAATCTGGGCTAGCCTTATAACATGCTTTGGCCAATAGAATATGGCAGAAGCAATACAGTGCAAGTTCTGAGTCTGGGCTTCAAGAGGCCTTGCAACTTGGCTCTCACTCTTGGGATTTGATTGCTGTCTTGAACAAGACCGGGTTAGCGTGCCGGAGGATGAGCCTACTCGTTGCTGTGAGAGAGGCCATCCTAGGCTGGTCAGTCCCCAGCTGACCCGCAGATGCATAAGTGAGCCCAGCTGAGATCAGAGAAGCCTGGACAGATCAGCAGAAATACCCAGCTGACCAATAGGTGGTGAGAAGTAACAAATGGTTGTTATTTTGAGCCACTAAGGTTTGGGGTTCTTTGGTGTGTGGTAAAAGCTGGATGGTAGGAGTGCAGTTTGGACATCACTGCAGTGGTATGCATGTGCTAGTGGACTTTAGAGCAGAGTAGAAGAAAGGAAGGAAGGGTGTTAAAGAGAAAGGAAGAGGGGCGCCTGGGTGGCTCAGACAGTTAAGTGTCTGACTTCGGCTCAGGTCGTGATCTTGCAGTTTGTGGGTTCGAGCCCTGCGTCGGGCTCTGTGCTGCCAGCTCAGAGCCTGGAGGCTGCTTCGGATTCTGTGTCTCCCTTTCTTTCTGCCCCTTCCCTGCTCACACTCTGTCCCTCTCTTTCTCTCTCAAAAATAAGTAAAACATTAAAAAAAAATTAAAGAGAAAGGAAGAAGAGGAGAACATACACTCACTACCTTCTGCATGCCCGGCTGATGATCCTTTTTTTTAACTTATATCAATGAAGAAACAAGTACACAAATCTTCTGAACATTGTAGTAGATTACCCATAAGGGAGATTCAAGCTCCTAATTAATTATGATTCCCAAAAGATTTGTCAAAATGAGCCCATGTTATTTATGGCAGTTTTAAAATATCAACCCCCTAATGAGAAAAGATATAATTCTATTTATTTCCTCATATCTAAAGACAATATAATCCATTTATCAACCCTACCCCCAGTACCCAAAACATGAGGGGTAATATTGTAATTTATTATAATTATATTATATATATTATTATATATATTATATATATAATTATATTATAATATAATTATATATATAATTATAAATATAATTCACATACGACTGGAAAATAGACATCGTAGGTTTCACTTTCATTTAACAGAGCCCTTGCTGGGCATCCCCCCGTCTGCTGAGTCCAGAGTTTAACTAGGGAGGATAGAAAGACGAGGAAGACAAATCTTTGATCCACTTGGGAAGGGTGAGGGGGGGCTGGGGATGGTGGGTGCTGTCATATACTGACAATAAGGGCTGTCACTAATTCACCAAAGGGCCTCTCTAGCCTCAGTTTCCTCATTTGTAACCCAGGGAAGTTGCTCCATTTCTGGTCTTGACATACGTCAACCTTTCCTGAGTGAGGGTACGTGCTTTGCCCTTTCTTCCAGAAAGTGGTCCTGATGCAAGATTTTCTTTATTACAACGATTCTCTCAGGACTGAACATGTTCTGATTGTCTGGTGTGTGGCCGGGACCCTGAGAACCCCTGGCCACGTTGTACTGAACAATGCAGTCCCTGCCTTTGAGGAACTTAAGTGTACAGTGTGGGAAAGACCACGCAGTATAGAAAAAGCTCCGATGGGGCAAATAGCTGAGCCCTCCGGGAAGGGTGGTGCTCAGAGAAGGCTTCCCAGAGGAGAAATGCCTTTGCAAATAGCTGAAGGATGAGTAGCATTGGTCAGATGAACAAGCGTTTGTAACTACTACCCAAGCATCGATGGTCTTACTGCATAGAACCAAGTGATTATAACTCATCACGTATGTACAGAAAACTGTGTACTTTGTTAGCTCAAGAATCTGAAGGCTTTTGGGGTGCCTGGGTGGCTTAGTCAGTTAAGCATCAGACTCTTTTTTTTTTTAAATTTTTTTTTTTAATGTTTATTTATTTTTGGGACAGAGAGAGACAGAGCATGAACGGGGGAGGGGCAGAGAGAGAGGAAGACACAGAATCAGAAGCAGTCTCCAGGCTCTGAGTCATCAGCCCAGAGCCTGATGCGGGGCTCGAACTCACGGACCGTGAGATAGTGACCTGAGCTGAAGTCGGACGCTTAACCGACTGAGCCACCCAGGCGCCCCAAGCATCAGACTCTTGATTTCAGCTCAGGTCATGCTCTCATGGACATGAGATCGAGCCCCGCCTCAGGCTCCACAAGAGAGTGGAGGCCTGCTTGGGATTCTCTCTCTCGCTCTCTCTCTCTCTGCCTCTGTCTCTTCATCTCTCTCTTTCTGTCTCTGTCCCTCCCTTGCTCATGTGCTCTCTTTCTCTCTCTCAAGATAAATGAATAAGCATTTTTTTTTAAATCTGAAGATTTTAGGACTACTTTGAGATGTTACAAAACTTTTTATGTACTCGTTGTCATGGAGTCCTGTTTTATTATTTATGAGAACATGAAGGGACAGAAGAATTAGAGACCTTTAGTCAGACTTCATCACATTCACTGGAAAGGAGATAATTGCAATTACTGAAGAGATTAATGTGGAGGCAGGCGGCACTCTCCAACACATTGCACATAAAAACCCAGCAACACTGGAGAATAGAGCTAGAATGGGTGTTAGGATTGATCGTGTGTGTGTGTGTGTGTGTGTGTGTGTGTATTCATTTTCAGAGCAGGGAAGTCAGAGATCAGGGAGTTTGGAAAATTACTCTAACAATTACTTTTTGAATTTTGAATACCTTAATACTTCTCCTAACGATACAAAAGCATGTTACTGAGCTGACGATCCTTTGGCAGCGAGACTGACTGATCTGACTGCTCTGTCTTGTGGGCGGGAGGCTGCATAAGCGACGGCCCCTCACTGCCGTCCATACAGAATAGAATGGAGAATTCACACCCCAGCTCCTGGCTCCTGTTATCACACAGTCGCCCAGGTTGCACGTGTCCCCTGCACTTTCAGGCTGCACGCGGGTTTGATCCAAGTGGATCCACTTTCATGTCTCAGCATCAACGGGGAAGCCCTGGGGCAGGAGGCTGGAGGTGCTTGGCATTGGCAGGAGGTGGGGTGCTGCCAGGCTGTGTCTGTGTGAAGTTGATGGGGATCCATGCAGAGTTGGTCCCTGCAAAGGTGAAGCAAGATCAAGTGAACTGAAGCATGAAAGGTATTTGGTACAACCATTTAGCTTTTCTCTTGAGAGGTGTACTCTTTCTGGTAAGTAAGGAACCTCCTCTAACATCAGTTAGGTAGTCAGAAAAATCAAAAAAGACAAATGTCCACTTCAGCACTGATGGTCTGTGTTATCTCAGTGTGTTTGAGGAGCAAATTTTATTGATGGGTATCACTGACACTGGAAATAATGATGAGGTAAAACCTTGTGAACATATTTCTTACAAATTAATAGTTCTCGAAGCTGAAGGCAAAGTCATTCCTGAGATTGATTTTGGCCATAGCTATTCAAGATGTGGATGTATTGAATATATATATATATATATATATATATATATATATATATATATATATGTTTTCTGGACTCTTTGCCTTGTTGATACATTCTAATGAGTTTTAAATATTCTATTCTCTGATTTTTCCATACTATTCATAATGTTCCTTTCCAACTACTGTGCCTTCATTATTGTTTATTGATCGTTGTTTCAGAAACTGGTAAACATATACTTGAACATGCACAGTATGCTCTTGGAAAACAAAGGATAAAGAAAATAAGATTTGAAAATTTAATGCAGTGTTTAGAGAAAGAATTCAAGCCTATTTTGATTGTAATGTTTTAGTGACTTGACTTTCACGTGTCAAAGTCATCCTGAATGTTTATGGTCATCATGCCAGAGGGAAGAGAGAACTCCGAGTGACCTGTATGATCTCTCTCTGGCTGGGAAATGCTCACTTTCCCTTTCCTTTAGTAGAATCAGTCATATAGCCCCCGTACAACCACAAGGGGGCAGGAGATGCAATTCTGTGGTATGCCTACAATAAAGGAGAACCGTGGATATTCGGCAAATAATACCAACCACTACCCTGGCAGGGTTGACATTTTTAGCTGGCAATGTTACAGAAAACCTTGTGAGATAAGTCATATGCAGCAGGTTTGAAGCTGTGGCATGCATGGCATTTTAGATGTTGAAATTAAAGTCTTATTTGTAAAAGGAAGACATAGCAGGTTTTAATGTATAACCACCAACATATCTGTTTAAAGAGGTTAACTGAATATTTATTAGTCAATAAGAATAGTGGAAAATGCAATCTCAGTATTACTGGGGCTCTCCTGCTGCAGGATTGCACAGTCAGGGGAGATCTTTGGCTAAGCTCAAGCTTCAGGGAGACATGCTGGTCTTTGGTCCATTTGTCTCTGCTGAGATGTACACTGATCAAGCCCATATTCCACATCTTGGAGCTAGCAGCTCTGCTGCCTTTGGGCCAAGGTTGGAGGCACCAGAATCTCTACTGAGGCTGTGAAGTCCAAGGCTAATAGCCCAGCGTCCCTCTGGGTACTGCCCTGTGATCTCTCTGAGGCCATTCCGCTTCCCTGGGGCACTGCCGTCAGGCAGGACTGGAGTCCCTCCCGTGCCTGGGGACCACGAACTTTGGTGCTGTTGTTAGTCTGAAGCATATTCTCCAGGTCCTCATGCCTTCTCAAAGGACAGGAAGAACTGCTGACCTAGAGCATCTTTTTCTGCAAAGCACTTAAATTCTGTGGCCCACCTATTCCATTGGTCTGCCAGTGTGATTCCAAGATCTGCCCCATGTGATTGCTGTCATGGAATTGTTGAAGGGATTAAAGGAGACTCCTGACAGCAACTGACATGGAAATTCCTAATGATGTGAAATGAAACGTCCAAGTGAATTAGCTTTAGTAATAAAGAATGGGCAGGGCAGGGATGGGGTTGGGAGGAAGACATTGATATTTATTGTGCACCTACTATGTACCAGGCCTTGGTAAGATATTTTCATATGTTATCTCACTTAACCATCATAGCAACACTATTAAGTAGTGAGTGTGAGCCCATTTTTACAGACGGAAAACTAAAACTCAAAGTGTTCTATGTATCCATAAAACAAAATAATAATGATAGCTACCATTTATGATGCTTTTATATGGCAACCACTGTTATAAGGTCTTTATGAATATAATAGTTATTTTACAGTTTATTTATTTTGAGAGAGAGAGAGACCAGGGGAGGGGCAGAGAGAGGGAGAGAGAGAATCCTAGACAGCTGTCAGCATGGAGCCCAAACAGGGCTCAATCCCACAGTGAGACCATGACCCAAGCTGAAATCAACAGTCAGATGCTCAACCCACTGAGCCACTCAGGCACCCCTATGTCTCTATGAATATAAAATTATTTAGTCTACCATGGGGTAAATACTATTAAAAAACAAAATTCAACCAAATAAATTTTAAAGATATAATTGCTTTTATCAAGCAACATCTAGCATGTACAAGGAAGCTCACAAAAGTTGTACAAATGGAAGGTTTTTGTAGGAAGGAGAGTGAGGCAAGAAGTTACTAGCAAAGGAAAAGAAAGGATTGTTTCAGCTAAAATCACCTTCCCTTAGGGGGAAGGGCAGGGAATCTTATTAGGTGGATTACCTCATCTTCCTTTGGGGGATGGAGAGGGCCCATGTGACAGAATCCTCCCTGATGTTGATCCGAAAATTCCTGACTGAAGAGTTAAGACTACATTTCTGGGGGAAGTTGAAACTGCAATTAGGTTAGGTATAAAGTTCAGATTTGGTGACTTAGCTTGAGTGACACCATTTTGGGCCTGTTGTTTTCTTCTTAACAGTACAATATTCTTATTTTGCAGATAAGGAAGTTGAGTCATGGAGTTTGAGAGACACCCAAGGTCACACAGCTAGAAAATGGGGAACAAGACTTGACCCCTGGCAGTCTGGATCCAAAGTCCATGTTCTAAATCATTGTACTATATGGCTGAGGGATGGGGTGAGGAAAAGAGGTTGGGAGGGGGGAGAGAAGACAGACAGACAGACAGACAGACACACACACACACACACACACACACGTCATAGACAAATTCTCAAATTTGAATGTATATGTTGAAATGACTTCAGACTTTCCCCCAAAGGATTTCAACACATTTCCAAGGAAATGAGCCTCAGAAATAGTCCTATGATGGAGCCTGGTGCCAGAGGTCAATGAAGAGTGGACTATCCCCTGATTTCATAGACAGGTACTGAGTGCTAGTCCTCTCAAGCCCTTTCAATCCCACTATTGGCTGAAAGGCAAATTAACAATGCCTAACATTGCCTAAGATTGGAATAGAAAGGCAGTATCAGGGGGTGCCTGGGTGGCGCCCTCGGTTAAGCGTCCAACTTCAGCCAGGTCACGATCTGCGGTCCGTGAGTTCGAATCCCCGCGTCGGGCTCTGGGCTGCCGGCTCGGAGCCTGGAGCCTGTTTCCGATTCTGTGTCTCCCTCTCTCTCTGCCCCTCCCCCGTTCATGCTCTGTCTCTCTCTGTCCCAAAAATAAATAAAAAACGTTGAAAAAAAAATTTAAAAAGGCAGTATCAGTGTTCCAAATGGGACAGCTGATGACCTGGTGGTTAAATCCTCAAAACAGCTTTCCTGAAAATGGAATAGGAACACTACTTTTTTTTTCTCTCCAGATGCTAGTGCTTATCACCTAGTTGGCTAGATGCCAGATGCTTTTAAACACAAACACTGTGCAAACTACCTGGGGTCAACTCTGTAAATAGTGCTGATGATTATACAAGGCAACACTGGCCCATGGGTATTAAACCTAAACGTTCTTGGCTCTCCAAACAGCCAAGTTACTCTTAGCCCAAGGAGGTAGGGGCGCTCTACGAGAATCCTTCTTTTAGCATCTTTTATTGGTAACTCCGAATAGGTGGTCAAAAAGATTAAGCAACTTGTTCCTGCCATGGAAAGAAGACTAAAATCCAGATTTTCTGGCCTCTAGCTGCTAATCACAGTAAAGAAGACTAGATTCCATGGATTTTATTTTACTAACCCTTCCAAAGTATAAAGGCTGATGCAGTCTTTTAAAATGATTTTACGACAGACTGTACATCTTTGAATAGAATTTATGTTCAGTGATCATAGTTTTTAATGTTATTCCTTGGTATAGTTATTTTAGCATCAGACATAAAGATTGTAAGTGACTATCATATAAACCATTTTACAAATCATATGCCTTTTTTTTTTTATAACACAAATGGTCAAGTTTTATATACTCAATTAGTATGAATACCTAATCTGACTTGGTTAGATGATCAAAGTGAATATGGTCTAGCTATTAAAACACACTTGGAGTCACAGACAGATGTCCTGTGCTAATAATGCATTAGAAATATTCCTGCCTACAAACCACATTTTTCTAAACTGAGTTATGATTTACCTGGAAAATTGATTTACTATTTGATTTAATAGGGAAATTGGCTGTGTGAAACTGGCTACTATGAGGAACCATTTTCGAATCAAATAACCACCTTCAGTCTTCATTTGTTCAATTATATCTTTCCTCATTTTTTTCAGAACAGATTTGAGACACTCGGGTATTTCACATTTTGTAAATTTCAATTTTTGTATTTGGGTTTGTGAACACTGGTGGGCTGACCATATAAAAATGTTTTGTAAAAATTCTCTTCCCCTCAAAAGAAGTTCCATAAACTTTTAATGACATGCAACGTGAAATTTGAAAGGTTAAAAAACTTTTCTCATATGCAACAGAGAGTGCTTATCAACTAGCAGAAATTTGCTTCTCATTGTTGATCAATTAATAATTGTAGAATTTCAGTTCCATTAAAAAAATGTGTGGCCTAGACTGTGGTATGTGCTTGCATTTACTGTTTTAGTCACCCTATTACAGATGATTAGGGAGACACTTGTAAATGCTCTGCTGTTTTGAAATTCCCAGGTCAGTCAGAGATTTTTTAAAATTATTTTAGGAAACATAGACTCTTGTGGGTAAAATATTTACATTATTTAAATTTATGCTGAATTTGCTGTTTGTACGAATGTTGAGATTCAGTTAAGTACATTTCTAACCACTACTCTGGACATTTCTAAAAACAAAGCAACACTAGGAAGAAGGCAATAATTTACAGAGTAAGTGTAATTTAGCTCTTAAATACATTATGGTAAAATAAGTTATAAGCATTAATGGGGCAAAACCACTTGTCTTTAAAGTCTGTGTATATTCTTATTCCTATTACACCAGAAGGTTTTTGCTGGAGTAGTTTCTTAATTTCTCTCTCATCGAATCATTGATATATTAATATGCTATGGATTATGATGTTATTAAACACATATTAGATGTAATGCAGGCAAATTTGTCTTATAGTAACTTTAAACAAAAGGGACATCTTAGTGTGAACAACCCATTTCACCATGTACAATGCATACATTTTGTATAAGGTTTGCCACCGAAATAAAAATAATAAAAGTACCAAAGTGTGCTGACAATCACTGTCGGGGGCGGGGTGTTGGGCAGCAGAGTATAAAGGCATAATCCTTCCATTTTTGCTTTAAATTTCAGTTCCTCACCATTGCATCCAAGGTTGGTTTTTCCTTTAAGTTCATTTTGACCTTTAAGTTCCTTCCATCTTTCCGTGCCCAGGAAGCAGGTGTGGGAGGAAATTGGCTACTTTATGAACCCTCCCTTCTCCAGCCACAATCATTTCAGATTCACTCCACTCTCAAAAATCTGTGCTAGGCTTTGTGTCTGGATGAAACCCCTTAACACGTTGTGGAATTTAATCCTGCATTTTCCTATGCTTAAATCTAATTCATCTTTTAAAAAGTTTGCACATTTCTTCCCACTTAAGGATATACACACAATGGGGAAAATGCTTGAAGGCAGAATGCTGTGATTGGCTCTTTGGAGGTTTCTGAAGGGGCACTGAGGTCAACTTGTTCCCCCCCCCCCCTCCTCCCTAAATTTTAGAAATGTGAAATTTGGCAGGGATGTGTCTTAAACTGGGTCTGGATGGAAAATGAACATAATGACCTCTAAGCTGATGAGTTGACACCTGAACCCCCATCCCCTTTAGTTTCTGAGTTGAGATTTTGAAGATTGTTTTCAGGAGGCTGTGACTACCAACTGAATAGAGAAATCATCTCCACTACTCACTGATTCTAACCCGGTGGGTATCTCACGAAAACAGAAGAGTTACACCTGAGGGGAGGGTGTTGGCTCTGAACACACAGCTCAAGGACGTTCTCGACTCAGATGGAAAGTCTCTAGGCTGTAGCTAAAACTTTCATCCGTCCAGATATTTACAGTTTGAAGGGCTTCCCCCCTGATGTTTTTGGCAATAAAGGGAGAAAATCATTTCTCCTAAGGGCATTTGAAACTGGCAAAATAAACATGCTGTGCACAGCTGAGTCTCCCTAGCCTTTGATGTTTTCGCTGGGAGGCTGGAGGGTCGGGACATGGACCGTCAGACTTGAGGGCTTCATCTTTGAAAGTCTCCGTGTCCGCAATACCGGGATAATCACTCCACGTGCCACCTGCGGAGGCCTCATTTTTCTTTTCATTTCTTTAGAAAAAGACTCCTCGTCGTCTAGGCAAGTTTGGACTACTGATTAACTCCTGGGAACACTTGCGCATCAGCTGATCCCAGGTGGTGCAGACGCCTAGCGGGGACCAGGCCCCGGGGGCGCCCCCGAGGTGTCATCTTCCCGAGCGACGGTGCACCTCTCACATTAACACTTGGTTCCGCTTCGGTCTCCTCCATCTCCACCCCTCCACCCAGGGGGCCTCCCTGAGCCCCTGCCACCAGCTCACCTTCTCTTTTCCTCCCACGCCCCCGGACAGGGCATCCCTTCTGGCAGGTGGGGTTAGGGGATGTCTAGTCCCCGGGGAAGGACGGCAGAAGGGTTAACGAGGAGAGTCTGCGGCCAGGTGGGGCGCCCACACCCGCCCGGCCGCGGTGGGCGTCGGAGGTGAGGGGGCGCTGTTCGGGCAGCAGTGCGCCGGGCGGCGGGCGGGAGAGCTGCCAGGCTGACGGAGACGCCGGCCCGAGTGGGGGCCGCTCCGCCGCCACCGCCGCCGCCGCCGCTGTGATGCGGAGCCGGTGCTGCGCCGGGCGGTGGAGTCAGAGCCCGGGCGCGGGAGCACGAGCTGCAACATCAGCACCGGCGGCGGCGGCGGCAGCAGCACCTGCACCAGCTCCCGGGCCCCGCGCTGCGCTCTCCGCCCTGCCGCGCCCGGGGCCGCCGCCCCGCGCTCTCTATGGATGTCAAAGCGGCCCCCAACGGGGTGGCCACCATCGAGGACCGGATCCTGCGGATCACTGGCTACTATGGCTATTACCCGGGTTACTCCAGCCAGAAAAGTAAGACGCCGCGGGGCTGCCTTGTTCCAGGCACCGGAGCGGGTGGGATGCGGGAGGGCGCGCGGTCCGGACACCTGCAGCCCTGCCGGTACCGCTAACGCTACCTTCCTGGCGGTGGGGCCGCTGGGGCGAAAAGTATGCCCGTTGTTCTCGGTGCTGAACCACGAGAGAGAACGGGGGCCCGAGCCGTTTGCGCCTAGGAGTTTGGAAACAGTGGCAGCCTTGGGGTCGGAAGCGCCGGGGGGACCGGGTGAGCGCTCCGGGCGGCCGTCGGCCGGCTCACCTCTGGCTCATTTACCACCAAGGGGAAGGCTGCCATGGCTGTTTACTTAGCGGAAAGTCAGCCCTAGGTGCTGCACTCCCCCCAGCCCCTACTGGGTGCCGGGCTGCAGGCGGGGCGCGGGGCGCGCTGGCTGGGTAGGCTCGGGGGTGGGGCCGGCGGGGGCGGCAGAGGCAGACTTGGGTCCCGGCGCAGGCCGGCTCTGCTCGTTCACTCCGGCTGTCGAGACGTCGCCAGCGCGGGAGTTACTCCTGCTAAAATGTCTTTGCGAGGTCCTCCACCCCGGGCAGAGAGAAACCTGCTCAGGTCTCCGAGTGCCGGCGCCTGGAGCCAGAGACCAGTGCAAACGACTGGGGGTGGGGTGTGTGCAAGCGGGAGGCGCGACAGGGCCAAGCTCCCGCGCGGCCGGCGGCACGTCGCGGCTCCCTCTCAGCCTGAGTAGGCTTCTCGGTTCTGCACAGGCTTTCTCCCAGCTAAGGGGGGGTTCGTGCGGCGCGGATGCTTTCACATTTCTAGAGCAGTTTCGCGGGGAGGGCGATGAGGTGCGCTCTACTCTGTCCCCCTCCCCCCAACACACAAACCCCACTGGCTATCTTTGCTGGAATTAGTTCAGCCAGCGACCAAAGTGAAGCTCATTTTTCTCCGAATTGGGGGACTAGTTGCGGCTTAATTCCCATGCAGGTGGGATCTCGCTTTTCCTGTATCAGTGCGTTTCTGTCGCAATAGATGGAGCCTAATTGATGTTTTTGCTGTTATTTTTAACCAGAAACCGTGCAAGATCCTCGATGCACTTCTGATTGGTATTTTTCTGTGACATTTTGGGGTCCGATCAATGTTACAGTTTCTCTGAAGCAGACAAACCCTGACACATAGAGGAGAAAACACTTTTTTTTTTCATGTAACTTTCTCCCCCACTGTGCTGCATCTCTATTTAATAATAATTCAGGAGCTTTGTTCTCATAGAGATATTTTCTCATTTGATATTTCATTTGGTTTCAGGAAAGGCCTGTCTGATTTGGATGGTTTCAGTCTAGCTGTTTTTAGAAGCTTACATTATTCATTTTCCATACAAAAGTAATTATATAGTGTTAGAATTTTCTGGAAAGAAAATAACACACTGTGGAATGCAGTTTGAAGTCTTTGTACTATAGATTCAAAAACTTCTTTTTTTCCCCCTATTGGCAAAGGGTTTCTTTTTTTTACCCTGGAAACTTAAGGACAGCACTATGCTATGAGGCACCATAAAGCACTATGGCAAGGAAAGTATGCTATGTGGACATTAGTTGGATTTCACCAAGTAATTGAATGTTTTAATTAGGAACCATGGGATTTTGGTTGCTTAGAGAACATGGAAGCTGTCTGAAATTTCAAGACCCAGGGTAGTTTATTAATATAATTTTTATAACAATGGAACTGTGGTTAATAAAGAACAAACCAAATGGAATACTGGAAAAGTGACATTTTAAATAAAATCACGTTCATATTATCTTTCCGTGCTCATTCAAATAGCGGCCCTTGTTTCATTTGCAGTGCAATAATAGGACAAAAAGAGGGAAGAGCATGGGCTGAGACAGTAACTGAAGCAAACAGGGATAAAGGTACATTTGGCGTAGTTATTTTTGATGGGCACTTATCTAACTTGAGGCCAGAGAAGTCAGTGAAGACAATCTCATGAGCACAGAGAATTACATGCTAGTCAGATAACTTTCAGGATGTTCGTGCCTTCAGAGGTAGAAAGAGATTGCCATTTTGCACAGTGAGAGACGAGGAGAGGAGAGAGCTGGAAGAGAGCCAGGCAGCCGAGCACCGTGAAATAATCCTGCCCTTAATGCAGGCCTCAACTAGTAAACAAACACATTGAAGCAAACCAGTACAATATGGCCAATTGATTTAGCTGTTACCAGGAATGAGCAACAGCTTGGGGCAAGTCTGGAGGGATATATTAAGGGAAAGGCTATGGTGAGGAATATGGAATATGTGGAGGCAAGGTGACTTTCCCATTTTCTGACTGGTCACATGTGAGGCCTTAAGGATGATCTCTTGATATCTATGCCATCTACCTTTTTAGAAGTAGGTGGGGACTCAGCTCTGAGAAAATGCATCAGTGATCAGCCTCCTGTTAATGTATACTGGTTCCGTCCCTGGCAATCAGGAAGATGAGTGCCTTGTGCAGAAGAAATGCTAGTAGTCAGACTGACACAAAAAGAAGTGTGTGTGTGTGTATGAAATATATTGTCAGGGTATGATATTATCAGGATAATAATCAGGGTGCAGAAATGATGGAAGCATTTGTCTAGCCTTGAGTTACTTTTGGTCTGGTGGGGGAAATAGACTCCTCTATTCAACAAGTGCTATTTGAGGACCTCCTATGTGCCAAGAATACGCCCATGAACAAAACAGACAAAAACGTGTTCCTTTTTGGAGCTGAAGTTTCAGTGAGTGGAGACAGACAATGATAACAAACAAATAATGTCGTATGCTTCAAGATGATAGGTGCTTTAAAAAAATCACAACAGGGTAAAAAGAATGAACAATTCTGAGGGGGGGGGTAGAGATTGTGGCAACTTTAAATAGGGCAGCCTGTTAAGACTTCCCTGAGGAGATCACAACCAGGCAAAGCCTTGAAGTATGTGAAGAAGTTAGATGCGTGAACATCTGGAAGATGTTCCAGGCAGGGTGGACAGCCAGTGCAAGGCTCTGAGCTGGGACGTGCCTGGCATGCTAGAGGAAAAGCATGGAGATCTGCATGGCTGGAGTGAGCAGTTGGGAGAATGGGTAGAGATGGAGTGACTGTGAATGCAGGGGCTCGGGTAAAGTAGAGCCTTAGAGGCCATTGTAAGTCCTTTGGGAAGCCTTTCTGGGGTTTTGACAAAGGAGTGATGTGACTTGACTTACTTTTCAAAGGGATCAGTTTGACTGCTGTATTCAGGCAGGAGTGGAAGCAGAGAGACTAGCTATGTTATTGCAATAACGTGGGTGGGAGATGATGTCGGCCTGAACCAGAGTGGTAGCAGGTGGTAAGAGGTGGTCAGATTCTGCAGATACTTGAAGTTAGAGCCAGTAGGGGTTACCAGTGCACTGGATATGACATCTGCAAGAGAGACAGGAGCAAAATGTGATTCCATCTTTTCTGGTTTGACCAACTTTGAGTTGCCAACAGCTGAATGTGGAAGGCTTCAAGGTAGAGGGAGTCTGGGGCTAAGGATAATATTTGAGGAATGTTAAATGTAATTGGAGATGGAAGGTAAGCCTGGACTTCATAGGAAAGGTCTGAATGGGGATATAAATTAGGGATTTTTCAGCATCTGGATGGTATTTGAAGCCTAAGACTGATGAGAGCTCCAAGAGTGAATTTATGTAGAGAAAAGGAACAAGGTTTGAATCCTGAGGGTCTTAGACATTAAGAGGCTGGGGAAGAGGAGAAACCATGCAGGTAGACCAAGAAGGAGCTCCCAGGGAAGTGGGAGGAAAACCAGGAGCTTGTGATACCCTGGAAGCCAGTGAAGAGTTTCAAGGGGAAGGGATTAGCTGAGTCCGATGCTGCTGAAAAGTTAAGTGAAATAAAGACTTGTAACTGACCACTGAATTTGGCAATTGGGGGTCATTGGTGACCTTGACAAGAACCCTGACAAGAGCAGGTAAGGTAGGATAAAATTTACTAAAATGTGTATAAGAGAATTAGATAACTTGGAAGTGTGAGCATAGACAACTCTTCAAGGATTTTTTGTGCAAAGGGGAGCAGAGCCAATGGGGATCGTAGGATCAAGGAAGTTTTTTTTCTTTTAATGGAAGAAATAACAGCAAGTTTGCAAAGACTTGAGAATGATTCAGTAGAGAAAGAATAATCCATAATGTGGGAGAGATAAGGCATGGAATCTACCGCACAAGAAAAAAGACACTTCATGCAGGGCAGTGTGTGTGGGCGCAGGTTCTGGAAGGTGGATAACCAAGATGGTGGGAGGCAGCTGAGTTTCTCTTTGGTTGCTTTAATTTTCTCCAAAGAGGAAGCAAGGAATCAACTGAAAATGAGGATGGGGGAGGGTGTGGTAGTGGTAGGAGGAGAGAGAAGGTGTGAATAATTGGGTAGGGAGCATGACCAGACCGGGAAAGTGCAGTAAAGTGGTTTGGCTGCCTTAAAGAGCCCATTTAAGAGACTGTTAAAAACTGAGAACAAACTGAGGGTTGATGGGGGGTGGGAGGGAGGGCAGGGTGGGTGATGGGTATTGAGGAGGGCACCTTTTGGGATGAGCACTGGGTGTTGTATGGAAACCAATTTGACAGTAAATTTCATATATTAAAAAAAAAAAAAAAAAAAAAAAATAAAGTTTCTGGCCACAAATTGAAAGTGAGACCAGTCGGTAGGTTGTTATATTCACTGATACAATGAAGACTTGGAGCAAGTGAAGAGAAGGACTTCACCAGAGTGCAGATTATCCAATGGGTATGATAAAATAATAGGGGAAAGGGAGTAGTAAAAGGATGCAAGAAAGGTATTACCGTAATGGTTGACCGTAGAATTTAAAGCTGGTGAGTAGAGGAGAGGAAATCAAGGTAGTTAGGGAGAGTGAAGAGATGGTAGGATCAGTGGGTTGCAACCTCAGTGGGATCAAAGGGGAGCGGAAGTTAGCTGGAAGATGAGAGGCGGTGGTGAGAGAGAGAGCTGTATGCAGTAAGAAGTTATTTCCGTTAGTCAAGTCAAAGGATAAGTCAACTTACGTTTTATTGTATTCCATAATTGATATTCTTGGGGTGAGCCTTCTTTTTGTGTTTGTATAAGGAGGTGGTATGTTGGTGTGTAGTGAATTAAAGCCTAGTGATTTGGAGATCGATTCTAGTCTTAAACCTGCCAGGAGCTGGCTCGGAGACCCTCTCTGTGCCAGTTTCCTTGTTTGTAAAAACAAACAAACAAACAAACAGTATAGAATTTGCTGTCTCAGAACAGCCATGCAGTAGGTCAGCTTTGACAGCTTTCACAAAAGTCCCATCTCTTCACTGCACCTTCCATCTCAGATGGCAACCAGTTGTCTTTCTTCGTTCTATGTTTTTTGCACCTGTTGGCCTTTTGTTTTTCTATGCCCCATTAGTGACCAGGTTCTGTGGTTGTTTACTCTTGGTAGCTGCAACAGTAAAACCTCTTCCCCTTACTCTGATCCCAGCGCTGAGCATCTCCTCTCCAAAAAGAATTCTATCAGCTTCTGGCTTTTCTGGCTCTCTGATGTCTCTGACTGCTGCTATGACTTAGCATGTCCCCAGGTTCCAGCCTCAGTTGGTTTTTCTCACCCTACTTTCCCTGAGTAAGCTCATTCAATCCCCTGGCTTCGCTGTCTCCTATGAGTCTGTATATCTAGGTTCTCTTTTCCTAAACCCAGGCCATTTCGAACTTCCTACTAGACTGCCTACCTGGATGTCCTCTAGGCATGTCACACATAAAACTAAATTCATCAGCCTGTCCTTAAAATGTGCCCTTTCCTTCTTATTATACTTTTTAGCTTCCAATATCTGCATCTAACCAATTGCCTGGAAACCTGGAGTTATCCTCAAACCTCTACCCTTTTTTCTTACCCATATTCAGTTAAGAAGTCCTATCTGTTTTTCGCTAAATATGTGTTTTCCATCCCCACTGGCACTACCTTATTTCTTTCTATCCATCACATCTTTCCTCCAGCCTCAAACCCTTCTAATCTAGTATGCACACCTTAACATTTAATTTCGTAAAATGCAGATCTGTTCATCTCGCGTCCCTCATCAAATGCCTGGAATAAGTCTTGATTTTCTGTGGAGTAAAGTCCAAACTCCTTAGCATGCCACAATCTGAGCCCAGATTACATTGTTCTATTTTAGCACGCATTTCCCCCACTAATTGCCAAAGTGATGCATGCTTAATGCAGAAAATCTGGAAGGCAGAGAAGCAAAGGGAGATTAAAACAAAATTACTCATAATTCCATCACCCAGAGGTGATTAGTATTCACATTTTGGTTAATATTATCCTTTCAGTCTTTTTTATATCCATAAATACATGCAAATTCTTTTTATTTCACACTAAACATTTCTCATTGGTCTATATATTCTTTTTGTCTTTTTTTTTCAATATATGAAATTTATTGTCAAACTGGTTTCCATACAACACCCAGTGCTCATCCCAAAAGGTGCCCTCCTCAATACCCATCACTCACCCTCCCCTCCCTCCCACCCCCCATCAACCCTCAGTTTGTTCTCAGTTTTTAACAGTCTCTTATGCTTTGGCTCTCTCCCACTCTAACCTCTTTTTTTTTTTTTTCTTCCCCTCCCCCATGGGTTTCTGTTAAGTTTCTCAGGATCCACATAGGAGTGAAAACATATGGTATCTGTCTTTCTCTGTATGACTTATTTCACTTAGCATCACACTCTCCAGTTCCATCCACGTTGCTGCAAAGGGCCATATTTCATTCTTTCTCATTGCCATGTAGTACTCCATTGTGTATATAAACCACAATTTCTTTATCCATTCATCGATCTATATATTTTTAATAATTTAATGTATTCATAGTCTTCCATATATTCAAGCACCTTAATCTGATTGTTGGATTTTTAGTCCACTTTTGGGGGAGGGGCAGAGAGAGAGGGAGAGACAGAGTCTGAAGTAGACTTTGCAGAACCTGGCTAGGGGCTCAAACTCAGTGAAACCGTGAGATCATGACCTGAGCCGAAACCAAGAGTCACAAGCTTAACTGACTGAGCCACCCAGGCGCCCCCAGGTTGTTTTTTTTTGTTTGTTTGTTTTTTTGTTTTTTTCATAGCTCACATGGCCTCCACAAACCCTGGTCATAGTCTCATCCAGGGGCTCATTATTTCGATAACATTATTGTCCCCATGCTCTCCTCCTCAATGCTTTTTTTACACTATGGCCAGATGACTTCCTCTCCCTGTGTCTCCTTCATCACTCTTTGGAAAGCTCTTTGAAGGCCAAGGCTGAGTTGAAATGCTGTCCTCTGTAAAGCTTCCTGATTGCCCCAGGCTGGGTTAATCCTCCCTCTGTGCTCCTATAATACTGTGTACTCACCTCTGCTCCAGCACTTATCACACTATTTTTGGCTGTTTACACTAGACTGTCTCACCCACAGAGCTGAGGGAAGGCAAGGACTTATCTTTATTTATGTATTTTCCTCTTAGGCAAAGTGTCTGGTATATATCCTGGGTGCTCAATAAAGTTTGTTGTACTAATGAATGAATGATTATAGTTTCCTTTGAAGAAATTGGAGTTAATTATTTTCTCACAGAAAGGGAGAGAGTCCATGATAGTAGCAATTGGAGAAAAAATTCACCAGCTATGAATGAATCAAACAGATGTGCCTATTCAGAGAATACATCAGATGGCATCACTTTACCTTTGTGGTTGTAACTTCTGCATTTTTGCCCTTCTTGTTTTCTTTATCACTTTCTCTATGCTTGAAAGGGGCAAAGGCTTTTTTTTTTTTTTTTTTAAATACAGAGTAGTACCAAGTTGGTAGAATTGTAAGAAATACAATGTGGTCCTTCCTCCCACCCCCTTTTAAAATGGTTGATGTTGGTCTTCATGGTACAATACGTAACATTTAAGCAACTCTGGCTGGAGTAAGTTATAAAATTGTCTCTTGCTAGTGACACAAACGCCATCACTATTTCTCCCAGTTCATGTTCTGTTTTACCCTGATAATAAGCTTTACATTGCTTTGTATGTGATAGGTAGTGTTTCATAGACAGTTCTAATTACCATGGATGAGGAGTATTGAGAAGTCTTTGTTACATAGCTTTTAACTGTAATATACAAGGACTGTATGAGTATCATTGTTTATGTTATTCACGTTGGATTATGTCATTTCTACAGTGCTAATTTTGGTGTGTATTTTTCATTTAAAATATAAATTTACATATAAGTTGGGTATTTGTATTATAAAATACTGCTACGACTAGTAGCTAACACGTGGGCTTAACATTAAGTTTCAGACTGGCTTTCTAAAGAAAGTATATCTAAGGCCTGTTTGAGGCCATGAGGTCTAATGCAAAGACCTTAAGATTCTGCTCTGCTACTTCTTAGCTGTTAAACACCTCAGCTCAACAATTTTGTTCCTGTAGTATGGGAATAAAAGTAGTTGTTTCACAGGTCACTAGGAGGATTATGTAAGACAATGGATGCAGAATGTCTGGCACAGTTCAATATATGGAAGTTGTTAATGATTATGGAGGAAGACAGTAGAATTGGTTTCACCATCCAAGAGCCTTGCTCATTTTTTCCTGGTAAATAAGTGACTTACCGCTTTTTTCTGTTGCTGTTTGTTTTTCATATTCAGCATTGCATTTTGAATTGGTATTGAAAGTTGTGTTAGAGCGATGTTAGAAGAGATCATTTGCACATTATCCAAGTTCACAATGGTTTTCCATTCCTTATCCATTTCTGGCTCGTCTGGTGCTATAATTGAAAGGGGCAGTGTATTACACTTATCTGGGTTGCCCCTAAGGATAGTTTAAAGTGGGCTGGAGGCCATTTGTGATGAGGTTATTCCCAGTGGGTTGATCTAAAAGAGAGAAGACAAATCTAGGGCCTGTGAGGGACGGGATGAGTCTGCATATGTAGAGATACCCAGACCTCAAAGTAGAAGGGAGTGCAAGGGTGCCAGGGGTGTGGGAGAATAGGGGCAAGAGAGTGGGGGAGGGGAAGCATGGAAGCCCATGTGAAGATGGGTAGCATGGGTTGGGGACAAGTAGGGTTAGATAGGATTGGGAGGGCAAACAGGTGGAGAGGAAGCGAAGCCTGAGGATTAATTTTGAGCCAGTTTGTTGAAAGTTGCAGTGTTTCTTTAATATGCAGAGTTTTAGAAGCACAGTTCCTTTTTGGGCTGTTTATATAGCAGTAAACATAACAGAGTGTTTTATGTTCTACTTTAAAAAATACATCATTATGTTATAAACATATAAACATGTTATAAACATATAAACATCTATGTTATAAACATATGAACATGTTTCTACATAATCTCTGGAGTTAATTTTTTTAAGTTATAAAGCGTTTAATTATTTACAGACCCAGAAGAATATAGAGGAAAAGAAAAATAAACTTGTCACTCTAGCACACTACTGTTATTTTGGTTAATTTCCTTCCTTTCTTCCTAATGCGTATAGGGCTCCCCTTCTTGAGTTTTGGCAAATGTAAACTAGAGTGTAGTCATAATTCTGATATATACACAATTTTGTGCCCTGCTTCTCTTCCGTTTAACATTTTAGGATAAGCATTTTTAATTTTGTTGCATTTATCTGCCTTGAGAGGCTGGAATTAGATTCTCCTTTCAGAGATCTTGCCTTAAAAAATTTGTGCAAACTGGTTCTCAGTTATTTGAGACTAAATAAAATGGAGAGACCTGGAGTGTTCGTGAGGACTTATTTGCTCTCTAGTTACAAGGTTGCATTTGAACTGGCTTAAGCAAAAATGGAAGTGATTGAAAGGATACTGGGAATATTCTATGGATTTTAGGGGCAGGGATCAGGTGGGATGAGCTAGCATCAGGTCCTGGAGGGTGATAGGGAAAACAGGAAGCCCTCTTTCTCTGCCTTTCATCTCTTTTTTCTGGCACATGTTCTCCATTCTTGTCTCTTGCTGCAGGCTGGCTTTCTCAATTTCCTTGTCCAAATGGTTGAAAATAGCCTCTGCCAGCAGTTCCAGTGTTTACGTGTCCTCTATTCAAGAGAGCAGACAGATTGAGCAAGAATCTCTTACTTCTAAATCCAGATTCCCGGAGAAAGGGACTCTTTGGCCCAGTTTGTGTCAAGTGCATACTCTTGATTCTATGGACTATGGTGGCTTGGGGCAGGGTCAAGTTATGCAATCATGGCTGCCAGAAACTCTCTCCAGTAGCTCTTTTGACTGTAGGGGAAAAGGTTGTTTGAAGTGAAAAGGAGCAATTGGCCGGACAGTCAACTTAATCGCTATTGGTTCACAGAGCTTGCATAAAAAAGTTTTTTACTCTTGGGGCGCCTGGGTGGCTCAGTCGGTTAAGCGTCCGACTTCAGCGGTCCGTGAGTTCGAGCCCCACGTCGGGCTCTGGGCTGATGGCTCAGAGCCTGGAGCCTGTTTCCGATTCTGTGTCTCCCTCTCTCTCTGCCCCTGCCCCGTTCATGCTCTGTCTCTCTCTGTCTCAAAAATAAATAAGACGTTAAAAAAATTAAAAAAAAAAGTTTTTTACTCAAATCATAGGCTTCAATCAAGATCCAATCTTTTCTTTTTTCTGTTTCTGATAGTTTTTGGAGTATATCAAGATCATACTTAGTGAGGTTATAGAGACAATATTTCTACAAACTAAGAAAATCCAGGTGTCTGTTGAGAGTGTAAGCCCCTAGGGAGTTCTGTTTAAAAAGTATCCAACCAATACTGCAGACTACTTATTAAGTTTTATTGAAGTGCTACTGCTTACATCAAGTTTGGAAGACATATTTCGTTTTCTAGCTCAGATAGGGCAGTGCACCCGTTCCTTCAGGTTCAAGGTATGGTAATTGAGGATGACATTTAACGTTGTATATTTTATTTTTTATTTTTTATTTATTTATTTATTTTTTAATTTATTTTTGGGACAGAGAGAGACAGAGCATGAACGGGGGAGGGGCAGAGAGAGAGGGAGACACAGAATCGGAAACAGGCTCCAGGCTCCGAGCCATCAGCCCAGAGCCCGACGCGGGGCTCGAACTCACGGACCGCGAGATCGTGACCTGGCTGAAGTCGGACGCTTAACCGACTGCGCCACCCAGGCGCCCCCGTTGTATATTTTAAACAGGCATTGAAAATTACACTTTTCCGCAGTCTGGGATTTTCTATATTTAGTCCTGGGTTAATGCCAAGATGGCACTAGTGAGGTGTCAATAATGGTTTTGTGGTCTTGAAAACCAGACATACTAACAATTGTTTATCTCCTGTGAAAGCTAAGATTCCTAAGGGGGTCAGAGCATGCAGATTTTTGCTTCTGATACCTTGCTAAGCTCCAAGTCATGTGACTTTGGTATCTATCTTGTGTTTCTGTTCATACCTATGTCTAAGCACAGTCATTCTGGAGGAAAGATCCAGATCGAGTGAGTTGGGAGCCATTTGGAACACTGTCTTCTCTGCTAGACTTATGGTGGCATGTTCTAAAGAAGCAATATAATACATCTAAGGTGACATTATTATTTACCAGGGACTTTTTAGAACAAATATATTTAGAAGTTGAAAACTTTTTATTTCTCCATTATATAAATATATATATATGTGTATATATATATATATATATACACACACACACACACACATATTTCTCCATTTTATATATATATATATGTATATATATATATATTTCTCCCTTTTATATATATGTGTGTGTGTGTGTATATATATATATATATGATATGTGAGCACTTGAAGCATTAGCTTCTTGCTGTGCTCGTTTCTAGTTCACAGCCATCAGGATCTTTTTAAAAGCATTAATTGGATTATTCCTCTGGTTAAAGTTTTTAGTGGCTTTCGATATGTCTTTGGAAAACTGTAAAACCCTAAACCCAGTCTACAAAGGTCAGTCCTACATGGTCCAGTTCTTCAGATGGCAACACTGTTCCATGCCCCGATTATGCTGTGGGCATAGTGGCACGTGCTCCAGTCCCTTTCTTTCCTCCCAACTGATGAACAGGCTTTCCCCCACTCCTGGTGCTGTTACCTGACTGGCTCCTAGCCATCCTTCATGTCTCATATTCAGTGCCACTGCCTCAGAGAGCACTTTGTAGCTTTGCACCTCGCTCCTCTGTACTTTTCCTTTGCAGCACTTCCTACAAACTGCACTCACAATTTATGTTGATTGCTGTGACTGTTTGTCTTTCCTGCCCACTGGTCTCTTAGCTCCCTAAGGGATGGATCCATGTTGTTCAGTGCTGTGTGCCCCGCACACAGAATTGTGCCTGTGCACTCCATAAGTATTTGTTGAATGTGTGATCAAGGCTTGTTAAAAATTTCAAGTAGACTTTTTGCAAAAAATCAACTTTTTATTTGAAATATTTTTGAATTTTTAGAAAAGTTAAGATAATACGAAGAATCCCTGTATCTCTCTCACCCACCCTCCCCATTGTTATCACTTTATATTACCAATGTAAATTTGTCAAAACTCAAACCAATATTGGTACGTTACTGTGAATTAAACTCCAGGCTTTATTTGAATTTCACTAGTTTTTCCACTAAGTTCTCCTTCTGGTCCAGGATCTGGTCTGGCCTGTTGCATTCAATTGTCATATTTCTAAAGTAGGCTTTTTAATGAAAAGATAACTTCAATTTTATAGGAATTTTCTGGCCAGGTTTTTAGGGCTTGGGTCAGATCATATTTGAAAGCATAACTACTAGTTTACAAGGTGATATTGGATTAAATTCATGTTAGAAATGACCTACGACTTGACATAGAAATGACATACTATCTTAGAGGACTGTTCCATAGCATAGAACAGTAGTTCTTTTTTATTTTTTTTTTATTTTTGTTTTCAATATATGAAATTTATTGTCAAATTGGTTTCCATACAACACCCAGTGCTCATCCCAAAAGGTGCCCTCCTCAATACCCATCACTCACCCTCCCCTCCCTCCCATCCCCCATCAACCCTCAGTTAGAACAGTAGTTCTTAGTATTTCTACTTTTTAACACTTAGGGGGATGCAGAAATCTTTGAAAAATCTAGATAAAGCTATAGATTACCTCTTCACCCCCAAATACACATACATACCAAACATTTTCATGCGGTTTATTTTATTACACTGGAAATTTATCATTTCACAGGAATGGGCTATAAAGTGGATAATTGCAATGAGTTGTATCTGTTTTTCTGTTTCATGAGAATGCGTACAAAATTTAACGGCAATGCCTGGAAAAATTGAAAGAATTCAAATGTGTTAACTAAAATAGGAGTGAACTTCAGTTTTATTCAAAAGTGAATTTCCACGAGGACGTTCTTATAGTCTGGCGTGAATAAAAAGCTGAAATTCTGGAGTGGTCTTAGGCATGGGAGTCATCATTTCCACTGCACTCAAGTCACTGAGGTCACTTTTGAGGCAAGATCTGCATCATCCATGCTGTCTTTGACAGAAAAGAAAGGATGATGGATTTGTGTTTCAATTTTGAGGTTGTCTAAGCATAATTAGCTTTCAAGTACATCTTGCAGTGTATCTAGATACTCCCAGATTGTTGATCTGCACAGAAATGTTATGACATGTCATTCTGGATTCTTGTTTTCCTGAGGAGCTGTGTTTCCAAAGGAACTTGTGGTTTTCACCTGCATTGTAATAGTGACTTTAAATCTTTCAATGAAAAAGCATATCATAAAATCTATCCAAGTTACAGTGATACGCAAACTTCCCTTCATTACCAAAGCGGGAGCACAAACCTACTTTTCTCACCAGGTGCTGTTTGTTTGACATCTTAACCTTTCGTGCTTCCTAAGAAGCTCACAGAATAGGCCGATGCCTTAGATGGTATTCATATGCCTGTAACAGAAAATCAGGATGGGAAGCATTGGGAGACATACAGTTATTTGCTAAAGGGAAATAGCATAGCTGCCCGTGTCTCCAATGTTTGCATCAAAATTGGGGCAAATAAACAGCTTGAGGAGAAGACTTTATTTGATAAAGGCTTCCATTTTTATCCCCTGCTGCAGACCACAAACCAGTTTATCCATTTCCAAGGCACACTGGTTCCCAAGGTCTCCCCAGGATGAATTTGGCTGCAAGAAAACTCAACTTCTATTGGCTTAAGCAATAAGGAATCTATTCTCTTTTAGAGCAGTTGAGAGGTGGGGTGGCTGACTTAATGGCTTATGCTGTAGTGAAGTACCTAGAGTCTATTGTTTTCCATCTCGTGGTGTGGACTTTTTCTTGACTTTCTTTTAAAAGTGTTTTATTAACTTTTCTTTTTTTGTTTATTAAAATTTTTTTAAATGTTTATTTTTGAGACAGAGCATGAACGGGGGAGGGGCAGAGAGAGAGGGAGACACAGAATCCGAAGTAGGCTTCAGGCTCTGAGCTGTCTGCACAGAGCCTGATGCGGGGCTCGAACTCACGGACTGTGAGATCATGACCTGAGCCGAAGTCAGACGCTTAACCGACTAAGCCACTCAGGCATCCCTTCTTCTTCTTCTTCTTCTTCTTCTTCTTCTTCTTCTTCTTCTTTTTTTTTTTTTTTTTTTAAATAAAATTCATTGTCAAATTGGCCTACATACAACACCCAGTGCTCATCCCAACAAGTGCTCTCCTCAATGCCCATGATCCATTTTCCCTCTCCCCCACCCACCTGTCCACCTTTAGTTTGTTCTCTGTATTTAAGAGTCTCTTGTGGTTTGTCTCCCTCCTCTTCTGTTTGTAACTACCTTTTCTCCCTTCTCTTCCCCCATGGTCTTCTGTTTCACTTAAAGTTTTACTTGAAGTTTTAATAACTTTCTTTTGTTTTTCTCATATTTCTTTTAAGAATATGGCCTATTGTTCTTACGTTATAGATATGATAACTTCTCTTATTCTCTAAGGAAGTTACTAACATGTTTTTGTTTGTTTTCTTCTCTTGAATGGGCTGGTTTTTCCAAGTTGTTTTTTTTTAAAGTTTTTATTATTGTTAGCCAATATACTTGAAATTTTGTGATTTTTGTGTACCTTCTTATATTCTAGAGTAGAGGGCTCCCAAGCTATTTGGAATCTGTGGGAATGGTGGAGGAGGTCAAGAACCAGGAAGGGTCTTGCCCCAAGTTAGCCTGCTGCAATTTCATGGTTGCTAGCAGAAGACATGAAAGTCCCGAGTCAGAGACAAAAACAGACTCAACCAAGGCTACGGAATTTTGCCTCACTCTTTCAGTGGTAACTGGTAACTTAGGACAATTCTGTGTTGTGAATTGGACTGATACCTACTTTCCTCTACCCTCAGTGTCGGTTTCAGTTTCCTCAGGCCTGAAAAGTCATTTACCACTTTTAGCGTCTAACATGTTGTTATTAAAAAATGAATACGTAAAATGTTACTACCTTCACTCTTGATTCTTGTGGATTTACACCTTTAAAAAAGTCACTTATCGGGGCCCCTGGGTGGCTCAGTCGGTTAAGCAGCCGACTTCGGCTCAGGTCATGATCTCACGGTCCGTGAGTTCGAGCCCCGCGTCGGGCTCTGTGCTGACAGCTCAGAGCCTGGAGCCTGTTTCAGATTCTGTGTCTCCCTCTCTCTCTGACCCTCCCCTGTTCATGCTCTGTCTCTCTCTGTCTCAAAAATAAACGTTAAAAAAAAATTTTTTTAAAGTCACTTATTGTCATTTAGCGGAATTTCCTGAATGAACAAATAGAGACCTGTGTATTCAATCTGCCATCTTTACCAGGAAGAATCATTGTCCTTTCTACTTCTATTCTTTGAAATCTTCCCACTTAGACTAGATCTGCTATAAACTGAGATAAATGTCGTATTCGTGGTGGCAGAGTACATTATCTTGATTTCCTCCTGGTGGGAAGCTATTTTAGATATCGTAACATGGGAGCAAACAGGATTGTGCATTATCTGTTTCTTGATCTGAATTTTGGTTTCACAGACATGTTTACCTTGTGAAAATACCATCAAGCAGGCACTTAAGGTCTGTGTAATTTTCCGTATGGATGTTATATTGCAATAAAAAGTTTATATTGAAAATCGTATGTAACATGACTATGTATCATAGCATTCCAGTCCATTTGACCCTAGTTTTACTAAAACATTGAATTAAAATTATTTTCCAAATTTTCAGAGTAACATAAGTAATTATTTTTGTGTGTTCCCAGTTTATTGACCCCTAAGCACATCCCCTAATCCCTTATCAGTATGAGGAAGTGGTTCTCAAATACTTTGCTGCATAGTAGAAACAACTGGGAGTTCTAAAAACTATCCCAATGCTAAGGCTAAATTACATTCCAATTAAAACAGATTCTTTGGTATTGAGACACAGGCATCGGTCCTTTTTATGCTCCCCGGGAGAGTCCAATGAACATCCAAGGCTGTGAACATAGGTCTAGAACATGGCTTCTGAAACCATCTGTGCTAAAGGACCAGTCTGTATTTTTAAATTTCCAACTTGTTATAGATCAAAAATCTTGCAAAATCAATAAAAATGAGCTAAGAGAAAAAATAATCATGCACTGAAATACCGTAGCAATGTCAGCTTGTGTCAAGGTTTTCTTAATGTTTATTCTCAATTTCCATATTTATCTGGTCCCAGATTGGTAGCAGTTCATGGCTAGTACCAGTCCACAGAGCACCCGTTGGGTAACACCTACCACTCGGGCAATGGAATACTCTCTCTCTTTCTTAGCACAAGCCAAGTATCCATATCCTCTCCTCTCTGTGGAGTCATTTTGGAGACTGAAGAGAACTTGCACTGAGGTCTATAGTGGGTGTTCTCATTCTCTTACAGCCCTCCTGACACACTGCATCTACTCTGATGCATTTTTAGGCTCTGAAAGCATGGGGTGAAAACCACTATTAGGAACTCATGGCTTCATTTGAGATTTTTCAAGTATTATTTTCCTTCAGCTGTATAAATCCGGGAAACACTCTTGACTACTAACATCTTAGCATGTGACCTCGTGTATATTTGTAGTGTATCTAATCTGTGTGTTGTATGGCTAAGTGAATTTCAGGGAAAAATCCGCTGAAGACTCTCAAGAACCTTGTTCTTAGTGATTTTGCACTGTAGGCTAGAATGGAGTGAGAATTCTCCTGTTCCATGGGCTGAAATCTTCAAAGGATACCTGGAGTTTCACTCAGAGGCCTGTGGGGTTGCCTGTGGTGTTTGCAGGGCTGAATGAGAAGTGGGCTGCTATAATTTGCTACCCCGAGATCCTTGGCCCAGTAGTCTGGGAACATGGAAATTTACCCATGTGGAAGGAAGCCCATTAGGTTTATGAAGCATGGGATGGAGAGTGAGGTTTGGAATTTGTGGGAACTTAATCTTAGGGAGGAGTTCAGAATGAGTCAAATGAATCATTTTACGGTGACATCTAATCCCCTTCCCTTTGGGAGATTATTTTGGTGGCAATGCAGTTGAATTCTACTTGAAGCAGATTTTCTGATTAACATGTTCCAAGGCATCTCTTACTTTTTGTTTTTGTTTTTTTTCCCCCCTTTCTAAGTACTGGCTCACCTGTTTCAGAGAAGATGACACAATTACACTTATTAGACAACCAAAGGCCACACCAGATGTTGTTAATTGCACTCTCAGTCCCTTGTGTGGCTTTTAATAAAGCTGTCTTCAATGGCCTTATTACTCATCTTGACTTGTATTATATTCTCATTATATTTGCTGTGAGTGTAGAATTTCACAGTGGCTTTCCTACATGTGACTTAGGTCTGACTCCCAAAAAAGAAGCAGAAAGGAGGGAGAGGATATGTTTGACTTTGGGCTTGAGTACTTTTCCCAACTCAGGTTTGGTTACTTGATAAGAGATGGAAAATGGAGGCAATGTGTCTAACCTAGTTGTTTCTAGATTCTGTCTTCTTTAAAGTTTTTTTTTTAACCTTTACTTTTGAGACAGAGAGAGACAGAGCATGAATGGGGGAGGGTCAGAGAGAGAGAGGGAGACACAGAATCTGAAACAGGCTCCAGGCTCTGAGCTGTCAGCACAGAGCCCGACGCGGGGCTTGAACTCACAAGCTGTGAGATCATGACCTCAGCCAAAGTTGGACGCCCAAGTGACTGAGCCACCCAGGCGCCCCTAAAGTTTTATACACATAAAGCACATGCAGGTAAGAGCCCAAGCACATCTAACATCTGGCACATGAAAACTTATTAGAGACAAAAAGCAGAAATGGGAATCTCAGCATATAGTAGAACTTAAGAAAAAGTCAGTTATCCTGTGACTTTTAATAGAAAGTTATACCCAAAATATGTTCTATGTACAGCCATGGTGGATTGTAATGAAGGTAAGGCTGAACTTTGTGCAGAGTAATCTTTGAAGATCAAGTAAAGATGAAATGTTTATGAGATTCAAAACAAGCACTTTGAAAGAAATAGCAGGGGTTTAACTTCTCCTAGACACAAAGGATTCAGGTTATGAATTCTGAATTTTGCTACTACCACTATCTGTCATCTGTGTAGCATTTTAACACATTACAAAGCAAAAGAACATAGGATCTCACGAAAACTCACAGTCTTTCTGTGAAGGGGGTGTTATTATCACTATGTTGCAGACAAGGAACTTGAGGCTCAGAGAGGTTCCCTTGCCCCATGGTACAGCTACAGATGCCAGGACTAGAGTTTGAGTCCAGAGCCGTCTGCTTCCCAAACCCATACCCTCTACTAGAGAGAGTAACAAGAAGTCAAAATTGTAAAATTCAGATCTTCCCATGACTCAGCTCTTCTACCTCCTCCTGAAGTCATGGGAAAAGATAATCAACTTCCACTTCCTTTTTTAGCAATGTTTGCTTGTAACTTGCAATGCACAGCATTGGTACAGAACTTAGCCTAGGACTTAAGCAGCCTCTCCTTCTCCTCCAAGTTTGAATTTTACCTCAAGTGGATGTTGCATTTAAAGGATCTTTTTGGAAAGAGGAGAGATTGATCAAGATGGCCTTAAGAATAAGACTGTGTGTGTGTGTGTGTGTGTGTGAGAGAGAGAGAGAGAGAGAGAGGGAGGGAGAGGGAGAGGGAGAGAGAAAATAGATCATTACTGCCATAGACACCTCTACTAAGGTCCAATTGGTATCTGGAGTCTCCTTCTTTTCTAGGGAAAGAGAGAAGAAAGGCAGTGGAGAGACAGGAAGAGACTGCCCTCCCCCTGAGCTGCCTTTCCTCTCTTTCACACACTCATTTCTTGTGGAATTTTGACCATACATCTTAGCTGTCAATGCTTGTTCTAATATCTAGTGAAATTTCTCTAGTTATAGCTTAAATCATTGGAATCTTGATACTGGTGTTGCTGTTGTCTTTTTCAGAAAAAGGCGTCCAATACTGCTTTAATATTGACTGTATTGGTCTATAGTTTCCCTCTTTGTTATTTATATTTGTGGGTCTTCTGCAAGATTTGATGCAGATTTCTATCAATGGCCTTAGAAATGCGAGTGTGTTTGTAGTGATGCCTCATTCTGGGTGAGATTTAAGAGTCATTAGATTCACCTCCATTGTAGGTAAACCATGCTTGTTTCCCACATTTCTAGATGAATAGCTTTAGACAGGCCTTTCCAAGTTTTTCAGCTGTGGCATTAATAAGGTCAGTGGGTTTTTTAAATGTTAAATCAATTGTGTTTATGCTTAATGGGTAACCTATTCTTATCTTCGATAAGAGTTGAACATAAAACAAACAAAAACTGATTTTATAAGAAGCTACCAGGAGGTTATAATATCCTGCAGAGCTATTGAAATTATTTTGTAGTTTTGAGTACGTTGTAGGAATATCATATTCTAATTCTTTTGAGAATCTGGCAAGTGAAGAATGCAAATTCAGTTTTAAACTTTTTTTTAAACAACTGAGAGAAATGTTCTAAACGTTAGGAAAAACTCAAATGGGGAAAAACTGAGATTCAAACCCTTTGTACTCCAGCCTTTTAGATCTTTCTCTTGGTAGCTCTGTTTTGGGGAGTTACTGATGGTTTAGGTGAGATGATTTTTTGTTCTTCATGATACCTGGAAACCAAAATCTCTTAACTTACTAAGTTGAGTCAGGGGGAAGATGAGATTTGGCTCTGCCCTCAGGATGCTTTGTGAAGTAGAAACAACAGACCTCCTTCCCTTGCACCCAGAACTGAAACTTTTTAACACTAATTCAAACAGTATTCCCAGGGGAGGTCACTTTACCCCAGCCCCCCACCCCTAAGCCAGGTCCACTGGAGGGTTGGTTGTGGAATGGGATATTCAGTCTGGGTCCTGGCAGGAAATAGATATACACTCATTTTGGGCAATTAGAGGAGGAATGAGTAGGGCATAGGGAAACTGGAAGCATTAGGAGCCTCAGGGCTGGTATAGTGGGTTGTGACAGTCCGAGGTCAGGTCCTGGGACATGGGGAGAGAGGGTGGCTGTGTGGAGAGGGCCACCTGGCAGCACCAGCGTTGAATGGAAGGACTCTACAATCTGCAGTGACCTTAAGCGAGGGAGCTAGGGTACACGTATCTTGATGTCATTCTCCCTCCCATCTCCTACGGGTGGGTGCTCTCCACCACCTGAACATAATGGGAACTGAGGAGCACTGGGTGCCACAGTGGTAGAGCATATAGCTCAGCCTCCAGGCCACATAGCAGGAGTGGAGAGGAAATTATAATTAATGAATTATCTCCAGCACTCTAGCAAGGGACATCTCCTTTTCCCCCAATCCTTTTGGGTTTAGCTGTCTCGACTTTCTGCCCTGTTTCAGAATTCCCTACTAGAGGAGAAATTTAAAATGTCTCCATTTAGGGGCTCCTAGGTGGCTCAGTTGGTTAAGTGTCCAACTCTTGACTTTGGCTCAGGTCAAGACCTCACAGTTTGTGGGATTGAGGAACTCTATGCTGACAGCATGGAGCCTGCTTGAGATTCTCTCCCTCTCTGCCCCCACTCTGCTCACGTGTGCATTCTATTTCTCTCTCAAAATAAATAAGTAAACATAAAAAAATTCTCCACTTAATTGCTATGACCCCATATATGGAAAGGATATGTGAAAATATGAAGGAAACAAATGTTTTGTAATTTTTATTAATGGTATAAACAAGCCATCAGCTATGTGAATTGTTCATCATTTTTAGCTTATTTTTCTACCTTTTCCCGTACTCAGAATAAGCACTATGTAGCCCTGCATTCCAGTAGGAATTAGAGAACTACTACAATACGTAAAATTATGTATTGTGAAGAATTTGCATTAACCAGAAAATAGATCATTACTGCCAGAATTTGATAGGGGCACAACAATAACTTGGTATTCCAAATATCTGCTTTATGTAATTTCTAAATATCAAGATGCTTGACATTCAGTAGACAAACATTTCCAAGTATTTAGCTGAATTTGTATTCTAGTTTTCCAACTTTTTTGTTTCAGTAGAATCACATCTCAGGATTTCAAGATAATAGGAGCTATCTTGTGAAATGTGGTTACTACTTGTAATGATGTTTTGGCTCCTAGTCCCTGTAGATTTATAATCTCTACAGCTCTATTTAATTATTTGACCCTCACCTATAGATTTGCCCTTTGCCATGGTCCCTGATATTAGTCCTCCATCCTTGAGAGACCGGGGACTCTATGGAACTGAGAGACAGTAGGCCAGTGGCTCCCAGGTTCAGTGCCCTGTGAGTCTCATTCGGATCTTGTGTCCATTCCAAGTATGGTGTCTTTCCTGTTTCCATTTGACCAAGTCCCTTCCCTATCCCAGTGTCAGTGAACAGGTCTGGGTTTCTAAGAGCCCAGTGCCTCAATCTCTGTTTTGATTTTCTGCCTTGTAATCTGGAGATTGGTGCTTTGCCTTAAACCTTGACCCATGTCTTCTTAGGGACTGGAGATCTGCTAATGAACGCAGCCCCCTTTGCCTCATCTCCACTACCTATTGCCAGATTTTCCAGATTACAAACTTCTCATCTTCTTGGATCATTTCTCATCAGTTGGGAGTTGAGCTTCCCTTGATCTCCTGTTTAGCCCTGTATTCCAATATGTAATATGTAATACCAATATGTAATATGTATCCATAATACATATCCAATATGTAATACCTTGTTGTTCAGGTATTAGCCATACTTGTACAGCTAGTCATTCGTGGTTTTTGTGCTTTTGGTAACTAATAATATGGTTTCTTATATATTTTCTTTTTCAAAACCTAGTAGTAAGTAAGACTGCTAGATTATAGATGAGCTCCATTGGAGTGAGGACCATTTCTCTCTCTTGTTCATCAAATAACCCTAGTCCCTGAAATAGCCCTTAATTTTAAAAAATTGAATAGAAAAAGAACAAATGAAATAGTTGCTTAGATGAGGGATTCTTCATCTAAAGATAGTTGCGTGGACATATGTCTACTTCTGAAAGTCTTCATAAGGTTCTTTAGATTCTCGGTAGCACTCATGGTCATCAAAAGATTAAGATAACCACAGGAGAGAATGGAAGGTACAGGAAGGAAAGGAATACATGACTGACCTTTCTTAAAACATTCATTCTTTTAGGGCACTTGGATATTTTGTAGCAGCATATTGAGAAATAATAATACCAAGGGATGCTCAGGTGATCTTAAAAAATGTGAATAGGGTTTCTCTTTGGAGGTTCATAATGAGGTGATCTGACAGTTAACTTTCAGCTCCCGGAAGTGAATGAGGATGAGTGGGACTCAGATTTTGAAAGTCTAGGCCTGTAGGAATCACAAAGTCTGTTTCCTCAAAGCCTCATTTCTGTGTTTCCTTAGCTATTACTCATATTTGCTTTTTGTTTCTCCCCACGAAAACCCAATTTCCTGACAGTGAAATCTTGATCATGTTACTGAGTAACAAAACTTGTTGTTCATTCTATGTTTCAGCTTATTTGGTATAGTCTCTGTGACAAATTTTATTCATTGAGGCTTGAGTAAATGTGCTGTTACCTTGGAGTGAGAGAGTATTGATTTATGCTGTCTGCGACTGAGGACACAGTACCTGGGGTAGGGATGGCACTTGATCAGATATTCCATGGGTAAATAAATACCATTAGTTTTGGAAAGCAGTCTAGTGAAGTGTAAAAGAACATTTATTTTGGATCAATGTACTCTTGGGTTTGAATTCCAACGCTTCCGTCTAGCTCTATGGTTTTGGAAACAGGAATCTTAAAAATTTTTTCCTCTTTGGATTTCGTGAGAATAAATCAGATACTATGTGTAAAAAAAAAAAATGAGCACCCTGCCTAAGGGCAGAATAGGCACTCAATAAAAGGTAGCTATTAATGTTAGTATCATCAGCATCATTATTAGATCACTCATCTGGATTATTTACAAGAGAGTAGAATAAAGTGGGCATGTGTGGATTTCCTAATAAGGTTTGAGGCATGTTTTGAACTGTTGAGTATCTATCAGCCTCTTAACTCTGGTTGTGATCAGGATCTCCTGTGGAGTATTTTAAAAATATAGGTGCCTGGCTGCAATTCAGGTCTTTGGGACTGGGTCTGGGGCATATGCATTTTTAAAAAGCCTAACAGGTGACTGTGATGTGCAGAATCCCTGCCATCTATGCTACATACACACACACAAACACACACACACACACACACACACACACACACACACACACACACACACAATGACTGAAAGGTGTGAGGTGAAGAGAGAGTGAAGTTTTCTAATATTTGACTCAGTTGGGTGCTAGACAGGAACAGAGAAGTACTAGAGAATATGTGTCTGGTCTTGGGAGTTGGGGTATGAATTCAGCTTCTCCACTTAGGATCTCTGAAGATGCTAGGCTATAAGCCCTGGAGGTCAGGAGGCACATCTGTCTTTTGCATCTGGATATTTCTGGATAACCCTGAATAAAACATGTAAGCTAAGCCCCCTGTGTTCTTATCTGAGTCTTAATTTAGGTAACTTATGGGTACCTGTATAATTTATGGGTAACAGGTACTTAAAAAATAGTTACTGTCCTAAGTGCGTATGTGCATGCGTGTGTATGTGTGTGTACGCTTTATGCATCCTCAAAGTGACCCTTTGTTGGAGGAGGTCACTGAGAGGATCTGATCGCTGTTTGACACGCCAGCTAAACATAGGCTATAGGAGGCTCCTCACCCCCTGCCCTGTCCTTGGAATTTATGTGTTGCCCACTATTCCCACAGCCACAGCCATTTTCAAGGACACAGCCTTGAGATACTAACTAATGTGTTGTTGAGACCATCTGGACAGTATACGTGACTGAACCCAGTTAAGGCCTCTCTATAAACTTTTGAGATTCTGGCAGACAGGTGCAGAGACCCACTCATCTTGTGCGCCCATGATAAGCCTCAGAAGTAAGTTTCCTTGTTTATTAAATCTGCCGCCTACCAATCTGGAGTTCTGTCTCTTTCTTCAGTCTCTCCTTGTCCTCCGTGTATGGGGGCAAGTTTCAGATTTCATCTGGGGAGCTCTTGAGGTTGTTAACCAATTTTTTTAGTTTTCTTTTTCGAGTTCTTATTTTTCTAGTTCTTTTATTTTTGCTCTTCTCCCACTCAAATTCTCTATTCCAGCCAATCTGATTTATTTACTAATCCCTGAGCTTGTTCTGTGTGTTTCTGCCTTTCACTTAGCACTTCCCTATATACATCTATATTTCTATAAATTTTCCCCTGACTCACACAGTGTAAAGTGACCACTCTTTAAAAAAAAAAAATCTCATGGTTGCATTAATTTTGGTATCTGATCATGTGCTACTTATGTCTTTTTTTTCTATTATTAGACTGAACTGCCAAGTCTTTTATTGTTGTATAAGTCTCCTTGCTTTTATATATATAGCTCCTCAGCTAGACTGAATTTAAACAAGCAGTGGACCTTGAAGACAGGGGCAGTATTAAATTATATTTCATACAGCCAGTGTTCAGTGAAGATACATTGATTTGGAAAAATTTTGTTTGACTCCATTTTCTTCTGATTGCTTAATTTTCTTTTACTGTATTCTTGTAACTCTTAGACATACACATTGCTGGCCCCAAACTAGAAGGTAATTTGAGCACATAGAATGTTTAGGGAACAAGTTAAGTTTTGGGGATCCCAGGAGTATAAGAGGTAGGAGACATTCCTCTCTTCTTTGTTTGCCTGTCTGGTAAATTCCTACTTGCCCAAGAAGACTTATTTCTGTCCTCCCTACCTTCCTGGAGCCTACCCAGGGAGAGTGAATTCTTCTTCCACCTGAACTCATAGAACCTCAATTATGGAACATTGCTTTGTATCCTTTTGTTTGTGAACCTACTTCTCCCACTGGCCTGTGAGTTGCCAAGGACTTAGATTTTTGGCGTAGGCCTCTTGGTATCACTGGCATTAAGCACAACACTTCACCCACAGAAAGAACTCGTTAACTATTGAAGCTGTAAAAACACAGGGACTCACGTTCAAGTTGTAGACATAGGTGTGGCAAAAGACCATAGCTATAAAACAGAAAAGCATGTATTAACGTTCCAGTGAGGGATACATACAATGAGATGCCTGGATTTGGAAAGAATGTTTGAAGAAACTTAAGGAAGAAACCCTGGGCGCGGTAGAATGTGAAAGAGGGGTTAGATGGAGCTATGTGTGGAAGACTGAGGAGCTCATTTTCAGCCGAGGAAATGGGGTAAGTTAAGGAACAGGGATGATACATCGGTAGGGTTTTGGGGTTGCACACCGTAGAGCCAACTCTAGCTAATTTAAGTCAAAAGGGAATTTATGAAAGAATCCTGAGAGCTCACACAATCTCCACACCAGAGAGCAATAGTGAGATGCGAAGTCACATTCCTGTACCCTAATATGGAGTCTGGAGATGTGACTTTTCTGGCTTTTACCTTGGAAACATGGGACAAAATAATGAGTGACATCATCAGGACCGTTAGGTAGTATTAAACTATATTAGGCTGACATGAATGATTTTGTGCCTGATCATGTTTGGGTGACAGAGACTAAATCAGGTAACCTAAGGCAGAGGACTCTGGAAGGATAAAGTTGGAAAGATTAGCGAGAGCCGGATCTGGGAGATCCTTGAATAGTACAGCCAAGACGTGAACTTTTCTCTGTGTGAAAGGGGAGCCACGGAAGATATTTGAGTGTATGTGTGGGGGTGGGGGGTGAGAGATATTCTGGAAAATGTCACATTTTGGCATTTCTTGAAGGCTTGGTGATTTAGTCACAAGAGAGTGTGCTCATGAGGAAAGAGGATCTGGGGCTTGGCACTAAAGCCCCTTCTGGGGGAAGATTGGCTTTGGAGAGGTAGAGGTTTGCTTGGGGGACAGGGAAGGTTCAAGAAATGATGGGGTGGGATGTGAGGGCCATCTAGCTGCGACATCAGCAATTACCTCATTGACTGCCAACTTTGATCCGGCTGGTCTGGTTGGCTAGATGGTGTCTCTATCTTCCCCCTTCCTGCACATGTATGTGTATCCCCTTCCCCTGAAGCTCTGAGATCAATCAGAGAAAACCTTCCCCAGTAGAGGAGGTCTATTCTTTGGTCAAGGGCATGTGAGTGAGTTTGTGTGTTCCCCTACTAGAGCGCTAGGAGAATGCTCTACTAGAACGAGACAAGACCGCAAGAAGTAATGGGGTGTAAGGCACAGTAAGAGGCTGTCCCTTCGTCCTTCGTGAACACCTTCTGTTCTTGCTATTGCTGGAACATTTTTTCCAAATCACAGATTCCATGAGGTCCAGAATTCTTAGATGGCTTCTCATTCCCCATAGCAGTGTCTCCCAAAGTGTGAGACAAAGATTCCTGGTGAAATGCAGGATGATTTAGGATTTATATAGGCATTACATGAAATAATCTTACATTGCATAGTGAGAAACATATTCCTTCTTAAATTCCTTTTCAATCCTTCTACTTTTGACCATGAGGAAGTATAAAACTGGGTATATCTAACATTTTTGCTAATCTCCATTTTTAATAGAACAGGCCTCAAGCTGAGTGTTCCAAATGCAGGCATGTCACGCCGTAATTTTAATGATAGTATTTTCTTTTAAAAATGGCTGGCAACTGATTTCAATTTTTTGTATATAGCAGTGCTGTAAAATCTTAATGTCCTGGACATTAGATGATAGTTAGGATATTTGATTTTCTTGTGTGTCATGATGGGATTGCAGTTCGGATTTATAAAGCGTTACACGTATGAAACGATATAGTTCCTGTGATCTGTTCATCACAGATGACGTAATTCAGCTGTTTGTGGCTGGTGGGGGTGGTGTGGTAAGGGGTATGTAGAGGGCAACGAAATTAGACATTGGTTGATACATGTCCTCGGCTTAAGTAGATGTATTTTTCTATTGTCCCCACTTTTGTGTACATTCGAAAATACCCATAATAAAAATTCGGAAGGAAAAAGAAAATGCTAATGTTAAGTAAATTGATTAATATCGAAAAATAAATCAGTTCAATAATTGATACTATAGGTGGTAAGGCATTAGTCAAATTACCGAAGTCCACAAAATACTGGCCTCCTGGGAAAAGTTCAGGCCTCTTGTGTGGGGATGGAAGGTCCTTCCTGTTAGAGTCCCTTCTCACCTCCTTTCTGGCCACTTAGGATGCACTGATGTCAGATCACGGGGCGTTTCTTGGCGTGCTGTGCTCTCACACACCTAGGTCTTTTTTTTTTTTTTAATTTTTTTTTCAACGTTTATTTATTTTTCGGACAGAGAGAGACAGAGCATGAACGGGGGAGGGGCAGAGAGAGAGGGAGACACAGAATCGGAAATAGGCTCCAGGCTCTGAGCCATCAGCCCAGAGCCTGACGCGGGGCTCGAACTCACGGACCGCGAGATCGTGACCTGGCTGAAGTCGGACGCCCAACCGACTGTGCCACCCAGGCGCCCCTCACACACCTAGGTCTTGAGGCAGATGGTTCCGTGTCTCGGAATGCCTTCCCAACGTGTTTGCGTAGAAACTTCCTGCTCATTCTTTAATTCTTAGTCCAAACAGTGGAAGTGAAAAGAAAGGGCCTCTGAGAGGCCCTGTAGGGAGGAAGAATTGAAGTCACTTGGGAAGAAGGGCTGTGACTTGATGCCAAGATAAGAAGGAGCCATAGGTAACTCCGAAGTTTCCATGGTGGAATGTTGGCAACTGTGATTAGGGAGGCCGCAGAGGTTGGTGGGGGCCGGTTCTTGGATGGTCATTGGTAAATGAGGTTTTAGGCATGTTAAATTTGAGGGGGTCCTCCTTGCTCCAGGATGCCCACAGCAACAGAAACTAGGCAGGGCCATTTCTCTCCAACCAGCTCTGGGGTATTCAGGAGATAATTACATAGCAGAAGTGTTACAGAATCTTTGTGTTCCCCTCTCTTACTCCTGTCAGTCATATTTTGAGTATTATTCTGTAAGAAGGGAGAGGGTGTGAAATGCAAATCAATCGTTTGTTGCTTTTTAGGGGTGTTGAGAAAGGCTTGGAAGATGGGAGAGTTAGAAACTATGGGCTATGTAAACATTTCCATTATTACTGGATTTTAGTTACATTCCCCCGTCCATCTCTTTACCCGACTTCAGAGTGTTAAGAGGCAGCTGAAGTTAATGTGGCCTCACCAGGGCTTGTGAACCACAGGGGCTAACTGGAGACATCCTCTGAGACTTATCTGGACTTTGTGGCTTTTTAAATAACCTCACCCTTCAGGTGGAACAGCAATATGATTGCAGCATCTGAGGGAGATGAGTTGGGTCACCCCATGGGGGCGGTGAATAACATTGGTTCTGTTTTCAAGTTTCTGCAGCAAAAAGCGGCTTTTGTATTGGTCTGTTAACGCTTCATTCTATTTTGGTGCTTTGAGAAGCAGCTCGCTGTACTGACACGCTGGACACGAAGGATTTGATCTAATTTTAGTTGGAGTAAATACGATGTTGCTCTTCCATTGTTGCTCTTCCATTGTTGCTCTTCCATTGTTGCTCTTCCATTGTACTTGGACTTTCCATTAATAGCGTGACGGTTTAGTTATGCCACCTTCTACTCGGACACTCTGTGTTTTGTCTCCCCACTCCCCCTTCATTGGTAGCAGAGACCAGGAATCAGCTCTACTGAGATGTTTTTGCAGTTGTCATCATTTTACTTTGTAGGCAAGAGGCATGTTTTTCTGTCTATTTAAAACTGAGAACTGCGTGATCACCACTTTGGGCCTCCCTGTGAGCATAGGATTTGACACTGTTTACACTCTGTAATTTACGACATTTTTGTAACTGACTGTTAGGGCTCAGGCAAAGCAGAGAGAGTGACTCTGCAGAGGAAAAAGAAGGTAGAAAAAGTGAATACCCTAATATGCTGCAGTTATTCAGGGAAGTGCAATTCTTACAGTAGTTTGTTTTGTTTGAAACAAATTTTACTTTTCGGGACCCACTTATTCTTAATTTTTACCAACTCGGTCCTTTTGATGTTGACATTTTGTACTCTGAAGGTTTAAGATGTCACGTTTGGTGACTTGTACTCTGGTAAAATGTTCCTTGCAATGCCAGGGTGCTTTTGTCTTAGATGGATTTTGGAGTCTGCTTTTTATATTACTTCAACTTACAAACTTTCAATGATGTGTGTTCTTTTATGTTTCACTTAATTTAGCACATGATTTTGTAAATAGATTCAGATTTAGTTTAACTTCTGAAAATAACAAAACGATTCTTAGAGTACAATTAAACACTGTTTTCAAATTGAGGCTGCTGCTTGGTTTTTGTTCTTGTTTAATGTGCATTTTCATTATTTGATGTGAAGCTGGTGTTCATAAAGGTGATTTGTGAACGTATGAAAAAATAATCAGAGATGCATCAGGGTTGTGCATACAGTCTCCATGGCATATTTAAATACACGCAACAGCTGCCCCGAGGAGCAAATTTAGCATTCATCCAAGTTGGAAAGCCAATGAGAGGTTAGCTGTGGGCATGGCTGGAGTCTGTCTGTATTTGAGTATTCATTTAACATAGCTTGTTGTTCCAATAGATCCCCCTGGTGGTGTGGTTAGATCTGTGCCTGTCAGCTGAAGAGAGCATTTCTCATTTTTTGGTATGTATGAAAATCAACTTAGGGGAGCTTTTTCACAGTAGAGCTCTCCCAGGTTTTAAACCCCAGAGATACCGAGTCAGTTGTTCTGGGATACAGCCCAGGCATCTGTGTTTTGATTCATCAGAATCGCCTGGGGACCTTTCACCACACACTGATGCCTGGGCTCCGTCCCAGGGGCTCCGTCCGCAGATCCTCTAGAGGTACAAGGCTGGGAAATCCGTACTGATGTTCACAAGAGAATGAGAAAACCTGACTTGCTTAGCAGGGATGGTCCTTGACAGACGCTATTTAATATCCCAGAGCATGCAGAGCTAGGGATAGGTAAACTCGTACAGACCACGAAAGAAGTAAACTCGTACAGACCATGAAAGAAGATGAGAATTCTGTCTGTCTCCAGTGATGTTGATCTGAGATTGGAAAATGGTGGTGATGGTGATGATGATGACAAGTGGCTCTAAGCTTTATATAGGTATTATTTCTTTTATTTGCTCTAAGTAGAGAACTTTTCTGGTTATACTTCTGTGTTGCATATGTGATTTTTTTTCCTGCATAATTAACATTGGTCGGTGGATACCTGCTCTCATGTTCTTAAAATATTTACCATTAGCTAAATGAACAAACCCTCCAACAACTGTGAGGCCTTAGAAAGAATAAAAATACACTAGGTGTGTGTTAGTTTTGCTGACAGAAACCAGCAGCTGATAGATTTCATGATATTTTCTGCAGGGTAAATTTGCTATGAAATGTGAAATTTCTTTATTAGTGAGTACAATTTTATAGATTCAGTTTCAGTATGCTACCTTCAATGGCAATAACAGCTTGTTTATTGCTGTCAGAGATGTATGTAGAATTCAAGTTCCCTTTTGCCTCATTCCATTTAAAGAACCAGACCATGCAGAAATTCCAGTCGGGAAAAGCACTGGGCTAGAATCAGGATTTGAGTTCTCGTATTCTCCCTTTTCATTTTGAGTTTTGTGACCTTGGGCAAGCCCCTCAAAATGTCTCAGTCTCATTTTCCTCATGTATAGAATGATAATAGTTTGTCTGCAAGCAGAAGACCAGACCAGTTAAACTGCTAAACCCATTCGAGATGCAAGTTCCCGTGCAGGGTCCGCAGGGGAGAGAGGAGTGATAAAGGCAAGGTCAAGTCAAGCAGGGTGGGCTGGGAGGGAGTGGGCTTCAGAGCTCAGGAAGGCTGCATGTCCCTCCTAGAGCTGTTGTTCAAACACCGACCACCTCTCCAGTCTTGTCCCTGGTTGCTATGGTTTTCCATGTCTCCTGGCTTGTAGGTTCATGGATTTACTAAATAATGTGTGATAAAGCCTCAGTGGGACTCCAGAGTCATTTGTGAGGGATTAAAGACAATTTTACAGAGTTGTTTGCTGGCTTGGAGAGTCGCAGTGTTAAAACCATGTACTTGTTAGGACACGGATATACATTTATGATTAGGAAGAGTTTTAATGAAACATTCATGACTATTTCCTGCATTTCTCTGGAAAAATAAATTCAATCACAGTAGGGTTTTTCACTCAATTGCTTATTAGAATGCATTCCTCTGCCTGGGTGATGTAAAGATAAAGGTAATGTTTCTTCTGTTGTGCAAAGGCACTTTTGGACCCACAAATACATGCTTTTTGAAGAAAAAAGCTTCAAAAATGTCACCTTTTAAATTACTGAAGTAAAGGGAAATTGTTACATTGTAATATACCCACTTGCTGCTTGAGAATTCCACAGGAAACAGTAATGCTAGATGAGTTCTTTACTGTGGTGGTTTGTGGACATAGACTGCCGCCATATTGCAAGCTCTGCTTGTCTCCTACCAGGCGTCTGCACTGGATGGTTTCAGTTTGCCCCCCAAGGTCCACTTCTTCTCTCTGTCCTTTTGCCCTTTTCTGTGACCTGGGAGGCTGAGCTCTATGAATGTATCTACCAGTGTCTTATTCCCCTTGGGTTGCTATAACAACAGACCACAGATATTTATTTCTCACAGTTCTGGAGGGTGGGAAGTCCAAGATCAAGGTGCCTGTGAATTCTGTTTCTGGTGAAGGTTCTTCCTAGCTTGCAGAAGGCTGCCTGCTTGCTGTATCTTCACATGGTAGAGAGGGTGAGAGGGGGTTCTAGTCTCTTCCTCTTATAAGAGCACTAATATCAGCATGGGGCCTCCAACCTCATGACCTCATGTAAACTTAGGCACTTCCTAAGGGCCCCACCTCCGAGCAGCATCTTAACTGAAGCTAGGGCTTCAACATTAAGATTTGGGGGGTGGCACACACTTAGTGCATAGTCACCTGTGCCCCTTGCCCTGCCCTCTGGAATGGAGCTGTATTTGTGTAATGGAAGACACTGGTAGGAAGGCTAGAGGAGAGTGAAGTCCTTCTCTTGGCTCCCACCTGCGGGGCTGCAGCTACCTTTGGGCATCCCTACTCTCTCTAGCGATTGGTCTTGTTCCCTCTTTCTGCCTGGAGGCCTACGGTGGTAGCAGCTCCTTCAGGCTGTCCTACTGCCCTCCTGCCAGTCCGGACTCCATCCGCTCTTTGGTACACAGCTGCTTGCTAAATGCTGGTCAACTCCCCATTCTCAAGCAGAGTCCAGTTCCTGCTGGGATTCTGACTGATTCACTGTCTGAAGAGTTCATTATAAAAGATCACTTAAGAACCTCCTTGCAGCATCAGTGCTCTGTTCATTGCACTTGGTGTTCTTATAATATTCATTTCTTCATTTACTCAGGGGAGATGACTATTGAAGTGATTTGGCAAAGAGGCCACAAATTTCCTTGATTTAAAAATACATCTTCCTCTCTTGTCTTGCTTTAAAAATAATAGTCACTGCATGGTGGGGATGGGACAAGATGAACATTTTGTATTTTCTGGTGGGATGATAAATTGCTATAAACTAGATGGAAAGAAATTTGGCAGTTTACAGTAGGAGCCTTCAAAATATTTAACTTGCTGACCCACTAATTCCACTTCTAGCAATCCATCCAAAGGAAATAATTGAAACTGGACTGATACGTGTGCAAATAACCCCCTAGTATTGTTCTTTGTATTAATTCATGAAAATGTAAATAGGCAAATGTTGAACAGCGTGGAAATGATTTCACAAATTAAAATACCTTTACATAGCATACCATGTAGTTGTTAAGTTTATAAAGAATGTTATATAATATGGTAAAAAATCACAGTGCAGAATTTTATATACCAGATGAACTCAACTGTTTCATTTTGTTTATATGTATGTGTGCATATATACACACATATATATCTATATGTATCTATCGATCTATAGAGAAGAAGTCAGAAAGAAAAACTACACATTGAAAAATTGTCACTGATTATCCGTTGGCAGGGAGATTATGGATGACTTTGAGTTTTCTTCTTGTTACTTTCTATATTCTACAAATATACATTCCTTTAAGTTAAATATTAGTTTTCTGTATTTAAGTACCTACATTACTATAAATGAGAAAGTATTTTTTCAGCCTGACACCCTCAGAAAAACAATGGATATTTTTAAAGAGTGGCACGATCATGATGCTATTGGGGCCCCTTCTTTGGCAACAAAACTAAGGACCTGAGAAATGGAGTCCGAGCCCTCAGGAGAAGGGGTCGGGCTTTAAGGCTGCTGGTGTTGTACTAACATCCTGGAAGGGTACATCTTGGGTGGCTGCCTTTCCTAACCTTCTTTCTCTTCTTGCCAGATGGACCTGGTTATATATTGCATTTTCCTGCTTATTTTTAAAGAGGGAAATTTGGTCTGTCCTCACATCTACCTAATGTGTTGGTTTTATTTCTGCATCTTTTTTAGAAATCTTTTTTTCTTCTTCTTGCAAGCTTGAGTTTTTAAAATATTCTTTCCGACCAGGCTATGGGAAATTGATTTTACTGCTCATTCTCCCTCAGACTTATACAAAACCTGATCCAGTCGTTTAGTTTCCTGTGTCCTATAGACTTTCAGACATGGAGTTACAGATAGATTTATAGGAGGCAGGGCCGTCTGTATGGTTTACACACAGCTCGTGTGCCAGGCAGTTTCCTGGCAGGACGAAGGTATCTCAGGTGGGGTGGGGAGACTAATGCACTACACAATTTTAGCAGTCAGTCCCTTAGGTTAGTCTGTCAGGTAATTGGTTGTTACTTTGGAAAGCAGAGTTTGAGATCCAGAAGGAATGAGACACAGTTGAAGCTGAGATGGAAAAGGACAGGATGCTTAGGACAAGCATTGGTTGAACGTGAGGTTCCAGCCCAGGAAGGGAAACCTGGAGAAGAAGCACTTGGAAAGGGGAGTGGTAAGATGTTGAAGACAGGTTCTGTCTATTTTGGATACTGCCTGGTTCCAGAAATCATGACCAGTGAGCTACTAGAACTGGGTGCTGTCTGGTTCAGTGAAAATGGCACAAAATCATCATAATAACTTCCATTTACTGAGTGTTTGTTATGGGCCAGCATTTACGTATATATATCTTTTCATTCTCTTGACAACGCTATGAAGTACATTTTATAACTTCTGTTTTATGGGTGAGGAAATTGAAGCTCAGGGAAATTAAAGAACTTGTCCAAGCTATAGTTAGTAAGTGATCAAGCTGAACTTTGAACCCCAGACCCTGTGTTCTGGCTAACTATGAAATGGGTGCCCCTAGTAGGGGGAGTCCTGGGTTTGAGTTCCAGCTCTGATAGGCTCAGTGTGACCTTTCACAAGCACTGAACATCTCCAACGATCAGCTTCCTGTACTAGAATTCATAATTTTCGTATAATTTACATCGTGTCGGATGTAGTTGAGTTTGCCAAGTGCTTTCTAATAAATCCTCGAATTTTATCCTCACAGCAAATTCTGGTCAATATCAAATGTAATACCTGGTTTACAAACCTGCTTTATTATTAGACCTATAAAATTATCCGAGTAGGAGACACCTCAGTAATCTTTCTACACATAGAGAAGTTGATTTGATGACAAGACCTATAGCTTTCCCTGTTCGGCCTGCTCACAAACCTAGAGCCAGAGGAAAAAATAGAGACTCTCTTGACCCTTACCAGAGGCAGACACACCATGAAGCTTCAGGATGCTTCACTTGCATAGGCTCCCTCCCAGGCCCTAGGAGTAGCCCTAGGGCCTAGAAATGAGTATGTCCCCCCCTCATACTTTCACTCATTCTTTGCAAGTGGTATTGGAGTGATTGTTGGAAGTTTGGGGATCCAGTTAAGGAAAAGTTGAGTTGGGGATACATTTAGCTTGAATTTCACTACTTATCTTCTCTATATATGTTCTGGCTTCCTTGCTTGTCTTGAACTGCTTTTCCCTTAGTCATTCCCTTTGCCCAACCTTTATGTCAGAATTCTCCCTGATCATCAAAGTTCATGTCAAATGCACTTCCATCAAGAAGCCTTCCCTTATTATAGTGCATGGGTCCTCCTCCCTCCTCTTCATTTGCACAGGGCTTTATTGACATCTGTCCTTTGACTTGGTCCACTCATTTGCTACCTACTTTATGTGTTTTTTTCCCCATGGCCCAATAGACTGTAAATGCCTTCAGCACCCTCTCACTTTCCCTTTTAATAATCTCTTCACTCCGTGGTTATATGTTGTAATATCACTTTTCTACTCACACTATAAATGCATTGAGAGTGAGCATCCAGCCTTTTTCAGATTTTTATCTTCCTCTAATACCTTGTTGAATGCCCTGCACATGGAACTCTTTCAGCAAATCTTTGTCATATGAATGAATATTTTTGAGCTTTAGCTTTCAAAGAGAAACTAGACATGGGGAGAAATATTATTTATCAGAACATCAAATTATTTTCTTAAAAATTATTTGCTCAGAAAAGCTGGCTGTATATTTATATATGGCTATGTAATAAAATTATCCCCAAACTTAGGAACTTAAGACAACAACATTTATTATCTCACAGTTCCTGCAGGTCAGAAATACAGGTGAGATTTAGGCTGGATTTTCTTGCTATGGGTCTCTCACAAGGCTACAGTCACATCAGAGCTTACTTGGAAAGGATTTCCTTCCTAGCTCATCCACCTGGTTGTTGGCAAGATCATTTCCTAGCAGGCTATTGGACTAAGGCTTCAGGTTTTCATGAGCTGTTGGCCTGAGGTTTCCTTTGGTCCCTTGGCACATGGGCTACTTCATAGAGCATCTTGCAACATGGCTGCTTGCTTCATCAGACCAACCAAGAAAGAAGGCAAAAGAAAGAGCAAGAGAAAGTTGGAAGTTACAGTCTTTTATAACCCAATATTTAAGTGAATTCCATAAATTTTCTGTATCCTATTTATAAGAAGCAAGTTACTAGGTCCAGCCCATACTCAGAGGGGAGGGGACTATACAAGGGTATGACTTCCAGGAGGCTGGGATCACTAGGGCCATTTTGGAAGGCTGCATATTGAGTAGATAATTGTATTCCTGTACATTCCAACACTTTTAGATATATAGTTAGGTTGTTGCTAGTGGTCCTACCAGGAACAGCTTCCAGGAATGGGAATACAGCCAAACAGTGGGAAAAAAGAAAAAAATAGTTTGAGGATGGATCATCTGGGTCTTGAATGTCAAGTTAAGGAATTCATATTTTACTATAAAGATAGTGGGAGTCATAAATATAATTGAGCACAGGGATGATCCAGTTAGAGATGTCCTTCTAAAAGTTCAAGTGGATCGGAGGGAAAGGAGATTGGGGATGGGGAGACAGGTTCCCTAGCAATTGTAATCATTTGGGTGAGAGGAAATGAACAGGGTTGTTAATAGAGTAAATGAAAGGAGGAAACAATATTAGAGAGATTGTGGAAGAAGGGTGATAGAACTTGGTATCTGTAAGTACAGAGATCAGAATTGGTTTTTTGAAAAAATAAACAAAATCAACAAACTCTTAACTAGACTAAGAAAAAAAGAAGACTCAATTAAAATCAGAAACAAAAGAGGAGTCATTACAACGGATGCTCAGAAACAAAAAGGATCCCAAGGGACTGTTCTGAACAGTTACATGTGAACACATTGGATAAACTAGAAGAAATGGATAAATTCCTAAAAACATACAATCTACCAAGACTGAATCAAGAAGTCAAAAGCCTGAAAAGACCAATAACAAATAAGGAGATTGAAATACTAATAAACTTTCTCCTACCAACAAAGAAAAGTTCAGGACCAAATGGCTTCATGACTAAATATTCAAAGAAGAATTGATACTAATTTTTCTTAAACTCTTCCCCCCCAAAAAACAGGTAGAAGGAATACTTTCAAATTCATTTTATGGGGCTAGTATCAGCCTGATACCAAAGTCAGACAAAGACACCACAAGGAAACTATAAGCTAATATCTCTGATGAACACAGATGCAAAAATACTCAACAAAACACTAACAGACCAAGTCCAACAACACATCAAAAAGATTATACACCATGAATAAGTGGCATTTATCCCTGGAATTCAAGTTTAATTTAATATACATAAATCATTCAATGTGATACACCCCATTAAGAGGATAAAAGATGAAAACTACATGATCAAATCAGTAGACTCACAAAAATACCTTTGACAAAGTTCAACATACATTCAAGATAAAAACTCTCAACAAAAGAGGTGTGAAAAGAAATTTTCTTAACACAATAAAGGCCATTTATGAAAAGTCCACAGATAACATTCATAATCAATGGGGAAAAAAACCTGAAAACACTTCCTCTAAGATCTGGTACAAGGAAAAGATGCCAACTCTTACCCCTTCTATTCAACAAAGTAATGGAAATACTAGTAAGATCAATTAGACAAGAAAAATAAAATACATCTGAATTGGAAAGGAAGAACTATTTACAGATGATGGGATTCTCTATGTAGAAAATCTGAAGACTCCGCAAAAAAATTGTTAGAATAAACAAATTCAGTAAAGGATGTAAAATAATCATACAAAAATCAATTGCATTCTTTACAACAACAATGATCTATCTGAAAAAGAAATCAAGAGAATAATTCCCTTTATGATAGCATCACAAGGAATAAAATATTTAGAAATAAATTTAACCAAGGAGGTAAAAGATCTGTACACTTGGGGTGACTGGGTGGCTCAGCTGGTTAAGTATCTGACTCTTCATCTCAGCTCAGGTCATGATCTCATGGTTCGTGAGATCGAGCCCCACATCATTAGTAGCACTAACAGCTTGGAGCCTGCTTGGGATTCTCTCTCTCCCTCTCTCTCTGCCCCTCCCCATTTTTCATTGCTCTCTCTCTCAAATAAACTTAAAAAAAAAAGATCTGTATACTGAAAACTATAAAACACTGATGAAAGAACTTGAAGATGACACAAATAAATAGATATCTTGTGTTCATGGATCAGAATTAGTATTATTAAAATGTCCATACTACCCAAAGTGACACACAAATTCAATTCAATCTCTATCAAAATTCCAATGACATTTTTCACAGAAATAGAAAAAGAAATTCTAAAATTTGCATGGAACCACAAGAGACTCCAAATAGCCAAAGCAATCTTGAAAAAGTAGAACAAAGTTGGAGGCATCACACTTCCTGATTCAAAATTACATAGCTTTTTTGCTATATTAATTAAAATAATCAAAATAATGTAGCTATATTAATGATAATAATAAATGACACATAGACCACTGGAACAGAATAGAGAGTCCAGAAATAGACCAAAACATATACAGTCAATTATTTTCAACAAGTATGCCAAAAACGCAATAGGGGAAGGATAGTTTCTTCAATAAATGATGATGGGAAAACTGAATAACCCATGCAAAAGAATGAAATTGAATCCTTCATCCTACACAAAAATCAATTCAAAATGGATTAAAGACTTACACATAAGATTTGAAACATTAAAACTCCTAGAAGAAAATATAGAGAAAAAGTTCTTTGACATTGACCTTGGCAATGACTTCTTGGATATGACATCAGAAGCTCAGACAACAAAAACAAAAAGTAAACAAGTAGGACTACATCAAATTAAAAAGCTTCTGCTCAGCAAAGGGAACAATCAACAGAAGGAAATGGCAACCTATGAACTGAAGGAAAATGTTTGCAAATTACATATCTGATAAGGGGTCAGTATCCAAAATATACAAGGAATTCATCTAGCTCAATAGCAAAAAACAATATGTTTAAAAACTGGGAAGGATCTGATTAGATATTTTTCCAAAGAAGACATATGAGTGGCCAACAGGTATATGAAAAGGTGCTCAAAATCACTAAAGAGGATTAGGGAAATGCAAACCAAAGCCACAATGAGATATCACGTCACATCTGTTAGGATGGGTTATTATCAAAAATAAATTGGTGAGATGTGAAGAAAAGGTATCCCTTGTACACTGTTGGTGGAAATATTAATTGGTAGAACATTATGGAAAAACAGTGTGGAGGTTCCTCAAAAAATTAAAAATAAAACTACCATCGGGCCCAGAAATCCCTCTTCTGGGTAAATACCCAGAAGAAATGAAATCAGTACCTTGAAGAGATTTCTACACCTTCATGTTCATTGCAGCATTATTCACAGTAGCCACGATGTGGAAACAACCCAAGTGTCTGTTGATGGGTGAATGGATTAAGAAATTGTGGTGTATATATATGTGCAGTAGAATATTGCAATAGAATATTAGCCTTAAAAAGAAAGAGATCCTGCCATTTGCAGCAACACGGATGTACCTGGAGGACATTATGCTAAGTGAAAGTAGCCAAACACAGAAAGAAAACAACTAGTAGGTGGAGTCTAAAAAAACTTAAAAACCTAAAAGTAGAGAGTAGAATGGTGGTGTCCAGGGGCAGGGAAGTGGGGAGAACGGGGAGATGTTGGTCACAGGGTACAAAGTTGTGGTTATATTGGATGAATAAGTCTAGAGATGTAATGTACAGCATGATGACTACCATTAATAATACTGTATTGAATACAGGAAATTTGCCAAGAGAGTAGATTTCAGGTGCTCTCATCACACACGAGCAAAGTACGCATGTGAGGAGATGATGTGTCAAATACCTGACTGAGGTAATCGTTTCACTCTATGTATATACGGTAAAGCCTTCGTTTGCGAGCATAATTCATTCCAGAAACATGTTGTAATCCAAAGCACTTAATATCAAACTGAATTTCAAGAACCATTGATTCAGTTGTGATCATGGGACGTTTGGCATCACGTACTACTCATATTGCAAGACATTGCTTGTTTATCAAGTTAAAATTTATTAGAAATGTTTGCTCATCGGGGCGCCTGGGTGGCTCGGTCAGTTAAGCGTCCGACTTCGGCTCAAGTCATGATCTCGGGGTTTGGGAGTTCGAGCCCTGCGTTGGGCTCTGTACTGACAGCTTGGGACCTGGAGCCTGCTTCAGAGTCTGTCTCCCTCTTTCTCTGCCCCTCTCCCACTTGTGCTCGCGCTCTCTCGCTTGCTCTCTCTCAAAAATAAATAAACATTAAAAAAATTAAAAAAAGAAATGTTTTCTCATCTTGCACCACACTCGCAGAACAAGTTATTAGCAATCCAAGGTTTTACTGTATATTAAATCATTATGTTGTACACCTTAAATACGTGCAATTTTTAATTAAAAAAAGTGAGGAGAGGAATGGGAGAAACTAAAAATGTCCCAGCTGTAGCCTAAGTGACTGGTTTGTAGTAATGGTGCACTAACAAAAACAGTGGGGGGATCACAGCTGGGAGGAAGGTTGAGAAATTTGGACAGAACACGTGGGCCATTTTCCACCAGCAATGACCGAGCAGGGATGTGTCCTGTGCCCCCAGCACCTAGAGTAAGTGGCCGATGCTCTCTACACAAGTGGTCCTGCACTTACTTTGCGGGTACTTTGTGCAGAAACGAGCAATGCATTCAGTTTGGGGTGAATCTGATGAAGCGGCCCTGGATTTTCAGTTTCGGGGTCACACAGGAGGGCTAGAGAGAACGTGTGATTTTTCGTCCTGCGACACCACCAGCCACTATCTGTTTCTGGAACTTGTGCTCTTCTGGCCCCTCTCCTCATGGGTGCTGTTTTACAAAGTGTGGCCAGCAGGGCCCCATTTTCCCATTGAAGAAGGTGGTGGGTGAGGCCTGAGCAGAGCCAACGGCACTCCTTCGACGATGAAGTTTTAGTTGATTGGCTTCTTGAATGAGTTTTGAGTCACTTAATTCAAACTTTCAATCTTTCTCATGCCAGACTGTAGGTCTTCCTAGAGATGTCTTTTAGGATTTCCACAGCATAACATGAAATTGGGTTGTAAGCCTCATATGGGAAGCCCTATAAGAAGGACTGTAGGGGCGCCTGGGTGGCTTGGTCGGTTGAGCGTCCGACTTCGGCTCAGGTCATGATCTCACGGTCCGTGAGTTCGAGCCCGCGTTGGGCTCTGTGCTGACAGCTCAGAGCCTGGAGCCTGTTTCGGATTCTGCGTCTCCCTCTCTCTCTGCTCCTCCCCTGTTCATGCTCTGTCTCTCTCTGTCTCAAAAATAAATAAACGTTAAAAAAAATTAAAAAAAAAAAAGGACTGTAAGAAGTATCTTGCTCAAAGCTAAGGAGGTCCAACAAAAAGCTTCTCTCTGTCTCTCTCTCTGTCTCTGTCTCTCTCCATACATATGGAAGAGGTGATTTATATACATTATTTCATATAATCCTCTCAGTGACTCCATGAGGTGGCATTATAGCCATATTTTCTTCGTGTCGCAGATCAGGAAACCAAGGTTTATGGAGGTAGAGCAATTTGACCAAAACCGCACAGCTAAAATGTTATGAAGTTGGAATAAATGGAAAATATGTAAAGGGGAAATAATACTAGATAAGCACTTGGGACAGTGTTTTCTGTTTTTAATTCCATTGTTTTTTTTTTTCCCCTAGGTAGAAGACAACACATTTGAAATTTTGTTGAGAAGTAGAAAGTTATATATTCTTTTCCTGCTTTTCAAAGTTAATACGTTAGGGAAATTGAAATGATTTTGTCCTTGCTTCTTATACTCTCTCCTCCTTTCATTCTAACTTGCGTTTAATGGCAAGATTATTCTTTCTGCCATGTCCTTTCCAAGTCACTCTCCAGTAAAAAGCCCTCAGTGGTTCCCCATTGCATATACAGGATATGGTCCAACTTGCTTGGTCTGGAGATTCTCAACTTTTTTCTCTTTTATATTCACAGCATTCTCTGAAATATTCACATCATTTACTGCATGCTTGAAGGGATTAAAAGACTCAAAATCCCAGAAAACTTGTCAGCAGTCACTGCAACACGTTCCCTGTCACAGTAGTGAGTGGTCTTGTGGCACCCATAAAAGATGCCACAGGGAACATGGCGTTCCCCTGCCCTTGGCTGCCCTTGGCTGCCCTTGGCTGCCCTTGGGTGCTGTGTGGCAGGTCGAGGCCAGGGCCACACCTTCCTACTTGAGAGGGAATGTTGCCACGGGTTCCCGAGGCACACCACCTTCCTTGCTTGCTGACTTGGTCTGCCCTCTTGGTGACAGCAAGCTTGAGAGCTGCTTTATGGGGCTTTGCACGACTCTCCCCGCTCGTCATCTGTCACAAAGAGACGCTGCTTTAACGGCAGCTTTCCTCGGTGGTAGCATAAATGTATTTTCCACATTAATAAAAGTTAGCAGCTGGAGACGGCAGCACACCTGTTGACAGTCACTTGGATGGTTGTGTCTCCCTCCCCTAGGACTCTCCGCTCCCGCCACGGTGCCCTTGCTCAGGACAGTCCCCGCCTGTTATCTTCTCCTTGTTCCGAAACCTTAACCACACTTCGTGATCTGGGCTAATTGTTCATTTCTGCCCCCAAAGCTCTCCTAGTGACTCCTGTCTGTGGTGGTCTCCCCCTCTGAACTCTGCTGCCATCTTTTCTCTGTGCAGCACACTTGGTATCCCCGTGGGGACACCCCTGCTTCGACAAAATCGCGATTGCCTGGAGGGCCAGGCCCGTGTATTACCCACTGCAGCTGACACGCTGATTTCTGGGCACTTAATTTTGCAGACTGAATTGCACAAAATTTTGTGCAGACTAAGTGCCCAGAAATCTGAGTCTGAGGGCATTTTAAACCCACTGCAGACAGTGTGTTTTCCTATCTGAGGCATTACCAGGATGGCTGTTCAAAAACAACCAGCCACGTGATACAGCTAAAAAGTGTCCTGTGGGTGAGCGCCGGCTAGGGGGAAATTGTTGTTGCTGCTGTTACATAACCTTATATCCTTTCCAAGATACTCTTGTGGGGCTCTGTTCACCTTTGTTTCCTAAGATGGAATTGCTGAATTCCCACCCTGTGGCACACCTCTTGCTCCCCAGAGAACTTCTGCGGTTTTCTAGAAGAATGGTTCCCTACAACTCCTCCCCAGTTTTCTGGATTTACCAGCAAGATGTGGAAAAAGCTGGCTTCCCAGACGAAGGGTGGTTCTGGGCAACATTCTGTGACACGATGGATTCCTTGTGCATATTTAAGCATTGGGCAAGGAGCACAGTCTGTTTGTATGGGATTTGAAAGAAAATTGCGTTGAAAGGGTTTTGGGGAGCGGTGTTTGTGAGAATATCTATGACTGCCGTGGAAAGGTAATCTTTTTAAAATTTATTTATCATTTTTAAGTGTATTTTTATTTTGAGACAGAGATAGAGAGCGAGCAGGGGAGGGGCAGAGAAAGAGAGAGAGAGACAGAGTCCCAAGTAGGCTCCACGCTGTCAGTGCAGAGTGGGGCTGGAACTCGGGAACGGTGAGATCATGACCTGAGCCGAAATCAAGAGTCCAACACTTAACCAGCTGAACCACCCAGGTGCCCCTAATCTTTTTAAAATTTAAAATATGGTCTTTACCTGCATTTTCTAACCTCCCCCCCACCCCGCCACCTGCATTTTCCTATCACTTGAGAATTTGGCCCTGCGTGTATTGGATTCCTACGTATTATTATTGTTTGGAATACACTCTTTCTGTTGCTGTTGAAATTCCTTACAAAACAGGCTGTGCTCATAGCTTTTTCTAGTGTGGTGGTTTTGGTTCTGGGTGTGCATTATCATCAGATAAGTGTTAAAAAAAAAAAATCCCCACCCCTTTCCCAGACCAATTAAATAGAAATCTCCAGTGTTAGGTCTGGGGCCTAGGTTTTTTTTCAAAAGGCTCTCACAAGATTCAAATGTACTTTTCAGGCTGAGAACCACTGATGTAGTGGGCTCCCTGTGATCTCAGTTGGAGCTTGTTGAAAAGGGCCTGCTTGGTGGTGAGAGGCAGTATTGACTTTTGCCTAGTTCGCTAATTACTTCTGCATTTCCTTTTTACAGAAATTATATGAGAAGAAACTTGGGAGAAGATCTCATTAACGGGGTTGGGATTCATCATAGAGCTCCTTCCCAACCCAAACCAATGTAGATGCAGATTGTTAGTCGGAAGACTTCAGATGTCTCACACTGATATTCATGCTTTGTGAAAATTGTCTATGCATTTAAGAAAGATAGCCAGTATGCCCAAGTGTCTGTTGAACAAGTTGTTTATTTGCTAATTTCTCAGAAAAGCAAGAAGTGGGCACAGGGACTGCCTTATAATTTTATATTACACAAGGTAGTTAACTACAAAAAAAAATTGCCAAAATGTTGGCTTCCGATGAGCCCCATTTTGGGGATCTCACATAGGACTGTTAACTTTTCCCTCAACCATTGGCAAGGGACAACTGGACGCCACTTGCTGCAGAACTCTGTGTTTTGCCTTTCATTTTTACAGACATCTGGAGAAACATCTGATGAGCATAGAAAATAACTCTCTCAAGAGAAAAATCAGTAATTACTTTCTTGTTACTGAACATGCTGTTAAGCTTGTAGAATTTTATTTTATTGCTCTGTGAATTGATCCTTTCTAAGAAGTTATTCTATAGGGGTCCATAGGGAGTGTCAAATTCCTCTGACAGCTGCTTGGAGACTTTTTTATTGACTCTGTAAAAGAAACACACCTAGTATCAGAACAGACCCTATTTAACCTATTTATTAATTGTACCAGCTCTTAAACTCCCCATTTATTTTCACTTACTATTCACTCTACTCCCTGCTTTCTCCCTTTTAACATAGCCAGTTATTTTCTACACTTTATTTATTTATTTATTTTTTATTTTTTATTTTTTAAAAATTTTTTTTCAACGTTTTTAATTTATTTTTGGGACAGAGAGAGACAGAGCATGAACGGGGGAGGGGCAGAGAGAGAGGGAGACACAGAATCGGAAACAGGCTCCAGGCTCCGAGCCATCAGCCCAGAGCCTGACGCGGGGCTCGAACTCACGGACCGCGAGATGGTGACCTGGCTGAAGTTGGACGCTTAACCGACTGCGCCACCCAGGCGCCCCCTATCTATCTATCTATCTATCTATCTATCTATCTATCTATCTATCTATCTATTTATTTATATGACTGCTTGCTTGCTTGCTTGCTTGGGTGGTCCTAATATTCCCCTGAAACCTTCTACTTCCATGGTCTTACACTTCTGTGTAAATGGCAACTCCAACCTTCCAGTTGCTCAGGCCAAAGACTTTGGGACCGTCAAGATCTCACCTGCAAGTCCTCCATGAGGATTGTCAGCCCTACCTTCAGAATATGTCTTGAGTCTTGCCCCTGCACTGTTCCACCCCAGTCTGGGTCATCCTTCTCTATCCTGGAATACTGCTCTACCCTCGTGACTCCTCCTCCTTCTGCCCGTCAACCCCAGTCTATTCCTAGCACAGCAGACAGAGATCCTTTTAAGTATGATCATACCATTCTTAAGTCTCAGGTCCCTCCAGTGGCTTTCTGTTCCAGAGCAAGAGCCGTAATTCGTTACAGGACCTTGAAGGCTCTGAATAATATGGCACTGCTGTGACCATATCTTCTACAGCTTTCTCCCTTGGTCACTCAACTCCGGCCACACTGACTTTGTACTCTATCTGGAATAAACCAGACTCTCTCCCACCTCTGGACCTTTGCAAGGGTGTTTCCTTCACCTGGAACACTCTTCCCTCAGGTGTTCCTATGCCTGGCTCCTTTGCCTCTTTCAGATCTCAGTGAGGCCTTTTCAGGTCACCCCAATTACTGATTAAAATGGCAACCCCTCTATCATCCTTCCTTGCCATGTTTTTCTCCAAAGCACTTTCGATCATCAAACATATTACATGTTATCCATCTCTATCAATCAATCAATCATCTACCTAACATCTAGCTGCCATCTCTCTATTGTCCTCCAGCTGGACCAAGCTCTTGAGAAATAGAGATTTTGGTCACCACTTTGTTGCCACGGTCTGAAACATTGTCCGACACTGTGGATGTTCAGTAAACATTTGTTGATGGAACATTGAGTGAATGAATAATGTGTGCTAATTTTTACCTTTAGTCATTCAGGCTTCTGACCTAGTTACCAGACTTTTGTGATACATACAAACAGCATGCTCAATTTTAAGGGTAATGTTTTGTTGATTAACTGTTTACAAATCTTTTAAGTGAGATCATTTATTCTAGTAGTGTAGTTAAGATCATCTGAAAGCATCAAAATGGTCCTCCAGGCTTTCTCAAAGTATTGCCAGTTGTTAGAATATTGTTCTTGCTTTCTCTGATCCCAAGAAATGTGACATAAAATCGGCTGAAATTCCATACTGAAAAATGTCTACAGGGTAGAGAAAATTTTCAAAAAGTGCAAGGAAACAAAACAGTAAACGCTACAATGTTGAGGACAATATCCATCTGAAAGGTGGATAATGAGTGACTTTTATTTTCTTCATTTTTTATGTTTGTGAGTTACGATTTTTATATGCTGAACATAAGTAATATTTGAAATGATTATAAAAATAAACCAATTTTTAAAAGTAAAATAGGAAAAAATGTTATCTAGCATGCTTTTAATAATATGCTTTCAGTGTCTATGCATACTCAAGGAGGGCAGAGTAAATGTAGTGCCAGACAGCAAGCTGCTCAAAGCCCCCAAGCCTTTTGAAATGATGGGCCCAGAACTAATGAATGAACTAGTGAACCATTCATTCATTCATTCATTCACTGAAAAATATTAATTCGACACCTACTAGGTACTAGGTACTGTGTCAGGCCCTGGGGATATAGCAACAAACAAGATGGCAGGATCCTCCAGGGCCTTTGTGTTGCTTAAAGTTCTGTTGCTTCCCCAGGACATGGTTCAGATATGCTGTGCAATTCTAACCCTGAAAGCATGGGATGGATTTTTGAGAAGGAAATACAGACAATCAAATGATAAATGAGCTAATTACAGATTTTTCTAAGAGTTGTTTGAGTGGGGTAGGGGGTCCCAAGACTGACCAGGTGTCATTTAAGCTGGGGCCAGAGAGTGAGGCTGAAGCATTTCAACAAGAGTGTTCCAGGCAGAGGGGAAGAAGAGGCCAGGAAGTTTGGACCGTAGTGAGCCAGGGGCAGAATCCAACAAAATCATGCCAGAAAGGTAGTGGGAGCCAAATCATGCAGGGCTTGGGGCTGTGTGGTAAGGAGTGTGGGTGGCATTCTAAGTGCCGTGAGGCCATGAGTGGTTTTAAAAGGGCGGGGGGAGAGTGTCACAATCTAATTCTATTTTAAAGTTGCTCTGTCCACTGAATGGAGATGATGTAAAGGGATAAAAGGGGAAAGGGAAAAATTTGTTGGAAGGTTTTTGTTGCAGACTAGGCAGGAGATGGTCTAAATCCTAAATAGCTGGATTTAGGACACGTTTTGGAGGTAATGTGATAGATAGATTAGATGTGGTGGTGAGTGAGGTTTGGGGGTCAAAAGAGAGGGTTTTGGGGCTGGGAGCTGAAGGAAAAGGGATAAACTAAGGGTGACTCCTAAGTCTTTGATTGAGCAACTGGGTTCATATTAAAGACTGGGGAGAAATAGGCTTTGAGGGAATTAAAAAGAACTTTGTTTTGATTATAAGTTTGAAATGCCTATTTCCATTCAAGTGGAAATATAAGATAGCCAGAAACATGATGAGCCTGGAGTTCACCAAAGAAGTCTAGAGTGGAGATTCAAACTTGGAGAACATCCATACATGGACGTTTTGATGTATGGGAACTCTTGGGAGATGAACTTGAAGATATGGAAGAGACTAAGTCTTGGACAAAGCCCTGAGGGACCCCGGGCTTTAGAGATTTTAGAAGGAGGAGATAGCAAAAGTGGACCTTGAAGTAGGAGGAAAATCAGGGACATGTTATGGGAACCAAGAGACAATGATGTTGAAAGAATGAGGGACTGCTGAACTGTGTCCAGTCCTACTCAGAGGTCGAGGAAGATAATGACAGTAATGTGGCCATAGGACTTGGTGCCTTGGCCAGAGGCCTTGGTGGTGAAACCACATCGAGCGGCCTTGATGTTCTTAACTCCATCTCACATAAGGCTTCACTGAGTTCTAGGCGTTTTGCTGACTCTACTCAGGTAGCCCAGATGTATAGCTTCTCTGATTCTCCTAGCAATTGGTCCAGTCTTCCCTCTCTGCTTTCATGGAGTTGAGGAGTAATTATGGATACACTCAAACCAAAAAGAGAACGTGAAATGTGCCCCACCGGGGCTGGGCATCTCTGGCACTGCTCTAGGGTGCAGTGAAATGCCCTACCTAGATGAAAGATAGTCAGAAGCAGTGGAATGAAGATGACCAAAGACTCTCTCATACTCCTCCCGTCAAGAGGTGGGGTCTCTTACCCTTCCCTTGGAACTATATGGGCTCTGTGGCTACATCGACAGAATACAGCACAAGGGTAAGAAAGATGTTGGGCCCGTTTCCAGTCCTGGCCTTAAGAGATTGGCACCTTCTACTTCCTGTCTCTTGGAATGCTAGCATTTGGAGCCTGAGACACCACGTAAGAGGCCTGGCTACCGTGATGGAGAAATTACGTGGAGAGACCCTGAGATTGCATGGAGGACAACAGGAGCCCGGCAGAGCCCAGCCTTCTGGACGTGTGAATGAAACTGTCTTACAGCCTTCAGACCAGCCCAGCAGCATATCATTGAATGGCCCCATTTGATGTTTGTGGGGCAGAATTTCTAACCTCCCAAATCAAAAGATTTAGTAACATGTTTACTGTTTTGAGCCACAGAATTTTAAGGTAGGTCATTGTAATAGATAATTAGCAATAGATAATTAGAGCTCTAGGAGATCCCTTGGACACTCAAGTCAGTTGTCCTTAGGCAGAAAGCCCACTGCCCTTTGCACAGAAACAAATATGCTTCTTTGTCAGTATTTGAATTACCAATTTTTATTTAAAGCCAGTAACATGTTGATTTTTTTTATCTTACAAGAGGCAACAAAAAGAGAGAGAAAACTTAAGAAACTGTCAAATAGCTAATAAACAGAAATTTTAAGTGAATGTAGAGAATAACCTAGTTTGCCTAGCCTTCTTCCCACAGGTCTACTATTTGCTAACTCTTTAACATCTGCAGTATGATCACCGATGTTCATAATGCTGACCCTGATTTTCTCTACTTTGATTTTGAATCTTATTTTAGTGTTAAGTGTTGCATAGGTGATACCACATGACAGTGATGCAATTGTTGGAAAAGTGCCAAGAGACACAGTTAAAGGATGTAAAAATTATTTAATTGCAGAGGAGACAGAAATTTACCTCTAGGCGGGTAACCGTACAAATCCGACGATGCAACCTGCTCCCAGACAGAGGTGCAAGCTTTCCAGATCCCCAAGTTTCCATGAGGACTTCAGTGGTTAGAGAAGCAGCAGAATGGCCTGAGGATGTCTCAGTGTCCACACTCGGGTTTTGTTTTCTTCTTTGTCAACATCTTCTTGGCCGGGGCTAGGACTAGGGTGAGGAGAATGAAGTGACCAGGGCACAAAATTTAAAGAGGTTCTCACTCTCGGGAGTGTGCAGAAGGTCCAGTCAGTGCCTAAGTGTGAACACCTCCTTAGATTTGCACAGGGGGAGGTAACTTCCCTTACCCTAGTCCAGGGCCTGGCCCCAGTCTCTCTCAACTGTTCTGGATTTCCTGTATGTGGGCCTCCTCACAAGGTCCACATCGGTAACTGATGCAGAACAACCTTGATGGAGTCTGGCCTGTCTGTAAACCAGGCAGCCAGATGCTGTCACTAGGTCATCATCATTGCTGTGACCCCAAATCACCAGGCAGCTTGCTAGGCCCACCTGTAGAGTGCGTCTTCTCTGTGGTGTGTAAAGACCCTGTGTAGGAGGCCTGGGCTGAGGATGTGGACCTCTGGGTGAATGTCTTGACCAGGAATGTTGGCAAGGCCCCAGGCTTCTTCAAGAAGGAAGATGTGGTCATTGGGCTGACCTTGTGGTGCCCTGGCTCTGGTTTCACCCACGCCATGCATGTAATACCTGTGCCTTGATCACTCCAGGGCTCCTCCTTCGGTTTCTGTCCCCTCCCCCAGCCCATCCATTAGGCCAGCAACACTTGTAGCCACTTGGGGCTGTCATGTGGCACTGGTGGGCTGGGACATCAGGGGGAGAGATTCACACCTCTGTGAAACGTTATTTTTAAGACCCCACTGGGCCCCTGCAAGCCTGCTCTGTCCTGGCCCAGTGCCCACCATGCATGTGCCACACCGTTGCCTATAGCTTGTCCCCTAGAAACAAGCAATGGCCTTTCTCTTTCATTCAGTATGCCCTTCTCCATCCACATCCCCCATTGGTGGTCACTGTACAGTTTTTTTTTTTTTTATTCACAAGTTTGGGTTCCTCTCCACTCCGGTCTTCAACTTGGGATTGGGAACTTAATTGGCTTCTCAGAGGTACCTCTGTAGGTACCTCAGGTGGTCTCATGGATGTCTTTCAGAAAATGGTTATTTTAGATGATTTGCCATGGAATGTGTTCTAATAAATCATTCTTCTATAACATGGCAACAACAACAAAATTTTTGCTGAGAACATGCTGTTTCTCAGCGATAATTTCAGCACCAGGTGAAATAGAGGACAATTTCCCAGGCATCCCTGCTACTGAGAATGGAGCCTGGCTTTAGGCTCACCGGAAGCCCATTTCTGAAAATTTATTTTTCTTTAAAAAATTTTTTTTTATTGTTTATTTATCTTTGAGACAGAGAGAGACAGAGCATGAACAGGGGAGGGGCAGAGAGAGAGGGAAACACAGAATCTGAAACAGGCTCCAGGCTCTGAGCTGTCAGCACAGAGCCCGACGCGGGGCTCGAACTCACGGACCGTGAGATCATGACCTGAGCCGAAGTCGGATGCTTAACCGACCAAGCCACCCAGGCGCCCCTGAAAATTTATTTTTCTAATATTGTATTTGACCCAATTATTTGATTTAACCAGGATTCCCCAACCATGGTAGGAGACAAAGAACTGATAATATTTGAGATGCTGGTGGTTGTCCACAGATAAACTGTACTTGAATGGACAAGTTCATAAGTGAACTTCCGCTGCCAAGTTTGTTTCTCTGGGAATGTCTTGCTTTAGTTTTGCAAAATGCTGCTATTACCTACTGTTGTGGTTAATATGGTGCATGAACACATCCTTCATTTTACCACTAGAAACCTATTGGTTATTTAAAATTTGCTTTTGTCTGGTGGTAGACTGAGCTGTAAAGTGAATTTCTGCACTAAATTGTAATCCCTGCCAGAAGAACCCAATTTTATAGTCTGGATTCTAGTATCATTTGGTGTGCTGTCACAAAAATCTGAAAGCCTAGGACGAAGCTGCGTGTTTGACTTTGAAATTGTGGTTGAAATAACATTGTTTTAGCCTTTGACTTGTTATCATAAGGAGCAAACTAGGTATATGAGAGATCAGGCCACAATGGCAATCGTTGAGTGAATTAAGTCTTAAAAATATGAAACAGGAAGTCTATGAAAAATGGAATAGGACTAATAACTCGTGTAGTAAATCAAGCTGAAAAAATATATCACATTAAAGAATAGGTGTTTTATAAAATTTACTGGATTGCAAGCTTTCCCTTTTTGTTAACACGTGTTTCCAAGGTGTTAGCTGTATGATTAAAAATCTCAGTCCTTCCTCTACTTTAGATTTACATTTGCCAAGTATTCTTATTGCTTCAGTCAATTTAAATTTCTGAGATTGATGATCCTTGTAGAATCCAGTGCCTCATCATGAGGTCTGACACTCAAAATAACCATTCTCAGAGGCTTACTCATTTCATAATCGAAAACTCAAAAAGTTTTATGTTACCAAAAGGGAAGTTTTTCCTCCTTTCTATTCATACTCACTTGGCAAATACTTTCAAAATGGAAAACATATGAAGTAATTTAGGTTTCTGTGTTACAGATACTCTGAAGAGAACAATTAATTGAAGTTCCAAAAAAACCCATTAATTACTGAGATATCTGTAGTTATTGTCGCCTCTGATTATTAGTGAGAAACATACCTTGTGTTGGCTTATGATTTGTCTCCCTCATTGCTTCCTTTCTGTGCTGTGAAGAATTCCAAATCCTATAAGGTATGCCATTTTCCTCTAACCTAGTATCACATTTTGCCTTTAACTACTGCCCTAAAAACTTTTCAACCTCCTCTTGATTTTCTTAATTTACTTAGAACAAAGTGGCACCGATAAAGTGAAGATGTATGTAATCAATTAATAATAGCATATACTGAAAGATGTCTACATTGTAGGCTAAACATTGTGCTGATCTCTTTGCCTTTTATGATGATGTGTGTGTGTGTGTGTGTGTGTGTGTGTGTGTGTGTGTGTGTGAGATTTTTTTCCAGAAATCTTTTCCTAGGAACAAGATCATAAAAATTCTACATTTCTTCTAAAAATTTTACATTTTATCATATATAGGTTTTCAGTATACCTGGAATTAATTTTGTTTATGATATGATATAGGAATTCGAACTTACTATTTTTCCCACATGGATAACCAGTTGTCCCAGGATTCCACTATTCATCTATGTATTCTACCAATTATTAGCAGTTTCACCCCTCCTAGTGATCAGGTTTTCACATAGGCCTGGATCTGTTTCTAAATTAAAATATTTTAATGTTTATTTTTGAGAGAGAGAGAGTGGGGGGTGGGAGAGAGAACGAACGAGTAGGGGAGAGGCAGAGAGGGAGGGAGACACAGAATCTGAAGCAGGCTCCAGGCTCTGAGCTGTCAGCACAGAGCCTGATGGTGGGGGTCGGACTTAAGGACCGCGAGATCATGACCTGAACTGAAGTCAGATGCTCAACTGACTGAGCCACCCAGGAGCCCAGCCTGGGTCTATTTCTGAGCTCGCTCTTCTGTTCCACAGTTTGCTAATCTCCTTACCCATACCACATAGTCTCAATTACTGCATCTTTATAAGAAGCACTGTTATTTGGAAGGATTGGTTCTCCTATCTTGTTCAAAATTGTCCATGCTCTTGTTAGCTTTTTGCTTTTCCGTGTAAATTATGGAATCAACTTATCAAATTTCATGAATAACTTTGCTGACATTCCTGCCAGAAATACGTTTGACTTGTGGATTAATTGGGAGATCCTCCTCATCCTCAAATGTTATCTTTTTGTTTATTCATGTATTTTAGGTTTTCTCATAAAGTTTTTGTAATTTTCTCCGCATCACATATCTTTACATCCTTCACTGTGAGTGATATCTTTACACTTTACCTTCTAATCCAATATTACGGGTTTAAAGGAATGTTATTGATTTTAGAATGTGGATTTTGTGTTTCACAAGTTGGCCAATCTTTTTATCAGTGTTAGTAATTCATTCACAGATTTTCTTTGATTTTCTATACTGACAATCATATCGTGTACAATAAAGGACAATTTTATTTCTTCCTTTCCAATTCTTCCATCTCTCAATTTTTTCTTGATTTAATACATTGGTTAGGATGTCTGCAGGGTATTAACTAGAATTCTCAGCCTGGATCCTTGTCCTGACACTGAATTTAAAGGAAATACTGTATTTCTAGAGTTTTACCATTAAATGTGATGCTTGCCATTGGTTTTTCGTAAAAATGGTATCAGGTTATCAGCAAAATTGCTGCAGTCCTATGAAAGGTGTAAGACAGCAGGGTTATTGGAACAAGCTACAGTCTTCACTTTGCAATTGTTCTTGAAGTTATAATTAATATTCATCACACTCTTCTGTAATCATTCTAGAATTCATTCATGCTTAGACATTATTTCAGCATGTCTTAGTTGCTTGCCTGGTCAGTGATGCAGATCTTCATCCCTTTGAGGTCTGAGCCCTTGTCTATTTTTATTTTTAACACCCGTTGGATCATGGTTGCCGAGATTTCCGATTAATATGATGGCAGGGCACATGAAATATCCCTGTGCATTCTCTAGTTTCTAGACACTCTCTTTTCTGCTCTTATTATATAGCGGCAATCCTAGGTTCTTCATTTTTTGCAGTCAGGGTCAGTAACTCCCACTGTGACCAAGTGATCCTTTCTTTGGCTACTAGTCTACTGGAATGAGAAGCCCATATGATAAACTGGAATTATAGCTTCAGGTTCACACTGTGTCCTCTGGTAGAAGTTTCCACTTCTCCGCGAACCTCCTGGACATCTGGTCCACAAGCAAATGCTGCTAAGGTTGTAGAGAAAAGAAACACACGTTCGGCAAGGGGGCCACTGAGAGGAATGGGGACAGGGCCCAATCCTACTTCCACCTGTTGGTTTCACAGCCGTGTATTTCAGTTATTGAGGATGAAGCCCCCTGGCTTCCACTCCAGACTCCATGCCATGAACGTAATTATTTCCACCCTGTCTCTGATGATGAAGTGCCACCATTTGGCCTCTGCCATCTCCACATACCATCAACGCCATGATATGTTGACGTTGAAGTCAGGAGCCCAGTTCCCCAACAGTATCTCGTACTGTCAGCTTTAACTTACAGAGGACAGCCACTGACTAGTTTGTCAGGGAGTATCACCTGTGCATTCTGCCATTGGGCCTTTCTGGAGTATAAATTCAGGTGCGGGGTTCTCTAACCTTAAATTCATTCCAGTATTCTCACCTCTTGGAGTCTTCTGACTCCCACTCTGTACTGTGCTAGGGCAAGTTCATGACCTCTCTCTCATTTACTGTGGGCCATTGTCATGCTCAGTCTTCAAGAGGCTACTCGAGGCATCTTTTTGGACGAGTCTTGGGTGGTCTCGCCAGAATATCAAGCTCCCAAATCATGGGAGAAATTCTTCCTGATCCCACCTATATTTTCTGCCTTCTAGTCCAGAACCTCAAAGATCTGTATTCTCCAGTCTCCAGGTCCCTACTTGTATACATTATCAGGTCCTGCAATGCTATGAGCATGTATCCTCCTTTCTACCACAGCAGGGACTGTATTCCTTCCCTGGGCTGTGGTGCACCTTCATACAGATTTCAGGAACAGAAAGCGGACTAGCTCTGGAGGGGGACAAGCCTTAATGAAGCACCTGCCTCATGTGAGGCAGATCTCCAGGTGAGAGGAGGCTGTTCTCTGGAACGAGAAAGGGTGCTGCTTATTCTAGGGTGGGAGAAGTCAAAGGATTCTAGAGATACAAGATATCAGGTCTTTCTACATCCAGGTCTCAGGGGCCCACTCCTATCCTATCAAGTCCACTGGTGTACTTTAGACATAGGAGACACATCAAAGACCTCTTGTAGTTCTACGTATTTTTTTATAATTTTTTAAATGTTTGATTTATTTTCGAGAGATTGAGAGTAGGGAAGGGACAGAGAGAGGGGGACAGAAGATTTGAGGTGGGCTCTGTGCTGACAGCAGCAAGCCCAATGCAGAGCTCAAACCGACGAGCCACAAGATCATGACCTGAGCTGAAGTCAGACCCTCAACAGACTGAGCCACCCAGGCGCCCCTTTATGTCTTTAGTAATAAATCCGGAACCTAATTTTGAACACAATATGCCTTATGGTTGCAGTTAACAAATGCCAGCTAACCCCCAAGTCTTAAAATTCTCATTCCCCCTATCCTGTTCAAGTGCAGAAACCAATCGTTCACTATTCACCTATACCTCATTTCCATTTGCTATAAGTGAGTGTTAAGATAGTGTCCCTGGTCCCTGGTCAGTCACTAGTTCCAAAATCCAGTCCTGAGAATCTGCTTCCTATAGCAAATCCTACACCAATTCTTTTAGGTTGGGTTTTCTCAGAAGGCAGAACCTGGGGTATAGGCTTGCATTTAGGAAATGGTAGTTGAGGGGTGACTTCATGGAACTCGAGTGAGAATTTCAAAAGGATGAAACAGGAGGAGGAGGGAAAAGCAAATGCAAATGTTTATTTCAAGTGGTTACTGCTTGGGCAACTGGAGCATAATCATAATATCCTTCTGGATTGCTTATAGAATGCAGCTCAGATTGTACACTGGAGGGATGGAAGGGTGAAGCATTTATCCACAAACTCCAATCGCCCATTGCTCAGAGATTGCTGACTCTGTGCTTACATGATCCTGGAAGTGAGTGCCTCCTTAAATTTTGTGCTCTAGGCATCTTCCTTAAGGCTTTATCCTGATTCCAGCTCCACTTTCCAATCTATGAATAGGTAGGGAAACCCTACCGTATTTTTTATTATCAATAAAACGAACATCTCCTAAATGTCCGGTGATATCACGTGTTTTCAGCTTTTGAGGTGGTAAACAGATGCCTTGTTCAGGTGTTGGAGTGATGGATCCCAAATCAGGCAGGCCCTGAGCTAGGTTTCTGCATGGTGGAAATGTGGAGTGCAGGGAGACTGATTTTCTGCATGACTAGTTGAGGTGGATCCTGAGCCGGTGTCTGAGTTTCGGTACTTGATTTGGTTTTGCTCAGTAATTATCAGTAGATAATAGCCTCTTCTGCAGTGTAGCCATTTGGTTCCATTTAGCGAGAAGTAAAACAAAGACATTACAACGCACTCTGGAGTTTGTGAAAATGAGATTCTACATGCATGGGGCTTAATAGCTGTGAAGAGAGATCTGCCACCATCACTGCGGTTCTCCCTGGAGTGCAGGGCCATGAAGTGCAATACCAGGCCCGTCCTTTCAGACAAAACATAAGATGTGCCTTGAAAGAACAAGGTCAGTGTTACGGTAAAACTAAAACGTCCTGCATTCCCTGCACTGTCAAGTTTTTACTTCCTTCTCTTTGGACACCTCGGCTCGCTGTTGCTTCTTTATCGATAAGGTTTTACCTTCGGCGTAGTCCTGCACACCTCTTTCTTCTCTTTCCAACAACCTTTGTCTTTACGACATGTTAACTCCTCACCACTGTCTTTCCTTTTCACTTCTTAAATTTTCCTCCATCTACACTTTTCCGCTGTTTGGGCTTGGGAGGAGGAATGTAAGAAAAATAAGTTATTATTGGAAAGAATGAGAACACTGCTATTCTCTGCTTGTCAAGCCTCCTGGGAGATGTAGTTGATACTTGGAGGGAATTCGAGGTGAGGGAAGAAAAATGTGTAGTGAGTGGGGTCTCGAGGCTCCTGCAGGAGGCGTTCACACATCATTAGGCAAGTGCTGTCTGGCCAGGGAGCCGTTTGGGGGTGGGCCGGCTAGCAAGGCCGCAGCTAGACAAGCATCATCTTACTTATGCATTTTAATGTTTTAGAGTTTGTCTCAGCTCATGAAAGAGACAGGCACAACACTCACGTATGGAAGGAAATGCAATAAGAACCACATATTTGATTTTCTGCACAGGAATGAGATGCCAGTTGTCAATATAAAGGGCAGGACCTATCTCTTCTACTTCTCCTGTTACCACCTTATGGCAAAGCTTATGCCTCTTTAACAGGCATTGGGTTGATGACTCAAGGAGTGAACTTCATAAATGCATAAGAAAACTTGATGACCCTAATTACATTCTGATGTCTTAGGAGGTTGGGCTGGATTGGTGAAATGAATTTTGGTATCATTCCAAATTGTCATGAGATAATGGTGTCTGTGACTGTTGGTGTTAATCTAAACCAGGGATTGGCAAACTTTTTCGGTAGAGAACAGAGAAAATATTTTTGGCTTTGCAAGCCATTCAGCCTCTTCTGAGACTAGTCAACTCTGCACTTATAGTGTGGCAGAGGCAGCGACAGACAACACATAAATGAATGAGTGTGGCTGTGTTCAATGAAATTTTACTTTGGAAAACAGGAGATGGGCTAGATTTGGCTCACAAGCTATCGTTTGTTGACCCTTGTTAAAATTGTCACTGAGAAGTTGGTATCTGTTAAAGCACTGCTAAATTACATTTATTTTGTAGAACGGCGATTTTCAATTTCCATGACTAACATCTCTGGGGGTTCCATGAAAGAAGGTGCAGTCTCCTTTAATTTATGTTCACTCCATCACATTCTGGCCCTAGTCTAGTCCTGCACCAGGGGTCCAGACATTGGGACATGGCAACCAGTGCTCCAGGCTGACCTGAAGTCACCTTTATACATTTGACAACAATTGACTTAAAGAGTTATGGCACAAACTGCAGCAACTTTTCTTCTTTGAATCATAGCAACAAATAACATTGGATTGGATACATTCAGGATTGGTAAGTGTTAGCAATAATAATAGTAATAATAATAATGAAAGCTGCTATTAGCCATGAATGCTTTTACTCAGGGGAAGCAACAAGATTGAGTTTGCAAAGAGCCTATTTATATATAATTTATATATAGTTATATATATGATATATATGTAAATGTATATATATAATTTATATTCTTTTCACTACAGAGGAAGGTCTTTGCCTTAGTGTTTAGAGTCACTGTGCAATAAATGTGCTCAGAGGTTGGACTAGGTCTTTAGATTTGCCGTTACGAGCTTTTTTGTTCTTACTGAAACTTAGAGCAGAAAAGTTGGTTTATGCCATCGCCTCTACAAAGAAAATTTCAAAGTTGAAAGTAATTGTTTTAAGGGCTAGCCCTAGGTAGTAAATCTTTATTAACTATATTTGGTTAACTTCATTACACATTTATTGATGGCCTACTGTGTGAAAAGAGGCCTCCGGCAACTGGTGGGGACTATCAAAATGCAAGAGACGCATTCTCTGCCTTTCAGGAACTTATAATTTATAATCAGCAAGATAAAGGTTTGATGTTCAGATGCTTACAGCTGTGGGCTTCTTCAGGAGGGCCAATTTAGGGGTAACTCTGACTATAATACCTATAGTTAAAAACCAGAATAGCTCTAATCCCCCCCCACTAACGCTAGACTTCTAGCCCCCACTAATGTGTCCCACAGGAATTTACTAGAGAGTGCTACCACCCCAGAGCACTCACTACCGTGGGGAATTTACCATTTCTTTCCTCCTCTTCCTCTCCTGGGGGTATGGCTGGCTGCTGGGCCAGCTGGGACTGTCCCTCTGTGATTCCTGCCACAACTAATGGTGCCATTGTCCTCTGCCCTGGACCGCCCTGCTCTGTCCAACCCACTGGTACCGTGGATCTTGTTGGGGCACCTGCATGCTTGATTGAGCTGCTCTGTGAATACTGATGTTTGTGAGACGCCTTATGGCTGGTATGGTGAGAAGGGCTGTACTCTAGCGGGCCCCGGTGTGGTGCCACCTCTTGGTTGGCATTGGGCCATGGTATCGAGAGGTTGTGTTGCCTAATGGTGGAGGGCAAGATTCTGGATCTAACTGCCTGGGGTGGACCTGCCCTGACACTCACGGGTCCTGTAATCTCGGGCAGATTACTTAGCCTCTCCATGCCCGTTTCCTCATCTGTGAAATAAAGATTATAATAATATTTTCATTTTATAAGAATTGCTGTGTGAACCAAATGAGTTAATCAATTAGAGCACTGAGAACAGCACCTGGCTCATAGGAAGCACTATGCAGGTGCTTTCTGCTATCGCTGTTGTTATTAACGTCCCTTCAGTCCTCACGGAGAACGGTTTCCAAGGGTCTGTGGTCTGCTGTTACTTCTGGGATTAAGCTACTTTGTTGTGTCAGAGGATTATACTGTACGTGTGTTATTTTCTGTAATGACCTGAGAATAGTTGTAGGCACTGCTTTTACATGGGTCTCATGTAGGCCTCAGAGAGACTCTAAGAGATGCTTCCATTTTTGTGTCCATTTTATAGATGATGAAACTGAGGTTACCAAACTTGCCCCACCTCATATACTTGGAAAATGGCAGAACCTGGATTCAAACCCAGGTCCATTGGGCTAGCACACTTGATCACTGGGCAAAATGTCACACTAGTGACATGGGGACAGCTCCTTTTCTCCACTCGTTGTCTTTGTCCTATGCCCCCAAAGTTCCACTGCCTGCTGTGGCCAGTGTCTCTCAGATATATGTGAGTATAGTTTGTGGCTATTTCTCAAAGCCGTCTCTTTCTGAAGACTTAGTCAAAGGCCAGAGGGGCAATGCTGATGGGCCAGGCTGGTGGAGGACTGTCTCCTCCTTTAGCCTAACTCATCTCTATCTTGGAAGATACCCAGCGGTTCCATGTAAGTAGCCCCCAAAAGGTGGAGAGGGGAAGGGAACAGTGTGGGCTTCCGCTGGGCCCCAATTCTATCTGCACTGCAGATCTGTAACTTGCTTTGGATCTTGACATGTAAAAGGGTCCAGCAGACATTGCACCTCAGAGGCTATATTTAGGAAGTTTTAATAGGGTAGCGTGGTTCAGCCGTATCCCTTAGGGTCCCACCAGGGAATACACATCAGTGATTAGCAAGGCTAAGTGCCACTATTATTCCACATGCAGGTGGCTGGAATAGCAAGACTTCTTTCTTCTCAAAACTTAATTTCTGGGTCAAATTCACAACAAACTCAGAGGCTTGACTTTTATTTTAATTGGAGAGCATTTACTGCAGACTTGACTCGCTGTCAGTTGACCTTCATCTGCCTCGTGAGAGCCTCTGATAGTCACATGCCACATCTCTATGTCCGATGGGGCTGTAGGCTTTTGTTTTTGTTTTACAACATCCTGTGTTTCTGCCACAGTTCCCTCTTTTTGTATTTCTTTTCTTCACATCTTCCTTTTCTGCCACAGTTCCCTCTTTTTGTATTTCTTTTCTTCACATCTTCCGTTTCTGCCACAGCTCCCTCTTTTTGTATTTCTTTTTTGTTTTTTAATGTTTATTTATTTTTGAGACAGAGAGAGACAGAGCATGAATGGGGGAGGGGCAGAGACAGAGGGAGACACAGAATCGGAAGCAGGCTCCAGGCTCTGAGCCATCAGCCCAGAGCCCGATGTGGGGCTCGAACTCACAGACCGCGAGATCGTGACCTGAGCTGAAGTCGGACGCTTAACCGACTGAGCCACCCAGGCGCCCCTGTATTTCTTTTCTTCACATCTTCCTTCTCTCTCTCTCTCTCTCTCTCTCTCTCTCTCTCTCTCTCTCTCTCTCTTTGTAGAAAAGCAAAGTAAGTAAACACCTGTGAAGATGCTTTCAAAGTTAAGGTGCTTTACAGGCCTGAGGAGCCTACAGAATACCAGATGTCTCCCTTGTCTGTGGTGGTCCTTGAAGGGGGAGGGGGTATTTGCTCAGTACTTGCGAAAAGCTGGCATTGTATTGAGCCTCTTGGAATATATTTTATTTAATTCTCATAGTGACCTTGCAAGATTGTTATTCTTGTCCCTCCTCTACAGATGAGACAGTTCAAGCTCAGAGAGATTATGTAACTTGCTCCGAGTCACACAGTCAGTAAGTGGAGAATCTGGAAGGGAATCCACACCGAAATCTTTGCCCCTCTCACCCCACCCTCCTTTACCTTTTTAGGCTGCAGTGCTCCCTTATGGTGGGATATAAAGAGAATTACCCAGCTCAAGTGATAAGTAGTTCAAACTTGCATTTGGAGAAGCTGTTGCTTCAGTTGTAATTCCAGATCCCCCGCCCCCGCTGCAGGCCTCACTGAGGCCCCTCTCCATCCCAGTTCTGTCAGGGCCTCTGCTACCCACCCTGCCCTCTGCTTTGAACTCAGATTTCTGGGAAATAGATCTGTTTTGTTCATTGTCTCCCCAGCTGGAATTTGGGACAGAAGTTTCTCTTAATAAGTCATTTTCTCACCTGACAGGATCGGAATGACCTAATACTATGCAAATTTATGCAAAGCGTCCATCCGCTTTAGAGGAGTTAAAAAGTAAGATGGGGCCACACCTCCCAGGTGTGTAGTCTGTAGTCACTGCTACATGGGATGACGCTTTCTCTTTTTTTTTTTTTTTTTTTAATTTTTTTTTTCAATGTTTTTTATTTATTTTTGGGACAGAGAGAGACAGAGCATGAACGGGGAAGGGGCAGAGAGAGAGGGAGACACACAGAATTGGAAACAGGCTCCAGGCTCCGAGCCATCAGCCCAGAGCCTGACGCGGGGCTCGAACTCACAGACCGCGAGATCGTGACCTGGCTGAAGTCGGACGCTCAACCGACTGCGCCACCCAGGCGCCCCTGACGCTTTCTCTTTGAGCCTTGCTGAGACTTATGCAATTTGGAGTCCTTGGCCCCAAACTGAGGTCTGGTCCTTTTGCATGGTGTCCTCTAAAATACTTCTTAGACCAGGAGCAGACATTGATAATCTTACTGCTGTCAGCACTCAGAGACTTTGTCGCAGGAAGGATGGCCTCACGTGAATCTGAGTGAAAGACATTGGATGTTGATGCCAAGAAAGATGAGACCAGTGGCTAAAATTGGGGACAGACAGTGGTGGTGGCAAGGGACAATTCTGAAGGGCTCTCTGCCCCATAATCTCCATCATTCTCTCTAAAATACTGTACATAACAAATAGCGAAGTAAAAAGGAAAATTCAGTCAGCAAGGTTTTTTTTTTTTAATTTTTTTTTTAACATTTATTTATTTTTGAGACAGAGACAAAGCATGAACTGGGGAGGGTCAGAGAGAGGGAGACACAGAATCCGAAACAGGCTCCAGGCTCTGAGCTGTCAGCACAGAGCCCGATGTGGGGCTCGAACTCACGGACCGCGAGATCATGACCTGAGCCGAAGTTGGCCGCCCAACCGACTGAGCCACCCAGGCACCCCAACAAGGTTTTTTAACGTTGCTGCTCAGAGGGTGGTTGTCTGCAGACCATCATTATCACCTGGGAAATGGTTAAAAAAAGCCAGTCTCCTTGGCCCACCCCAGGCCTACTGGTTAAAATCAACTATTCCATCAAATTGCATTTGGTTTAGAATCACGCCAAATGATTTTTGTGCCCCTGAAGTTTGGAAAGCATCTTCTCTCTCACAGTCAGTCATTGGCATGGGGCATAGTTAACAGTAGTCAACCCGATGGCTAAATTCTGCTGTCATGGAACTGACATGTCAGTGGGGTAAGGTGGATGTGAAGAGGAAAAGATAGTATAAGCAAGTAAACAAATACATTAGCAAGATAATTTAGAGGTAGACAGTGAAGCTTTCTCATCTGTGTTGAGCATGAAGCAAAGCATCTTTAGAACATTTTGCTGTTTTTATTGATCTTCAACACATATTCTGAGTAAAAACAAAGCAACCACAACTTCAGGAATAGTTCTTTGGCCTTCACTTCCAACTGGACTGTTACCTATGAATATGGAAAAACAGAAACTAGGACTGACAAAGTCCCCAATGGAGGTGGTTGGACGAAAATTAAATCGTCTGCTTAAAGGCAATGGAAATGGAACAGCTGTTGCCCTGCCAAATCAAGCAGTTGCTATGTGTAGCACATATCAGGTAAGCCACACTGAAGTGTAGACGTGTTAAATATGATACCAGGAGCCTAAAAATAGGCATTTACTCGAATGCTTGCTCGAAAGGAAGACCTGGATTTAACTAGGATAACAGGACTGTGGAGTTTCGGTGGAGGCACCAAGAGAAATAGAAGGTCCACTCCAAAAAGAATGTTAAACCAAACGCAGAATTCAAAAGGGAAGTCTGAAAACCAGTTACACGACTCATAAAGCCCCTTATCTATGTCAAAGATAAGTGAATCGATAGTTCAAAATTAAAATGATTTTGTGAGAAGTGTTTCGCAGGGGAAAGCTGTACTATGATTCCACCCAAACTACGCAAGAGAATTAGGGATGTGCTTAGCCCCTCACCCCAAAATCTGATGAGGGGACTCTCACTAGGCTACCCAGAGAGCTTACAATATGACCCTTGTGGGTAGAAGGGCTTGGCCAACTGGTGTCTCATTTCTCCCAGCCTCGCTGGGGAATTAAAGGAGCCAGAGAGATGGGGGCAGTGAGTGCTCTGGCCAGGAAGAGTTGCTGCTTCTGCTGTCTGCATAACTACTCTGGTCTGTGATGGAATGTGAATACTAGGGACCAGCCGCTGAACCAATGGCCTGGAATAATTCTAAGAGAATTTCTCCAGGGTAAGGACACCATGGCAGTAAAAGGCAGGGTAAGGACACCATGGCAGTGGTCATGGAACTGACAGGTTAGTGGGATGGGGGTGGAGGTGTGGAGCAGAACAGACAATAAGCAAGTAATAAACTGGCAAGATAACTTAAATACGGGGGTGAGGGGATAGGGGACAGAAGCTGAGGGTGTTGGGGAACGGGCAGCCAAATGAGAGGCATCGGTGAGCCGATGGGGTCCAGTCAGAGGCACCCAGAAAAGAGTTTCCATTGAACCCATGGAAATACTCACAATAGAAACAAGTCGGCTATAAATGTCCCCCAGCCCCAGAAAAAAACAGCACTGTATTACTATAGGACTTGTCAAGTAGGAATTTTCCTGCCCTTTTATTTTTAAAAAAAAAATTTTTTTTTCAACGTTTTTTATTTATTTTTGGGACAGAGAGAGACAGAGCATGAACGGGGGAGGGGCAGAGAGAGAGGGAGACACAGAATCGGAAACAGGCTCCAGGCTCCGAGCCATCAGCCCAGAGCCTGACGCGGGGCTCGAACTCACGGACCGCGAGATCGTGACCTGGCTGAAGTCGGACGCTTAACCGACTGTGCCACCCAGGCGCCCCATCCTGCCCTTTTACTTCTTCCTCCTGCACTTCAACCCTGGATGGGACACAGGTCAGAAATAGCAGTGGGGAAGTGGGGGGAGAAATTTCAAATTTAACACAGGAGATGTTAACCAGACTCTTGTCCTGTAAGGTGGGGAGCAGCTGGCTGCTGGCCCAGGATTGGGAAGGGCATGTGGAAGGGAGGAGTATTAACTTTGACAACTGCTCTGTTGATTACTATATTCAGTTCACCACTTAAAAATCCCAAATTGAGATTGCAGTTGTGACTTAAAATGACAGTAGATTTTACTTTCCTTCCTTCCTCCCTTCCTCCCTTCCTCCCTTCCTCCCTTCCTCCCTTCCTTCCTTCCTTCCTTCCTTCCTGTCTGCTAAGCATGACCATAAAAGTCAGGGTGAAGAGAAGGATCTGACTGCGTTTAAAGAGACAGTGGAGAAAAACAAGTTTTGGTGATTATTTTTTCCCTCGTTTTAAAGCCTTTTTTTCATCAATTCTATGTACAGTGATATTTGACTCTCTACATATGGACATTTTTTGCATTTTAAAAGAATACTGATGACAGTTCCATCAGTGAGTCTTGATGGAGACAGTCCCCATTTATTTAATTTTATTTATGTGTTTTGAGTTTTATTTTTTTAATATAATTTATTGTCGAATTGGTTTCCATACAACACCCAGTGCTCATCCCCACAAGTGCCCTCCTCAAATGCCCATCCCCACTTAAACTCATGAGTTGTACTCATCCAATATGCCAGTCACAGTGAAGGATTAGCAGAAAGAGAAAAAATCAGTAAGTTCTAGAACAGATTTAGCTACAACATGACTTGGGATCATACAGCCTTTGATGATTTCCATCAGGGTCTGGAAGCACATTTTCTATGGAATGGCCAAGCTGTGTAAGCCGGGGCTGTGCCTCCTACATCATGTTTACCAAAGAGTTGTCATTTTAAGGATATATAGAGAAACCATTTTCAAATAGCAGGAGGTAAGCATTTGCTTTAATGCATCATGTTAATCAGAATAAAGTAACTGCTGTCATACCATCTCAAAGTCTGAGTGAGTTGTGACAGTAAAAGTTTATTTCTCACCTTATATCATAGTCCACTGTGGGCTTTGGTGGGAGTCAGTCCTCTGTTCTATCATTTAAGGACTCAGACTCCTATTTGGGGCCTTTGGATTCCTCTAGATCCTTGAGTCGGCTTTCTCCAGTCAAAGACAGACAAAGACAGGACACTCAAGATCCCTGAAGGTGCCCTGACTCACTTCTGCTCACACTTTATTGGCCAGAGTCAGCCATGTGACTCCACTTAACTGCAAGGGAGGCTGGGAAATGTATAGTCGCCATGTGACTAGGAGGCAAAGGAGTGGGGTGGGGGAGGCTTAATACTGTCTCACTTCATGCATACTTTATGAAAAGAATAGCCCATCAATGCCCGACTTCACAGATACAGTATTATTGCTTAGGTGAAACTGAAGTAACAGGGCCAAGAACTATAATTCACTTCCTGCCGACCACATGAATCACTTGAAGGCAGGCTCCTGTGAAAGAAAGAGGTGCGTGAGGGATAAGAATCGCTAGTGATAAGCACATTGAAGAATGTGGTGGGAAAAAATTCCATTAGATAAACTCAGAGTGATTCAGGTCGATTCAGCCTCTGTAGATTTCTGCTCAGGACCTAGCAAAAGAGAAGCAAAAATGAATTAAAACACTCCTTTCCCTTTCAGGGCATCTTACTCTGATTAATCTTAAAGCTACTCAAAATGAAACTTTTATTGACTTACCATCAATAGTTATTTATTGCATGAGAAAGATAGAATTTTCCAGAGTGGATTTTTATAAATCAGTTATTATTCTCTGCATTTCATTTTCATTTTCATTTTTCAATTAAAAATATTATTATCAACTGCCTATTAACAGATATCTCTTGGGCAAGAAAAATGAAATTTTCAGGAGTGAATTTTTGTTAATTGGTTATCATGCGTTGCATTTCATTTTTGTTTTTATACAGTGAGAACATTGATTTTTCTTTTTGCTGCCTTTGTCGCCATGGTCACTTTCTACATTTGGGGTCTGTCAGAGCTGACGTTAGAGCCAGGACACTTGACACAAGATACTTGGGGCTGATCCCAGTCTGCGCCTCACTAGCTGCTTGACTTTGAGCAAATTTCCTAGTCTCTCCATCCCTCAGTTTTCTCTTCTATCAGTGACAGCAATAATAGTACCTACCTCCTAGGATTGTTGGGAGGAGTCAAGGAGTTAATATTTGTCAAGCACTTCTAATGGTGCCTGGCGTATGCTAAGTGCTGTGTACATTTTTGGTGTTAATCTTTGACAAGTGGGACTCATTTTCCTTCCACAGTGGGAATGTGCTTTCCTTTTGGGATAATACTTTACAGTAAAAAATAATGAGCCTTTCAAAAGAGAGACATTAATAAATAATGGCACAGATCCATAATGTGCTATGGTTAGAATTGTGATGTTGTGATGTTGAATAAGCAGATTATTCAAGTGAGGACTCAGTGTCTCATGTGATGATTGATGACTTCCTTATAAATCAGGCAGTAGATTTGGCTTGGAGTCTTTGCAAATCAGTGGGCAGTGAATGAAAGCCCTTTTCTGAGAGTAAGTGTCGTGATTTGCTATGGTACCATCGGAACAAAACCATCCAAACTGATACACAAAGAGGCTCAGTTTTTGAAAAAGTACATATATAAAATAGTGAAAAGACAGGGACCAAGTATCTCTCCTGTTTACTTCCAGAAGCCAGAAGTAAGGCGATGGCTTGGGCTCTGCTGGCCACGTGGGTTGCTTGACAGCTGAAGTCCTGAGTTAGGCAGAACTGCCTGACTGACCCAGTGGTGGCTGGCTGGGGCAGAATTCCCCTGGAGGAGGACCCCTGCCCAGGAGAGGCTCTGGGCACAGAGGAGCAGAGAGAACTCATGCTCTTTGTGAACAGGCACACTCTCAAGTGGAAGAAAAGTACAGCTGATCAGAGCATGCCCTTCTATTTGCCCCAAATTTACCAATCTCATTTGTCACTCCTCTTCCTCAAGGGTAGAAGGGCATGCTTAGGAAAAGTTCTTTCTCATGGAGGTGAATTGTTTCTAATAAAGCCCTCCCCCCATTGTTAGGGTTCTCTATTGTTAGGTCTTCTTTGTAATCTTAGGACTTAAAAATGTCTGCATTGCTATTTCCAGTATTAACGACACATGACATCATTCGCTGGAGTCTCCTCCATAAGTTGGTCATTCTTCCATTAATCCTGGTGAGGCTTCTGCTTCTCCACCACAGCCAACTGGCAGCAAGCAAAAGTATTTTCTCTTTCTGAGGACAAAAAAAAAAAAAAATGTACCAGAGCCATTGCTTAAAATAAAAATGAATTTACAGGTGCTCTTCGTTGCTTTGACATAACTAGTGAGTGTGTGTGTGTGTGTGGGGGGGGGGGGGATAGGAGGTATTTTTTGCTATTTCTTGGCCCTTACAGATCATAAGAGAATTTACACAGAAAGCAAACTCCCAAAATTGTTCCTGAGCATTCCTAGAAATGTAGGTAATCTTTGAAGTGGGACATAGTAGTCTTTCTTTATCAATTTTACAAAATGCCAATAATCTATCTTCCGTATCTTTTAAAGATATGCTTACATTATTTATGATACAAGACTATTAATTTTTAATGAATGTTTCTAGATTTTAAGTGCACAAAATTATCAACTAGTAAAAGCATGTGTAATTTTCTGAAGCTGAGAAACAATAACATAGAGCTATTTATTTATGCTTTGTTCTTCTAAGCTTATTATTATCAGGCAATGAAATAGCATGTCATATTTTTGCAAACTGTTTAACAATAGTTATTAGTAGCAATTTCCCACAAAGTCAAGTGGGAAGTCGTTTTTTTTTTTTTTTTAATGTTTGCTTTGGAAATGAAAACACTAAATACTGCTTTATATAAAATCACTTTTGCAACATGGGAATTTTGATAAAAAAACAGTTCTTCTGCCTAGCCCAGTGGTAGCATATATTTTCAAGATTCTAATGACATACTCAGGAGAGATTCATAAATCAGGAGGTATCTAGTCCAATCATATTTTACTCTGTGTGGCCTTAGGAAAATTATTTTTCATTTCTATTTTCTACTTGTCTTTGAAGAGAGAGAGCATGATATTCTACTAAATGAAGTCCTTGATGCACTCTGGGATGAAGAATATGCTAATTACTTATTATTTTATGATTATAATATTTATAACTTCTTTAAATATAACTTTTGAGTCAGGCCAATCCACTCTGTTGAAATAATTACAAATTGAAGACATGATTGGCATGTTTTGGGGATACAATATTTTCATGTCCTATGTAATGTCAAAATTTCCCTGGTCTTGCAGTAATGAGACGGCATCTTCATTTTTAATGATCATGTTGTAAGACACTGTTAGCTCTTTTGTAGAGATATATCATTTCATTGTTCTGGTTAACATTAGGTTTAAAAAAAATTGCACCTGAAATTTTAACTTCGGGACCAAATATTTGTGCTGTTGGTAATCAGCCAAACTTTTGAGGATCAGATATAAATACATACATTCTCTTTCAATGTTAATTTGGAGTTTTTGGTAAGGATGTGGAAGAAGACTGGGCAGGGTATACCTAAAAGGAAAACTACATTTTGAAAGAATAAAATTGTAATTTAGGAAACGTATTTTCAAAAGATATTTCAAATAATGCATGTTCAATTTGGAAAATACAGATAATGCAGAAAAATAGAAAAAATGTCATCACTCAAATGCTCTATCACTCAAAGACAATGTGTTGACAAATTTTGAGAACATTCCAAATCTAGTTTTCTAGTGCACATTTTTTTTAATACTGCTATGATCCTACTACAGATAGTATTATGTATGGTGCTTTTTTAAATTTAAAATCACAACATAATTAATTTATAGATTATCACAATTTTTCCACAAATTCTGTTTCCATTAGCTACATAATCTATTATCGAGTGGTATAAAATAACAGACACTTCATTCTTATTACTGTGACTGGTGCTCTGATATTGACTTGAGTTTTGGGAGTTTATCCTGACTAGTTTATTCTCTGGTCCTCTCTGGTGAGTCTGTTAAATAAAACAAAGACTTAGGTGCATTTATAATAGAAACCCTAAGGTTGCTTGGGTGGGATTTCTGGCTCCAAGAGGCAGAGCGGCATAAAAATTAGATGCAACATGGTAGTTATATTATTTAATTATGAGACAGATATGCACACGTTTCTCTATAAAGTTGATTTGTCCAAATTCAGTAGCTTCTGGATCCCAGGAAAAATTCAAACATTGTCTCTTTAGAAAATGTATTCTTCAGGCAACAAAAACTAAAATAAACAAGTGGGACTACATTAAACTAAAGGGCTTCTGCCCAGCAAAGGAAACAACCAATACATTGAAAAGGCAACTTATACAATGGAAGAAAATATTCACAAACCATATAGCTGATAAAAGGTTAAAATATAAAATATATAAAGAACTCCTACAACTAAATAGAAAGCAAATAATCCAATTTATTTTTAATTTATTATTATTATTTTAATGTTTATTTATTTATTTAGAGAGAATGAGTGGGGGAGAGGCAGAGAGAGAGAGAATCCCAAGCAGGCTCTGCACCACCAGTACAGAGTCTGATGCAGGGCTTGAACTCAGGAACTGTGAGATCATGACCTGAGCCAAAACCAAGAGTTGGATGCTTAACCGGCTGAGTCACCCAGGTGCCCCTTTTATTATTATTTTTTAATTTTAATTCCAGTATAGTTAACATACAGTGTTATATTAGTTTCAGGTGTACAATATAGTGATTCAACAATTCTATACATTATTCAGTGCTTATTATAATAAGTGTACTCTTAATCCCCGTCACCTGTTTCACCCATCCCCCCACTCACCTCTCCTCTGGTAACCATCAGTTTGTTCTCCATAGCCAAGAGTCTGGTTTTTAGTTTGTCTCTTTTTTTCTTTATTTGTTTTGTTTCTTAAATTTCATGTGTGAATAAAATCATACAGTATTTGTCCGTCTCTGACTCACTTATTTCACTTAGAGTTATGCTCATCCATGTTGTTGCAAATGGCAAGATTTCATTCTTTTTAATGGCTGAGTAATATCCCATTGTGTGTGTGTGCGTGTGTGTGTGTGTGTGTGTGTGTGTGTGTATGTATGTATACCACATCTTTATCCGTTCATCTACCAATAGACTTGGGTTATTTCTATCATTTGGCTCTTGTAAATAGTGTAGCCATAAACCTAGGGGTGTATATATCTTTTTGAATTAGTGTTTTCATATTCTTTGGGTAAATACCCAGTAGTGGATTATATGGTAATTCTATTTTAAATTTGGTATTCTATTTTAAAATTTTGAGGAAACTTCATACTGTTTGCCACAGTGTCTACAAAGTTTGCATTCCCACAGCCAGTGCACAAGTGTTCCTTTTTCTCTACAGCCTCACCAACACTTGTTGTTTCTTGTGTTTTTGATTTTAGCCATTCTGACAGGTATGGGGTGATACCTCATGGTGGTTTTGATTTGCATTTCCCTGATTGATAGTGATGTTGAGCATCTTTTCATGTGTCTCTTGGTCATCTGTATGCCTTCTTTAGAGAAATATCTGTTAATGTTTTCTGTCCATTTTAAAATTAGATTAATTAGTAATTAATTTATTTGATGTTGAGTTGTATAACTTTTTTAAAAAAATTTTTAATGTTTGTTTATTTTTGAGACAGAGACAGAGCATGAATGGGGGAGGGTCAGAGAGAGAGGGAGACACAGAATCTGAAACAGGCTCCAGGCTCTGAGCTGTCAGCACAGAGCCCGACGCGGGGCTCGAACTCACCGACCGCGAGATCATGACCTGAGCTGAAGTCGGACGCCCAACCGACCGAGCCACCCAGGTGCCCCTGAGTTGTATAACTTCTTTATATATCTTGGATACTGATCCTTTCTTGAATATGTCATTTGCAGTTATCTTCTCCCATTTAGTAGGCTATCTTATAGTTTTGTTCATTGTTTCTTTTGTTATACAGAAGCTTTATATTTTGATGTAGTCACAAACATTTATTTTTGCTTCTGCTTCCCTTGCCTCAGGAGACATATCTAGGAAAATGTTGCTACAGCCGGTGTCAGAGAAATTACTACCTATGCTCTCTTCCAGGATTTTTATGGTTTCAGGTGTCATATTTAAATCTTTAATCCATTTTAAGTTTTTTTTTTTAATGTGTATTGTGTGAGAAAGTGGTCCAATTTCATTCTTTTGCATGTAGCTGTCCAGTTTCCCCGATACCTTTTGTTAAAGAGACTGTCTTTCCCATTGGATATTGTTGCCTCCTTTGTTAAAGATTAATTGACCATATGAGTGTGGGTTTATTTCTGGGATCTCTAGTCTGTTTTATTGATCTATGCGTCTATTTTTGTGCCACTGCCATACCAGTTTGATTTCTACAGCTTTGTAGTATATCTCGATATCTAGGATTGTAATTCCTCCAGTTTTGGTCTTCTTTTTCAAGACTTCTTTGGCTATTTAGGGTCTTTTTTGGTTCCATACAAATTTAGGATTGTTTATTCTAATTTTGTGAAAAATGCTGTTGATATTTTGATAGGGCTTGCATTAAATCTGTAGATTGCTTTGGGTAATATGGACATTTTAACAATATTTGTTCTTCCAATCCATGAGTATGGAATATCTTCCCATTTGTTTGTGTTGTCTTCAATTTCTTTCATTAATGTTGTATAGTTTTCAGAGTACAGGCCTTTCACCTCCTTGGTTAAATTTATTCCTAGATGTTTTATTACTTTGGATGCAATTATAAATGGGATTGTTTCCTTAATTTCTTTTTCTGTTACTTCATTATTAGTGTATAGAAATGCAATGGATTTCTGTACATTGATTTTTGTATCCTGTGACTTTGCTGAATTCATTTATCAGTTTTAGTGGTTTTTGGTGGAGTTTTTTAGGGTTTTCTACATATGGTGTCATGTCATCTGCAAATGGTGAAAGTTTTACTTCTTCCATACCAATTTGGATGCCTTTTATTTCTTTTTCTTGTCTGGTTGCTGTGGCTCAAACTGCCAATATTTTGTTGCTTGAAAGTGGTGAGAGTGAACATCTTGTCTTGTTCATGATCTTAGAGGAAAAGCTCTCAGGTTTTTTTTTTTTAACCACAAATAACCCAATTTAAAAATGGGAAAAGGACTTGGATAGACATTTTCCCAAAGAAGACATACAGATGGCCAACACATTTATGAAAAGATTCCCAATATAGCCAATCATCAGGGAAATGCAAATCAAAACCACAATGAGATCCCATCTCACATCTGTTAGTATGGCTGTTGTCAAAAAGTCAAGAGATAAATGCTGGTGAGGATGTGGAAAAAAGCGAACTCTTGTGCACTGTTGATGGAAATGTAAAATTGAAACGGAAATGGAAGATGGAAAACAGCCATCATGGAAAACAGTGTGGAGGCTTCTTTAAAATCAAAACTTGAGCTATCATATGACCCAGCAATTCTACCCATTCTAGAAGGGATTAAAATTAGTAACTTGAAGAGATATCTGCACATTCGTGTTCATTGCAGTATTATTTACAATAGCTATGATATGGAAACAAAATAAGTGTCTGACAATGGGTGAGTGGATAAAGATGTGATACATATATACAATGACTCTAATTTAGCCATGACAAAGAAGGAAGTCCTACCATTTGCACCAACATAGGTGGACCTTGAGGGCATTATGCTAAATGAGATAAGTCAGAGAAAAACAAATGATGTATGATATTGCTTACATGTGGAATCGAAAAAAAGCCATAGCTCTGAAAAGAGAGTAAAATGGTGGTTACCAGAAGCTGGCGGGTGGGGAAACGGGAGGTTTTGGTCAGAGGGTACAAACCTGCAACTAGCAGGTGAATACTTTCTGGAGACCTAATGCACAGCATAGTGATTATAGTCAACAATACTGTATTTAAACTTCCAAGTTGCTAAGAGACTAGATGTTAGTTAATTGTTCTCACCACAAAAAAGAAATGATAATTATGTAATATTTAGAAATGTTAGCTAATGCTTAGGTGGTAATCATATTGCAATATATAAATGTGTCAAACCAACATGCATGCCTTCAACTTATAGGATGTTATATGTCCATCATATCTCAATTTTTAAAAATTAAAAAATAAAAGTCCATTTGCAAAGGGACACAAGGTGTGTGGCTTATGGTGGCAAACATCTGCAGCATCCCCAGGCTGCAGGCAATGCAAGAAGACAGTCTGTGGTAGTTTGTGAAGACCAATATCGTAAATGAAGTTTTGGGAACTTTGAGATTTTTCCATAATTTTAGCACTTTCCCAATAAAGATCTAATTCTGTTATCAAGCTAACCTTTTATGTCTATAAATTATGTTTGTTTTAAATTGAGAGTAGAAGATCCTTTTGTAATTTGTATGCAGTTTTCAAATGGACATCCCTGTCGTCTTCACAAACTTGTGACCACGTTGAGTGCACATCATTGTAGGTGCTCTGATAGAGAACCTAGATAGATATTTATATAGAAACTACATAGGTGCTTATCTTCTCATGTTCTCTAGGCATTTTCTGCACACTCCCTCTGTTAATTCCTTGCAGGGTTTATCAGTCACCTTTTCTTGCAATCATGCTATGTAATAACCTCAAAATCCCAGTGGCTTACAACAAAAGTACTTTTTTTCTTGCCCATGGGTCTGCGATGTTTACCTGGACTCAGCTGGCTTCAGGATATAGGCCTATTTAGGACTGCTCCACGAGTCTCTTCTGGGGTTTAGGTGGAATGGGCAGTGACTCCTGTGGTATGTTTTCCCTATGGCAATGGCAGATGCTCAGGGGGGCAACCCCAGTGCACAGGCACATTTTAAGTCTCTGCATTACGTTCACTAATATCCCATTGACAAAAGCATGCCACATGGCCAAGTCAAAGGTCAAGGCGTAGAGAAGTACATTCCATACGCTGTCAGTATATAATACATGGCAAAGACATATACCACATACAGGAGAGTGACAAATTGAAACCAGTAATTCTGTTTACCACGCAGTTGTTCAACAAGTTATGTTTGGGGCTTAGATTTTTTTTTTTTTTTTACTCTATTGGTTTCCATTTTTATAAGGCAACTGGTCTTTTCTGTGCATTTCAAATGCCTTTTCATCACAGACTCTTCTTCCCAGATAGCCTTACATAAGTTTTATGGGCATGGAATACTTCACAGCTACTTGTCATGGAGTGTTTGAGTTGAAAGGTGCCTTAGAGTTACAGTTTTATCATTCTGCAGGTTAGGAAACTGAAATCCAAAGAGGGTAAGTGAGTTGCATAAGAACACACAGCTCGTCAGTGACAATATATTCTAATGTGCAAGGTGGGGAGCAGGACATTCTAAAGTTCCTTTTCCTTTTTGGCACATATATCCTATTTCATTCTATGCCAGTCCACAGTGCCACTTCATGGGAGGAGTTCAGCTGGCCTGCCCACATTAGAAAGACTAAAACCAGATAGTACATTACCTGGGGCAAGGGGGGCATGAAGGAGTCCCACCAGCAAGTCGCCCAGCAGAGAGTGAGTGTCCATCCTCCCCTGACGGGGATGACAAAGCCTGGGACTGCTGCTCTCTGCCTGAGTCACAGATCTGCATGCCAGGTTGACAACCTCTTAGTTCAGGATGCCTTTTAAAAATGGTTTCAGGGCTCCTGGGTGGCTCCGTCAGTTAAGTGTCTGACTTTGGCACGGGTCAGGTCATGATCTCACAGTTCTTTGTGAGTTCAAGCCCTGCGTCCAGCTCTCTGCTGTTGTGGTAGAGCCCGCTTTGGATCCTCTGTCCCCCACTGTGTCTGGTCTTTTCTTGCACTCTCTCTGTCTCTCAAAAATAAGTAAACATTTTAAAAAATTTTTCGTGAGTCCTTGAAGCCGCTGGGAGGGTATAGCAAAGCATTTGGTGTGGAAATTTGGGCATAGTTCTCAAAGCCCTCTGTGCAGGAAGAAGTCACAAAATTAGGAAGTTTGAGATGAATCGTGTGTGTGCCCGTGCACATTAATGTGCTTCCATATTTTAACTGAGCAGCAAGAACACATCCACCTTGTCAGTGTTTACAAAGTTGTTAATAATTTCATTTTTGCCCCCTATCATCTGAGCCTCCCTGTGAAACCAAGTACTTCATCAACATCAGATGATATTTATTAAGAGTCTGGGTGTGCGTGTGAGCCCTTCAGCTTGATGCTTAACTGCTTTATTGGTTTCCTTCCATCTGCTATGGCCAGGAGCCAGCTGTGCCTGCCTGTTTCATTCTGCACATATGGTGCTTTAGAATGAAACTATTTACATGAAAAAAATTTTTTTAAAAACATATTTGGGAGGAAGAATCGAAATTCAGCTGGTTGTCTTATGCTCCCTGAGAAGTTCTTTCCATTAACTATTCTGTTCTTGATGCTTGTGTGTATATGATTTTGATATGTTACATCGACGTCAGTATGAAACAAGTTGCCTAGATAGAAGTGTGTCCTTTTCATCTTAATAATATTTGTAATCACTTCTAATTTCAACTGAAAAAAAGATACATCAAAAGTGAAATTCACAGATCAGAATTAGCAGCAGTTTACTCTGTGCTAAGGTGATCAAGAATAGGTTCATGAACCACATAAAAATAACAAAAGATGACCATTTGCCAGATATGAAGACCTGCAAAACAGGGCTGGAGAAATCCTGCTCTGTAGAAATTAAAAGTTAAATATTTGTATTATTAATTTTATAGTTTTTCATAAGTTCACAGCAGAAATATTTTTATACTATAATTTGTGTATCACTTTCATTCATGAATTCTGTTTAGAAATCAACCTCTTACTTCCTTATGTTCCCTTTTCAAAGGGGTGAGATTTGGTTTTTTCCATCTAGTGCCATCTATCTAGTCCGTTGGATTTCTGAGTGGCTTTCTTGTAGCCGATTTTTCTGATGGAATCTATAATGCTGTGTCACGGCTGATTTGGGATTTTTTTTCATTATATTGAATCACCACATGGCCACATTTGTTAAATGACTCAGATATGTAAAATTAGCCGGAAATTCTGATAACGTCACTGTGGTCAGTTTGGTCACTGGGGGTAAACATGGAAGCAAGCTCTTAAATCCTTTTTTCTTTACATACCTCTGGGGCCTCCATGAATGCTTCCAAAATGAATCAAGTCTTTTGAGCTTCTTTTAGATTATCTAAAAGAAGCTTGAGGGCTGAACACATGCATGAAAGTCATAGACAAAACATCAAAGTTTGTTTGCCAAGATTTTACTATTTTTCCATTCATCCGATGTGGCAAATATCTTAAGTTGTATCTGTACATACAAAGTGACTGGGGAAGGATATGATCACATTTAATGAAAATATTAGCAATTAACACTTATTGAGCACTTATGAAATGCCACGCACTGTGATAAACATACATCATCTCATTTAAATTCTCATAACAACCCTATGAGGCAAGGAGCCCATTTTATCTCTAATTAATAGGTGAGGAAAGTTTGGTTGCCAGAAATAATGTAATTTGTTCGAGGTTATCTAGCTAGTAAGTGGTGAAACAGGAATTCAAAACCCAATACTCTGAATTCTACTGATATCTTGAAGATTTCTGGTCCTTTCATTAATCTTTGATGCCAATATGTATGATCGTTTAGTCCTTAAGAGGTCATTTTTTCCATCTATGGTGGAAAAATTATAGCCAAATACACTAGGCTGGCTTTCCCAATAGAAGATGCCCCTTAATGTAGCAGACAGGAAAGGCACAAACCTTGATGGCAGATGGACCCGGGCATGAACTCTGGCTTTGTTTCATACAAACTGTGATTTTACAGTTTACTGGCTTTGTCTGATACTAACTGTAAGACTTCAACAGGATGATGCCTGTTGCCACCTCCGTAAAATGGGTTCAATAATAACTTCCTTGTAGGGATGGTGAGCTATTTATGGTTTATGTGGATAACACATATGCCTAGCACACAGTGAATGCTCACTAAAACCTGGTTGATATTGGGGTACCTGGGTGGCTCAGTCAGTTAAGCGTCCGACTTTGGCTCAGGTCATGATTTTGCAGTTCATGAGTTCGAGTCCCACATCGGGCTCTGTACTGTCAGCTTGGAGCCTGGAGCCTTCTTTGGATTCTGTATCTCCCTCTCTCTCTCTGCCCCTTCCCTTCTCACACTGTCTCTCTCTGCCTCAAAATAAGTAAACATTAAAAGAAATTAAAAAAGAAAAAAAACCTAGTTGATATTATTTAATATGCAGAATTGTCTTCCAGGGAAACAGTTTTCTTCAGGGAAGCAGCAAATAGTCTGGTTTCACTGGTTTCACTATATTTTTTTTATTATTCCTTGGGTTTGACCTTGAATATTACATTGACTTCCATGATCTGGAAGAGAAAATTTGAGAAAAATATCCCCCCTCCTGCCAATTCAGTTTGGCATTTTGCTTCCTGGGGTGATAAAGTGGCTAAGAGCATGTGTAATACAACATATTACATGAACCTCAAGTGTATTTAAAAAAATTTATTTTTGGGAGAGAGAGAGACACCATGAATGAGGGAGGGAAAGAGACAGAGGGAGACAAAGAATCCAAAGCAGGCTCCAGGCTCTGAGTTGTCAGCACAGAGCCCCATGTGGGGCTCAAACTCATGAACCGTGAGATCATGACTGAGCTGAAGTCGGACTCTTAACCAACTGAGCCACCCAGGTGCCCCTCAATTATATTTTTTTAAGTTTATTTATTTTGAGAGAGAGAGGGGGGTTGGGGAGAGGGAGGGGGAGAACAAGTGGGGAGGGGCAGAGAGAGGGAGAGAGAGAGAATCCCAGGCAGGCCCTGCACTGTCAGCACAGAGCCTGATGTGGGGCTTGAACTCATGAACCATGAGATCATGACCTGTGCCAAAGTCAGACGCTTAACTGATTGAGCCACCCAGGTACCCCAAGTGTATTTTTTGGCTGTTGTTTCACAGATAGGTTTTCCTATTTCCTTTTTTTTTAGAACTAAAAAAAATGTTTATTTATTTATTTTGAAAGAGAGAGAGAGGGAATGTGCATGAGTGGGAGAGGGGCAGAGAGAGAGAGAGAGAGAGAGAGAGAGGGAGAGAGAGAGAATCCCAAGCACGCTCCACGCTGTCAGTGCAGAGCCTGATGTGGGGCTCTATCTCATGAACTGTGAGATTATGACCTGAGCTGAAATCAGGAGGTGGACTCTTAACCAACTGAGCCACCCAGGCACCCCGGTTTTCCTATTTCTGTGTAATTATACACAGAGACACAGGGAAGGATAGCAATTGTAAAGGGGATATAAAGCAAAATATAACAAATGCTCTGCAAAGTGAAATTAATTATGAGAACATACTATGAAGCACAGATGCATCTAGAAAAACCTAATTACACAATTTAAAAAATATTGGACAGTGCTCTAAAGTGACAACCTGTAACTTCACAGAAACAGTGGGTAGCAGACTTTATGTATACGGAACTAACCTTCTGCCTTCCGTTCTGTGTTGACAGGAAATATCGCCCCACTAGTTTCCTCATACATGTTTCTGTCGTATTTGTGAGATTACATTACAGCTTCCATTATAGTACCTGTGGCCCGAAGTGAGTTGTGAGCTGGGAGGAATATTTTCAACCCCACTTATGAAGGGATTTGAACCTCCACGCTAGAAATTCATCTCCATAGTTATTAACTGGATCTACAGGGTAGGAACACAATGGAGATGAAGTGGGTGTAGTGACATTTCCAGTCAGGTCGGTTTACAATTACTAAGTGCCGAGTGAGGGGAGACTTAGGCTTAAGGGAACTGAAGCTAGGAAAAAAGCCGTTAGAAGAATATGAGGTGAAATTACACTCTCCAGAAGACTCCATCTATGCCATGAAAGCAGTCAGAGGCCTTGAAATAACACTGGAATTGTTTATGAGATGTGGAGTGACTTGTGGGGAACCTATGGGGGAAAGCCTGATTTGAAATGTAAAATTAACCAGTTAGGCTTTGAGCTTGTGAAGTATTCCTGCCTCTGTTTCCCATATTAAGAAATTTGAAGAAACTCTGTCCCCTGAGTGGGCAAGATAAATCACAATCTATCGACATCAGTCCCTACCATGGTTTTTAAGGGCACCAAGATAGATGCACCAACTAGATTTATGTATCCTATACTGCACTTACTGGGTAATAAGTTGCCCTGAAAGTTCCAAGCATTTACTGGGTTAAAACATGTACCAGGACCCATATTCATGAAGAAAAGCACCTGTGAGATTTGACGTGACCGTCCTTGCAAGTCACATATATGCGAACCCTCTTCCCATTAGCCCTTCCTGGTGCCAGAGATTCCCTCACTTCACATCTTGGGGTGCTCGGGGAGCTCACAAGACAGAGGCCATGAAGGTGGAAAGATAACCCAAGAGCCTAAACCCTGCCTTGGCCTTTTTCCCACCCCTCAGAATGCCTCCTTTTATATTTTGTTCTGGGAATTTTGGTCACCAGTTTTGAGGTGACCCTCATCTCAATGATATTTCTGGCTTCTTCAATGTAAAAGCAAAACAAGGCCTACCCAACATCCTTCATCTTTACCTTCACTGCCGCCCAACAGCCCCCAGTGCTGCAAGTTGGCCAACGACCACATTGCGCGGTAATCCGACAGACCGATGTCCTGTCATTTTACACTTGCTCTGCCACACTCATCAGACAGGAAGAGCCTCGTGACCCCGGTGCCTTTCCCTCTGAATTGCTCTCGGAAGTGCACTTCCGCGCCACCGATGAGAGGCATTTTAATAGACTGTTCATTCAGTAGTGCTGGCTTCCATTTCATTGTTCTAAATGGATCACCTGGGACCCCCCTGTACTGTCTATAGAGCTTATCGCTGGGTTAGAGTTTTTATAGATTAATTTTTGTGTCTTTGGGTTTTTTGGTCGTACTCTCTCTTCTAAATTCAGAACTGGGGCCCTTCACAAAGGAGGCAGATGGTGTTTGTAAATGATTAATGCAATGTATCGGTAAAATATCAAAAATATGGCTGCTCTTTTTTAAAAAAGACTTACCCTCGGGCTCTGGGAAATTGTAGTCAAAATCCATTTAAAACTTACATTACATCGGGTCTTATAAAGGAAGGGGCAGAAAATTCATTTTCATTTCTCTCAAAACGTGACTTGAAGCACTGTTACAGAATCTCAAAGCACCCAGGCAACATTATATTAAGTATCCTTTGTCCAATTTCCCATACTTTTCCTAAGGGCCCTGCAGTGGGTGCTGACATGACCCTTCCAGCACTGACTTAGTTTTTCTGGTTGAATGCCTGCCTTTGTGGTTCTGTGTAGCCTTTGTTCAGAAATGATGTTTCTTACTCAAATCCATGAAATCACCTTCCAAAATGAGAAAGGCAGTTTCCATTCACTAAATGTTAAAAGAAATGGGTAACATGATGGATGTGGGACACTGAAGTTATGCAATTATTTTAGGAAGTTTGGGCTGATTGCATCTGCACAGATTCAGAACCCAATCTTGTATTTCTGTGGAAGAATGTTTAACATTCTGGCATGTATTCTTTAGAGAATAAATTCACCTGGCTTGCATGGGGACAGCTTCAAGGAAAACATGCACATTAGGTCCAATGGCTGAGCTCGAAAAAATTATGTTATTGAAAGGATGCGTCCCTGGCTCCTTGGGTGAGTTGGGCCCATGACCGTTCTTGCTAACGGAAGCCCAATAGGAGTGCTAGAGTCTATCCACAAGGTACTGACGCAGAGCAGCAAAATGGCTTATTAGGAAAGGCTATATGGGTTGTTCTTAAGTATTAGGGCTGATGCCAGTATTTTTGGGATAGGTTAGCTGCTCTGCTCTCTGAAGTCAGAAGTAATGTTTTCTGGAATTTCCTCACAAACAGGATTCTTTAGAGCAACTGAAAAATGAGAACTAAGGTTGACTCTTCTAGAAGTTTACTCCATGGTTGGGATATTTGTTTCTCTTTTCCTCTCACGTTGTGTGGAATTTATGGTAATTCCAAACCCAAGAAATTGGAGAAAAATTGTGATTGGCCATTGATCTTGAGGGTTTCCTCTAGGAATTTTTTTTTGAGAATATAGACTTGAAGGGGGGATTCATGAGGGATTGGTTAGTGAATCCATGAATGTTGAAGACCAAAAATAAGAAATTGACTTTGTGAATTCCCTCCCCCAGGATACTTTACTGCTTATGGTACCATGAACCTTCCTGTTCACAGAACGGTTTTGAGAACATCATTGAATCCTCTTACACCAAAAATTGAATTCTCAGGACATTCTCTTAGAAATAGTTTCACTTGAAGAGTAGAACTTGTAGTCTAAGTTGGGAAGACAAATTTTATTCTTAAAATGTATCCATTATCTCTTACTGAATAAAATGAAAAAAGCATTTAGGTGTATGTGAAGCAAACAGAAAAACCCCAATTTTAGTAGTTTACAGTTTAAAAAAAATTGGTCCATTTCTTCTTCTAAGTTGTTGATCTTATGTTCATAAAACTTTTTGTAGTAATTCCTTTTTATCCTTTTAATGGTGGCAAGATCTGTAGTAGTATCCTCTGTTGTATACTTGATATTGTTGACTTGGGTCCCTTCTTTTTTTGTTTTTGGGAGTCTTGCTAGAGGCTTATCTTTTTGTTTTTTGTTTTTGTTTTTGTTTTTTTTGAACCAGCTTTTGTTTCATTGATTTTCCTTACCGCTTACCTATTTTCAATTTCATTTATTTCTACTATTGCCTCTATTATTTCCATCCTGTTTGCTTTGGATTTATTTTGCTTTTTTTTTTTTTTTTTTTGTAGTTTCTTGATCCATTCAAAACCTTTCTGTATTTTTAATGTATTTTAGTACAATCAGTTATCCTCTCCATAATGCTTTAGCTGCACCCTACATATTTTCATATGTTAGATTATCATGTCAGTTCTAAGTATTTTTAAAATTTCCTTTAAGACTTCCTCTATGACCCATGGATTATTTTAAAGTGCATTGTTTGATGTTCACATGGTTAAAGATTGTCTTCCTTTCTTTCTGTTATTGATTTCTAGTTTGATTCCATTATAGTCAGAGAATACACGTTATGGTCACTTTTCACCTCTTTAAATTTGTTAGGTTTGTCTTATGGCCATGGATATGGACTATCTTAGTGAATGTCCCATGGATGATTTTTAAAAATGTATTTTGCCATTGTTGACTCTCGTGTTCTTTAAATGTCAACTAGATCAGGTAAGTTGACTGACTTTTTCAGATCTTCTATGTCCTTGCTGATTTTCTATCTAGTAGTTCTATGAGTTGGTTAGACGGAGATGTCAAAGTCCCCAGCTAGAACTGTGTATTTGTCTATTTCTGCTTTTAGCTCTGTCAGTTTTTGTTTTGTGTCTTTAAGGCTCTGTTATTTGATGAGCACATATTTAGGATCATTATGTCTTCCTGGTAGATGGATCCTTCAGTCATTATGTGATGCCTTTATTACCTCTAGTAATTTTCTTTTGTCTGAAGTCTACTTCATTGGATATTAATATAGCCACTCCTGCTCTTCAAAATTATCATTTGTGTGGTATATCTTTTCTCATCTATTTACTTTTGACGTACATGTTATTGAATTTGAAGTGAATTCTTCATAAACAACATCTAGATGAGCTGTGTTTTATTACCCATTGCTAATCTTTGCCTTTTGATTGGTATAGTTACACTATTTACATGTAAATTAATTAGTAATATGCTAGAGATAAAGTTGGGAAAGCAGCTTTTATTTTTATTTTTATTTTTATTTTCTACTGAACCCTCTCTTATTCTGCTTGAATTTTTTGTTAGGAAAAGGAAAGAAGCCTAGTACCTTAGCTTCACTAACCTGTGACTACAAAATAAATTTGGGCTTAATTTTAAGTACCCAATTACTTAATTACCCACCAGTTATTTCTAAGGGCTCTCATGCTCAGGATAGACCTCCATGCTCTTGGGCTCTGGCTCAACCTGCCTTGACTGCCAGTGACTCTCATCATATTCCCACTCTACTGCACACACCTATCTTCAGTTATGCCATGCTGACCTAAGGGAAGGGATTCTTGCTTTTCTTTTTGTTCCAAGTGTGGGACATGTCCTGCCCCTCAGTTTCCTATGGCAAAACGGTAACCAAGGAACTTTCCATGAACACTTGATTAAGGTTTCAAGACTGTGGGAGGGAAGGAGAGCCACAGAGTAGGCAACAGTTACTGTACAGAGTCTGACATTTCCACAGAGTACTGTCATTGGCTATCCTGAGTGCCTGTGTATGTTGTGTCCCGAATAAGGGCCCAGGAGATACATAGGTGCTGAAATCTAATCCACACCTAGCTCATCAAGTTCTGGTCTCTGGATGGGACTGTATCTACTTGGAAGGGTCACCTTTCTCTAAATGACACAAAGATACTGTCTGGGCTTCTGGTGGCCCCTTGCTAATATACTTCCCTGCTTGACAACTGGCCTGCTTCATTACCACCCCCGTCACATTGTCCAGAGTGCTCTGGGCAAGCAGACCTTTATTCAGCATTTAAGACTTTGTTGCCTGTAAGTTCTTAAACTTTTAGAGATCATACTCCACTTCCTATCAAACATATTTATACAAACCCATATTGCCCATTAATTTCATATTAACCATATGAAAGAAATTTTATAAGTTTCCTTTGGAAACTATTTGGCAGCTCATTTATGATTGGCAATGATTTCTTGGCATTTGTACATATTTGAGAGTTCTTGCAAAATGACATAATCTGGCCAATTAATTATTTCCAAATGTAATGACATTTTAATGAATACTAATTTTAACAATTAGTGCTGTTGACACAAAGTTACATTTTGTAGGCATTTAAACATCTATTAATAGTGATTGAACAGTTTTCTCATTTTGGAGCCAATAATTTTTCTCCCAATTTTCAAACACTTTTCTTGCTTCTTAAAATGCTTGTCCATAGTTTCCAGTGCAGAATGGGAATTTGTGGACAACTGCCTCACAGTCCAGATCTGACTGACGGGAACCTGGAGAGAGGTTCTCTTGACCTCAACTGTAAGGCCTGCTTTCTGAATCCCCATTTCATGCCACCTGCTTTAACCCTTTTCTAGGACGATTGGCAGCATGAACATTGACTTCTTGACAGAGCATTTCCACCTCCGTACAGACATGTGTCTTGCTCTTCGGCCTTCCAAAGACATCAGATTACAATAGTGCCGCATTAGTACGTTTCCCCAAATATGGATTTTTCTGTCTTGAACAATACCGTGTATTTCTGTCTTGAATAATGCCACGTTATTTTCTAATAAGTGGTCTGGTCCACGTATAATCACAGTTCTGCAAGATTATAAACTCCCTGAGGTCAGGGATATAGCCTGTCACCAATGCTAGAGCTTATCTGGCACACAGTAGTCACTTGATGCATATTTGTTTTACATGTGTACATATTTAAATAATTTTATAATAAAAATAATTTAAAAGAGTGATGGGGGCCTCCAGTACTTTTTTTCTTTTGAAAAGTGGCTTTAGGAACTCCTGGGTGGCTCAGTTGTTTGAATATCTGACTCTTGATTTCAGCTCAGGTCATGATCCCAGGGTTGTGGGATCGAGCCCCATGTCGGGCTCCATGCTCAGCATGGAGCCTGCTTAAGATTCTTCCTCTCTCTCCCTCTACCCCTCTCCCCTGCTTGCTTTCTCTAAAAAATTAAAATTAAAAAAAAAACATTAAAAAATGGTTTGAGGTTTGAGAATCACTATTTCAAAGACAGTATTATCTATAAAGCTGTAATTCTGCTCACCCATGAGACAAATCTTTACACTGGGTGCAGAACACCCAGCTCCTTTGAGTGGCAGCCCCAAACCTCCCCATTTTTAGAAAGAGGCCCTTGTAATACTATTGCATAATTGAAGGCCTATTGGCTTTCCTTCCTCTAAACCAAGGGTTCATCTGCCACAAAGGAAAATCAAAGGTTTACGCTTTCCTGAAGTGGCATAAAACTATTCGCAGTTGTTAAATGGTGTATTTTCAAGTTTTTACCCATGTGTGGTTTAAAAAATATTGGAACTCAATAGCAGCAGGGTAACTTTGATAAAAAGGCAATTTAGAATTCCTGAAGAGAGGGGAGAGCTTAAGTAAGGAAGCATCTGAAAGACTTCCCATTAGTTTTAAATATTTATGCTAAAAATACCTGTTCCATAAATGAACTGTGAACATGTAGCCTCCCTAGAGCATGTCCAAAAAACTGATGTTTTTTAAGCATCTAGAATTTTGTTTTGCTTTTGCTTGGAGCATAATGCTTCAGATAGATGAACTTAAGGGTGAAATAATCCAAGATGGTCTTGTTATTAGAACCTTACAGCAGGGAGATCAAAAGGGTATGTGTTTTAGTTGTCCATGGTTGCATGGCAAATCATTCCTAAGCCTAGTGGCTTAAAATAAGGATTTATTATTATCTCTCATGATTCTGTAGGTTGACTGGGTTCAGCTAGAAGATTCTTGCTTGGGATCTGTCATGTAATTTGAGTCCAAAAGGAGCTGGGTGGAGCTGGAATCTCTTGAAGGCTCTCTTGGAGTAGACATCCAAAATGATTCAGTTATATGGCTGACAGTTGATGTTGGTGATTGGCCAGGAACTCAACCAGTGCAGTCCACTAGAGTACCAACATGCAGCCTCTCTGTGTGACTTGGGCTTCTTAGGGCACAGTGGATGGGCTCTAAGAGGAGACATTGCAATAGCAAGTGTTCCAAGGTTTGTTATGACTTAACTCCAGAAATCACAGAATGTCACTTTTGCCATATCCATCGGTCAAGCAAGTCACTAAGTCCAGACCAGGTTCAGTGGTAGGGTACGTAGATACTACCTCTTGACAAAAGTATACTGAGGTTACATTCTAAAGTACTAAATGAGCTAAGAAATAGTATTGTGTCTACTGGGGTATTCCCTTTAGAAAATATAAGCTACTATGGTGTAGAATGGCAGACATGTGTTTGGAAAATGGTACCATTGGCTATTAAAAGATTATAAATCTGTACTTTGTAAGCCTGTAATACAAACATTAGTAATGTTAACATACTTGCTAACTATACTTGTTAATAATATAATATAATATAATATAATATAATATAATATGTATGATATAATAACACAATAATGTTAGCTATACCTGTATAGCACTTTACATGTTTCAGGCACTAATCTAAGCTTTTTGTAGATACCAAGACATTCAGTTCTCCTGACAACACAGTAGATATCACAGATTTATAGAAGATGGGACTATGGAAAGAAACGTTGTCCCGAGTTACAGAGCCAGTAAAAGCAGCTATTCAGGCTCTAGAGTTCACCCTCTTAACGGTGATATGATCCTGCCTCTGAACATTTGATGTTCTTTCTATCTTAGACCTTTTTAAAGGTTAAAAGATATTCTCTGGTACACCTTGGTTTTAAAGAGAAAAGATTTCTTTCTCTGCATACTTTTGTTTTCCACGAATCAGCGAGAGAATGAAGGGCCAGGATATTTCTTGAAGGTGGGTATTTGGATATTGGCAGAAAGCATTATCAAAGTATAAATTCCAAAAAGTTAAAAATGTGACTTAAATATAAAATGAACACGTTTCAAAAACTTACTTATTAATGATGAGACTAGCAAGATGGGAAAGCTGGTTCAAAGAGAACTGGAGAAACTGAGTGTTTATATTCACTGAAAGAAAGGATGTTTGAGATTGATAATTTAGGTATTTTTAAACTACCTGGCTGTTGGAGGCAGGGGCCCCTTGGTCAGGGCCTGGCTTGCTCAGCCTCACGATAGAAGCCAGGTGGGCCCCTGCCACATCAGACACTACTGGGAACTCTGTGAGGACAAGGAACCTCATGGCAAATCCAGGGTGGTCAGAGAGTTGCCGAATTGGGGTCCTTCCAGTCGGCCCCTGGAGGCCAAGGAATATCTGGGTCCGGTCCACAGAACACTGGAGCCAGATTGGCTAGGAAAGCTAAGCGTCCAGGCTTCCCCTGCCTTTGCCACACTCTATCACTGCTTGGATTGCTGGGCCAGCCCACTTTGGTGAGGGGCACACTGGGTCTCTCACCAGATTTCTGATCAGCACTGGGAGTTGAAGTCCCTCTTTGATCTGGCTCCTCCATGCTGCTTAACCTCCCTTCAAGGGGGAAATCAAGACCCATTACTCACCACTTTGCTCCCTACATCCCTCCCCACCCCTCCTGCTTTCCTTCTACAATTCTGACCAGAAACTGTTGACTTTTCTTTCTTTTCTCTTCCGCTGCTTCTTATCTTCCTTTTGCCTGGAAACCCTGGGGCCTGCGACAGGGGGATCTGCCAATGGAAGCAGGATGCCTGCATAATTCACACATCCCAGTGCAAGATGAAAATGCAGGGCCCCCTTTTCCAAAACTTATTAGGAATTTTAGGATGGCGAGAGCAGAACACTGAATGACAAGCATGGGACACTGTGGGACTGCGCTGGTCATACACCTGGGAGGCTGTCCCTGAATGAGAGACAGAGGAATCCACGAATCTGATTTCTTAGCAAAGCCTGGAGTCTTGTTAAAGAAGTCCTAAGTGTGGGCTTTCTCCCCTTGGGTGATAAACCACACAGGAAGAAAGAGGCAAGTTAGGGACAATTAAAATGCATTGGCTTCATAATCACAAAAGATCTTATCCGTGTGTTAATGATGTTTAGAGAGACTTTTCCTATTGTCCTGAAGATTTTGCCAAACCTGCGAGAGAAGGGAAATCATTACTGTGTATGTTCTCAGTCCATAGAGCTGCCCAAGAGCTGACCCCATTCTCCCTGCCAAGACAATCCAGACACACTGGTTACACTGCAGTTGGCACAGGTACTTTCCAGTCTAAACAATGCAAGAAAAGGGCCTAATGGAGACCGTCTAACCTGGGGGGAGGGGAGACCCCTGTTCCCTCCCCTTTATCTAAGTGGGAGGGATCGCAGAAAACTCACCAGAGATTGGGTAGCCTGGAAGGACAGCTGATTGAATGTTCACTGAATTGAATATCACAGTCCCTTTCTGGTATTGCCCTCAGGGTGGTGTATGTGAGAGGAAGTTTAACATGGTTTCCTTGAAATTTGAGAACACAACAGTGGGTACCTGCATCTGGTCTAGAGATGTCTGAGGGCCCATTGGGGCATCCCATGGCGACAGGGTTTGAAAAGACCACGACATGAGGTATCTGGGAAAAAAGAAGGAAGCAACTCTTACCCCATCTTTATCTTCTTAGCCTTCAAATGATAGAAGAATACCTCCGAGCCACCTATGGGTTCCCTGTAAAGGCTCATGGAAGTTGGAAGAGAGTCAAGAAGCATGGAGATGCCCAGGTGCCATTGGGCCAAGTGTTAGGGAAACCCTACCTGAAAGAGGATATGGCTGTAGGGGTGTCCTCAGAGATAATGGGAGCTTGGGTGCAGTTGAACACTGCCCCAGGAAGATTGCATACACCAACTTGCAGAGATCACCTCTTCATTAGAAGCTGCCCATATTCATCAGAAATAGTCCCAATCATAATGAGACCACAGGCACAGCCCCACCCTGAACCTGTGGCTCTGTCCCACAGGCAAAATCTCTTTTCTCTCTCCTTCTGTCCTCAGTGATAAAGCAGAGTTCCTGATGGTTCCAAAGTCTGAGGGGAGGAGTGAAGACTTAGACAGTGGCAAAGTACAGTGCTCTTTCCAGAGTTACTTTCTAGGGATTGCCTTGAGTACCTCGGCTCCATCAGAGACATGGAAATGATGGGAGGGGAGAAATGAATGATTCTAAGAGCCTGGAGTAGTAGGAAGGTCTAGTTAGCAATCTCACTTTCCTTATGCAAGTATCTGGGAAAAAATAATGGATTGCCTGGTTGTGAGGAAAACAAAATACGCGCGCGCGCGCGCGCACACACACACACACACACACACACACACACACACACACATAGTGTGTTTTAAGGGCTTATGTTTAGAATCTCAGTGTTTGGATTCAGTGTTCCATATTGACTTATTAAAAATTTAATGAAGGCCAAATTCTATGCCTCAAAAAACTGCCAATGCACATATAAATACTATGTGATATTTTCATTGTAAGTCTAGAATTTTTAACGTATCTTCCATCATATTTGAGAACTAACATCCTTGTATTTTTATCCTATTCCTTGTAATGTAGTTCATTTTTCTTTCTTTGTATACAACCTCATTTTGCCTTCACCTTCAAGGAGGCTAAATTAAATATTAACCAAAATAAAAATGTAGCCAAGAAACTCTGGGCATTTATAACTTTAAATGAAATGATTTGTTTTGCTGTTGCCTTTTCTGAGATATTCAGCTCAGGTAAATCTCCATTTATGTAGTACAAGTAATGATTTTGAAACAACAGAGTGGGACATTTGTGGATAGTAGTAACAAAAGGAAAAACATCTCTAAGAGAGTATTGGTCTGAAGTCATCATTCTGAATCACGAGAACTTAGTTGTCTTATTACAAGGTGTCTGACTCTATATCTCAGTTTTCTTATCTGTGAAATGGAGATATTTACTACTAGCTATATGGAAATATTAATAGTGTTGAATATTCATTGATAGAAACTGGTTAAGGACATAGGGTTTGAAGGTAGATCTTTTCCCGGCCTCTTATTAGCTATGTTACCCAGAGATATAACTTAACCTTCTTAAGCTTTGGTTCCTACTTAGGAAAAATAGAGATAATTAAATATGTAGTTTTTATGAGTTGAATGAAAAAACTTACATAAAGTCCTTCCGCCATGTTTGACACATGATTTTAGCGTATGATAGCTGCTGTCATGATGATCCTGATATTCTAAATCATGTATATTAGGTAAAAGGAGACAGGAGAGCTGGCAGACGGAAAAAGGGATGCCATATTCCAAATCAAAAGGTTCCTGGGCTGATAATGAAAGTGGTCAGTAGGGGGAGCAATAAAAGCAACAGAAGAAACTGTCCATAATTTATCATCATTTTGCTCCAATACAGATGCCACTGCGAGTCTTGTGTGAGGGACCTGGGAGTGACTTCTGCATTCTGATTCCTTCTCCTTAGTTCTCCACTAAGCGTGGACACCGCATGAAAAACATGTGGATTGCAGTTGGGGTTACAGTGATGGTGGATTGGGAGATAGCTGTGGGCTCTATAAGGTTCAGGCAGCCTCTGAGAGGTTGATCAGCAACATGGGCAGGGTGGACATAAGCAAAGTGCATCTATTACATCTTTAAATTTGTCAGTTGCGAGACTCAGTACTTTTCAGACTCTCTGTAGGGAAGGACCAGTTCTTTGTTCTTTGTTCTTCATCCATCACAAAGTAGTACGTGGTCCTGCCATATAGGACCAGCCTGTGGCTTGAGCCACACAGGATGCATCATGAGAGTTTGGCATTCTGGAATGGCCTATATCACCTTTAAGGAGGTAAATCCACTGGTCATTCTCTTGTATGTCATGGCGTTGTCAGATTGCTATGAACATTCCTAAATGCTGACTCTCAATTTCTACACTTACTTTGTCACAGTCTCATAACAGATGTTGTGAGTGGTGCTGCCCTAGCCTATCATAATCCTACTTTCAAACAAAACTGATAACAAAACCAGCAGAAAATTTAGCGAAGATACAGTTTCAATAAGAAAATAGGAAATTTAGGGGCGCCTGGGTGGCTCAGTCGGTTAAGTGTCCGACTTCGGCTCAGGTCATCGTCTCACGATCCGTGAGTTCGAGCCCCGTGTCGGGCTCTGTGCTGACAGCTCAGAGCCTGGAGCCCGCTTCAGATTCTGTGTCTCCCTCTTCTTCTGCCCCTCCCCTGTTCATGCTCTGTCTCTCTCTGTCTTAAAAATAAATAAACGTTAAAAAAAAAAGAAAGAAAATAGGAAATTTAGATATCGTTCATATAAATCTAACTCAGCTGCCTCTGTTATATCTAAATCCTTTGGCATCGTGGTAAGAGTGTGAATATTGATTTCAGACATACCTGTATTTCAATCCCTGCTCAGCTGCTTACCAGCTATATATCTGTTGACATGTTATTTCTCTGAGCCTCTGTTTCTTCACCTGTAAAATGTGGACCTTCAGACCCACAACGTAGAATTATAGTGAGAATTAAATATCCTGTATTGGTAAAGCGCCTGACACGGTGCCCAGGAACTAGCAAAGAGGATTGTTTTATATTACATAGTTGGGGATTTACAGTCTAAACTTTGCAATTTTTTGACTCTAGATGCAGCCATGTAAACTGTACACATTGCATTTCTCTCCAAAATCCAAAATAGCCTTTCCATTTGAGCTTGGACTAGATTCCTTATATTTAGATGCAACAATTCTGATTGTACCTTAATTTAAAAGTTCTAAATCTCTTCAGTCCTAGTTTTTGGTAAAATATATACTAAGGCCAGAATACTGAAATATAACAAAGGTTCTCAAAACCTAGTATAAATAAAAATTCCTTGGGCAGCCTGTTAAGATGCAAATTCCTAGACCCAGCCTGCAGTACCTTTGATTCAGCTGTTCTGTAGTGAGGCCCTGCAATTTACAAGCAATAAGTGGCCCCCAGTTGATTTTGATGAAGGTGGTTTGTGAATCATATCTTTTAAAAAAAAGAGCCGTATGAGGGATGGTTGTAAAAGAATTGTCCTATATCTTGACTCTGATGGTCACATAAATCTACACGTTATAAAATTGCACAAAACTGTCTCTCTCTCATACACGCGCGCGCGCACACACACACACACACACACACACACAAGATCCAGACTGTTAATGTACTATAGAAGCAACCTCAACATTCAGATGTAGTTAGTTTTTTTGCTTTCAATAGTTTTATTGCTGATTTTTCTAACCTACCCGTGAAAAATTTCAGGTAGTTTTCCTTTAATAAACCAACATATTAGCCAACTGCTGGCCTGGTTAAGCTGGCTTCATTAGATTTCTGTGATGTTTTCTTGGTCATATATAGAATTCTACAACTTGAGCCTAAAAATAACATGCTTTCAATTTTCCATGTGCAGGCACTCCATCACTTTGAGTTAAGTGGATGGATTAAATGTACTGTTTAAGTTCACCGGGGAAAGCAAATGTTCCTAAAAGTGGATCGCTTTCTCCACTGAAAAAGACTTTTGTTCTTGAAATTTATGCTAGACAGTCTTTATTGTCAATAATTTAATTCTAACGAAGCATGTTCAAAGATGTTGGGTCCCTACCTATGGCAGCTGTCGTTTTCATGTGAATGCATCAACTTGTGTGTAATTAACTTGTGTGTGATCTTGCAAAAGGTAGTTGGCCATTTAATGTCATCAAGGAGTCACTGTAAATGTTTTTCAACAGCATACTAGTGTTGTGATTTGGTATAAAAATAGAATTCTAATCTTTTAAAGACACATGTTGAAATATGAATGGATGAAGTGATATAGTGAAGTGAGATTTGCTTGGAAATAACCCAGGGACAGGGGAAGTAGAGAGGGGATACATAGAGCCAGGTCAGCTCAGGGCTGCTCATTATTGAAGCTGGGTGATGGTACCTGAGGGTTCATTATACCATTTTCTTTGCTTTTGTATCTGATTTGAAACATTTCATATGAAAATGTTAATGAAAAAGTCTAAACTAAAAGCCTCTTTAGTGTTGTATGCAAGACGAAGGCCACTCTTTCTGTTTGTCCTTATTGGAAGTGTGGGCTAAACGAGTAGTAATCTCACATTTTCATCCACTGGTATAAAACACCCCTGCATATCTCACTGAGGAAGAATGCCCTGAGTCTCTCGAGGACATCTCTGATGGCATGGTGTCCCACACTGCCCAGTGCAGTAAGCATTTGCTCTCTAATATTCTTGGCTTTATGTCTTAAGACTTTCATTTGAAAGTCTTAAGACTTTCCAATTCCAAAGAGCAACACAAATATTTTAGGGGGGGCATTACTGCTCACATGTTTATTTCCTTTTTGTTATATTTTATTCCCCAAGAGTCTCAATCCTAATAGAATGGATAATATCTTTAAAAAGGAGGGGTGGGGGGAAGCATCTGGGTGTCTCAGTTGGTTAAGTGTCCCTCTTTTGATTTTGGCTCAAGTCAGGATCTCACGGTTACTGATCAAACCCCACATTGGGCTCTGTGCTGACAGCATGGAGCCTGCTTGGGATTCTCTCCCTCTCTCTCTGCTCCTCTCCTGCTCACATGAACACACACGTACTCTCTCTCAAAAAATGAAATGAAATAAAATAAAATCTCAGTTATTTGGTAAGTGGATTATCTCAAAAACTTCCACACTTAGGATTTCTTCCAGGTTTCTTTCCCTGTGTGGGGCAGGAGATGGCAAATGAATCCCCAATGTGAGCTGCTGCAGAGCCCGTAGAAACATGCTTCAACTCAGACATGGCCCACATACTCCAGAGAGTACTCTTCACTCCTTCATAATAACCTTCCTGTATTTTTAAATCACATTTTTTTCTGTCCTTACATTTCCAGTTAATAAATGGTGCTTGCATAGTATCTATCCCTTGAGTCATTTTGGAATGACACAAAGCTTTGAAAGACAAAAACAATACCCCCCCATACACGCACGCACACACACACGCACGCACACACACACACACACACACAAAACAAACAAAACGCTAGAATCACTAAGCTTATCATTCCTCCAGCAAGCATTCCTTGTGTACCTCCTGTGGATAGAGTTTAGACAGCTTAAGCGTATCAGCATTTTTGGAGACAAAATATGCATGCTACTGGAAAAATAGAAAAACAACAATTAAGTAACTTCCAGTCCTGAAATAAATGGCCCAAATTATGTCAGTAAGTACTTGGAAAATGCAATATATGGCTAGTAATCATAGTTTTTCTTAATCTCTTAAAAGCTAGAGTTCTGTGGCTCTTAATAAATTATCCCAAATAGGTATGATAGTCTCACAGGAGTCAAGTTATCATTATCTTACATTTTAAATGAAAAATAATGATAGCTACCATTTACTGGGCGCATTCTCTGTGCTAGGATGCCCTGCATCGATTATTTTCTTGTCACATCAAACCTGTCAGGTAGGAATTATTACCTCTGACTTATAGATGAGGAAATTCAGCTCAGTTGAGGAATGTAATAAATGGCGTAGGCAGGCTTCTAGCCCAGGCCTAAGCTGAGACCCCACACTGTTGCCACTAAATCTCACTCCTCGTGCATCGCTGTGGGGCTCATTTTGCAGCACAACCCACAAGGGGGCAATGGGATCCAGGAAGGGAAGATCTCTGGATTCTGGCTTTTCACTTATTATGGCATTTGACACTACGATGGGTTCTGGGGCGCAGAGCCCAAAACTGCTTGTGGAAACCATGCACTTACCAGTTAGACCTAGGAATCGTGTGGTTAAGAATAAATAATTCCCCAAACCAGTGCTGCGTTGTTTTACTCTTACCACATAAAGAACTCTTCCAATAGACAAGGGAAAGAGAAAAGTAATTAGCAAAGTGCTAAATCTTCATGTGCTGGGGGTCCTTCTGCCCCCCAAGTCCTTAGGAGTCCTGTTATGAGCTTCTCAAATGTGGAGTCCTCTGGCAGATGGTGGTGGGGTGTCTCATGGAGATTTTATAACACCTACAAGTATAAAGGATTGCATCATACCTGGAGGCACCCTGAGAACTCTGTCCCAAGACTGTTCCCCAGTCCTATTCTCAGAAGCCAGAAGCCCCATCTCCTAGCACAGTGCATAAGCCTGACTGTTCCCAGGACAGTTTTTGTATAGGAAGAGATAGGATGTCACATACACAAAGCCTGGCCACCATCAGTGAAATGATTACAAAGGAAACTTGGACTGTTTTCTTTTTACAAGTTGCAAAGTGAGGGTAAGAGTTGTTTCTTTGTTTCCAATCTGGAGGAAAGCTGTCTAGAACACAACTAGGAGACTTCTGAATTACAACAATGACAGCAGCTTAAAAAACTATGAAAATTCAAACATTTATGAAACAAAGCCTGTAATGAATTTGGAATGGTAAATCTAGTGGGGTTAGGCAGACTTCCAATGATTTTGAGAAATAAACAAAACAAAAGTTAACTTGGTTGAAAATCAGGTTAATTAAATTTTGCCTGTTAATTTTCCCCCCCTTAAACATCTTTGCATGAAATAATCTACCTCTGAACATGGGCAGCCATGAATAGAACTACCAGAATAGTAGGTTGCAGGGCCCAGCTAGGGAAGATAGCCAGGCCCTCGGTCCAACAAGAACCCACATACAACGGGGAAGTAGAATCAAATGGAGGAAGAAGTGGATGGAGGCCGACATCCAGGTAGTCAAGGTACAGGAAGTCCACGAAAATAGAAAGGGATGGAGACCCAGGTAGACTTGGCTTAGAGGAAAGTCTGTCTTAGCAATGGTAGAATTGATGACTTCTCTTTCTAGGATAGAGGCCATTTTGCTGAGATTTTGATAGATGCTGAGATGGATGCGGACCATAAAAAGAGGAGGTCGACAGGGGTGCCTGGGTACAGTTGGTTGAGCTTCCGACTCTTGGTTTCAGCTCAGATCATGATCACACGGTTTGTGAGATCGAGCCCCACATTGGGCTCTGTGCTGATGATGCAGAGCCTGCTTGGGATTCTCTGTCTCCCTCTCTCTCTGCCCTGCCCCTGCTTGTTCTCTCTCTCTCTCTCTCTCAAAATAAATAAGATTAAGAAAGAAAGAAAGAAAGATCAACAAAATTTTGTGAAATCAGTGAGTGCATGTGAGGTGGTACCTATCCCTCTGGAGTCAAAGAGATCCGAATATACTCCAAGGTAGGGATGTACCAGCATTTCTGGACTGGGAAGTTAACTTCCTAGATTACTAAACCTACACTTGTAGACATAATTAGGACACTTATAAGAATGTTTTAAATGGAAATTACTTACATATTGTTTCCTTGACCAAAGTTTTAGCATGTTTAAATCTCTGTCCCAATGTAATTTCTTTTTTCCAGCTATGCCTAGTACTTGATGATCCTTCCTCACTTACGAATATTGTCTCTATTTACTTTGGAGTTGAAGATCCAATTAGTTGCATTTGGAAAAGATTAATTCAACGGCTCTGCCCTTATAGGCACTGGGTGCCAAGCTTCTGTTCATGTGTGGTTTTGTTCTCATTGTACTGCTACATTCTGTTGGAGCTGTTAGCATTTCATCATTCTTTGAGAAAGTCCAACATAGCATGGCTTACAGTCAAAACGTGCATTATGGTACCAGTGGCGAGTCTAGAGGGAGGATTATATGTCAGAATCTGAGGTCTGAACTTGAGTATTCTAAAACTGGAAGCCTTTGGCAAGTACTGCCGCCCACAGCTCATGCGTTTGACCTCTGACAGCTACCTGGGTCATTTTACCATTGCTGCAACCTTGCCATTAACTCCTTCCCTGTTATGTGTTCACACGTCTGGACACTGTACGTTCTTTAAGTGCCATAATTCACAGTCTGTAGTCAAAAGACAATGGTAGAGCTTATATTCTTTCAAAGTAATAAAATATTTGTCATCAGTTAACCTTCAAAAGAAAGTAAGAACATAAATGGATGGATCTGAGCAGGTGCAGAATAGGGAGTAAGTTGAAAGAAACAAGATCTATAGTTGTGATATATCATCCCAGGTATTCCTATCATGGACGCTAACCTATTTGGAAGACCGGCAGTCGGACAGTCAATAGAAGCACGTATTGCTTTGGACATTAGGTGGAATTTTTCCTTTAAAGGTGCCTGACGTAGCAGAAATGAATGAGATCTGTGTGTGTGTGTGTGTGTGTGTGTGTGTGTGTGCGTGTGTGTGTCTGTCTGTATCTGTCTCTGTCTCTCTCTTTCTTTTACACACACACACACACACACACACACACACACACACACAGGTGCCATATTCTTGTATCTCTTACTGGAGCAAAATGTGAATCTAATTCACAAACTAGCAAAAATACCAAGTAATATAGTCCATAAAATCACCTCATAATATAGTCTATAAAATCTTTTAAGAATGAAGATACTGGTCATTGATTTATAGGAAATAAATCTATACAGTGTTCATCACTATAGTTTACTCTGATGACAGTGAAACTAAGTTTTGGCTCTCAAAGCCTTATAATAAGTTGATGGTTATGTATTTTTTTTTCCAAATGAAATATTATAAAACTTAGAGCAAGTTCCCTCTCTCTGTCTCAAAAATAAATAAACGTTAAAAAAAAATTAAAAAAAAAAAGGGGGGGGGGCGCCTGTGTGGCTTGGTTGGTTAAGCGTCCGACTTCGGCTCAGGTCGTGATCTCACGGTCCGTGAGTTCGAGCCCCGCGTCGGGCTCTGTGCTGATAGCTCAGAGCCTGGAGCCTGTTTCGGATTCTGTGTCTCCCTCTCTCTCTGCTCCTCCCCTGTTCATGCTCTGTCTCTCTCTGTCTCAAAAATAAATAAACGTTAAAAAAAAAAAAACTTAGAGCAAGTTCCTGTTTGCACTCTAGTTTCTTTAAATGTCCCACTGATTAGCAGTGGTCAAAATTGGGGGAAAAATAATACTCTGGTATATTTCCATTTTATCTTATCAGAGACATCTAAAATGCTTTCTGCATATCCTGTGGGCAATTGCAATAATGTCAGGCAGAGAGAGACACTGATAACAACTAGTAGTCAGAGAATTCAGAGCTCCAAGTTTCTGAGTACCAGTCCAGGCGTGATCCACACCCAGTTGTTGGTATTCAGTTGCTTCTTGGCTTTTGTTGAGGCATGTTGCATGCGGGGAAGGCTGCTCTGTGCTCACAGCCACATCCCGGGGCTGCACGGATGGCCACTGTGCCATCCCGATTAAGTTCTCCACCTGAGGGTCTCAAAGATTTTACTGCCTGGACTCCCCAAGCATGGCATTTGCTTCTCTTGTGGTTAAACTTTATTTCTCTACAGTATTCTTCCCATTTGGAGAAAAAAAATTGTTAACCGTGGTGGAAAAAACACAAAACTTTCATTTTCTTCCTCAAACTTCTATTTGCAGGTGGGACAGATTATTTTTTTCTTTTTTCTTTTTTTCTTTTTTAAACTTTACATCCAAATTAATTAGTATATAGTGCAACAGTGATTTCAGGAGTAGATTCCTTAGTGCCCCTTATCCATTTAGCCCATTCCCCCTCCCACAACCCCTCCAGTAACCCTCAGTTTGTTCTCCATATTTGTGAGTCTCTTCTGTTTTGTCCCCCTCCCTGTTTCTATATTATTTTTGTTTCCTTTCCCTTACGTTCATCTGTTTTGTCTCTTAAAGTCCTCATATGAGTGAAGTCATATGATTTTTGCCTTTCTCTGACTAATTTCACTTAGCGTAATACCCTCCAGTTCCATCCACGTACTTGCAAATGGCAAGATTTCTTTCTTTTGGATTGCCGAATAATACTCCATTGTGTGTGTGTGTGTGTGTGTGTGTGTGTGTGTATATATATATCCATATATATATATATCCATATATATCCATATATATATATCCATATATATATATCCATATATATCCATATATATATATCCATATATATATATATCCATATATATCCATATATATATATATATATCACATCTTCTTTATCCATTCATCCATTGATGGACATTTGGGCTCTTTCCATACTTTGGCTATTGTTGATAGTGCTGCTATAAACGTGGGGGTGCATGTGTCCCTTTGAAACAGCACACCTGTATCCTGTGGATAAATGCCTAGTAGTGCAATTGCTGGGTCGTAGGGTAGTTCTATTTTTAGTTTTTTGAGGAACCTCCATACTGTTTTCCAGAGTGGCTGCTCCAGTTTGCATTTCCACCAACAAACAGCGCCAAAGAGATCCTCTTTGCATCCTCGCCAACATCTGTTGTTGCCTGAGTTGTTAATGTTAGCCATTCTGACAGGTGTAAGGTGGTATCTCATTGTGGTTTTGATTTGTATTTCCCTGATGAGTGATGTTGAGCATTTTTTCATGTGTTGGTTGGCCATCTGGATATGTTCTTTGGAGAAGTGTCTATTCATGTCTTTTGCCCATTTCTTCAACTGGATTATTTGTTTTTTGGGTGTTGAGTTTGATAAGTTCTTTATAGATTTTGGATACTAACCCTTTATCTGACATGTCGTTTGCAAGTATCTTCTCCCATTCTGTCAGTTGCCTTTTAGTTTTGCTGATTGTTGCCTTTGCTGTGCAGAAGCTTTTTATTTTGATGAGGTCCCAGTAGTTCATTTTTGCCTTTGGTTCCCTTGCCTCCAGAGACATGTTGAGTAAGAAGTTGCTGAGGCCAAGATCAAAGAGGTTTTTGCCTGCCTTCTTCTTGAGAATTTTGATGGCTTCCTGTCTTACATTGAGGTCTTTCGCACATTTTGAGTTTCTTTTTGTCTATGGTGTAAGAAAGTGGTCCAGATTCATTCTTCTGCATGTCACTGTCCAGTTTTCCCAGCACCACTTGCTGAAGAGACTGTCTTTATTCCATTGGATATTCTTTCCTGCTTTGTCAAAGAGTAGTTGGCCATACGTTTGTGGGTCCATTTCTGGGTTCTCTATTCTGTTCCATTGACCTGAGTGTCTGTTTTTGTGCCGGTACCATGCTGTCTTGATGATTACAGCTTTGTAGTATAGCTTGAAGTCTGGAATTGTGATGCCTCCTGCTTTGGTCTTCTTTTCCAAGATTGCTTTGGCTATTCGGGGTCTTTTCTGGTTCCATACAAATTTTAGGATTGTTTGTTCTAGCTCTGTGAAGAATGCTGGTGTTATTTTGATAGGGATTGCATTGAATATGTAGATTGCTTTGGGTAGTATTGACATTTTAACAATATTTGTTCTTATCCAGGAGCATGGAATCTTTTTCCATTTTTTTGTGTCTTCAACTTCTTTCATAATCTTTCTATACTTTTCATTGTGTAGATATTTTACCTCTTTGGTTAGATTTATTCCTAGGTATTTTATGGTTTTTTGTGCAATTGTAAATGGGATCGGTTCCTTGATTTCTCTTTATGTCGCTTCATTGTTGGTGTATAGGAATGCAACTGATTTCTGTGTGTTGATTTTATATCTTACAACATTGCTGAATTCATGAATCAATTCTAGCAGTTTTTTGGTGGAATCTTTTGGGTTTTCCATATAGAGTATCATGTCATCTGCGAAGAGTGAAACTTTGACCTCCCCTGGGCGTTTTGAATGCCTTTTTTTTCTTTGTGTTGTCTGATTGCGGAGGCTAAGACTTCCAATACTATGTTGAATAACAGTGGTGAGAGTGGACATCCCTGTCTTGTTCCTGACCTTAGGGGGAAAGCTCTCAGTTTTTCTCCATTGAGGATGATATTAGTGTTGGGTTGTTTGGATATGGCTTTTATGGTCTCCAGGTATGCTCCTTCTATCCCTACTTTCTTGAGGGTTTTTATCAATAAGGAATGCTGTATTTTGTCAAATGGTTTCTCTGCATCTATTGAGAGGATCGTATGGTTCTTGTCCTTTCTTTTATTGATGTGATGAATCACGTTAATTGTTTTGCAGATATTGAACCAGCCCTGCATCCCAGGTATAAATGCCACTTGGTCGTGGTGAATTTTTTTAATGTATTGTTGGATCCGGTTGGCTAATATCTTGTTGAGGAGTTTTGCATCCATGTTTATCAGGGAAATTGGTCAATAGTTCTCCTTTTTAGTGGGATCCCTGTCTGGTTTTGGAATCAAGGTAATGCTGGCTTCATAGAGTTTGGAAGTTTTCCTTCCATTTCTATTTTTTGGAACAGCCTCAAGAGAATAGGTGTTAACTATTCCTTAAATGTTTGGTAGAATTCCCCTGGAAAACCATCTGGCCCTGGACTCTTGTTTTTTGGGAGATTTCTGATTTCTAATTTGATTTCTTACTGGTTATGGGTCTGTTCAAATTTTCTATTTCTTTCTGTTTCAGTTTTGGTAGTGTATATGTTTCTAGGAATTTGTCCCTTTCTTCCAGATTGCCCATTTTATTGGCATATAATTGCTCATAATAGTCTCTTGCTGTTGTTTTTATTTCTGCTGTGTTGGTTGTGATCTCTCCTCTTTGATTCTTGATTTTCGCTATTTGGGTCCTTTCCTTTTTCTTTTTTGATCAAGCTGGCTAGTGGTTTATCAATTTTGTTAATTCTTTCAAAGAAGTAGCTTCTGGTTTCATTGATCTGTTCTACTGTTTGTTTGTTTGTTTTTTTTGTTTCAATAGCATTAATTTCTGCTCTAGTCTTTATTATTTCCTGTCTTCTGCTGGTTTTGGGTTTTATTTGCTGTTCTTTTTCCAGCTCTTTAAGGCGTAAGGTTAGGTTGTGGATCTGAGATCTTTCTTCCTTCTTTAGGAAGTCCTGGTTTGCTATATACTGTCCTCTTATGACCACCTTTGCCAGGGTTTTGGGTTGTGGTGTTATCATTTTCATTGACTTCCATGAACTTTCTAATTTCCTCTTTAACTTGTTGGTTAACCCATTCATTCTTTACTAAGATATTCTTCAGTCTGCAAGTATTTGTTACCTTTCCAAATTTATTCTTGTGTTTGATTTTGAGTTTCATAGCGTTGTGGTCTGAAATTTGCATGGTATGATCTCAATCTTTTTGTACTTACTTAGGTCTGATTTGCATCCCAGTATATGGTCTATTCTGGAGAACGTTCCATGTGCACTGGAGAAGAATGTATATTCTGCTGCTTTAGGATGAAATGTTGTGAATATATCTGTTAAGTCCATCTGGTCCAGTGTGTCATTCAAAGCCATGGTTTCCTTGTTGATTTTCTGATTAGATGATGTGCCCATTGCTGTGAGTGGGGTGTTGAAGTCTCCTACTATTATGGTATTACTATTGATGAGTTTCTTTATGTTTGTGATTGATTTATATATTTGGGTGCTCTCACATTTGGCACATAGATGTTTACAATTGTTAGGTTTTGGTACATAGACCCCTTGATTATGATAAAATGCCCTTCTGCATCTCTTGATACAGTCTTTTTAAAGTCTAGATTGTCTGATATAAGTATGGCTACTCTGGCTTTCTTTTGTTGACCATTAGCATGATAGATGGTTCTCCATCTGCATATTTTCAATCTGAAGGTGTCTTAGGTCTTAAGTGGGTCTCTTGTAAACAGCATATAGATGGATCTTGTTTTCTTATCCATTCATTTTTACCCTATGTCATTTGATTCGAGCATTGAGTCTATTGACGTTTAGAGTGATTACTGAAAGATATGAATTTATTGCCATTATGATGCTTGTAGAGTTGGAGTTTCTGGTGGTGGTCTCTGGTCCTTTCTAATCTTTGTTGCTTTTGGTATATATATATATGTATGTATGTATATATGTATATATATATATTTGGAATACCATATATATATATATATATATATATATATTTCATCTTTTCTCCCCTCAGAGATTCCCCCTTAAAATTTCTTGCAGGGCTGGTTTAGTGGTCATAAACTTCTTTAATTTTTGTTTGTCTGGGAAACTTTTTATCTCTTCTTCTATTTTGAATGACAGCCCTGCTGGATAAAGAATTCTTGGCTGCATATTTTTCTGATTCAGCACACTGAATATATCCTCCCACTCCTTTCTGGCCTGCCAAGTTTCTGTGGATAGGTCTGCTGCCAACCTGATCTGTCTTCCCTTGAAGGTTAGGGACTTTTTCCCTTGCTTCTTTCATGATTCTCTCCTTACCGAGTATTTTTGTGAATTTGACTATGATATGCCTTGTTGATGGTTGGTTTTTGTTGAATCTAATGGGGGTCCTCTGTGCTTCCTGGATGTTGATGTCTGTGTTTTTCCCCAGGTTAGGAAAGTTTTCTGCTATGATTTGCTCACATAACCCTTCTACCCCTATTTCTCTCTCTCTTCCTCTTCTGGGACCCCTATGATTCTGATGTTGTTTGTTTTTAATGAGTCACTGATTTCTCTAATTCTTAAATCCTGCTCTTTTGCCTTAATCTCCCTCCTTTTTTCTGCTTCATTATTCTCCATAAGTTTGTCCTATATGTCACTGATTCTCTGTTCTGCCTCGTCCATCCTTGCCACCGCTGCATCCATCCATGATTTTAGCTCAGTTATAGCATTTTTAATTTCATTCTGGCTATTTTTTACTTCTTTTATCTCTGCAGAAAGGGATTCTAATCGATTTTAGACTCCAGCTAGTATTCTTATTATCATGATTCTAAATTCTGGTTCAGACATCTTGCTTGTATCTGTGTCAGTTAAATCCCTGGCTGTTGTTTCTTTGTGCTCTTTATTTTGGGGTGAATTCCTTCATTTTGTCATTTTGAAGGGAGAGAAGGAATTAATGAGGTAGAAAAATTAAAATTAAAATTAAAAAATATTAAAATTAAAAAATTAAACACACACACAAATCGAATAAATGATGCTAGATCCTAGGTGAGTTTTGGTCTGGGTGTTGAAAGTGGTTTGGCAGATTAGAGAAGAAAAAGAGGGGGAGGAAAAAAAATAAATCATTTGAGAATTTGAAAAAATGAATACACTGAAATAGACTAAAATGAGATGATGGGAGTAAAATAGAATTTGAAAAAATATACACAAATGTAAAGAATAGTAGAAAAAAATTAAATAAAATATTTTAATAAAAATTAAAAATAAAAATGAATTTTTTTCTTTTTTGCGTTCAAGAAGAAGAAAAGAAAAAGAGAAAAAAAGAAGAAAAAAAGGAAATTGTTTGAAAAATTGAAAAGGTGAATACACTGAAGTAGACTAAAATAAAATGATGGAGGTAAAATAGAATTTGAAAAAAATTCACACAAAAGCAAAAAATATAGTAATAAAAATTAAAAATATTTTTAATAAAAATTGAAAATAAAAATGATATTTTCCTCTTTCTGTATTCAAGAAAAACAAAAGAAGTGTAAAAGAGAAAAAAAAAAGAGGAAAATTGAATAGATGGACCTGCTAACATATTGAAGTAGGACTGAAATTACTTCATTTTCTCCTAGAAGTCAGTTTATGTAGTGCTTTATAGTCCATAAACTAGGCAGGCAGTGAGACTTGTGTTCTTGAAGAGCGAGGTTGGCCCATTTGGGCGGGGCTCAGTGTAATGGCTCTGCTCTCCACTAGATGGCGCTGCTAGCATACTGGGGTGGGGTAATGTGGTGCTCGTAGGTGCGTATGCACATGCGCGGGAGCAGTGAAAATGGTGCCACCCAGCTACCCAGTCTCTAGTATCGGGACTCTGTTCTCTTGGATGGCAGTTGCACACCCGTCCTCTGTCTTCAGCTTTCGTCCACTCCCTACTTTTTCATTGTCCGTGACCAGGCCCCAGGCAGTACCTCTTTCCCGAGTTTTGTCTCAGATGCGCCTGTTTCCCTGGCCCCTTACTTCTGAAGGACTGCGGCTTTGACCCGTTCCGCCCCTCTGCAGGAGGGTCTCACCCAGCAATGGCCGAATGTCGGCCGCACCCAGGAACGCTTGCTGGACCCTGCTACCGCCGGTGCCCCGAGACTGCAGCCAGGTGCCAGCCTGCCCCAGAAAAAGTTCACGAGATAGTGTAGCAGCAGCTTTTCAGGGATTATGGAAAATCACAACACACATCTGGCACCAGGCTTCACCCTTAATGACTTTGTTCCAGCACCAGAGAATGTGGCCACTTTCTGGGGTCTGCTAGGACCAAGTGGTTTCAACAGTCTCTACCAAATGTCCTTCCAGCAGTGGAACCGCTTTTCCCCTTGTGGCCCGAGAACCACCCGGACCCCACTCACTTCCTGGGGATTCGCCCTTCCCACCAGAGCACCGCCAGGTATCGAGCTGCGGAGTTGCAGACTTTGCGCTCCCCTTGTTTACAGTCTTAATGGAATGTAAACCCTCTCCTTTCTCCTTTCTCCCTTTTTAGTTTAGTCCCTGTGGCTGTTTCCAATTTTCCACTTTCTCTCCAGCTGCTTTTGGGGAGGGGTGCTTTTCCCGTATTCTCCCCCACCCAGTCTCCGTCCTCTCTCTGCTCGCAGAAGCACCTCCCTTCCCATGCCTTCTCGCTCCCCAAGTTCACCTCTCTGTGTCACGTACCTGCTGAATTCTATCATTCAGGTTGTGCAGATTGTTGTGTTAATCCTCCAATCAGTTTTCTAGGTGTGTAGGATGGTTTAGTGTTGGTCTGGCTGTATTTCATGAATGTGAGACACACAAAAAACTTCCATGCTGTTCTGCCATCTTGGCTCCTCCCTGGGGACAAATGGATTATTAATGCAGCCAGAACACTGAGAGAGGTGTTGCGGTTCTAAGCAAAGGCTTAGATTCTGATTCTTAGGAAATTACAGCCAAAGGCATTGTGCTACGCTCAAGTTTTAGGGAGGGCAAGCTTAGTTCTGAGAAAGGCAATGCACTTCATTTGATAACATTGCTTAGAACCCTCTGTGGCTGATTGTTTTCAACGGTGGCTGTAACATTTCGTCCCCAACTTTTCTGTGGTGTGACTTTGCCACCTCTGCCATTAAGAGGTGGGGTGTATTTTCCCATACTTTGAGTAAGGGCTGGTCTTTTGTTTTGATCAGTAGAATGCAATGACAACAATGTTATATAACTTCCAAGGCCTTAAGAGGCCTTGCACTTTCTGCTTAGAGTGTTTAGGACAAAGACACTGCCCTGAGATGGTGATGTAGAAAAGCCAGGCTGGCCTACTGGAGGATGAGAGGGTCAGTAGTAGAGAACTGAGGCACCCTGGACTACAGTCAGCATCAACTGCTGGACGTGAGTTGTCTGGAACCTTCTGGCCCTGCCAACTCTCCTGCCGAATGCAGCTGCAGGAATGAGCTCAGGCGAAACCAGCAGAGGAACTGCTCAGCTAAGCCGTGGTACCGTGAGACAAAATAAAGCATTGTTGTTGTAAGCCGACAAGTTTTGGGTTGAACTGTCATGCATCGTAGGCTAACTGAACCATTCTCAATAAATGATTTTAATATGTAGTCTTTAAAAATAGAATCATCTTTGCTCTGACGCCTGTAGCATTTCTGACAGCAGAACACAACATTCAGGAAGAAAAACAACTGCAATCAAACCACTAAAGCCCTATACACCATATATGAGAAATCAAATCCAGAGATTCTCAAATGCCCCAGCATATTGTATTGCTATGTCACAAACATCAGTATTTGTCATATGGAAGGTATTTCTAGGAAAGACTCTTTAAACACACACACACACACACACACACACACACACACACACACACACACACACATACATTGGTTCCATATGGAATAATAATGATATCTCATGTAGCTGTTAGAAATTTTCCACACTGGGAGTGAGTACTAGAAGGCAAAGAGAGCCAGCCACTCCTCAGAGAGATGCTGATTATGGGCACAGGGTTACGTGGGGACTTATTTTATTCTGAAGGTTCACAGGCAATGAAACCATCTAGGGGTCGTTAATTTGAAATACTATACCATTGGAGCTGGGTATTAAGATAGTGACAAAAAGGGTAATTAAGAATTTATCTGCTTTGAGATTTTTTTCCATTTCCTTTTAATATAGTTCTCCTCCTTTTGTCCAAAGCGTTTCTTTTTCCAAATCTGATATTTTCTCTATAGCATAAGGATGTGACTGAAGGGAAAAAAAAAATGGTTTAGCTTTTATTGCTATAAATCTCTGGAGTGATTTGCTCTATGTCGTCCCAGCTTAATATACTGATATGAAAGCACTGTGTTTTCCATATATATTCTTTACATGTGGATCGTCTAGGGAAAAGTCTAGCCATGAGAAAAACTCAATTTAGTGTTTCAGTTACTGCTATCCCAAAATAAGACAGTGACTGAAAGATGATACATGTATGTGACTTCGTTTAGTGAAATACTTTTACATGTTTGCATGTTTTCTCTGTCATTATGTGGATCTGATTTGGGGAGTAAAGGGAGATGAAAGAAAGAGATGTCTATCAAGTATCTCCTGTGTGCTGGGCATGTTATTTACGTTACCTCATTGGATTCTAATAGCAACCCTGTGATGGAAGGATTGAGGCTCAGAGGAGAGGGCAGGAAGTGCCAAGTGGCAAAGTCAAGATTCAGACTCAAGTGTGTCCCCCACACACGCATTCTTACTCTACCATATACTATTAAGTCGTTGCTTAAGGTTGTATCTCAACCTTTCCAGGGATGGGGTATCCACGGTCTCATAAGGCAGCTTTCCTGAATTTTAAATGATTCTTACTGTTTCTAGAAAGACTTTCCTTACACTGTATGAGGATCTTGGGCCAGGGTACTTGAGTTGCATGGGAATGTGGTTGACTAGATAATGATCTGTAAGTTTCTTTCAACTTGTGCTTTGGTTCTATAAATAGTTTTAAAAACGCAGACGATAGGCTCTCTCTCCTTTGCTGTCCTGCCTGGCGCTCCCTTGCAGTGTATTCAGTAAACTTCTATGTCCTTCATTCTGTCTTGGGTGAATTCTTTTACCGCCAGCACCCCTGGCTTCCACCCCATCGTCTCCCCACATTTGGGGCCCCATCTGATCAGGAGAGACACCACATTTGGTGGCCCCAAGTGGGGAGACTTTGTGCCCTCCCCCACACGTTTAGGAGAACTCCACATGAGGAGCTTTGCCAGTCGGGGGCTCTCCCCAGATTCTCTGGGAATCTCTCGCACTTTCCCTTGGTGGACTGACTCTAGTACTCCTTGGGGAACTGACGACCTCCAGCTGAGGTTACTCCCGGGTGAGGATCCGAAACCCAGAGGCAGCCAGCTCAACCTTTTTACCCTTCAGAGGAATCCTTCTCTCTTTCTCTCTCTCCTTTCTCTTTTCGGCCCCAGTACTTCCCAGATGACTGGAGATCCTTGGCCAAGGCGGCTGTCTGGTGTGGTCTGAGGGAGAACAGTTTGGATTCTCCATGCCTGTGAGGGCCAAGGACCCCTTTCCTCTGCTTTCTCATTCCCACCCCCCAGAGGATTGTTCCCGATGTGTGGTGCAGCTGGCAGCAGAGGCTAGCCCAGAGCCAATTCGCACACCTTATGCCCTCAGTGGGGACCATTTCCTGGCCCTGGCTGTCTCGCCTTGCTTCTTTTGGCCTCTGCCCCTTTTCTTCTGTTCCCGTGAATCCAGCTGCCCTCTTGATCTGTGGGTAAATGCGTTCCTACGTATCTCAGTGAATCCAACAGTTCTATGTACAAGTGATGTTTCAACAGGGATTCCAGCCCTAAATCCTGTGGATGGGGCCACCAGGAAATTTCCCTCAAATTGCCTTATCAGCACGTTAATACCATGCTCTGGTCTATAACTGTACAGAACCCCTGAAGGATAAGTTTGGGTAGGGACATCTCTACAAAGCTACTAGAGATGAGACCTCTGCCCAGATGCCAAAGCTTTGTCATTGCCAGTCTGTCGGGTTGGGGCGGGGGCATGGAGGGACGAAGAGGGAGCTTTTAGGCAGCAGGTTTGAGTGATGGAATGCAGAAAGGGCCCACAGTGACCTCTGGCTGAGTACAGACAGGACTATCAGGCGACCCACCTCAAAATATCCATAGACCCTAACCAATGGGCTACTTACAATCAGGCACAGTTACCAAAAAAAGGGGAAATTTCAGGCCTCCCAGTACCTCCTCACTTCCCTGCCTCATTGCAACAGTCTCTCCTTTGCTGTCCTGCCTCTTCCTTGCAGCGTATTCAGTAAAATTCTGTCTACTTTAAAAAATAAACAAGTGAAAATAAAAATATAGATGATAGCCATGGGATAGGGTGAAGCAAAACAGTTCTTTTGGAAAATAAAAGTATGTCCTTTATACCATATTGAGATTGCTTTCCACATCCTGAGATATATCATACCTAGGCCATGCATTGATAATCACTGAAGGTGGCTGACAAGCCACCTGAAAATTCATTATACCATCCTCTCTAGTTTTGTATACATTCGAAATTTCCCATAATTAAAAAGCTAAAAATGTTTAAAATTCAGTGTTTTTATCATAATATGAAAAATGCCCCTTAATGTTACTATACATCAGTGGAAAAAGTGTTCCACTATCTTTAAATACACATCACCCTGAAAGCATAAGATGTTTGTTTTTTCAACATATGCCTCTAAGCTCAGTCTTGCTTCCTTTGTGTCTGCTGGACTGCCCTCCCCCCCCAAAAGCCAAATGAACAAAAAAAGTTTCCCTGGATATTTCTAAATTTATTTATTGATTGACTATATCTCTACTTATCTTTGGATATATAAGCTGTTATTATTAGTAGTCATGATCATTTTTTTTTTATTTGAGGGAAAGAGAGAGAAAGTGCAAGCAGGGGAGAGGGGCAGAGGAGAGAGAGAAAATCTTAATCAGGCTCCCTGTTCAGCATAGAGCTCGATGTAGGACTCTATCCCACAATCCTGGGATAATGACTTGAGCTGAAATCAAGAGTTGGATACTCAACTAACTGAGACATCCAGGAGCCCTCAATTTTTTATTTTTTATTTATTTATTTAAAAAAATTTTTTTTAATGTTTATTTTTGAGACAGAGACAGAGCATGAACGGGGGAGGGGCAGAGAGAGAGGGAGACACAGAACTGGAAGCAGGCTCCAGGCTCTGAGCCATCAGCCCAGAGCCCGACATGGGGCTCGAACTCACGGACCGCGAGATCGTGACCTGAGCTGAAGTCGGATGCTTAACGGACTGAGCCACCCAGGTGCCCTAGCCCTCAATTTTTTAAATGACACTCCCTTGTAGCGGAAATGTATTTTAAAAATCCATCATAATATTTCTGTCTTGACTTCTGAATATTAAACTTTCCTTTTCAAAGTACATAATTTCCAAATCAGTAGGCCAAAGAGTTAGGGTTTCTGATATCGCCTACACAAACCTATGATATGGCAGTTGGACCAAGGCCCAAGCTAAACGGTAGCAAAGCAGTGCAGCTCTTGGTGTTAGCAATTTCTGGTGATAAATTATCTATGTTCTAGGAATCTGGAGGCTGGTTTTTTTTCCCCCATATTTTCATGTTTATACATGAATCAGTGCCCTTCCTGTCACCTTTGGTTCTGAAACTCACTTCGTATCCTTTTCTTCAAAAATCTAGCACCTTTCCTACAAACAACAGATGGCTTGTTTTCAAAAGGCAATGTGAATTTTGAAATAAGTTTTTTTTATTTTCCATGCAGTCTGTGAAAATGGTTTTTATGTGTTAGAAATTCATGTTGGCTTTTATCTGCTTGCATGAATGTTCTGATGTCTGATATTCTGGGTGATTCTTTTTGTGGATAAATTTTCCTTACAACTAAGATAAAAGGATTCCTTATTGCAATCCCATAACCCAATTTAGCTCAGTTTGGGTTTTCTTCATTCCAACTTGTAAAACCTGTTTCCCTGACAGAAGCTCTTTAACTCTATTTGTAGTGCCATCTGCCTGGTTACTACAACTGGAGGCCTCAACTTCTAGTTTCCCAAGAGTTGTTGGCTCAACACATTGATTTACAAGTCTTAGGATGAAGAATATGACACACAGAGTAAAATATGATTGAACATTTAGCTTATCCTAATTACCATCAACCAGAATTTTTCACTCTCACAGCACTATGGAACTAAAAACCTTTTATGATCATATAAAATAAATTTTTTTCTAATTTACATATAAATCATGACTCTACTGCCTTTGCTTATTGCATTTCATGGGGTTAATCATCAGAGAAATGGAGCCTGCAATTAAAGTATGCCACCACAAGGAGGCGATTGTGCTTCAATCATGGCCGTAGCAGAGATAGAGGTGATCTTTTCACCTGAGATACATTTTTTCTTCCTTATTTTACCATTTTGTCCACGCTCTCTTATTTTTTCAAAGACTAAAGCTCAAAATAGGAAAATGTAATATTACAAGACTTCTAAAATCTGAGTTTAAATAAATATAGAGAAAGATTTAAAAATAAACATCTAGCTGATCTTACTGTTATCTCTTAAATTTTATTTAAAAATATTTTTTTAATGTTTATTCATTTTTGAGAGACAGAGAGACAGAGTGTGAGTGGGGGAGGGGCAGACAGAGAGTGAGACACAGATGTAAAGCAGGCTCCAGGCTCTGAGCTGTCAGCACAGAGCCCAACTCAGGGCTTGAACTCTTGAACTGTGAGATCATGACCTGAGCCGAAGTCAGATGCTCAACCGACTAAGCCACCCAGGTGTCACTCTTAAATTTTAATTTAATTCGTGTCTTGGCCTCAGACTCGTGTGTGTTCCTTCTTTAGAACTCCTCTTAAATTTTATCTTGCTTGGAATCAAAACTTTCTCTATTCTTCTACAAGGCTCTAAGTTCAATGATTTTAACTCCAAGATAATGCCAGCATGACATCGAAACTTCATCAGCTATTTATACCCAAATCTCAGCAGACTTGTAGCTTTTCTCTGTTTTGCCACAAGTGGGGATGTTCAATTAAAGGAATGCCTTCTATGTATGTAACTAGTCTCAGAATTAGTTAGGATCTCTCTATCCCTCAGATCTCTGCATTCTTTTCCTCCAAGAAGCTTCAGGTTGTAGGTAATGGAAATCAATTCTGACTCTACCTTAAAATAAATGAGATTTCGTTGCAAAGATATAGGAAAATATCTGGACTGAAGGCAATGCTCAAAACACAGACTTAGGTAGCGTAGGTATTAAGTCTCAGGAGCAGGAACTGACTGCCTGACAGTCTTGGCTGCTGGGTCAGCTGCTAGAGTCATTAGACCCAAATATATGTCTGCCACTGGCTGCTGTAGGGTGGAAGAAAAATGCTCTGGCAAAAGAGACTGCAGGGTCTGTTTTTAGCTTGTACAGTGGAGGGGCAGGTGTCTGGATGGGCCCTCCCATCAAGACCTCCCAGGAGGAGATAGGTGACTCCACAAAAAAAATCAGAGTACTGTACTTTAGGAAATAGTGCTTGGTGGTTAAAAAATGACAGTTGTTCAGGGCGCCTGGGTAGCTCAGTTGGTTCAGCCTCCGACTTTGGCTCAGGTCATGATCTCACGGTCTGTGGGTTCAAGCCCTGCGTCTGTGCTGACAGCTCAGAGCCTGGAGCCTACTTCAGATTCTGTGTCTCCCTCTCTCTCTGGCCCTCCCCCGTTCATGCTCTGTCTCTCTGTCTCAAAAATAAATAAACATTTAAAAAAATGACAGTTGGGGCGCCTGGGTGGCTCAGTCGGTTGAGCGGCCGACTTCGGCTCAGGTCATGATCTCGTGGTCCGTGAGTTCAAGCCCCGCGTCGGGCTCTGTGCTGACAGCTCAGAGCCTGGAGCCTGTTTCAGATTCTATGTCTCCCTCTCTCTGACCCTCCCCCATTCATGTTCTGTCTCTCTCTGTCTCAAAAATAAATAAAACATTAAAAAAAATCTTAATAAAAAAATGACAGTTATTCATGATAGCCATGGGGTGTTTAGTGGAAACCACTGCTGTGTTATTTCCAAACATGAAACATGGCTTGATATCCATTTATTAAAGAAGAGGCTATAGAAAGTAGAGCTTTGACCCCCTCCCCTGGGGATTCTGGTTTCAGGTTCTCACCTGGGCTCTGTTGTGTGTCTTTGAGCAGACCTAAAACTCTGGGTTGTCATCCTTTCCTCAGTAAAATGAAGAGGTTGCACTAAATGACCCCTTCTGTCTTGTCAAGGCCTTCCCTTCTTTGACTCTAAGAAGGAAAATGTCCCCTTTCCAAGAGGCATCTTCTTCTCCTTTATTTTATTTATTGAAAAATATTCTTTTTAAGTTTATTTTTGAGGGGGGTGGGGCAGAGAGAGAGAGGGAGAGAGAGAATCCCAGGCAGGCTCCACACTATCAGCATAGAGCCCGATGCAGGGCTTGAACTCACGAACCATGAGATCGTGATCTGAGCTGAGATCAAGAGTCAGATGCTTTACCGACTGAGCCACCCAGGCACTGCTCCTTTACTTTAAATATAATGCTTTCCCTTAGCAACTCCACTTGTGACTGTCACCACTGCCCCTACCACAAGCTGCATCCTGAAAAGCTTTTTATGTGTCTCCATGCAAAATGACATTATGATCTGAAATTTGAGATCCTTTAAAAAGGGTGCTGTTCTCTTATTTGTGTCTGTTGGCTAAACTCACAGTTGCAGCTGCAGTGTTTTTTGACAGACTTAGGGGATAAATATAGATACCTACCAGAAGCGTGTGGAACTAAATTATGAAACAGGGAGAAGTCAAATAATGCATACCTGTATTGCTACCATTTTTCAGAGCTGTTCCTAGCAAAGACAGTGGTATTTTTATCAAGTTTAGATTATTCGCACAGAAGAGTTCCTCCTAAGAACAAACCAAAATAAAAGTCACCTCCCATATTTGTGTACAATGGGTGACCTCGGTTATAATCTTTCCATTATCTTGTTTGATATTTAGACTGGGGTTGCCCCACAGAAAAATCATGAACACACAGTGGACAGCTAATGAGATGGGCCTCTGGAGTCCTGGGCCTGAGAACCACCATCCTAATCAGCACTTGAAAAGATGGAAATACTTAGGTCAGTACTGGATGGACAGGACGTTTTTAGTCCAGAGACTTTTGCCATGTGCTCCAGGACATGTGTCTTCAGGCCTCCCTGTAGCTGGGACAGGGGTGATATGTAGGAGATCCAGGAGCTGGAATAAGTTTGGGGATGAACATCTCTCCTTTCTCCTTTCACAGTGTCTCCCTTCCTCCCTGAGTCAGTAGGTCCAAAATTCTCTCAATGTTTGCTGTCCATCCTGCTCCAAACTATGATGTAAGGACAGGGAGCGAGGCATTTTCAAGTTATTCCACAAGATTTTCAAATTATTGTAAAAATGTTGAATTTTATGAAATTCTTCTGGTTGAATTAAAACATTTTGAGTTTTAGCTTCTTTGGTGATAATAATTTCATTTAAAATTTTAAAAGGTAAATATCTGGGGAATATTTACTATGTCATATATTTTCAGGGAATCCAGAACAAGTTGTGGGTAGTTATTTATTGAGATCTCTATGCCCCATGCAGACAGGAAGAGGCATATTGGGACAGGTTACAGTTCTCTCTCCAAAGACTGAAGAAAAGTTACATATGTGGGAAGTAGAAATGATTTATGCATAAGTTATCAGTCATCTTTTCTAGTAATTATTAATAGCAAAAAATAATGTAATTAACACTTTAGCCCAAGAAAGGTTTAAGCAGTGCTAATGCTTTGTTTCATTGTACCAGCTCTCCAAGGTATGGGTTGAGCTTGTACAAGAAAAACAGTACATGAGAAATTACCTGCTACAAAAAACTTCATGTGCAGGTTGGAATTTGGTTTCTGGACCTTTTTTGACTTCAGAAGGATTCACTTATGTGGAGACAGAACCCATGGCCTCTCCCCCAATGGCACCTTTGCTGCCCTCTGCAGACTGTGTGGAAGCCTCAGAGTGGTGCCCACCGTTCCCCTCTCCAGGAGACAGAACTTCTTCTGTAGCTCACACTGTGGAGTGTTCTTACCCTCCCATACATCACAAACTATTGGCTTGCCCCCTGACTGCTGTCTGATCATTACCTTTCCTCCCTCTTTTAAAAGTACATTTTTATTTGTTAAATGTTAATTTATTTATTTTTAAGAGAGAGAGAGAGAGAGCGAGCATGACTGGGGGAAGGGCAGAGAGAGAGGGAGACAGAGAATCCCAAGCAGTCTCTGTGCTGTGAGCACAGTGCCCAACTTGGGGCTAGAACTCATAAACTGTGAGATCATGACCTGAGCCAAAATCAAGAGTTGGTCGCTTAACTGACTGAACCACTCAGGTACTCCTAAAAGTACATTTTTATATTGCGTGTCAGGCACACATCTATGCCATCCTGAACCCTTCTTCACTTCTGTCTCCCCTCTTCTGGCCAGCCCCCTATTGTCTGATTCATTGTGACCTGATGCATAGTCACCCTTCCCACTGTACCTCCTGCCATATCCTCGAACATATATGGAGCATGTTCAATTAAGTGCCGGAGGTGATCTCAGTGACCATGAGAATGACCTATCCAACCATTTAGCATCATCTTTCTGGGACTGCCTTAGCCCTAAAGACTGTCGTCTCTGTGTCGTCTCAGCTACTGGTTCCCAGGACCACACCCTTAATTATCTGTCTCTCAGGAAGCCCTCCTTTCTTTGATCATAACTCCTTCATTTCACTCTTTGGCCACACTGTCCCTTTAACCTCACAGACACCCATCGTCTTATTATGTCTCCCAGGCTATCACTTGGGGACCATTTAATATATTGCCCTAGGAGGATTCTTTGGCAAGTGAAAGGAGACTTTCCAATAATTAAACCAGGATGGTCCTGGGCAAACAGGAATGTACAGTCACCCACCAGTCATCATGCATTGCTGAGTCATCTTCTTTTCCTTATGCAACCTGTCAGTTAGCCATCTGAACCCGACTGCTTACCAGCCCCCTTTCATTCTTGTGTTCTTCTGCCATGTGGGTCTACAGAACCCCAACATGGACCTGTGTTGCTCTTTGCCTTTTCTGTCTTATTTACAGATTCAGTCCCCTAACTGAGCTGTCATAGCCACCCTCCAATTGCTTTCTTATCAGTAGTACCTCACTTTCCTATTCCTCCCAGAAATGATTCCACACTTTCACTACTCTTAGAAGAGATGCCCCTGCTCAATGCTCAATTCCTCTCTCCCAGCAGGTGAGCTAGAATCCTCCACTATTGAGAGAACTGAGTTTATAGTAACTGTAAACTCCCTCATCTTCCCATTCCTCACATCTCACCATGAACTTACTTCTAAAATGCCTATAGTGTGGGTCCCTGAAATCTCAAAGATGCATATCTGTTCTTCTGCTCAGCCACCTGTGGCTTAGATATTCCTCTTCTGGGCTTATACCAAACCCTGTGCATGTCTCTGTCACTAACCTCCCACAAGGTTTTACAATTACCTGATTAAGTATCCTATCCCCACTAGGCTAGAAAATTCTTGGAGGAGACGACTGTGAATTATTCATCTCAGTAGCCCCAGGGCCTAGCAAGGGCTTCTCCTAGATGTTTGCTGAATGAGTGAATGCATGCAGGCAGGCAATATCTTTTGTGTTTTTTCTTGCTCTTCTTATTTATAAAGAGAAGGAAAAACAAACACTTCAGGGCAATTTATATCCTTGGTTAATTGAACTAAACAGAGGCTGTATGTTTTCACTTGTAGGCAAAGCGAACAAATAAAATGGCTTCATTCTGTAAAGAGACTGGAATCACAGAGTTCCTAAGTTTAAAGTTTATTTTTAAGATTCTCAATTGGGAAACACATTTTAGCTGCTCTGGCTGAACATCTTAAAAGAGTGAATAATAAAATTAAAGCATTACTCAGGCCCTGGGATTTTTATTTTTTTAATTGCGTCTTGATGCAAATCTGGCTTAACTGATGCAGATGCTTCATTGTCAGGTCTAGGACCTGAACAATTTAGGAGGGGATCTCCTTCTTTTGGGATGAGTCAAAGAATAATGATATTAAAAATAACGTAGCTTTAGTGTAAAGAAAGATTGTTAAATTGCTTCTAGACTCTGAGTAGGCGTTTCTCCTCTTGAATGTTAATCTGCATAAAAGGCATGTCTTACATATGACGATGCTGCTTCCATCCCTCTGTTAGATATGTTGTGTGAAATTTTTTCTCTCCAAGTGGTATATGTGTGCCTAGTCATCATTTGTAGAAACATGGGGGTGATTGGGAATCAGAGATTGTCTATGGTTCTTGAGCACAAAGAAGCAGATCCCTTGGGGTAGAAGCGAGGCTCTAACAATTCAGTGAAGACTGGGCAACGTTTTACAATTTATTCATCTGAAGTGACTTTCTGTATAACCTTAGAGCAAAATAATGTTCATTAATTTAATTTTTAAGAAATTAAGGAGGGGCGCCCAGTTGGCTCAGTCGGTTAAGCGTCCGACTTCGGCTCAGGTGATGATCTCATAGTTCAGGAGTTCAAGCCCCCGTCGGGCTCTGTGCCGACAGCTCAGAGCCTGGAGCCTGCTTTGGATTCTGTGTCTCCCTCTCTCTCTGCCCCACCCCCACCCCCACTCACACTCTGTTTCTCTCTCCTTCAAAAATAAATAAACATTAAAAGAAGAAGAAGAAATTAAGGAGATGCCACATAATACCTCATCCCTCCATTTGTTGATCACATACCACAGGTCAGACACCATGCTAGGTAGAATGAATAGGAAAACTCCTTGACCTTCTTGTGTTCTACAAAGGAAGGCAGCCACAGAAACAGAATTATTGTATAGTGTGATAAATGCAAAAATAGAGATATCTACCCAGTTTGGTGCTGGCACAAAAGAGGGAAATCTTAATTTGGCAGGGGAGATTCCTATGTAAAGAGAATAAACGTATAATGGTGTAAATGTGTGAACCAGCATAATGCATATTCAAGAACTTTCAAGTAATTGGTCATGGCTGGTGCCCAGAGGGGGGTATAGGATAGGGAAAGGGGAATGAGGCTGGAAAGGGAGGAAAGAGCCATGAGATAGATGGTCTTGTGTGTCATGCTAAGGACATTGAACTTTTCTATAAGCAAGGGAGAGCCATTGAAGGGTTGTAATGGGAAGGAAGTGACCAGATCTGTGTGTTTAGCAAGTTCATGCTGTATATGCTGTGGATTGCCTGAGTGGGGGAAAATAATTAAAAGCAGGGAAAAGAGTGGGGAGCTCTGGGGGTTGTCAGAGCAGAGATGTTAGAAAGATGCTTTCCAGGGAGAACGAACAGAATTTGGTGACTTGATTGAATCTGGGAAGAGGATTAGATGAAGGAAAAAAAGGAATTCAGGATATTTTGGGGGTTTCTGGCTTAGATAACTTATATGAAGGTGTGTCCATGTGGAGGTGGTAGAAAATATGAAATCAAACACAAAACAAGAAGATACTGAAGATCCCCAAAGGTGGAGAATCACTGCTCTAACCAGATACAACCAACTAGCCACAGGCATGTCTATAGAGTTTTTTAAATCACCCGATAAGTAGATTTTAATGACATCTTCTCTTTTGATAGGCATGTGGAAGCTCGTTTAAAATTCTGAAATAAAAATATGCAATTGTGTTCTTAAGAAACGAATGCATGTCATAGAAATTAAAAATATTCTTTTCTACTTAAAAATCCATCTATTTGTTAAAGCAGTTCAGAAATAAAATAAGCAAAGAAGATAATTAAATATGGGGTATACATCTTCCTCTCCTCCTTTCCCCCCAGGGTTGGGGGGAATGAGGAAAACAGCCAGGTACCACTACAAGCCTGGTCATGAGACATCACACGGAAAATACCATGTGTAAGAAATCAACTTGTTAATATCAATACTTTGAAAACTCTAGGCTAATATTAACTTGAGCTAGCAGCTAACATATTAAGGTTTTGAGTCTTTTAAATGTGCAATTTTACCTTTACCTAGCAGCATAGTTCTCTGGCCCTTATTTAATGATGAGTAATATACTAACACCAAACGGAAGCAAAGGGAAGCGAATCCCTAATTTGAAGTGACCTTCAGGATGGAGCTGTGCTCAGTGCAAGCAATCTCATATTGCATACACAACTGATGCTGCCCTGTTGTTACAGTGGTGATTTTGCTTCAAGATAAATAGGCACAGAACCTTGGGATTCAATGGCAAAGGACACAGCACAAGAAGGTGGCAGAATCCTCTTAGAAAGTTCAAGGAGAAGCGGTAGACCCTGGTTAATACCCCTTATTGTGCTCTATGGGACTCTTGCACTCAGCATAGCAAAGAAGAGCTGCAGCCTTCCAAGATGCAATAGAGACGATTGACAGTGATCCAAGATCTAGGATGGAACCTCCATATGTTGTGCTGTTACCTGTTTCTCTAAATGAATTCCAGAGTGAGAAACCTGGATTCCCGTTTAAAATTAGAAACAAACATAGTACATTTCTGGCCTGCTTTCCCTGGTATTATGGTGAATAAGTGTGAACCAGTTTTTAAACTCTGACTTCTCTGCAGGCTGTGAGTGAATTGGATAAGTGTTTTCCAATAGTCCTAGAATAGCTCTGGGGTACATTGGATTTATTTGATCTTATAGTAGTACAGCATACAGCTTAATTTTCTTCCCTTGGCTTTGATGAATCTGCACCTTTTCACACCTTGATTTAGGCCTCCTGGTGTATGTGTGTGCATGTACCTCTGTGCCCCCTTTCTATGACTTCTTCTTGATTATGACGATAGACATTCTTGACTTGGTCTTGAAGAAAGGCTCTTAGTACGCCATAATCAAACGGTGGTTCCTTAAACAATGTTTTAATTCCAGAAGAGAGGCTGTTGTACCAGTACTGCCTCTATTAAGTTGGACCAAAGTAAATTTCCATTTTTATACGTCAAAACCAGTCTAATATTGACAATTTCATACGATTTAACCCTTAGTTTAACTCAGTAGTTCTTAGCCAACTTTACTTCATCTTATCCAATAGGAGATGCTCTCGTGTCCCCAGGCCTGTCTTAAAATTTTTTTTTTTTTCAACGTTTTTTATTTATTTTTGGGACAGAGAGAGACAGAGCATGAACGGGGGAGGGGCAGAGAGAGAGGGAGACACAGAATCGGAAACAGGCTCCAGGCTCCGAGCCATCAGCCCAGAGCCCGACGCGGGGCTCGAACCCACGGACCGCGAGATCGTGACCTGGCTGAAGTCGGACGCTTAACCGACTGCGCCACCCAGGCGCCCCTCCCGAGGCCTGTCTTTAGTTTGCACTCCCCCATCTCAGGAAGTGGCATCACCATCCATCCACTACCTAAGCCTGACAACTGGGAGTTTTCAGAACTCTACCTTCTCCTTCATTCTCCACATCCCACCAGCTTCCAAGTCTCACAATTCTTTTTCTCAATACCTTTGAATCCGATTACTTCTGTCTGTCATCACCGCTTTCTTACTTCAAACAAATGTCATCCTTGGCTTGGACTAAAGGCACCAGCCTCCAAACCAGTCTCCCTACACCTGTCTCTGTCTTCATTGATCCAGATAGATCTTTTCAGAATCTGGTAGTGACTCTCCTTCTTAAAGCCCTTCAATAGCTTCCCATAGGCATTAAAATAAAATCCACATTCTTAATTTGGTTACAGATCCTGCGTTATCCAGCCTACTTCTACTTCCGTACTCATTCTACTACAACCATGCTGGCCTATTTCAGTTCTATGAGCATGTGATCTTTTTTTCCATCTCTTGGTCTTGACACATTCTGTTCCATCTCTCATCTCCACTTACCTAGCCAATGCCAGTTTTCCAAGGCTCAGCTTAAGCTTTGCTTCCTCAGAGAAACCTTCCTTGACCACCTGGGGTAAGTTAGGTCCCCTGTCATATTCTCAAATAGCATCTGAATGTCTTCACTACACTCATCATACTCATAAACTTAGTCAAAATTGTCCTTACCATCACACTGTAAAATGCTTGAAGGCAGAGACCATTTCTATCTTGTTCACTGCTGTACCCTCTGTGCTTGGCATAGGGCCTGCCACATGGCAGACTTCAACAAACGTGAAGTAAGTGAAAAAAAGAAATGACACTCATGAATACTTTCAGCTTTTGAAATAAGATTCTTAGCGATTGCCGATAAATTTCCCATTGCCCTGTTGGTAATAACATTATTTTCTCTCTCATTTTAAAGACAAAATTTAAGGAGGATAGCGATATTTTTGACAAATATTGAATCTTCCCTTAATTTTTTATATAGATAACCATAGACATAAGATCTATAACATTAACATATAGTTTTTATCAGTAACCAATTATTATGGCAGAGCTCACAGTAGATTCAGCGCTGTATTACGGATGACTTTGTAGTTGAAAACACTTGGTCTAATCTATCTAGAATAAATCAGTTGTGAAGCACAGGCATGTCAAGTTTTAGAGATGATGTCTTTAGCTAAAGGTACTTTTTGGGGGGTGGGAGTCATGGAATTGAATGGAGGACTAGCATGTCCGCCATATTTTTCTGGCCCCCAGCACATTGCTCTTGGTGTTTGAGGTGGGAGATGGGGAGTGAGGTAGAAGAAATGATGCATGGGGAAGTGAAAGCAACCCTGTTAACTTCTAGTTGGGGAGAAACGACTGACTTCAAGGAAATATCTAGATAAGAACATACGACAGTGTTTTAGTTAGTATGGCGGAGGGAGACAGATGCCACAGCCAAAAAGATTTAATTAAAGTTAAGTGTGATAGACTATTTTCAGAGGTGTTGGACAGTGTTATCGGGACTAGCAAGGGATGGCGAAATAATCCAGAGTCCAGTCTTTTGGCTTGAAGGGGTAAAAGGTGGGGGCAGTGTTACCCAAACCCTGAGAGAGCTGGGGCCATGGGGGTGACCCACTCAGTAAGAGCAGTAGCTGAGGAGGAGCATCGCTGCTCCCATTTCTTTCTGGAGCCTCTCATTGTCCAGACCAGTCAACATTCAGTGAGGGAGGGATCCCACATGATAGAGGTCAGGTTTCTTGGACCCTCAGTAGAGCGGAGAAAAGTAGAGAATGGATCTGGGGGGGGGGGGGATCAAACAAATAGCACAGGTGGTATATAACTGGTGCTGGATTTTATAATAGCTGTATATGCATTACAGTCAGTACTTCTTTTTGTGCTAAATTGATGAATTAAGGACTTAGCATATCTTCTAGTCCCTAGTCTTTTTATGCAATGATTGAGTAAAAGAAAAAAAAACCATTTAGCCCATATGTACTCCATGTGCACAGTTGGGTTGAATTCCAGTAGGGTTTTTTTTTTTTTCTTTGTAAATTAATTTTTGGTACTAATAGCTGATATTTATCCTTCCTATCTTAGTGCCAGGCACTGTTCAAAGCCCTGTATGTATATCAGTTCATTTAATTCTCAGCACTAGTTTTTATGAGCTAGCTATTATATTGCCTAGTTAGTATAGTAGGCAGCGCAGGACCGTATCCTGTTTTTCCTTATTCCGTTGCTGCTGAGGTACTGCTAGGACCTTCAGTTGTTGCTGCGGAGGCCGTTGCTGCCCACCCTTACTTGGAGGAGGTGTGGGCTGGCCCAGGAGCACTTCTCACATTCACTCTGCTGCAAGAGGCCCTGCTGAGCGATTTGTATGCAGAGGAGCTTCTGCTGGAGTATTCCTAGGTAGGGAGTGACTTCAGGGCAGGCTCTCTCTCAGGCATACAGTATCAGTAATAAAGGACCTTTTTGGCTGACATCCTACCTAGGGGCACACAGAGCCACAGAGTGAGCCCTTTCCTTCCACAGAGACCAACGTTTATGTGTAAGGGGAGGATGCTGAGCTCCTGATCTGGTCATTACATCTCACCTTGGCCTTCTCATGCTTCTCTCTCCTTCATCCATTCTTCCTCCCTCCTGCAATTAGAGCAACAAGAGCCAGTGAGTGAGGAGACACCCTTTCTTGTCTGGAGGAGGGGAGGGCAAATCATATTATATCTTGTCAGGATACATGAGGACAGTAGCCATAGAGCCCTCATGGAGGGAGGCCCATCCAGCCCCATGGGCCGGGGTACCTCCTGGTATTTTTTGCCAATCATTGTGACTTTGATCATTTTTCTGGGGTGACGGTCCCCACATTTCATCAGAATCGCTGATCTTGCCATTGACTCTTATTATATAAATGGGAGAACCTGAAGCCATAGAAGTCAAGGTCCCACATAAATGTTATCAGAAGTAGGACTGGAACCAGGCCTTCCAGCTCCTAGGTCAGAGGTTTCCATACACAAAGACAAAGACTGTCTTTCCACATAGGAAATCATGGAGGGCTGATTGAGATACCAAACTTGCTACCAGTCTCTGTCTGTATGGTTCTGAGAAGTTCATGTTCAAGGTCATGCAATGAAATTTTGGATCCCTACGTTTCTTCACATAAAAAAATAGTTTTGAAATCTACATCCTTTTTTTTAAGTTTATTTATTTGGAGAAAGAGAGAAAGAGAGAGCATGAGAGGGAGAGAGAGAGGGAGAGCGAGCGAATCCCAAACAGGCTCCACATTGTCAGCAGCAGAGCCCCATGCGGACCTCGAACTCAAAAACCATGAGATCACAACCTGAATCCAAATCAAGAGTTTGATTCTTAACCAGTCGAGCCAGCCAGGTGCCCCTCAATGCTGCATTCTAAGCCCTACGTGCTGGAGAAAAGGTGAGGAGAAATACTTCAGGATCAGGGTCCTATAGTTTAGACCTTGGATGGCAACAGTGGAAGGTTCCAGCAGGGAACCCCAAGAATCTTTGGGAGTCTGTGGGTCACTGCATCATACTCCTAGTCCATTTTCTAGAGAACAAGACACAGATTGTCCTTTTGAAGAAAGAAATGAGCCCTTTGAGGCATTTGTTAAAAAAAAAAACAAGAGTATTGAAAGAGTATGAAAGTGATTTGAAAAGTATGTTGATATTTCCGGCTTCTTAGAGCTATTCTCTTTCAAATAGATGACAAAGAATTTCCCGAGTAATTTTTATTCTAATGCTTCTAAGTGAAAAGGAATAAGAGAGTAGCTCACCTATGCTAAGCTTAACGTCCATGGGACAGAGAAGTGTTTAAGGAAGATGTTGGACATTGTGCACTGATACAACCCCTAATTGTATGGAGAGTAATTGTCTGGCATTGGATTCATCTTGTCCATGATGGCTGGCCTCTCCCACTGCCCACCTCTTGGCAACTGCCACCGCCATTAGCATTTTGGACTAGAGTAGGTAATGAGAGGGACAAGGGGATTACTCACACCTGCCTGGCCACTTGTGAGCAGTTTATCTGAGGCTCGCTCTCAGCTGACTTAGTCTTCTTGCCTGTGCTATTTACTGTTTGTACTCGCCAACTTGCAAATTATCACTTGGTCAGGATAAGTAGTAAAGGACACTGATTTAACTTACGTTGCCACCTACCGTATTTTCTAATGAGAAAGGGAAGGAGAAAGAGAGCAAATAGTCAAGTATCTCCTATGTCCCAATTGCTATGCTTGCGTTTGCTGTTATCTCATTACTCCTCTGCGAAGACGATGCTGTCAGCTCCATTTTACAGATGAGGAAAATGGCACTCAGAGAGGGTTGTGTAGCAAGTTGATGGCGAAACCAAGGTTAGAATTGGTCTACTTCATTCCAGAGTTCTAGTTTCCTTTTACTCTGCTGTGCCATCTGCCTCAACAGAACATCTGGCGGTTCGTTTTAGATCTGTGTGTGCAAGGTCAATATAAACTGTAGCTTGAGAGAGAGAATTGCGTGGATGTGTGAATGTATTTTTTTTTTTTTAAAAATAAAGACAATGTATCCTAACAGTCTACAGAAAAGATAGGACTGGAGCTCAGAAAATCACCGTCCTCATCAGCTGTGGTCACTGTCCGCTGCCTTCATTTTATAGCCCACAGCAGATTACTGTTGTCTCATGTGCCCATGTACTCATCCATAAAATGGGGATTAGACTGAACCGGCTCATGGAACATTGTGCAGATAAAGTGATTAACAACAGAAAAGCATTTTGAAAAGAGAGCGTTCTGCTGGTGCTATATTTTGCTGGTCTAGAACAAATTAGTTTTGAAATCTCTTTTAGTCATAAGATGTCTAAGCTGGATGAAGTGTTGATATTACAGATTTTACTGTTTCTGTTAATGCACACTGTGATGGAAGAGGCACGGAGCAAACATTTTGATAAACTGTCATTACTAACTTGTAGAATGAGATCTTTTATTCAACTAAATTAAAGATGCCAAAAGTAATATGAATTTTTCACATGAAGACCTGTCAGATGGGAGGACATATCCAGTCATAACTGTGAATAGAATATTATTTAAAGTAGAGGGAAGTAAAGTGAATGGAACAAGCTCAGGTTTGATACCAGTTATCTTTTAATCATCCTGTTTTGCAGGCAGACCACCTTCTAATTAATCCCATGAACACAGTTTTGTGTCTCTTGGTGGCTATTGCATATTTGGTATTCTTCACATTCTTGAAATATCGAAGATATGGGGCGCCTGGGTGGCTTGGTCGGTTGAGTGTCTGACTTTGGCTTAGGTCATGATCTCACAGTCCGTGAGTTCGAGCCCCGTGTCGGGCTCTGTGCTGACAGCTCAGAGCCTGGAACCTGTTTCAGATTCTGTGTCTCCCTCTGTCTCTGCCCCTCCCCTGTTCATGCTCTGTCTCTCTCTGTCTCAAAAATAAATAAACGTTAAAGAAAACATTAAAAAAAAAAGAAATATCGAAGATACAGTAAATTATTCTGGGCGATTGAAACTTTACCTTTTATAAAAATCCCACAGAATCTGGACTCAAAGAAAAGTTAAACTTTGGGTATAGATTGTATTTTAGGGGAATCTGTAATTCTTTTTAAAGAGAGCTTTGTTAGTGAATAAAACTTTGTGAACCTCATTTTTCTGGTGCTCTGGGTCTACTTGTCCTTAAAGCAGATCACCTTGTTCCCCATCAGTTGGTTTGCTTACTGTAAGTAAATAGAATTTCTTCAATTCTTTCTCCCAAATAGGGCTGCCTTTTTGTTCTGCTACAGTTTTCTTGATGTAAGATGGCTTCCCTGGAGTGATCCCTTTCTCAGTATGGTGAAATTTATCCTATGGCAAGTCTTGATTTGTAAGAATAAGGGCTCAAGCTGTTTACCTTTAAGGTTTGGTTTTAATATGTGAGAATGTCTGCTCTGGGTTCCATGAGCCACACTTTTCTAGCTGACATTAAGAGCTAGATTTGGGTTTGGTTGTATTTACTTGCTGACCAGAATTTTCTCAAACATTTGCTATTCACATTGGGAAATGGGGTCTAGTGTGGGAAAAGGTTTAGATAAAATTTTATTAAAGACCTCTGCATGCCACATTTTGTACCTCCCCCAAACACTGCCATTTAGGATTTCAGTGCTAAAACAAAAAAGAAATTCTCTTCAAGTCATTTTTTTTTTTGTTCAGTCAATGGAATTTTTTTCATCAGGAAGCTAAGTGTTCATGGCTAGAAACAACTTCCCTATTTTTACATATTTATATATCTGCAGAAGAAAAGGGAGCACTTTCCAATTCATTATGTATATAAAATAGAGAGGGAAACAGAAAAATTTATATTTCTGGGCAGTCTATAATGCCATCAAACATTTTCCTTAAAAAAAAAAAAAGGTCTGTGGGATCTACATCCACAGAAGATGGATTTTTATGTCTTACTTAAAAGAGCTATAAATGCCTGAAGGACAATCTTCCTTAATCAGTTCATTGATTTTCCAGCTTTAATTAATACAATTTTAAAACCTGTTCAGTGGAACAGCACAAGCTCTTTATTTTTGGTTAGCGTCTGTTGTCATCTTTCTGGGATTCATTTGTGGAAGTAACACGTTCCTGCTCTGAGGTCCTGGAATGAAATCCTTTATCTGAGTAGCTCTTTTTTTTTTTTTTTTAAACGTTTATTTATTTTTGAGACAGAGAGAGACAGAGCATGAACAGGGGAGGAGCAGAGAGAGAGGGAGACACAGAATCCGAAACAGGCTCCAGGCTCTGAGCTGTCAGCACAGAGCCCGACGCGGGGCTTGAACTCACGGACCGTGAGATCACGACCTGAGCCGAAGTCGGACGCTCAACCGACCAAGCCACCCAGGCGCCCCCTGAGTAGCTCTTTGAAACTTAACCTGTTAAGTTGTCTTCTAATACTATTATCTACTCAAAACTTGAAAAAAAAATTACCTGGGAAGATTTTGGAAAATAGTTTCTGACCCATTTGTATACTTTGTTACATAATGGTTTTTCAATGAATTGAAAAACAAACCAAAAACCCTTCTCTGGGACTTGTGCAAAAGCATCGGAAAGTTTGAAATGTTTTAAAAGTTTATTTATGTATTTTGTGAGGGGGGGGGTGGGGAAAGAGAATCCCAAGCAGGCTCCACGCTATTGCAGGGTTCCATCTCACAAACCATGAGATCATGACCTGAGCCAAAAGCATGAGTCAGATGCTTAACTGACTGAGCCACTTGGGTGCCCCAAGCATCAGAAATTTTTGAAAAATATGCCCATTCTTGGGGCACCTGGGTGGCTCAGTCAGTTAAGTGTCAGACTTCAGGTCATGATCTCACGGTTTGTGAGTTCGAGCCCCAAGTCAGGCTCTGTGCTGACAGCTCAGAGCCTGGAGCTTGCTTTGTATTCTGTCTCCCTCTCTTTCTGCCCCTCCCCTACTCACATTCTGTCTCTGTCTTAAAACTAAATATTAAAAAATTTTTTAAGTAAATCAATAAATAATAATAAAAATATGCTGGTTCTTAAAAATAGCAATTGCACTTCTGTGAATTCATTCTAAGGAAGGAAATATTCATCCAAATGTCTGTTACTAGCTTATGAGCTAAATAAACTGTAGTGCATCCTTACACTGGAACCATGGCAGGGGAAAGCAATAACAGAAAATAGCAAGCACTTATGTAACATTAACAAGGTGCCAGGTGTTTTATAAGTAGTTTGTTTATATTCAAATAATTCTCTTAATTCCCATGAGGTAAATTTTATTATTATCATCCCCATTTACATGTGAAGAACTGAGGCACAGAGAATTTAAAAACATTGCCAAAGGTCACATAGCAGGTGAATGGTGAAACCCAGATTTGGACCAAGCAGTGGGTTTAAGAGCTCACATCTTAACCACTGATGTAGGCTGCTTTACATAGATAAAGTAGATTACAGGGGTGCCTGGGTGGCTCAGTTGGTCAAGTGACTGACTCTTGATTTTGGCTCAGCTCATGATCTCATGGTTCATGAGATGAAGCCCTGCATCAGGCTCTGTGCTGACAGCCTGACGGCGTGGGGCGTGCTTGGGATTCTCTCTCTCTCTTTCTCTCTCTCTCAAAATAAATAAACATTAAAAAAAAAGATAAAGTAGATTACAAAGTATCTGTATGACACAAGTCTGCATTTGTAAATGTACATGTCTATATATCTATCTATATCTATCTATCTACATATACATATGTATGTATACATACATATGTTTGTGTATGTATATATGGGAGAATAATGAAAGAAATCATAAAATATATATCAAAGTGTTATGTTTCTCTGAGCAATGGACTTTTAAAACATTTTGCTGATATGAACTTTCTAAATATTCTATAATGACCATATTCCGGTTATTAAATAAACTTTAACGAATTTTTAAAATATTGAAATCTTGCTAAGTATATTCTTTGAACATAAATGAATTAAACTTGAAATTAATTACAGAAATATATTTGAAAAATTCCTAAATATTTGTAATTAAACAACACACTTCTAAATAATCAAAGAGAAAGCCAGGGGGAAATTAAAAATTTTGAAGTAAATGAAAATAAAAACAGAACAGGTAAAAATTTGTGATATGAATCTATAACCATGCTTAGAGGGGGAATTTATATTATTAAATACTTACGTTAGAAAATAATAAAAGTCTTAAGTCAATGATCTAAATTTCTACCTTAAGAAACTTATATAGAAAGAGCAAATTAAACCCAAAGTGAGTGTTAAAAGGCAATAATAAAAATAAGAAATGAAACTGAAAACAGTAAAACAGTAGAGGAAATCAATGAAACCAAAAATTGGTTCTCTGGAAACATCAGTAAAACTGATAAACCTCTGGCCAGACTGACCAAGAAAATAGAAGACACAAATTATCAATATCAGGAATGGAAAAGGAGATATTGCTATAGATCCTTGAGATATTAAACAAATAGTAAGGGAATATCACAAATTGATTTATGCCTATAAATTTGATTAGATGAAATGGACAAATTCCTGGAAAGACATAAACTATCAGAGCTCACAGAAGAAGAAATAGAAAATGTGAATTCTTTTATGTATATATATTAAAGATACTGAATTCATAGTTAAAAACTTTCTAGGCCCAGATGACTTCACTGGTGAAATCTACCAATTATTTAAGGAATAAACAATACCAATTCTACACAGTCTTTTCCAGAAAATGGAGGAGGAAGGAACACATTCCAATTCATTCTATAAAGCCAGCATCATTCTGACATTAAAAGAAACCAAACAAACAAAAAAACCCTACAAACCAACATCATTAGCCATTAGGGAAATATGAATTAGAATGACATTGAGATACCACTATTTATGATATCTAAAATAAGACACACACACACACACACACACACACACACAGATACAACTGATATTATCGAGTGCTGATGAGGATGTGGAACAACTGGAATTCTCATATGTTTCTGATAAGAATACAAAATGATGCAGTCAAGTTTGAAAATAGTTTGGCAGCTATCTCACCTCTAGATTTACCCAAGAAATGTGAAAACTTACGTTCACTTAAAATCTTGTGCATGTATGTTTATGGCAACTTTATTCAGGATTGCAAAACTCTGAAAACATCCCAATGTCCTTTAACTGGTAAATGGAAAGACAAACAGTAGTACATCATACAGTGAAATGCTACATAGCAATAAAAATAAATGAACTAACTCATGTGACAACATGCATGAGTTTCATATACTTTGTGCTAAGTGAAAGAAGCCAGATTCAGAAGGCTAAATACTATATGATTTCATTTTTATGGCTTTTGAGAAAGACATAAATTTATAGGGACATAAAGCAAATCAGTGGTTTCCAGGAACTAAAGGTCAGAGGAGGGGTTTAGCAAATGGGCACAAAAAATTTTAGAAGGTCTTGAAATTGCTTTATAGTTTTTATTGTGTCAGAATGGTATTGAGTTTTATACTTAAACTTGTAACCAGAAACTTTGCTGAATTCTCATTAATTTTAATTGTTTGTAAATTCTTTGGGATATTCTATGGCACTCACAAATAAGGACATTTTGTTTCTTCCTTTACAATCCTTATTCTTCTCATTAATTTTCCCTATCTTAGGATAAAATAGGATCAACAGTATAATGTTAAAGAGTAAGAGCAATAGACACCATCCTTAATTCCTGACTTTAATTGAAATGTTTTGAAAGTTTCACTATTAAGCTAGTAATTGTTAGTTTTCAATATATACCCTTATGGAGTTAAGGAAGTTCCTTTTGTTCTTTGTTGGCTAAGAATTTTAAAGAATTATTACAAATGAGAAACTAATTTTAATGAATAATTTTGTGTCTATTGTGGTCATTGTCATTATATATATTATATTAAGTATATATTTTTATTAAATTCTATATAAAATCAGAACTTTTACAGGCATGTTTTAAATTAATAATTGGATAGAAAAAAATAAAGTGATAATTAGGTGAGATAAAGAGAAAAGAACCAAACAAATCACTACAAGAAATCATCAAATAAGAAAGGAAGGCAGCAAGAAAGGGAGAGAGGAACAAAACAACTGCAAAACAGAAAGCAATTAATAAAGTGGCAATAGTAAGTCCTCACCTATCAATAATTACTTTAAATGTAAATGAGTTAAACTCCCCAATCAAAAGGCACAGGCTCACTATAAATGACTCACATAGGCTGAAAGTGAAGGGATAGAAATAGAAATTCCCTAAAAATGATAACCAGAAGAAACCAGGGTTGGCTATACTTGTATCAGACAAAATAGACTTTCAGTAAAACAAAACCAAACAAAAAACAGTCTCTAGAGACAATGAAAGTCATTGTATAATGATAAAAGAGTCGATTCAACAGGGAGATATAGGAATTGTAAATAGATAACACACCAAATATCAGACACCTAAATACATTAAACAAATATTGGAAGATCTAAAGGAAAAAATAGATAGCAATACAATAATAGTTGGAGACTTCATTACCCCACTTTTAATAATGGATAGATCATCCACACAGGAAATCAAAAAGGAAACATCAGACCTGACCAACCCTATAGAATAAAGGGACCAAACAGACATATATAGAACTTTGAACCCAACAGGAGATGAATACACATTCTTCTCAAGTGTATATGAGACATTCTTTAGCGTAGACAACATAGTAATTCACATAGAAATATTAACAAATTTAATAATACAGACGTAATTTCAAGTATCTTTTCTGACAACAATGGAATCAAACTAGAAATCAAGAGCAGTGAGAAAATGGGAAAATTCACAAATATGTGGAAACCAAACAACACACTCTTGAGCAATCGTTGAATGAAATAGGAAATCAAAAGGAAATTTAAAAACTATTTCAAAACAAATGAAAACAAAAACACATCATACCGAACATGGGACACAGCAAAAGCAGTACTAAGAGGGAAGTTTATAGCAACAGATGTCTACATTAAAAAATAGGAAAGATCTAAAAAAAAAAATAGGAAAATCTGAAATCTATTTTACCCCACAAGGAATGAAAAAAATAAAAAACTAAGCCCAAAGTGAGCAGAAGAAAAGGAAATAATAAAATTTAGAGAAGTAAATTAAATCAACAAAACTAAGAGTCGAATTTTTACAAAAATAAAATCAACAAATTCTTCACTAGACTAAGAAAAAATTGAGAAGACTCAAAATAAAAACTGAAAGAGGAGACATTACAATGAATGCCTTAAAAATGAAACAAAAATAATAACATACCAGACTATTATGGACAATTATGTATCAACAAATTGGATAACCTAGGGACACCTGGGTGTCTCAGTCAGTTAAGCATCTGACTTCCACTCAGGTCATGATCTCACAGTTCATTAGTTCAAACCCTGCATCAGACTGTCTGCTGTCAGCACCGAGCCCACTTTGGATCCTCTGTCCCCCTCTCTCAGTCCCTTCCCCGCTCATACACACACTCCCTCTCTCTCTAAAATAAACATTAAAAAAATCTTTTAAAAAATTGGATAACCTAGAGGAAATGGACAAATTCCTAGAAACATACACCCTAACAAAATGGAATCAAGAAGAATAGACCTGAATAGACCAATAATAAATAAAGAGATAAATCAATATTCAAACCTAACAACAAAGAAAGCCTGAGAACAGGTGGCTTCATGGGTGAATTCTACCAATTCTTAAACTCTTTCAAAAAATATAAGAAGGAACACTTTCAAATTTATTTTATGAAGCCAGCATCACCCTATACCAAAGCCAGACAAAGACATCACAAGAAAACTATAGGCCAATATCCTTGATATATTAGCAAACCAAATTCAACAACACTATAGTTAACAATATCATACTGTATATTGAAAGCTGCTAAGAAGGTGTCTAAAATGTTCTCACCATACACAAAAAAGATAACTATGTGAAGTGATGGATATGTTAATTAGCTTGATTTGGTGATCATTTCACAATGTATACATATATCAACATATCAAGTTGTATACTTTAAATATATAGAATTTTGATTTGTCAATTATACTTCAATAAAGCTGGGAAAAGTAAATAAAAGGACTATTGGGATATACTTTTCTCACACTATCCTTCTATCCTTAATTAGCTTTGGCATTATGGTTACACAAGTCTCCAAAAAAATGTTGGATATCTCCACCTGTCTTCTAGTTTCCTAAACAACTTGTATAAGATAGGCATTATCCATTGTAAAGGTTTGGCAAAACTTGCCAATAAAATTGTCAAGGTTTTATATTTTTTGAAAGTGTAGAAGTACTTGGAGAAGTCTTTTAACTCTCAATTGAGTTTATTTGCTAAAATTCAATATCCATCCGTATTTAAAAAAACAACTGCTTATGGAAATAGGAAAATAAAGGTTGATAATCTGTTAAACGTTGTACACAAAAAACCTACAAGAAATATCATAGAAATAATAAAATGTTTAAAGCTTTCTTTCTACCCTCATATTGAGAACCAGCAAGGATGTCTCTGCTACCACTTCTATCCAGCTTCTATTCTCTTACTAGAGATCTTAGCCAGTGCAATGAGAAAAGAAAAAGCAATGAAGATATACATATTGGAAAGAAAGAAAGAAAATCTTTTTTCTACATGATAAATTAATAAGAGCATTTATCAGTGCCACCATTTTACAAATATACAATTAGGTAATTGCAATTCTATATGTTAGCAATAAGCAGAAAATGAAAAAAAAACACAATAGCATGAAAAAATAAATTATGTAAGAATAAATGTAACAAATTATATGCAAGACTTCTCCACAGAAAACTATAAGATATGGTTGATAGAAATTAAATGAGACTTTAATAAATAAAAAGATATATTACATTTATAGATTGGAAGTCTCCTCCTGTAAAGATGTCAACTCTTCCCAAAATGATTGATAGATTCTATGCAATTCCTATCAAACTCCCAACATTATTTTTAATAGTCCCAAATGAGAAAAAAAAACAAAACAGTGTTTATTAACACGAGAGTGGATAATTACTGTGGTATATTCATAAAATAGAGTACTGTTCTGTGATGGAAGTGAATACTTCCACAAAATGAAAGCTTCACAAAATGTATGAATCTCACAAACATTACATAGAATAAAAGAATCAAGGAACATCCAAATGCTGTATTATCACATTTATATAAAATTCAAAAAACAATGAGGCAAAACTAAACAATAGAGTTTAGAGATGCACACTTAGGTAGCCAACTATGAAGAAAACCAAGGATGTGGTTCTATCTGGAGGGAGAACATAATGTTGGGAGAGGATGTGAAAGGGACTTCTCAGGTACTCCCAATGTTCTGTTCCTTGCCCTGAGAAGTGATTATATGGTGTTTACTTTGTTACAAATTATTGAGTTTTACATCTTCAGTTTATTGTGTTTTTCTAAATCTATGTTATAGTCTACAACTTTTTAAAAGCTCAAAAAATGAAGTAGTTGGACTGGATGAAATTCTTTTATTTTTGAGGTTTAACTCTGGGTTGAAGTATTATAAATACATCAGATTTAAAGATCTTGGGAAAGGAAATTTATCTGGTCCATGCTCAGATCCCAATTGGGAATCTAACCAACTCTACAGAGTGGGCATAGAACCTTCACATATTGAGAAAAAATGTTGCACCACAAACAATATTGTATTGTTGAAAAACACTTCCCTTACATAAATCTGGTCTAGGTGCCCAACTCATTTGGTAATTTCAGCTGTTTGCAGAGAAGTATACATATTTTTAAATAGAACTGAATACAAAGGGAAAGCACTGTGGAATTGCCTTCATTTATTATTTTCTCTGAATGGTCTGCTCTTTAAGAATCAAAACTAGCTCCCACACTGCTGAAAAAATTTTAAATTAATAGTATAGCCTTTGGAAAAATGGAAGATAGAGTATTTTCTTATTTTTGTCATGTTTGGAGTATTCCAATAGGTAGTTACCAAAAATTGTGTGATGCAGTTACATAGATAATGGGTGTTTCTGGAAGCATTTATCTCAGCGGAGACTGGTCTGAATTTCCCAGGACTTCCTAGAACACTGGCTCCACCTGGAGGTGGAGATATGCACACAAATAATACATACATACGTACATACCTGCAATGTACTACAGGCCAGTTATTCAGCCTTTTGGGTTATACGTGAAGGTTTTATAGTTAGATTGTGTCTCTTTGGTGGTGTTCAGGTATGAACAAAGAGCAACTCTGATCACTTTCTACAAGAGGAGTCCAGGGGATGTCTCGAATAGGAAGTTAATGTAATTTAATACCTCAGGGCAGGGAAATTTGTCAGAGCGAATGGAAAACCAAAATGGGTTATTGACAGACAAACCGTATTTTCCAAACATAAGTGAGAAGCTGTCTAAAAATCTTTTTTGAAAGGTAAAGTGGTTAGAAATTAAAAATCAATAAACAACCAAATACAAGCAATTAATATATGAGAATTTTAAAGTGGTTCTATCACCCATTTATAGCACAAATCTACAATGTGATGTTGAGTCTAAAGGGCTGGGTGACACTTAGTGAAAAATGGATTTACTTGTATTAACTGCCCCTTAGGAATCCTTCTATGTTGGAACTTTCTTATACTAGGGGTTTTGATTGGGAATAAGAAAACCTATTGGACACAATATAGAGAATTCCAAATGCAGTTGAACGTTTTCTGGAAATTGATAAGGAGTGAATAAAATATAAACTTTCACTTGACCATCATAATCTCATCTCAATCCACTCTTCCAATCTTTTCTCCGATTGACCACTTTACATATTTTATTTTTCTGTCAGCCTTTACTCTTCATGGTTTCCTGGACACAAACCACAGTGTCCCACATCTGAACTTTGTAGACTCTAGAATACCGTTTTCCAAGTATCTTCCTTTTTTATTTAAAAATTTAAAAATTTTTTCCAGCTTTGCTGAGATACAGTTGGCATAGAACATTGTATAGGTTTAAGGTGCACACGTGATGATTTGATACATGTATGTATCACACAATGATTATCACAATAAGATTAGTCCACACATTGACCACCTCACATAGTTACCTTTTGTGTGTTTGTGTGGTGAGAACATTTAAGATCAACCCTCTGAGCAACTTCCAGGTATTCAATTCAGTACTGTTAACTGTGTCTTAGATCTTCAGAACTTATTCATCTTGCATAACTGAAGTTTCATACCCTTTGAAAAACATCTGCCCACTTCTCTCACACCCCCTGCCCCAGTCCCTGGAAACTACCATTTTACTCTGTGCCTCTTGTGAGTTCAACTGTTTTAGATTCTGTGTAAAAGTGACAACATGTAGTATTTGTGTTTCTGTGTCTGCCTCAGGGAAATTTTAAAATTTACATAAATTGATATCTGCAGTTGATATCACTTTTACATAGCCACCATAATCTTCAAGTTTTTTGTTGATTATTCAGATTCCAGTATTATCGCATGTCAATAGCATGTGCCCCATATCAGTTCTGGATCAGATCCCATGACATCTACAAGATCCTTGTAGATGAACTCTCACCCTGGCTGTGGACTGCCTTTGACCTTCAACATGTGCAAAAAAAAAAAAAAAAATCAGATATCAGTCCATCATATTTAAACTATATCATCTGCTAACTTTAGCATTTAAGCTTTTTGCTTTCTGTTTGGTATCTTACCCAAAAACTGGTGTGGCAGAAACTGAACATGAAGTTTCATCTTTTGATTCTCTTCCTTCTTTGCATCCTTCATTTGTTCTTTGTTTTTTAATCCAGCACTTATTGATTGTTTGCTACAAGCCAGACACTGTGCTGTGCCCTCATTTACATTAATAAATAAAATGTCATTGCTCTTTTGTGGGTCACAGTCTAGAGGACAAGGAAGATATGGAAACAAATAAAAACCCCCAAAACGTGCTACATTGACTCCACTTTCTCATTTCCTAGTCTCTCCTCAATCTGTCCTGGTTGGATTTCTGCCCCTACATCGCTCTAGATACTACTCTCTTTGTTTGTTTACGATCTTTTCCCACTAGAATATCAGTTACATGAGAACATGGACATTCCCTTTCTTTTTTAAAAATTTTTAAATGTTTATTTATTTTTGAGACAGAGAGAGACAGAGCATGAACGGGGGAGGGTCAGAGAGAGAGGGAGACACAGAATCTGAAACAGGCTCCAGGCTCTGAGCCGTCAGCACAGAGCCTGACGCGGGGCTCGAACCCACAGACCGCGAGATCATGACCTGAGCCGAAGTCAGACACCCAACCGACTGAGCCACCCAGGTGCCCCATGGACATTCCCTTTCTTATTTGCTACTGTGGCCGTAGCATGTAGCACAGTAGGTGCTCAATAATTATCATCCAATTTATAATGAGGATCTGTACAGTGGTAGGGTTGGTGGCAGGAAGGAACAACTAACTCATTCCAAGAGATGCTGGCCAGGTGGTAACATTTGTTTGTAGGCTTAAAAGTTGAGGTAGAAAAGAAGTTTAGGACTATCAAGAGGGAAGGCTAAAGGATATTCTTGAGAGAGGCAGTCTGTAAAGACCTAGAAGTGAGAGAGAGTGTGGCTTGTTTGAGAAGTACATGGAATCATCCAGTGCGGGCAAGGATGAGTGGTTAGAATGCTAAGAAATTTGAGCCATACCTTTAAAGCATTGGAAGGTCTTAGCGATGGAATAATATACTCCATTTTTATTTTCAAAAGATAACTCTGGAAATGTTATAGAAATGGCTTAGGGGATGGGGATAGAGAAGGGAGACCAGGCATGGGGAGTTTTTGTTGTTGTTTTAATAATAACCTCATTCCTAAAAGTATCTGAGCATTTGAGATGGCTTAGCGTTCCTTTAGGAAGACACTTGGCGTTCTCCAGGGCAGGAATGATCTAGATCTGTAGTAACCTAGTGCAGCTGCCTGAAGAGTGATGCATTGGACCCCAGAAAGATTAAGAAGTAGAACTGGCTGGATAGGTAAGTGAATTGGGGATGAGAGAGCTTGAGAGCGAGCAAGTGAGCAGTTGATCATGATGTGGAGGCTTCTGATTTGATTGGAGGATGATGCTGTTAATTGAGGTCAAGAATTTAGGAAGTGAGAAGAAATTGGAACAAGAGGAAATTAGCTCATCTTGAAGCATGCTGAATTTGAAACACTTATAAGTTATTCAGATGAAGAAAGAGGAGACAGAAAAACAGTGGTTATCTTATGCTGTGCTTTCATTTAATAGCTTTATAAAAATATTCTATATTGCAGCTGACTAACAAATAATTTGTACAGTAACTTTGATATCATCTCAGCTGACTTCCTTATGTGTGGTTACTTTCCCTGGTGCTTAACATTGTATTGCCACAGCGCTATTTTAACCATGTTTTCCCCGTTGTCTCTCAGATTAAAAAATGATAGCAGACTATGAGTTACATCTAGATGGGATCTTACTCACCTTCACATCTAAATATGGTTGCTCAGATTAAGGGGTGGGACAAACCTCATTATAAAGAAAACACACCTCAGAGATGCGATTATCATTAATTCCATTCTGGTTGTCTTTACGGGCTTTTTCAATAGAAACTGTAAACATACAGGGTTGTATTCTGTTATTATCCCTGTCTGAGTAAGCAATATAAAGAACCCATAATCTCATCAAAATAACCTGATGTACCCTGTAATTTATAAAGCTGTCTCAGGGTGATGCCACAGTTAAAGATAACATCCATTCTGCAATGCAACAATTTGAGCTGTTTTTCTAAGGTCTTAATATGATGCTCTTAGCTGCAATCAAACCTAATTTATTCCAAATTTTGCTTACAAAGGAAACACTGGGTCCTGCGTAGCAGTTAGGAACAAAAAATAAACCAATGCCTTTTTTCTTCCTCCATCTTTAAATTTTTTGTATCTTTGTCTCTTTCTCACTTTTCTCTCTCTCTCTCTCTTTTTCCCTCATTAATAACCCCCCCCTTTGAATTCCTGATATATTTTTTAAATACCCACCAATAGACCCATTTAACTCAGGTTCTCTGTCAATGATATCTATCAGAATTTTGTAAACGTTCCTTCATGAACTCACCTGGAGTTCAGAACCTCCGTAGGAGCAGGATCATATGGATGATTCCACAGACTTGCGGTGTGATGGTTAATCTTCTATCTCTACAATTTTAATCTGAATGCACAGCTTCTTCAGTATTCATATTGAAAATGTTTTTTTTCCTCAAACAAGTGTTCTCTTGTTTATGTCTTCAGGAATTACATTTTAGTGTGTGGATGAATTTTTCCCTTTTTGCAAGTAAAGAACTCTAGTACTAATAGGTGATTAATTCCTGGTGACTAAGTTAAGGCCAAGAAAGGAAATAACACACAAGGTATTGACAAGCAGCACCTGCCTATCTGTGTGTCTCACAGGAGGGTCTTCCCTCTTGGCTGGAGAAGAAACAGATCCAAGGAGATGGTGAGAGAGAGGCTAATTAGCCAGTACCGGGAAGGGAGAGAGTCAGCTTAACTGACACACAGACCCTAGAGGAGAAATAAGGGACATGCAACTTGGAATTCAGAAGAGCTCATTGGGCCCTAGAAGGTGGGAATAGTGTTCAGAGTGAGGAAGGTGTTTCATATTAGGAATAGGACAAAGAACAGATGTTCAAAGAGTATTTTGTGTGAATAGATCATGAGTGACTCCAAATTCTATATATAAATGATATCTAAAGAGGGCCGGTTACAATAGCAAACAACAACAACAAAAACAATCTAATCTAAAAAATGGGCAGAAGAATTGAATAGACATTTTTCTAAAGAAGACATACAGATGGCCAATAGCTAAATGGGAAAATGCTCAACATCACTAATAGGGAAATGTAAATGAAAACCACAATGAGATATCACCTCATACCTATTAGAATGGCTATTATTAAAAGAGACAAAAAATAACCAGTGTTGGCAATAACGTGGTGAAAAGGGAAGCCTTACGTGCTTTTGGTGGAAAAGTGACATGGTGCAGCCACTGTGGAAAAAAAGTATAGAGGTTCTTCAAAAAATTAAAACTAGAACTACCCTATGATCCAGCAATTCAAATTCTGGGTGTTTATCAGACAAAAACAAAAACATTAAAGAGATATCTGCACTGCCATGTTCACTGCAGCATTATTTAAAACAGCCAAAATATGGAAACAGTCTAAGTGTCTGTCGGTGGATGAGTGGATAAGAGAATCATACACACACACACACACACACACACGTGCGTGCGCACACACACAATCTAATGTTTTCAGCCATAAGAAAGAATGAAATCCTGCCATTTGTGACAACATGGATGGACTTTGAGAGCGTTATGCTAAGTGAAATAAGTCAGACAGGAGGGCACCTTTTGGGATGAGCACTGGGTGTTGTATGGAAACCAATTTGACAGTAAATTTCATATATTAAAAAAAAAAAAGACAGTAAAAAAAAAAAAGTAAGTCAGACAAAGACAATTGCCATACAATTTCACTTATATGTTGAATCTAAAAAAACCAGACCAACGAAACCCAAACACACACACACACACACACACACACACACACACACACACACACACACACCCAAGCTCATAGATACAGGGAGCAGTTTGGTGGAGGTTAGGGAAGTGGGTGAAATGAGTGCAGATGGTCAAAAAGCACAAACTTCCAGGTATAAAATAAATCAGTCCTGACGGTGCGATATACAGTATGTGACTACAGTTAATAACATTGTATGGGATCTTTGAAAGTTGCTAAGAAATATATCTTAAAAGTTCTCATCACAGAAACAAATTTTTTTTGTAACTACGCATGGTGATAGATGTTAACTAGACTTATTGTGGTGATCATTTCACTATCTTTACACAAATCTGTATACACAAATATCGAATCATTATGTTGTACACCTGAAACTAATATGATGTTATGTCAATGATACCTAAGAATAAACAGGTCCAATTAGAGTGGAAGAGTAAAGATACTTTTTTTTTTTTTTAACATTTTTTTATTATTGAGAGACAGACACTGAGCATGAGCAGGGGAGGGACAGAGAGAGGGGAAGACACAGAATCTGAATCAGGCTCCAGGCTCTAGGCTGTCAGCACAGATGGTGATGTGGGGCTTGAACTCACAAACCGCGAGATCATGACCTGAGTCGAAGTCGGTCGCTCAAAAAACTGAGCCACCCAGGCGCCCTTAAAAGATACTCTTAAATTGTAACTCAGATACTGTCCTTGGTGCCACTGCTGCCATATGTGGTTCTAAGTTTTCTTGTACCTCTTTTATTTAGGATGTGGATTTTTTTAAGTTTATTTATTTATTTTGAGAGGGAGAGAGAGCAAGTGAGCATGAGCAGGGGAGAGACAGACAGCAACAGAGAATCCCAAACAGGCTCCACGCTATCAGGTCAGAGCTCGATGTGGGGCTTGATCCCACAAACCATGAGATCATGACCTGAGCCAAAATCAAGAGTCATACGCTTAATCAACAGAGCCCCTATGATGTGGATTTTTAACCACTGAAACCTTGTATTAGTGTGTTAGGAGTGCTTTAACAAACAATGGGGGGCTTTCGGAGCCTGGAGCCTGCTTCTGATTCTGTCTCCCTCTCTCTCTGCCCCTCCCCCGTTCATGCTCTGTCTCTCTCTGTCCCAAAAATAAATTAAAAACGTTGAAAAAAAAATTAAAAAAAAAATACTCGTTTATCTTTGAGAGAGAGAGAGAGAGAGAGAGAGAGAGCGAGCGAGCAAGGGAGGGGCAGAGAGACAGGGAGAAAGAGAATCCCAAGCAGGCTCTGCACTCAGCACAGAGCCTGATGCAGGGCTCTATCTCATGAAGCATGAAATCATGTCCTGAGCTGAAATCAAGAGTTGGATGCTTAACCAACTGAGCCACCCAGGTACCCCCTTCATTACCCTTTTGAAGACCCCATATTTAAATAGTAACATTCTGTGACTGGGGGTCAGGGCTTCAACATAGGAATTTGGGGGAGGACATAATTCAGTCCATAGCAAAGCTAGACAGAAAAGAATTCTTTTTTTTTCTTTTTGAGACCGAGAGAGCCACAGCATGAGCAGGGGAGGGGCAGAGAGAGAGGGAGACACAGAATCTGAAGCAGGCTCCAGGCTCCAAGCTGTCAGCACAGAGCCTGATGAGGGGCTCGAACTCCCAGACTATGAGATATGACCTGAGCTGAAGTCGGACGCTCAACTGACTGAGCCACCCAGGCGCCCCAGAAAAGAATTCTTAATAAATCAGAAAATATAATTGATACAGTCTTTAGTGATAATTTTTTATTATCTTGGGCCCACATTTTAACATTGACATGAGGTTATCAAAAGCCTTGAAAAATAAGTGAATATCCTTGACATGGGTCAGAGCAGAAGGACTTGTGCCAAAATGCTACTCTCCTCTTGACTTTAGGAGCCAAGATCCAGCATTGTCGTATAACTTTGATTCTGGATGAGCTTCTGACCACATGCTTGCCTGCCTGCAGCCTGTGCCAAGAACAATTCAGAAAAAAAGGCTCTCACACTGAACATCCGTGGTTCTGAGGCAGGAAGAGTGCAGGAGAGTAGGGAGCTGTTAAAAAGGCAACTGGAGTCTTCTAATGGCTTTTGGTAATCGGCCCAGCTGTACTAATTTGATTTTTTGAACTGAAAACCCCAGGATACTGCCCTGAACAACTGAGCTCATGCTGGAAATAGCATCCTTTAAAGTGTGGCTCCAGGGACAGCCTGCATAGTATAAATAGCTTTAGGAATTAATTTCAAGATGTGGGCCAGGTTAGTAAGTAACTGATTCCTTGGTAACATTAAAGCGTTTTCAAAAGTGCACTATTTTCACTTCTCAATAGATTTTTAACTGAAATAATGACCCAGTGATATGAGAATTAACACCTCCCAATAATGCCCGATTGCTACCTAGAAATCATGGTTCAAGATTACTTCCTTGGAACTCAAATAATGTGTCTGGGGGTAATCTCACCCATCTGAAGATAGTCAAGAATGAAGAACTAACCACAAATGGTTCCTGAGCAGCAAACCTTGATATCACATGCAGTGAAGATAATGCTCTTTGTTTCCTCAGAACCACTCTCAAAACTAATTTACTTTTGATTTTCATGCAGTTCAAATGAATGGGGTTATCTAGTTTCCAGACCCAAAGACCAGGCACCCCAGATTATAAGAACTTCTAATGGACTGTATGCAGCAGGGAGAAGGGTCATCTGAGTGATCATAAGTAAAATTTAAGAAGTCTCTAACAAACATTTAAAAATCAGTGAATTTGGGGATTGCTCAGTCTGTGAGGCAGAGAGTCGGCTCATGTCAGTGGCTTTTGAGTATGCTACTGTATTATATCCTAGAACATCCACTGGGCATATCCTAGAACATCAACTGGGATTTGTAATGATGACCTTGAATAGTTAAGAAGAGTGATCAGTGTACTCTGTTTACATAAGGAAGTATATGAATGCTTTGGAAAGATATGGTCCAAGTAAAATAAAAAAATCAGGGGTGCCTGGCTAGCTCAGTTGGTAGAGTTCGAGAGTCTTGATCTTGGCGTCATGAGTTCAAGCCCCAAGTGGGGGTAGAGTTTACTTTAAAAAAAATTTTTTTTAATCAAATGAGCTTTAGTACCGAAAAAAGTAATACTTGAGGAAAAATCACCCCTTCGCCAATGATGCCTCAAGCCCAAAATTTTTACAATTGTTCTAACCAAAGGGCATTCTCTGCTCTCTTCTCCAAATCCCTTTAGTCACTAAAATCAATTTGGGTATAATCTCTGGTGGTCAGGTCGAGTGAGCACTATATGTTTGTACTTGATTTCCCATGTGACTCTGACTTTCTAATCAGCCGGGTAGGGCAAATCCAGCAACAGAAACTACCAGAGACCTCCTGGAGGCCTAAAGTTCTGTCCAATGTCTTTATCTTTGCTCAGAGTTAATAATAATACTGCTTGCCCTTACTTCCAATAAAGATATAACTAACCCACCCCTTTTACAGCATTTTGAAAATCTGCTTCTCAGATAATGTATACTGATTCATCCATACTTTTTTATCCACTTTTCTGGAAGAAATATACATGGACATGTATGGTGTAAGAAAGTGGTACAGTTTCATTCTTTTGTATGTTTCTGTTTACTTTTCCCAGCATCATTTGTTGAAGAGACTAGCTTTTTCCCATTGGATTTTCTTTCCTGCTTTGTTGGAGATTAATTGACCATATAGTTGTGGGTTTATTTCTGGGTTTTCTATTCTGTTCTATTGATCTATGCGTTTATTTTGGGGCCAGTATCATACTGTCTTAATCACTACAGCTTTGTAATATAACTTGAAGTCTGGAATTGTGATGCCTCCAGCTCTGCTTTTTTTTTTTTTTTTCAAAGTTGCTTTGGCTATTCAGGGTATTTTGTGGTTCTATATAAATTTTAGGTTGTTTGTTCTAGCTCTGTGAAAAAAGCTGTTGGCGTATTGATAGGGATTGCATTAAATATGCATACTGCTTTGGGTAGTGTAGGCATTTTAGCAATATTTGTTCTTCTAATCCATGAGCTTAGAATGCTTTTCCATTTCTTTGTGTCCTCTCAATTTCTTTCATCAGTATTTTATAGTTTTCAGAGTACAGGTCTTTCCCCTCTTTGGTTAGGCTTATTCCTAGGTATCTTATCATTTTTGGTGGAACTGTAAATGGGATTGATTCCTTAATTTCTCTTTCTGCTGCTTCACTATTGATGTATAGAAAGGCAACACATTTCTGTACATTGCTTTTGTATCCTGGGACTTGACTAAATTTGTGTGTCAGTTTTGGCAATTTTTTGGTAGAGTCTGTCAGGTTTTCTGTATAAAGTGTCATGTTGTCTGTGAATAGTGAAAGTTTTATTTCTTTATTGTTTTTATTTCTTTTTGTTGTCTGATTGCTGCGGCTAGGACTTCTAGTACTATGTTAAATAACAGTGGTGAGAGTGGATATCCCTGTCTTATTCCTGGCTATAGAGGAAAATCTCAAACTTGATTAAAGACCTAACTATGAGAGATGAAACCTTTAAAATTCTACAAGAGAACACAAGCAGTAACCTCTTTAATGTTGGCCATAGCAGCTTTTTACTAGATATGTCTCCTGGGGCAAGGAAAACAAAAACAAAGATAAACTATTGGGACTTCATCAAAATAAAAAGCTTCTGCACAGTGAAGGAAACTAGCAATAAAACTAAAAGGCGAACAGTGGAATGGGAGAAGATATTTGCAAATGACATATCTGATAAGGGGTTAGTATCCAATAAAGAACTTATAAAACTCAACACCCAAAAAATGAATAGTCCAATTAAAAATAGGTAGAAGACATGAATAGACATTTTTCCAAAGAAGACATCCTGATGGCCAACAGACACATAAAAAATGCTTAATATCACTCATCATCAGTGAAATACAAATCGAAACTACAATGAGCTATCACCTCACACCTGTTAGAATGGCTAAAATCAACAACACAGGAAACAACAGATGTTGGTGAGGATGTGGAGAAAGGGGAACCTCTTGCACTGTAGGAGGGAATGCAAACTGGTGCAGCCACTCTGGAAAACGGTGTGGAGGTTCCTCAAAAAGTTAAAAATAGAACTACCCTATGATCCATCAAGTGCACTACTATGTATTTACCGAAAGGATGAAAAAATACTAATTCAAAGAGATACATGTACCCTGGTATTTATAGTACCATTATTTACAATAGCCAAATTATGGAAACAGCTGAAATGTCCATTGACTGATGAATGGATAAAGATGATGTGATTATATATGTGTGTGTGTGTGTGTGTGTATATATATATATATATATATATAAATATATATATAATATATATTTATATATATTTACATTATATATGTTTGTATATTATATATATATTTATATATATGTATATATACATATATGCACATACACACACACACACACACACACACACACACACACACCAGGATATTACTCAGCCATCAAAAAGAATGAAACCTTGTCACATTCAAGGATATGGATGGAGCTAGAGTATTATGCTAAGCAGAATAAGTCAGTCAGAGAAAGACATTTACCATATAATTTCAGTCAAATCTGGAATTTAAGAAACAAAGAAAATGAGCATAGGAAAAAAAAAGAGAGAGAGAGGCAAATCAAGAAACAGACTCTTAACTATAGATAGCAAACTGATGATTACCAGAGAGGAGGAGGATGGCAGGTGGGTTAAATAGGGGATGGGGAGGGGCGCCTGGGTGGCTCAGTCGGTTAAGCGGCCGACTTCAGCTCAGGTCACGAACTCGCGTCCGTGGGTTCGAGCCCCGCGTCGGGCTCTGGGCTGATGGCTCAGAGCCTGGAGCCTGCTTCCGATTCTGTGTCTCCCTCTCTCTCTGCTCCTCCCCCGTTCATGCTCTGTCTCTCTCTGTCTCAAAAATAAATAAAACGTTAAAAAAAAAAATAGGGGATGGGGATTAGGGAGAGCACTTGTGATGAGCACCAAGTGTTGTATGAAAGTGCTGAAACACTATATAAAACTATAAACTATAAATAAAACTATTAACTATATAAAATAAAACTACAAACACTATAAAAAACTAATATTACACTGTCTGTTACCTAACTGGAATTTAAATAAAAACTTAAGCAAACTAGAAATATGCATGCTCATGTAATATCAAGTGGGAATTTTCACATTATCCCGATTTACAGTTTAAAGCTCAAAACAAATGTTAAGGGTCCCATGGCCAGCCACCACTGGGGCTAGACATCTTCCACACTCTGTAACCCTTTCCCCAGCAGCTAAAAAAGGAGCTACAGAATCCGCCCACAACCCTCTAATCCTGGAGAGACCCCTGTGAGAGAGACAGAGGGAACATTCTTTCTTCCATGTGGTTTTGTACTCAATCTGCAGACCCATTTTAGTGTCTCCGCAGGAGAGAGGCTGGGAAGAATTGTCCGGGTGCCCCTGGAGGACCAAGAAGGCTAGGGGTGTGAGGATAAGCCCAGGGCCCATGCCTGGTCTAGAGAGGCCCACAGAACAGCCTGTGCTCACAGAGGTATGAGGTGTAGGAAGGAGACATTGCCAACCATCCTCCGCCCCTGCAGTTCTCCAAGGCCCTGAAAGAAGAGAGATACACTGATTTCTCTGGCTCCCGCAAGAATACAGGAAATAATGAGGAAGAGTTATAGGGAGACCCAGGTGCCCCTCTGATGGAGCAACATAGATGGAAAATGAACACCCTCCCCACAAAAATAATCACCCCCATCCAAACTCAGCTCCTCTGGGGTTGGGCTAAGAGGTGAACAGATGAGGTAAGAATATCACATAGGGGTGACTGGTTGACGATGGGAACTGGCTGTGGTTTCTGTTCTGGTTCACTTGGTTACCATCAGATGCTGGTGGGAGAGGAAGAATCTCAGGGGTAGGCATGCCTCCTCTTGCCCCTGCGTGAAGGCCTGTCTGCTCCAGTCTATGATGGGGGAGGGGGCTGAAGGTATTAGACTGACATTTTAAAACTGGAGTGGACTAGTTTTAAAAATAAAGTGACAGAAAATTAGGTCACTAAGATGTAGAAAAAAGAGGAAATGTAGTCGAATGCAGCCTAGACATTGGTCAGGGAAGAGAGAAGATGTCTGTGATTCTAACTGGGAGACAATGCTTGGGGCCCCCAGGCAGGTCTGTATCCAGCCCTGAAACAGCTAGGCAGAAGTGGCCTCCCAGACCCAGGCACTGATAATGCCCAGAGTCTCTGTGATGGCAGGGGAGAAGGTGATCCTGGAAATAGCCCCACAGTTGATCTAGGCCTGAGATGTTGCTAACATTTAAAAAATCCAGCTTTTTAAGGGCGCCTCGGTGACTCAGTCAGTTAAACCTCTGACTCCTGATTTCAGGTCAGGTGGTGATCCCAGGGTCATGGGATTGAGCCTGTGTCGGGCTCTGCACTGAGCATGGAGCCTGATGAGAATTCTCTCTCTCTCCCTCTCCTTCTCTCCTCTCTCTCTCTCCCTCTCTCTCTCCCTCTCTCTCTCTCCCTCTCTCTCTCCCTCTCTCTCCCTCTCTCTCCCTCTCTCTCCGACCCTCTCCCCTGCCAGCTCATGCTCTCATTCTCTCTCTAAAATGAAAAAATAATAATAAATTAAAAAAATAATAAATCCACCTTTTAAAAGTGTCTTTTCCTCCTATTTTATTGTTTTTTTTTTATAACTTGACACAATGGTGGAAGTCTCCCATGGAAATAATTTTGATGATTTTTGTTCTATCTTGTTTGTGAAAGGAAAAAATTCAAATGTGACTTTGCGAAGGTTTAAGATGTGCATTATTTTCTGCTAGCTCAAGTATATGCTTTACTCTGGGAAAATAATAATACGACAGTTTTACATTTAAAATCCTCAAAAAAGAGTTAGTCATATCTTTATCTGAACCATATTTGAAGTATTTCTTTTTCATCATAGAACAGAGTCCCTCTCACAGTGATTGAGCTCATGATTTGGATCTTGTGAGTTCTGTGCTCTGACCTTCCCCAAAATTTCCATACTGAGTTTTATTTTGCTTTAGTTTGGTTTTTTTTATTTGGACTATTGCCATATTCTCTGTGCCCAGATACAGTTTTGAAGTGTAGTGTATTAACTTTATAGATAATATTATTTTTCTCACATTATAGATGAGGACACTGAGACACAGAAAGATTAGGTACCCTGCCCATGGTCATTGAGTTCATTAAGAGGAGGAGTTGAGAGTCAGCCTGGCCAGTTAATCAGCTTTATGTCCATACCAACATAGGGTATGGTCATTTAAAAGTTATTTGCCAATCAAACAGGCAAAAACTGGCATCTCATTGATGTTTTAATTTGCGTCTCTGATTACTAATAATGCTGCACATTGTGTTTGTAATAGATTATTGACTTTTGCATCCTTTTTTGTGAGTTGCCTGTTCATGACCCTTGCTCAATTTTCTATTGGTATTAATCTTTTTTCTTTTTGATTTGTTGGAACTCTTCATGAATTTTCACCACTTGACTATGTGTGCATGGGTGGGGGGATAGAAGTGCATTTTGCCTATGCGTGAGTTTAAAAAATTATGTAGTCATCATCTCTATCAATTTTTCCTTTTATGATTTTTCTTTGTTGTTTGATTTAGAAAGGCCATCTCCTCATGTTTATCCATGTTTTCTTTTTATCCTTTTAGTAGACTTCCATTTTTTCATCAGCATTTTAGTTTTAAATCTTTTCAAACAGACAGTAAAGTTGAAAGCATTTTACAGCAAACATCTGTAAAAGCACCATCTGGATTCTACTGTTAACATTGTACTGTGCTTGCTTTATGCATAGCTTTCCATGTATTCATCTCTTCATTGATCTGTTAATCCAGTTTATTTTCAGTGTTTTACAAAGTAAATCGCAGACAGTATACATCCCCTCCAAGCACTTTGGCATGCATATCATTAATTAAAGTTCAGTATTTGTGTGTACTTTTTTCTTTTGATGTAAAATTTACCCCCACTGAAATACACAAATCTTAAGTGTGTTTTCACTGAGTTTTGGCAAATTTATACACTTATATAGCCCCAAATCCTATCAAGATGTAGAGCATTACCACTACCTCAGAAAGTTCCCTTCCATGACCCCCCTCCCTCCCCTGCCTCCACACCGCAAGAAAACCTTTCTGCCATAAATGACTTGCCTTCTATAGAGTTTCATGTAAGTGGAATTATACGGGATACAATTCTATTCACGGATTGCTCGCATTTCTGCACACGTGGCTACCACAGGCACTGATGGCCTTTGTCCTGGACTCTTTTCAAGGATGTTTGTTTATCAGGTGGCTTTGAAATGCAGAGATCACATCTACCTCATGAGCAAAGAGCAGCCATGCTCACTGCCTACTATAAAGGATGCAGCTTCGCCAAGCCCACGGTCTCCACTGCATGTGCAGCTGTGGGAATTGGGTTTGGGGACCTGTGCAGGAAAATGCTGATGCTCTGGCTGTTGCTATAGCTGCGAGTACTACAGTCATTTGTCACTGACCCAGGAGCCCTGTTTCTTTTACCAGCATCCGTGAAAAGGTGGCAAGGCTGGTTGGCTCCCAAATGGGGTAAAGTCTCCAACCATTCACAGTTCTTAACATACAGTATGTAGTCAAGCCTCTTTGTCTCCACATGTTTTTGAGAGTCACTTGCTTTGTCGCGTTTATCAGTAATTCTTTTCTTTTATTGCTGAGTAGTATTCCATTGTTCCACAGTCTATTTCTCCATTCTTCGGGACTATGCCCAGGTTTTTCAGCTATCACGAGTAAAAATGCTATGAAAATCCTTGGTAGATACCTTAGAGTAAAATTGCTAGGTCATAAGGCAGGCATATGTTTGGTGTTCTTTTGAAAATGGCCAAACCTTTTTCCAAAAGGATTGTGTCATTATATATTCTCCCAGTATGTAGGAGAGGTCCAATTTCTGTATCACTGTCAACATTTGATGATGTCAGTCTTTTTCATTTTAGCTCTTCTGGAAGCTTTTGTGGTGGTATCTTATTGTGGTTTTAATTTTTTTTTTTTTGAGAGAGAGAGAGAATGAGCAGGAGAGAGGGACAGGGTGTGTGTGGGGAGAGAGAGAGAGAGAGTGAGAGGGAGGGAGGGAGGGAAGGAGGGAGGGAGGGAATATCTTAAGCAGGCTCCATGCTCAGCAAGGAGCTCTACATGGGGCTGGATCCCATGACACTGGGATGGTGACTGAGCTGAAATTAAGAGTCGGACCCTCAACTGGCTGAGCCACCCAGGCACCCCCTTACTGTGGTTTGAATTTGCATTTCTTTGATTACTAATGATGTTCACTACATGTGTGTGGATTAATTGGCCATTTATAGATCTTGTTTTATAAAGTGTCCAAATTTTTTGCCCATTTTGGGGGGTTGTTTACAGAGTTCTTTATTGCTTCATTGATATCAGTCGTTTATTGGATATGTTTCTTTCAGTCTATGGCTTACCTACTAAATTTCCTAATGGTATCCTTTAATGAACAGAAATTCTTAATTTTGATTAAGTCTAATATGTAATTTTTTGTTTATGGATATTGTTTTCTTTGACTTCTCTAAGAAACTTTTAACTATTCCAAGCCATGGAGCTATTCTCTAAGTTCCTCTAAACTCCAACACTGCCCAGCCTGCACTCCTTACTTGGAACTCTCCTCATAGTAGACGTTTCTTTGAGAAGTGTCCAGCCCTTCAACTCTTCCTCTTGAAAATGAGGGTAGCATACCGGAGGCAACCCTATCAGACCAGTCTACCTTTCCCAGATATCTTGGAACCCTGGTCAATAAATATTTTCTCCATCTTGTTACATATACATATCACCTTTAATCCACACCCTGACCCCATGCAAGGTATTATTAACACCACGTTACAGATCCGGAAAAATGAGGATCACTAAGGTGAGGTAACTCACTCAAAGTCATCAGCTCCACGGCTGGAAATAGAACTTGGAACTTCCTAATTCCATAAACTGTGCTCATTTCTACTCCTACCGCTGAGACTACACACTGTTCACTATTCATGCTTTGCGTCATTTTATGACACATTGAGCTTCATTCCCATTTTATATGGCTGGCGCTATAATCCTCTGACACTTCCCAGGTCCGTTGTTCATGTTTCTTAAGTGATTTGTCTTACAAACAAAATGATATATTGAAAGTAGTATATGGAGATTACACAGGATTCATGCAATAAATTGCTGACTCAAGTCCAAAACACTTTGTTGCCTTTTTCTTAAAGGAATGTTTTAGGCAAATTTTAATTTCTGTTTTCCTTAAAGAAAAATTTAAAATAGCTCTGTGAAATTGTGAAAACTACTTGGTGGGAGGGGGCGGTGTGGTTAAAAGTCTCTGTTTCATACAAAGGGATCCAGCTTTTGCTGGTGGCCTACTTTTCTGTCCTAACTCAACTATGTTGTTCCAAATCTAAGTGAAAAGAGTAAAACTTACCTTCTAGATATTGCTTACCATGCTGGATAAGGATCCAAGTAAGGACATATGTTATTCATGTCTTTTTTTCTCTTTGGTTTCCAAGTCTAAAAAATCATATGGCAAGTTCTCTCAGTAGATTAAGCATAAATGGATGCAATAAATGATACACGGAAGGGTTTTCACTTTTTCGGAGAGTTATTTTACAATTATATATTAGTAGCGTTAATATTATCCTGATTTAACATATTTCACAAGGGCCAATAGCATATCTTTGTGAGCTTAATAGGGAAAGTGCCAGAGACCTGAATTTTCCCTCCATAATAAACCATTAGAGAGCATATTATAGTATATGTATAACCCATACATATATATAGTATATGTATATAGTATATGTATAGTATATGTCATAGCACAAGTTTTGGGTTAAGGAGCTAAGATCACTTTTTGTGTTACAGTTTTTCTTGAAATCACTTACAGTTCTTGATTTTTCAGTTCAATTCTTTTTCTTCCAAGATTTTATTTAAATTCAAGTTACTTTACATATAGTGTAGTGTTGGTTTCAGGAGAATTTAGGATTCATCACATATATATAACACCCAGCACTCATCCCAACAAGTGCCCTCCTTAATGCCTATCACCCATTTACCCCTCCCCCACCTCCCTCCCTCCAGCAACCCTCAGTTTGTTCTCTATAGTTAAGGGTCTCTTATGTTTTGTCTCTCTCTGTGTTTTTTTTTTAATTTTTTTTAATGTTTATTTATTTATTTATTTTTTTTTTTAATTTATTTTTTATTTATTTTTTAATATATGAAATTTACTGTCAAATTGGTTTCCATACAACACCCAGTGCTCATCCCAAAAGGTGCCCTCCTCAATACCCATCACCCACCCTGCCCTCCCTCCCACCCCCCATCAACCCTCAGTTTGTTCTCAGTTTTTAACAGTCTCTTATGCTTTGGCTCTCTCCCACTCTAACCTCTTTTTTTTTTTTTTTTTCCCTTCCCCTCCCCCATGGGTTTCTATTACGTTTCTCAGGATCCACATAAGAGTGAAACCATATGGTATCTGTCTTTCTCTGTATGGCTTATTTCACTTAGCATCACACTCTCCAGTTCCATCCACGTTGCTACAAAAGGCCATATTTCATTTTTTCTCATTGCCACGTAGTATTCCATTGTGTATATAAACCACAATTTCTTTATCCATTCATCAGTTGATGGACATTTAGGCTCTTTCCATAATTTGGCTATTGTTGAGAGTGCTGCTATAAACATTGGGGTACAAGTGCCCCTATGCATCAGTACTCCTGTATCCCTTGGATAAATTCCTAGCAGTGCTATTGCTGGGTCATAGGGTAGGTCTATTTTTAATTTTCTGAGGAACCTCCACACTGCTTTCCAGAGCGGCTGCACCAATTTGCATTCCCACCAACAGTGCAAGAGGGTTCCCGTCTCTCCACATCCTCTCCAGCATCTATAGTCTCCTGATTTCTTCATTTTGGCCACTCTGACTGGCGTGAGGTGGTATCTGAGTGTGGTTTTGATTTGTATTTCCCTGATGAGGAGCGACGTTGAACATCTTTTCATGTGCCTGTTGGCCATCCGGATGTCTTCTTTAGAGAAGTGTCTATTCATGTTTTCTGCCCATTTCTTCACTGGGTTATTTGTTTTTCGGGTGTGGAGTTTGATGAGCTCTTTATAGATTTTGGATACTAGCCCTTTGTCCGATGTGTCATTTGCAAATATCTTTTCCCATTCCGTTGGTTGCCTTTTAGTTTTGTTGGTTGTTTCCTTTGCTGTGCAGAAGCTTTTTATCTTCATAAGGTCCCAGTAATTCACTTTTGTTTTTAATTCCCTTGCCTTTGGGGATGTGCCAAGTAAGAGATTGCTACGGCTGAGGTCAGAGAGGTCTTTTCCTGCTTTCTCCTCTAAGGTTTTGATGGTTTCCTGTCTCACATTCAGGTCCTTTATCCATTTTGAGTTTATTTTTGTGAATGGTGTGAGAAAGTGGTCTAGTTTCAACCTTCTGCATGTTGCTGTCCAGTTCTCCCAGCACCATTTGTTAAAGAGACTGTCTTTTTTCCATTGGATGTTCTTTCCTGCTTTGTCAAAAATGAGTTGGCCATACGTTTGTGGGTCTAGTTCTGGGGTTTCTATTCGATTCCATTGGTCTATGTGTCTGTTTTTATGCCAATACCATGCTGTCTTGATGGTTACAGCTTTGTAGTAGAGGCTAAAGTCTGGGATTGTGATGCCTCCTGCTTTGGTCTTCTTCTTCAAAATTACTTTGGCTATTCGGGGCCTTTTGTGGTTCCATATGAATTTTAGGATTGCTTGTTCTAGTTTCGAGAAGAATGCTGGTGCAATTTTGATTGGGATTGCATTGAATGTGTAGATAGCTTTGGGTAGTATTGACATTTTGACAATATTTATTCTTCCAATCCATGAGCAGGGAATGTCTTTCCATTTCTTTATATCTTCTTCAATTACCTGCATAAGCTTTCTATAGTTTTCAGCATACAGATCTTTTACATCTTTGGTTAGATTTATTCCTAGGTATTTTATGCTTCTTCGTGCAATTGTGAATGGGATCAGTTTCTTTATTTGTCTTTCTGTTGCTTCATTGTTAGTGTATAAGAATGTAACTGATTTCTGTACATTGATTTTGTATCCTGCAACTTTGCTGAATTCATGTATCAGTTCTAGCAGACTTTTGGTGGAGTCTATCGGATTTTCCATGTATAATATCATGTCATCTGCAAAAAGCGAAAGCTTGACTTCATCCTTGCCAATTTTGATGCCTTTGATTTCCTTTTGTTGTCTGATTGCTGATGCTAGAACTTCCAGCACTATATTAAACAACAGCGGTGAGAGTGGGCATCCCTGTCGTGTTCCTGATCTCAGGGAAAAAGCTCTCAGTTTTTCCCCATTGAGGATGATGTTAGCTGTGGGCTTTTCATAAATGGCTTTGATGATCTTTAAGTATGTTCCTTCTATCCCGACTTTCTCAAGGGTTTTTATTAAGAAAGGGTGCTGGATTTTGTCAAAGGCCTTTTCTGCATCGATTGACAGGATCATATGGTTCTTCTCTTTTTTTTTGTTAATGTGATGTATCACGTTGATCGATTTGCGAATGTTGAACCAGCCCTGCATCCCAGGAATGAATCCCACTTGATCATGGTGAATAATTCTTTTTATATGCTGTTGAATTCGATTTGCTAGTATCTTATTGAGAATTTTTGCATCCATATTCATCAGGGATATTGGCCTGTAGTTCTCTTTTTTTACTGGGTCTCTGTCTGGTTTAGGAATCAAAGTAATACTGGCTTCATAGAATGAGTCTGGAAGTTTTCCTTCCCTTTCTATTTCTTGGAATAGCTTGAGAAGGATAGGTATTATCTCTGCTTTAAACGTCTGGTAGAACTCCCCTGGGAAGCCATCTGGTCCTGGACTCTTATTTGTTGGGAGATTTTTGATAACCGATTCAATTTCTTCGCTGGTTATGGGTCTGTTCAAGCTTTCTATTTCCTCCTGATTGAGTTTTGGAAGAGTGTGGGTGTTTAGGAATTTGTCCATTTCTTCCAGGTTGTCCAATTTGTTGGCATATAATTTTTCATAGTATTCCCTGATAATTGTTTGTATCTCTGAGGGATTGGTTGTAATAATTCCATTTTCATTCATGATTTTATCTATTTGGGTCATCTCCCTTTTCTTTTTGAGAAGCCTGGCTAGAGGTTTGTCAATTTTGTTTATTTTTTCAAAAAACCAACTCTTGGTTTCGTTGATCTGCTCTACAGTTTTTTTAGATTCTATATTGTTTATTTCTGCTCTGATCTTTATGATTTCTCTTCTTCTGCTGGGTTTAGGCTGTCTTTGCTGTTCTGCTTCTATTTCCTTTAGGTGTGCTGTTAGATTTTGTATTTGGGATTTTTCTTGTTTCTTGAGATAGGCCTGGATTGCAATGTATTTTCCTCTCAGGACTGCCTTCGCTGCGTCCCAAAGAGTTTGGATTGTTGTATTTTCGTTTTCGTTTGTTTCCATATATTTTTTAATTTCTTCTCTAATTGCCTGGTTGACCCACTCATTCGTTAGTAGGGTGTTCTTTAACCTCCATGCTTTTGGAGGTTTTCCAGACTTTTTCCTGTGGTTGATTTCAAGCTTCATAGCATTGTGGTCTGAAAGTATGCATGGTATAATTTCAATTCTTGTAAACTTATGAAGGGCTGTTTTGTGACCCAGTATATGATCTATCTTGGAGAATGTTCCATGTGCACTCGAGAAGAAAGTATATTCTGTTGCTTTGGGATGCAGAGTTCTAAATATATCTGTCAAGTCCATCTGATCCAATGTATCATTCAGGGCCCTTGTTTCTTTATTGACTGTGTGTCTAGATGATCTATCCATTTCTGTAAGTGGTGTGTTAAAGTCCCCTGCAATGACCACATTCTTATCAATAAGGTTGCTTATGTTTATGAGTAACTGTTTTATATATCTGGGGGCTCCGGTATTTGGCGCATAGACATTTATAATTGTTAGCTCTTCCTGATGGATAGACCCTGTAATTATTATATAATGCCCTTCTTCATCTCTTGTTACAGCCTTTAATTTAAAGTCTAGTTTGTCTGATATAAGTATGGCTACTCCAGCTTTCTTTTGGCTTCCAGTAGCATGATAAATAGTACTCCATCCCCTCACTCTCAATCTAAAGGTGTCCTCAGATCTCAAATGAGTCTCTTGTAGACAGCAAATAGATGGGTCTTGTTTTTTTATCCATTCTGATACCCTATGTCTTTTGGTTGGCGCATTTAATCCATTTACATTCAGTGTTATTATAGAAAGATACGGGTTTAGAGTCATTGTGATGTCTGTATGTTTTATGCTTGTAGTGATGTCTCTGGTACTTTGTCTCACAGGATCCCCCTTAGGATCTCTTGTAGGGCTGGTTTCGTGGTGACAAATTCCTTCAGTTTTTGTTTATTTGGGAAGACCTTTATCTCTCCTTCTATTCTAAATGACAGACTTGCTGGATAAAGGATTCTCGGCTGCATATTTTTTCTGTTTAGCACACTGAAGATATCGTGCCAAGCCTTTCTGGCCTGCCAAGTTTCAAAGGAGAGATCAGTCACGAGTCTTATAGGTCTCCCTTTATATGTGAGGGCACATTTATCCCTTGCTGCTTTCAGAATTTTCTCTTTATCCTTGTATTTTGCCAGTTTCACTATGATATGTCGTGCAGAAGATCGATTCAAGTTACGTCTGAAGGGAGTTCTCTGTGCCTCTTGGATTTCAATGCCTTTTTCCTTCCCCAGTTCAGGGAAGTTTTCAGCTATAATTTCTTCAAGTACCCCTTCAGCACCTTTCCCTCTCTCTTCCTCCTCTGGGATACCAATTATGCGTATATTATTTCTTTTTAGTGTATCACTTAGTTCTCTAATTTTCCCCTCATACTCCTGGATTTTTTTATCTCTCTTTCTTTCAGCTTCCTCTTTCTCCATAACTTTATCTTCTAGTTCACCTATTCTCTCCTCTGCCTCTTCAATCCGAGCCGTGGTGGTTTCCATTTTGTTTTGCATTTCGTTTAAAGCGTTTTTCAGCTCCTCGTGACTGTTCCTTAGTCCCTTGATCTCTGTAGCAAGAGATTCTCTGCTGTCCTGTATACTGTTTTCAAGCCCAGCGATTAATTTTATGACTATTATTCTAAATTCACTTTCTGTTATATTATTTAAATCCTTTTTGATCAGTTCATTAGCTGTTGTTATTTCCTGGAGATTCTTCTGAGGGGAATTCTTCCGTTTGGTCATTTTGGATAGTCCCTGGAGCGGTGAGGACCTGCAGGGCACTTCCCCCGTGCTATGGTGTATAACTGGAGTTGGTGGGTGGGGCCGCAGTCAGACCTGATGTCTGCCCCCAGCCCACCGCTGGGGCCACAGTCAGACTGGTGAGTGCCTTCTCTTCCCCTCTCCTAGGGGCGGGATTCACTGTGGGGTGGCGTGGCCCGTCTGGGCTACTTGCACACTGACAGGCTTGTGGTGCTGGGGATCTGGCGTATTAGCTGGGGTGGGTAGGCAAGGTGCACGGGGGCGGGAGGGGCAGGCTTAGCTCGCTTCTCCTTAGGTGATCCACTTCAGGAGGGGCCCTGTGGCAGCGGGAGGGAGTCAGATCCGCTGCCGGAGGTTTAGCTCCGCAGAAGCACAGAGTTGGGTGTTTGCGCGGAGCGAGCAAGTTCCCTGGCAGGAACTGGTTCTCTTTGGGATTTTGGCTGGGGGATGGGCGGGGGAAATGGCGCTGGCGAGCGCCTTTGTTCCCCGCCAAGCTGAGCTCTGCCGTCCGTCCGGGGGCTCAGCAGCTCTCCCTCCCTTTGTCCTCCAGCCTTCCCGCTTTCTGAGCAGAGCTGTTAACTTATGACCTCCCAGACGCTAAGTCGCGCTTGCTGTCAGAACACCGTCCGGCCCCTCCGCTTTTGCCAGCCCGACTCGGGGGCTCTGCTTGGCCGGCGAGCCGCCCCTCCGCCCCGGCTCCCTCCCGCCAGTCCGTGGAGCGCGCACCGCCTCGCCGCCCTTCCTACCCTCTTCCGTGGGCCTCTCGTCTGCGCTTGGCTCCGGAGACTCCGTTCTGCTAATCCTCTGGCGGTTTTCTGGGTTCTTTAGGCAGGTGTAGGTGGAATCTAAGTGATTAGCAGGACGCGCGGTGAGCCCAGCGTCCTCCTACGCCGCCATCTTCCGGAACCTATCTGTTTATTTATTTTTGAGACAGAGAGAGAGACAGAGCATGAACAGGGGAGGAGCAGAGAGAGAGGGAGACACAGAATCGGAAGCAGGCTCCAGGCTCTGAGCCATCAGCCCAGAGCCCAACGTGGGACTCAAACTCACAGACCGCGAGATTGCGAGATCGTGACCTGAGCTGAAGTTGGACGCTTAACCGACTGAGCCACCCAGGCGCCCCTCTCTGTGTTTTTAAAAAAATTTTTAATGTTTATTTTTGAGAGAGAGACAGAGAATGAGTGGGTGAGGGGCAGAGAAAGAGAGACATAGAATCCAAAGCAGGGTCCAGGATCCGAGCTGCCAGCACAGAGCCCGACATGGCGCTCGAACCCATGAACTGCAAATCATGACCTGAGTGAAGTCGGGTGCTTAACTGACTGAGCCACCCAGGTGCCCCTCTCCCTCTCTGTTTTTATCATATTTTATTTTTCCTTCCCTTCCCCTGTGTTCATCTGTTTTGTTTCTTAAATTCTACATATGAGTGAAATCATATGGTACTTTTATTTCTCTGACTTACTTCACTCAGCATCATAGGATTTTTCACTTTTAAATGTGGGTGTCAGACTGGGCCACAGAGTCCCCTGTCCAGGCCCAGTGGATTGTTTGCAGGATCTTTGTCCCCGGTGACTTGACTGAGAGCTTGGCAGCAACTGCAAGTTGGTGACAAGAAGTGATGGGCTTTAGGAGTAGGCACCTGCTAATGGAACACTTAGGAAGAAGTATGTGACCTAGAAGGATGGGCATGATGCTGTGACTCCGCCCACTTCAGAGAATGTTCTAGACATATTCTCAGGGCAGAGTAGATCACGGAGCTCCAAAATGAAACCAAACACCACACGTCTAGGGCCATGGGATATTTTTGTTTCTCTTTTCTCTTAATGTGGGTTCTCCTCAAGGCAGGTCTTGAGCTAAGGATTTGAGTGTGAGAGATTTATTAAGGAAAGGCTCCCAGGAGGGGCATTCCCAGCAAGGAAAGAAGGCTAGGGAATGGAGAAGCAGCCAAGAAAGGAAATGGTTTTAAGTGATGTCTGATTCTCTTGGGAGTTCTGGAGCATTAACTCTTCCAGGGTCTGTCCTTCTTCACGGGAAAGAAGCTGGGCTTTCGTAACACGCTGTTCATCATATCACTGGCTGCCAGGTGGGGGCACTGGGATAGATAGGAGGTAATAAGTAACCTCCTGGGCACTTCCAGCTGTCTGTACGGGTGAGGTAGTTCCAGTGCTCAAGGGTGAACCTCAGAAGTCACAGGTGCTGCTGGATGGGAGCACAGAGCCAATAAAAGGAATGGCTGGGTTACCAACAGGAGCTAGTGTCCGCTGCACCTTCTGTAGTTTGGCAATCTTTCTGGGATTAGAATATATCAAATATGAGGGGCGTCTGGGTCGCTTAGTCAGTTAAGCGTCTGACTTCGGCTCAGGTTCTGATCTCACGGTTCGTGAGTTCAAGCCCCACATCGGGCTCCACGCTGATAGCTTGGAGCCTGGAGCCTGCTTGGGATTCTGGGTCTCTCTCTCTCTCTCTCTCTCTCTCTGCCCCTCCCCTGCTTGCACTCTGCCTCTCTCTCTTTCAAAAATAAATAAACATTAAAAACTTTTTTAAAAGAATATATTAAATATGAATTAATAGAAGTCAGAGAGGGCTTCATAGAATATTCCTGGGTCTGCTTGATCTTCTTCACTAAGGAAAGGCAGAACTAGGCTGTTTACTTCACTAATGTAACAATGAAATGCTTTGTAAGGTGCTCTCAATACTCTCCCTGGAAGGCCTAAATCAGAAGTACCCCTGCCTGAGGCTGTTGCCCAAGCTTCCGCCTGCTTTCCTCTGATAGCTCAGGTTCTAGCTCCAGATCTCCGCAAGCATCCTGCTCTTCTAGAACTTTCTGTATCACCGTTCCTTGTTTAGAGTCTCTGTCTCCCTGAGGGCAGTGTTGTGGGCATCTTTGGATACGCTAGCAAGCCCAGCCTCCACTAAGCTGAGTGCCGCACACATGGTAGGTCCCCCAGAGTGAAGCATTTAGAAACTGTTTTGTTAGCTTTCTTGCCTGCTCCTGGTTTCTCCTAGTGACTGCTGTCAGTTGAAAAAAAATTAGACATGCATATATTTTTTTGGCCATCAACGCTATCTTGTTGTTTGTGTATCAGGGTTTTTTTTTTTTATTGCTGTGCAATAAATTGCTAAAAACTTAATGGCTAAACATAACATATATTTAGCATCTCACAGTTTTTTGTGGGTCAGGGTGTGGGCATGGTTTAACTGGGTCCTCTGCTCGGTGCCTACCAGTGCTGCAATCAAGGTATCAACCCAGGGGCTGCAATCAAGGTATCAACCCAGGGGTATCAACCCATTATGCCCATAATGAGCATAATTCCCAGCTCATTATGATTGCAGGAAAAATTCCTTTCTCTGTGGTTGTGAGAATGAGCCCACCTCTCCCCGGCTCTTTGCTAGAAGCAGTCTGAAGGCTTCCCTCAGGCCCTGGAAACCCAAAGGTCATTGATTTATAATCTTGCCTTGAGTGAAGCTTGCATGATAGTGTGCTGAACAAGGAAAACAAAACGAGGCAGGATTTGGTTATTTAGAACCCTGGGAATACCCCAGTTCAAGTTCTGGGCCTCTCTTCACACTTACTCATGTAGAGACTGTAATGTTGAGGAAATTGTTAACCTCTTTGTGCTTCCCTGTCTGTTCATGCAACACAGGAGTTTTCTGTGGTAATCTCTGAGGCAACCAGCTTAGTACATTCAATGTAATATATTTACTCTGATCCTGGGATCAAAAAACTCAATTTAGAATCCTGCCTCTGCCACTTACTGTTGGGATGACCTTAAACAAGTTATTTAACATTCCCGAGTTTGAGTTTCCTCAACCTTAAAATTGAGATAGAATGGTGCTTGCCTCATAGGTTTGTCAAGAGAATTAAAAGAAGAGGTCCGATAGACACATGAAAACATGCTCAACATCACTCATCATCAGGGAAATACAAATCAAAACTACAATGGGATGTCACCTCACACATGTCAAAATGGCTAAAATTAACACAGGAAACAACAGGCGTTGGCGAGGATGCAGAGAAAGAGGAACCCTCGTACACTGTTGGTGGGAATGCAAACTGGTGCCTCCACTGTGGAAAACAATATGGAGCTTCCTCAACAAGTTAAAAATAGAACTACTCTACATTCCAGCAAATGCACTACTGGGTATTTACCAAAAGGATAAAAAAAAATACTGATTCAAAGGGGCACATGCACCCCAGTGTTTATTAGCAGCATTATTAGCAATAGCAAATTATGGAAACAGCTCAAATGTCCATCAACTGATGAATGGATAAAGAAGATATGGTATAGATATACAATGGAATATTACTCAGCCATCAAAAAGAATGAAATCTTGCCATTTGCAAGGATCTGAATGGAGCTAGAGAGTATTATGCTAAGCAAAATAAGTCAGTCAAAAAAAGACAAATACCATATGATTTTACTTATATGTGGAATTTAAGAAACATAACAGATGAACATAGCGAGGGTGGGGGGGAAAGAGACAAAACAGATCCTTAACTATAGAGAACAAACAGAGATGCTAGAGGGAAAGTGGGAGGTGGGATGGCTTAAATGCACGATGGGGATTAAGGAGGGCATTTGTTGGGATGAGCACTGGGTATTATATGTAAGTGATGAATCACTAAATTCTGCTTCTGAAACCAGTATTACACTGTATGTTAGCTAACTGGAATTTAAATAAAAACTTGAAACTAAAAAAAAAAAGACGAAGAGGTCTAAATAAAGTGATATATACCTACCTGGCCCATAAGTACATGTTTAGTGCATTAAATATTAGCTATTGTTATTATTATTTAAAATTTGAAGTTGTGTTGCATGTTAACCAGACTTTAGGGAAGAGTCTGGGTGGGCTGTCTGGAAAGCCTGAGTTGAGGAATGGAATGTTTTCCACTCTGGCAAGTGTCTTTTTCTCTTTAAACTATGTTCTCTGTCTATAAGGTCGTGTGTGTGTGTGTGTGTGTGTGTGTGTGTGTGTGTGTGTGTGTGTTTGAAAGTAAAGATGACAAAGGGGAGAGAAGGAGAAGGTGAAAGAAGGTCCCTAGAATGGTTTGGCCCCACACTGAAGTGGAAACATGTCATTAAATCAATCCATGGAGTAATGGGACACGCACAGTCCCTGCCTGCCCACCTTCTTGACAAGCCCAAGGAAGCCAATGTCACTTCTTACTCTCACTGCTGGTTAGGCTATTTTCAAACCCCAGAGCCTTATCTGTCACTGTGGCCTAGTGTCCCTAGTGAATCAGACAGGCCTGGAGGTCAGAAAGCCTGGATCTCATAGAAGAACCTTTCTAGTCGCTGATGCATTTATTGCCACGCGTGAGAGGAAGCACGGTTTCATTACGAGTTTGGTGTTACCCATGGTTCAGAGCTGGGCCGTCCAGCTTCCCAGCCCCATAGTACCTGTTAAATGGATGTCTCCCACCATTCCAGTGACCAAAGAGAAGATAATGCCCTTGGACACAGTCATTCCTTAGCAATTATGCAATCGCAAGCAATTTGCTTGCTGAACCTGAGGCTGACCTAAATGTGTATTGTCTGTACATCTATTTCGAGTGGCTGCCTTGCCATCCACAGATACTTGATTATTAGTGTCTCTAATTAGAGGGCCACACTGAACTTTTCTCATTTTCTTATTAGTTTATAGCCATTAATATTTCCATCAAGGCTTATCAAGTATTTTACCCTATGTACAGCATCAGACAGCTACAGGGAAATTTTTTTCAGTAAAAGCTGGAAGTCTAAATATTATACGAAATCCTCAAAATATTACATGATGGCAACCAAATGAACAAAATAAAAACACCATTTGGGCTGACTGAAACGTGCCTGGGGATTGCGCTGTGCCTCCGACCCTCCAATTTGTGACCTCTCGCTTATGGCTTTGTCTCATGGCCCAGGATGGTTTGTATTTTCATGTCATGGAATAAGAAGTGATACTGACCTGTCACTCCTAACAAGGGCCTGGCAGCCTGATTTCACCGGCTGGCCAATTTGTGGAGATTGTCAAGTTCTGTGTTTAGTTACCTGTGGCATTTCCCATTGCCAGAACCTTGCAGAACTAAAGGGTTGGTGCCTGTCCCAAATGTGTCACAGACCAGAGGAATGTGAATAGTCATGTTGCGATGTCAGATGTGTGCAACTGCACCCTGGCTCTGTGGTCACTGAATGGTAACAGTCTTTTTCAGGGGCTCCTACCACTGCTTTCAGAGGCCCCTGAGCCTAGAGGCCCAAGATAACAATAACAATTCTGAAGATTCCGCAGCAGGATCCCTCCCTGTAAGGCTGATTTTGTGGTTATCTGGTCTTCCCCTGAATGACCTGAACCTGGGCTCCAGAAGTAGAATGCTGATGGGCACTTGAAAAAAAAAATGTTAATTCCATAATTGGGCACCATTTAGTGCTTAGTTTTGCAAAGGACCAATGATCACTGTTCTGCTGTTTGCTTTGTTGCTGCTAAATTATCTTCTGTAATTTTGATATTAATGAGGAATATTCCACATCGTGGAATAAAACCATGTGTAAAAACTGTGAATCAGGTAGGGAACACATGACATTCAAAAGGGGCAAGTGATTGGAGTGCAATAAAGGGGCTGATTACTAAGGTTTGGTCGGGGCTCAGAGAGACCAGCAGGGACTGGGGAATCAGTGAGCCATCTGTGCCCTTAGACATGAAGTGACTTGGGAAAGGGAAGGCTTCCCAGAAAAAGTAGCTGTCACTCTAGGAGAGGGCCACCTGATGGTAGTTGTGGTCTTAGAGGAGCAGCAGCACTGACCGCCCCAGCCTGGGCCGGGGGCAGGGAGTGGTCTCTCCTTCCTCCTGCCTCTGGTCTCCTATGAGTGCTTCCCGTTGGCCATCCCAGCCAGAAACTGGAAGGCAAGGGAGCCCAGTTCCCTGGGTCCCCAGAGGTCAGCTTCTGGGACCAGAGCAGGGTGGCAGAGGATAGACAGAGAGTCTGGGCGGGGGGAGAAGACTCAGAATATGCAGTACACCTTGCTGACTCTTAGCAGAGGCTCTAATCACATTTCCCAAGTGGCAATGTCAGTTCATTTCTAACAGGCATTATTTAGTACAGTGCCATAATTATTAATGATCAAGAAGTTCTCTGAGAAAGGGCTAGGGAAAAAAAAAGGCTTAATCCAAATTATAGAGCTCTGATTATGGTATGAATTTCTAAGCTTGTTTAAAGCATGCGTTTAGAGGTGTTTCAGTGAACAGAGGCAAGCGAACACCTGAGCCGGGGGCCCAGACATCTGCCTTCTTGCGCTGTGATTAAAATAATGCATTTGGTTTGAGTGGCTGTTAAATCATGAATTGGCAGCTTGCCATAGACCTCACCACTCCCTGATGTTACATCCGGTTCTTTATGTTCCTTTCCGGCTGTTGAACACCCCCTGAGTTTGTTTTTGTTGTTTTAATTGTTTAATGTTTATTTATTTTTGAGAGACAGAGTATGAGCTGGGAAGGGGCAGAGAGAGAGAGAGGGAGACACAGAATCTGAAGCTGTCTCTAGGCTCTAGATGTCAGAACAGAGCCCAATGTGGGGCTTGAACTCACAGAATGTGAGATCATGACCTGAGCCCAAGTCAGATGCTTAACCGACTAAGCCACCCTGGTGCCCCTGAACACTTCCTGAGTTTGTTCCCTCCATCTAGACCTCAGGGGAGTGTTTCTCAAAGTGTGGCCAGTATTACCCAGGAATTTGTTAAAATGCAGATTAATAGATTCCATTCCAGACATACTAAGTCAGAAACTTTGGGAATGGGGCCAAACGAATTGTTTTAACAAGACTTCCTGGGCATTCTGTTGCTCACCGAAGTTTGAGACCTGCTGCTCTAGACATTAGGGCCCTTGTTATCTTTCTCCCCTGGATCCATAACCCTCATTTTCCTTCACACAGGCACTCCTCATTTGATGTCCTCATTCAGCTTTAGGAAGCTGACCTCTATAATCAATAATATTGGGATTGTTCTTACTGATTTATTATTGCTACAGTTATTTGCTGGCTTAAAATCATTGCATTGCCAAGATCCTGTTAAAAGGTCCCTAAAAGGTGGGAGTAGAGCCAAAAAGTCAGTAATGTTGGGTCATATGTCTGTCCTTCCTAGGTTGGGCTGGTAAAATACTGTAATAAAATAGATTCAGAAAACTCTGGATCTTGACAGCATGACCCAGTAGACATGAGAAGCGTACAAGAATGGTGCCTGGTGAACCTCTAAGGATGAGAATGTGCTGTTTTCTCATGTGTCAGGGAGATCACTCTCCCCAACTATGGGACAACTGTCTCGCTAGTGAGCATAAGCCCTAGAAGTGTAGAAATGAGCTTATTTATTAGAAATGCATACTGAGTGTTTACTGTGTGCCAGTTACTGGGGGGTTGTTTTTCTGTCTTCTTTGCATCTGGGGCTGGGATAGCAGGGCAGGTGACATCCGTATTTACAAAGCCTTGCCTACTCATGACCCTTGGCATCTCTCCAAGGAACCTTGGCAACCAGAGCCATATCTGGCTTTACACAGGATCTCGGTTTAGGAATTGGCATTCAAATTAAGAATTAGTGATTTGCCGATTAAATTAAAAAACAAATAGAAAGAACAAAAATGTCAGAAGGTCCCTTGGAACCGGATGAATAAGGATTCCTCTTCCTATCTATTTTATTTTTACTGAAGGAACTTCTTCCCTCTCTAATTAATTGTTGATCATCTCAAATATATGCAAACATGCAAAGAAATTTATTGCAGCCCTGACGAATTCCACTGTCACTGTGACAAGTGCTGAATCAAAGTTGTTTCAACACAGATGTTTCCATTTGATAAAGAGGCACTTAAAGTAATGAATGGGAACATTTAGAAAGCTTACATATTTGGCATCAGTTTTATTAATAAAGTATTAGGAGAGCAAATATTTCATATTAAATCATACCTAACTGCTTCTCTGAAAAATAGTATAAATTTCTCCCTTCATAGAAAGGCTTTCATCTGAGACTCTCGGTGCATTTAGTGAGTATTAAGTTATAAAACAGTCTCATCAGATGACGCTAAAAGACAATGATAATCTCTGTTTTGAAGAGGGAAGAATAGAGTCACCAAGGAGAAAAGCAACGTGCCTGAGTTTTCATAATCATAATAGCTACTTCTCATCTAGCACATACCATGTGGCAGGCACACTACAACACGCTTTATATGTATTCTCTTTTGATTCTCAAAAAAAGCTCCATGAATAAGTACAGTATTGACACCCAAAAAGGTTAAGTAACTTGCTCAGTGACATAGTAATTTACCCAAGTTCATATGCGTCATCTGTAGCAAAATTAGTGGCAAACACAACTGAAACCTTTCTTTTTCGGTACTGCTCTCACCTTAGTCTTCTTTATCTAATTATTTTAGGATGCGTCAAAGCCTCAAATTCCCCAGGATAATGAATTATTCACCAGTATTATCATGCTAACTAAATCATAGGCGGGGCCTGATTTCTGAGTCTGGACCGAAGCCAGTGTAGAGAAAAACTATCCAGCCCCCATTGATAGTGTGAACTTTCTGCAGCTGCACAGAGTCTCATGTGTAATGCTATTTGTGGCACAGTGGAGAAAAGCAAGGACCAGCACAAATCCTGTAGTTTTGGGGAAGTGATGCATACAGGATATTGTGATAGCCTTTCCAGCAACCACTAGCCTGAGGCGGTAGGATAAAATATCACACCAAACCTCCCCCCCCCCCCCCGCAAATCACCAATGGCGACGTGTTGTTAATATAGAAACTTCATGAAAAGAACGAACAGACTCATAGCATGAGAGGGCCTCAGTTCTTACTTAAAGCCTGACTTGATGTATCAGAAAGATCAGCAGTGGAAAAGTTGTGCTCACTGCGTTCTAACAGAGACGATATCCTAACATGATACAAGTCCCAGGAAAGGACAGGTGGTGGGAATCCCTTGCCCCGTCCTTCCACATTCCCTGAAAGGAGAAAGATAAAGAGAAAAATACACACTTGGAAACGAATTACTATGGAAAAAACTTGGGCAGAGAGGAAGTCATGGAAAGAAAGAGAGAGAGAGAAAGAAAGAAAAAAGGAGAAAGGAAGAAAGAAAAAGGCCATTTGCGTCAACGACCAGATGATGCTGAAATAAGTGCTTTCTGGGTCATTGGCAGCTTCTGTGTCTAGTGGAGACTGAATCTTGACCAAGCACCTGCCACGTGTAAGTCTCTGTGCTTAGTGCTTTGAGTAAACAGGCACGCGTATCCCTTACAGATCATAGTATCTAATAGTCGAGACAAGATGCAAAATAAATGAAGTCGCAATGAAATGTGATAATTGTGCTAAATCACTTATACTAACAGTGTTATGGAAGCACAGAATGGTGGGAAGGGGGGAAGGATAGATTCCTGTTGGGGGAATTTGGAGGATTTGGCATAGATCACTGGGGCAAAGAATATCAAGCAGAACAGTAAAAATTAAGGCACAGCAATGGGAAGTTAAAGAAAATGTTTAAATGAAACCAGTCGTCCAGTTTGGATAGAATGCAGGATGTGAAGGGAGGGAAGTAGAAGATGAGGCTGAGAACACGGGTAGGGAAGAGATGGAGTGAACTCTGGGGTCATCCGTGCTAAGACATGGAACATTCATTCAAGGGAAGGTCTTGGAGAGTCTTGAACAGGCGAGTGACAGGATCAACCCTGTGCCTTAGGAAGATGATCCTGGCAGCAGATCCACAGGGTAGGCCCTCTTCTTTTCTTCCTCAGGGATTACGGGATTAGGTGATCACACGCATCAGAATATAAATGAGTGAGAGGAGCGGCACTAAGGGATAACCACACTTATCTATGAAATGATTGTTTCCCAACATTGGCAGTTTATTATGGGTGATAAATGAGGAGTGATGCTGTTGATAACTGGTTGTGACACTCAAGCACGAGGTGAGAGTTGGTATAGAGTGCCAGTCTACAGCTGTTGACAACAAGAACCAAGGAAGGGTCATGGAAGCCTGTGACGTGAACACTGGCAGGAATACAGCTGTCTTCACCCATTCAGGCTGCCATTACAAAACACTACAGACTGGGGTGCTCACAACCAGACATTTATTTCTCACAGGTCCGGAGGCTAGGGAGTCTAAGACCAAGGCACCAGCAGATCTGGTGTCTGGTGAGAGCCCCCATCCAGGTACATAGATGCCTGAGTTCTCCCTGTGTCCTCACATGGTGGGAGGGGCAAGGGAGCAGTCTGGGAGCTTTTCCATAAGGGCACTAATCTCATCCATGAGGGCTCCACCTTCATGACCTAATCATCTACCAAAGGCCCCATCTTCAAATACCATCACTTTGGGGATTAGGTTTTAGCCTATGAATTTGGAGGCAACACTCAGTCTACAGCAATGTCTATAGCATTCGGTCTGCAGTGACGGCTTTGGATGAGGGTGAGAAAGTGAAGAGAAGATGGTAAGCATAGAGCCACAGGGCATGGCTGTGCATGGCACCAGCTTTACAGGTACCAGCTGTGAGTTGCAACCCCTAGATTGATGTCACACACACTCTGCTGAAGCCCTAAATACCCACCCATCTTCACCACTGGGAATTTCACAATAATCCTGGATTCTGAAGTCCTAAATAGGTCCTCAGATCACTTGGATATAAAGATATGCTGACATGTTGTTGCTTTACTTTTAAGCAGTCTGACCCGCAGTATGCTTGATCTAGACAGACACTTGTCATATGCTGTCCCTCCGCAGCTCTCGACACAGTGCTCCCCCAGCTTCCTGTTACAGGTTGAATTATATTCTCCAGGGATTCTTATGTTGAAGCCATAATCCCTAGTTCCTCGGAATTTGACCATGTTTGGAAATAAGGTTAATGTGGTTATAATTAGTTAAGATGAGGCCATCCTGGAGATAGTGGGCCCTAATCCATTAGGAATGGTGTCCTTACAAAAAGGGGAAATTTGTACACAGACACACACAGACACACACACACACACAGACACACACAGGAAGAACAATATGTGAAGATGAAGGAAGAGATAGAAGGATATTTCTATAAGCCAAAGAACATCAGATGGCCAGCAAACCACCAGAAGCGAGGGGAGAAGTATGGAATAGATTCTTCCTCACTGCTCTCAAGAGGAACCAATTCTGTTGACATCTTGACTGCAGACTTCTAGTAGCCTCCGGAACCATAAGACAACAAGCTTCGACTGTTTAAGCCACTCGGTCTGTGATGATCTGTTACAGCAGCCCCAGCAAAGTAACGCACCAACCAAGGGTGCTCCCCAGCCCTGATAAGGTGGCTATCCCTGAGAGGCCTCTCTTCTGCACATGGCGGCAAGCACCATGGGATATATTGCTCCGGTGCCACATTTTCAGAATATAACTAAGGTCTTGATTAGGAAGCAAAGAAGCTAAATACATTTGTGTCTCCAGAATTTTCTCTGGTATCTAAATTTGGGGGGTTAGAAAGTAAAATCCAAGGCCCAGAGCTGAACTACTCTCACTACAAGGTTGGACACCGAGCCAACAGCTTGAGAGGTGGTCCCTGGGAGCCCCTGCTCCTGCCCGCCAGTGATTCTTTGCCCATTAACCTCACGTGTTAAGTGACTGATGCCAAGCCCCCACTGCCTTCCATTCGCTCGATTCTTTAGCAGAAGGAAGAGCCTTGGTGTCACTGGGTCCTCTCTTTGAAATAGTTTCCCTTGTGAGTTTTTTCCCCAGTGCGACCTGACTCTTCTCGTCACACTGAAGTACCCTTTCATGTCTTATTTTATTGGGCCTCACAGCGTATTGCAAGCACTTGAGGGCAGGGGTTCCACTTTGATCTCTTCTCTAAAGCTCCAGTACACTGAACATAGAATTTATTTAATAGTAACCGTAAAAGGCCTTTGAAAGTAATCCTTGTAAATGGCCTTGTGACTTTTGTGATATTGAACTTGTGAAGGAATATGCGCTTGAGGTTTTTTTTTTAATATATCGAGGGGAAATGCTTCTAAGAGTCTGAAGGGGTTGCCTGTAATCCAAAGAGTTTACTCAATGGAGGGGAAAATGCCTGGAGAAAACACACGGGCACAGTCTTCCATGAGGTGGCATCAGCACTAAATAAAAAAGGAAATGAGTGCTTGGGTAAACTGCTCTGGATTAGAATTGTTTGCAAGATGCACTGTCAGCTTTGGTTCAATATCACAAATCATTTCTCCTCTTCTCATGATTACAGAGCCACAACAGAGAAGAGATTTGAGTACATTTTAGTGTAGATCAGAATTCCCACCGTCAGCACTAAAAAAATTGGCATTTTGTGCAGGATAAATCTTTGTTGTGGAGGGCTTCCGGTCTGTGCATTGTAGGATGTTTAACGGCATCCCTGGCCTCTACCCACTGGATGCCAATAGCATCCTGTCCTCCAAGTTGTGACAATCGAAAATATCTCGCAACTTGACGAAATATCCTGAGAGGCAAAATCACTCCCTGTTGAGAACCACCAATCTAAATGAGGGAAGAAATGTGCTTCCAACACGTTGATTTTTGGATTCCTCCTGGGAAGGAATGAGGACACATCATGGTTGGTTTTAGTTACCAAGAGCAAGGTACCTGGCTGAAATATTTCCCGGGAGACAGAAGCCCAGAACACCCTCATGCCTGTCCATGGTTTCTTATTATGTCTTGTCCCTGGTTTACTGACAGTCATTAAAATATGAGCCTTGTGACCCAGTTGGTTAAGTGTCCACCTCTTGATTTCGGCACCAGTCATGATATCATGGTTCAGTTTGTGAGTTCGAACCCCGTGTTGGGTTCCTCACTGACAGTATGGAGCCTGCTTAGGATTCTTTTTCTCCCCCTCTCTTTGCCCCTCCCCTGCTCGTGGTCTCAGTCTCTCTCTCAAAATAAATTTAAAAATTAAAAAAAAAACAAAACTTAAAAGCCCTGTAGAATTAATAATCAAGTTCACAAAAGCTTCTGGAAAATTCTAGCGTCATCCACACTAAACTCACACATCTAATCTTACCCACTTGGGAAATAAAGTTAGGTCACATCCCATTTGAGATTTATGTTACAGACTCCCATCCTGCTTGTGGCCTGAATGTCTTTCTTTCCTCTTGGAGCTTCTTTCCTGAGGGTCCTCTAGGAACCTAGAGCACCTACACAGTTTAGTGTGTTTATCTAGTTTATTATTTCCTCCAGGAGAAGAAACCGGATCTCTGGCTGTTGTTGCTTTACAGTCCCTGCCTACTGCTCTGCCCGGTTAGGGTCCTACTTGACAGCACTTTTTCCTGACATGGGAGGAGGACAAACCTCTCTCCCTTAGTGTTGCACCCACCTCTGGTCCCTCTCGCCCCCTTGGGCCTGTTTTCTCAAGATGACAGAACTTTAGGTAAACAGGGCCCTCAACTCACACTCGCAAACACAGACATCCTCCCGTGCCCCCACCACGGGGCTTGAATGGCTGCTCTAGCCGTGGCCTGTGCCCACACCATGCTCCTCCCTTTGTGAGGAGGAAGACCACCCTTCTCTTGCTCCAAGGGTGGCCCTGGTTCCTCTTGGTGCCTGGGGTGTGTGCCTGGTACTCTGGGGCGCTCCTGTGGAGATAGCACGTTCAGTATCTGTAACTGCCACTGTTCCTCATCTACCATAGCACTGCAGAGAAGGCAGGGGCCCTCAGATACCAGTGCTGGCTGGGTGCACTGGCTGGGCTTCACGAGGCTGCAGGCAGCTCAGCACTGCCATTGTTCCTGTTCACCGGCAGGATGACTCAGTTCTCAGAACGCCCCACTGGAGACTCCCCAGTGAGCCGCTGCAAAGGTAAAACAGTCTGATATTGGTATAGTCAGCAAGCTCTGGGTTATTGAGTCTTGTTAAACCCTTTGTTCATTTATTAAGTCATTCCGCCGGCCTTGTTTGAACACCCACCCTGTGTTGGGCCCTGATCTCACTGTGAATAGAACTGGCAAGAGCTGGTACCCTCACGGGGGGGACAAGCCATAAATGAAGAAGATGATTTTGGATTGTGATATGTGCCTGAAGGAAATTGACGAGGTAGAGTATGGAGTGTGATGGAGAGGGTAACTACTTCAGATACAGGCTTCAGGGAATCACCTCTAAAGAGGTGATAGTTGATTTCAGAACTGAAGGAGTGTAAGTTCCCAGCCATGCAAGGAGCTGGGGAAGAATTCCAAGTACGGGGAACAGCTTAGGCTAAGGTCCTGACCGATAACTAATCTTGGCCAGTTTGAGAACATTACAGGGATCAGGGAGTGAGAGGAGGAGTGCCATGAGATGGGCCTGGAGAGGTGGGCAGGGGTCTGGTCTTGGAGGGCTTTGCAAGCCAAAGAAAAGAGTCTGCATTTAAGTTCAGAAAAGCCATTGAAGGGATTTAAGCAGGGAATGGCATGGTCTGTCTGACACTTTGAAAAGACCATACTCTGGCCGCTTTGTGGAGAGCGTAGTATAGGAGGAAGGAAGGGCTGGAAGCAGAGAGGCTGTTGGCAGATTATTATGGGCCAGGCTAGAGATGCTGGATGCATGGATTAAGGTGATGGGCACAGAGTTGGAGGGAAGTGGATGCATGTGAGGTACATTTTGGGCAGAACCAACAGAGTGTGCTCGTGAATTAGATGTTGGGAGAAGAACACTAAGTGGTTGGATGGTGATGCTCTTTGATGTGATGTGGACTCTGAGGGGAGAATTATATTTGGGAGCGAGAGGAATAAAATGTTCTGTTTGGGACACTCTAAGCTGGGATAATATTAGACACTCCGGGTAAAGGTACCAAGTAGGGAGCAGGATATGTGATTTTGGAGCCATCAATAGGTAGATAAGGTAGAACCACAGGCCTGGGTGAGATCACCTGGGGGACTGAGTGTAGCCAAAGACGAGAAGGGACCCTGCACCAGGGCCCCTGGCCCCCCCTCCCCAACATGAACGGTCAGGTGGAGAGGTCACACCAGGAAAGCAAACTAAGAAGGAACTGTTGTGGAGGGAAGAGGAAACCCAGGAGACTCTGGGGTCTTGGGAGCAAAGAGGTGAGTGTTTAAAGACGGAAAGAAAGATCAAATGCAACCAGTGCTTCCGAGAGGGAAGGAGGGATGAAGGAAAGCATGGAAACATGGGTTGTACATCTGATACTGCTACAGCACATGCAGGATTTTTTACGTGTCTGCCTCCCATTTGAAATAGCCTCCCTTTTGAAATTCTGGGGCGCCTGGGTGGCTCCGTCAGTTAAGCGTCTGACTCTTGATTTTGGGTCAGGTCATGATATCATGGTTCATGAGATCGAGCCCTGGGTCGGGCTCTGCTCTGTTGGGATTCTCTCTCCCTCTCTCTCTCTCTGCCCCTCCCCCATGCTTGCTTACTCTCACTCACTCACTCTCTCTCTCTCTCTCTCTCTCTCCCTCTCCCTTGCTCTCAAAATAAATAAAATTTAAAATAAAAATTAAAAAAAAGCAATAGTATATCCCTGAATTAAGTATTCAGGTTAGTTCTACTCAGTGAACTGTGTAAGGGATTTTGCTATTTGACTCAAAGTATGGAAACGTAAAAGATATATTCATTTATTTCACTAACATTTATCTAATGCCCATTATATGCCAGCCCCCAGAGATGCAGTGGGAAAAAACGGACATGGCCCATTTCCATAGTCTGTGAGATGCTGTGGGAGGCAGAATAATGATCCCTCAAAGATGGCCATATTCTAATCCCCAAATCTGTGAATATGTTACCCCACATGGCAAAATGGAGTTTGCAGAAGTGTATAAATTATATATCTTGAAGCAGAAAGAGTATCCTAGATGATCTGGGTGGGCTCAATTTAACCATAATGTTCCTTACAGGAGGGAGGCAAGAGGGTCAAAGGCAGAGAAGGAAATGTGAGGACAGAAGCAAGAGTGAAATGGGGCCACGAGCCAAAGAATGCAAGCAGCTTCTAGAAGCTAGAAAAGACAAGGAAATGATTCTGCCCTAGAGCCTCCAGAAGGAATGCAGCCCTGCCAGCCAATTTTAGACTTTCAACCGTCGGAAGTGCACAGTAATAAATCTGTGTTGTCCTAAGCCACGAAGTTTTGGTAATTGGTTATTGCAGCAAGAGAAGACTAGTACAGATGCTAATCGTATTAGTACAGAAATAAAGTGAGTGCTTACTGATTGTGATACATGCTATGAAGGAAAGGAAAAGGTGTGACAAGAAGTTTCAACACTGGAACTGATTTTGATTAAGGAATCAGCAAGTCCTCTCTGAGGAGTGACGCCAGCTGGGAGCAGAAGGATGAGGAGGAGTTGGGCAGACCACGAGGGGGCAGCACACGTGGTAACAGGGGAGGCAGGAGCTCGGGGGATTCAGGGAAGAGACAGGCAGGGTAATGAGGGTAGAGAGACCAGGGCAGTGAGTGAATTACTGGACATCCAGTTAAGTTTGAACTTCAGCTAGGCAATATATTATTTTTAGTATAAATATATCCTATCTGTATTTTATCTGACAGCAGGCATGAGGGAAACGAGATGTAGAGGTCAGATCACACAGGGCACTGCTGAAGAGCTTGAATAAAGCTCGATTTTATTTTTCAGGGAAAAAATGCTTTGTGTGCACTTTTCTTCAGTTTATTTATTTGTTTTGAGAGAGATAAGAGACGGAGCGAGTGGGGAAGGGGCAGAGGCAGAGGGAGAGAGAGAGAGAATCCCAAGCAGGCTCCGTGCTGCCAGTGCAGAGCTGGATGCGGGGGCTTGAACCTATGAACCCACGAGAACGTGACCTGAGCTGAAACCAAGAGTCGGACACTTAACCGACTGACCTATTCAGGCGCCCTTGTGTGCACTTTCTGAAAGCTCATGTTAACCCCCACGTATCAAAGAAAGGTGCATGAACCACCCACATTTATACTTTTAAGTTGAAAAATTAAGAAAGGGAGGAGGATTATTGTTCCAGGGAGAGGCTGAACTGGAAGAAAAATGGCAGGGGCCCCACTGGTCCCTCCAGCTTTCATTGTAGACAACTCTGGTCACCCTCCTTTCTACTGAGCCCGGCTGCGGTCTCAAAGTCCCCCTCAAATTTGTTCTTTGTGCCACCACCACTCATTTGGTGCACGTGGCATCCATGCTGAAACCCACTGTATTTCATGGAGTCTAAGGTTTTTAAGGTGCTCCGATATTTGGTATAGGTCTTAGAAGATAATGACATGTTATTTTCTTCTTTTAATCATGTCCATTTCTTTATTCTTTGCTTCTTCTTTTCCCCTTTTTGAATTTAAACTTTAGGTAGTTAACATACAGTGCAATTGGCTTTAGAGTAGAATTCAGTGATTCATCACTTACATACAATACCCATGCTCTTCATAACAAGTGCTCTCCTTAGTACCCATCACCCATCTAGCCCCTCTCCCACCCACCTCCCTCTGTCAACCCTCAGCTTGTTGTCTATCTTAAGAGTCTCTTGTGGCTTGTTTCCTATATGTTCATCTATTTTGTTTCTTAAGTTCCACGAGTGAAATATTATGGTATTTGTCTTTCTGTGGTTGACTTATTTCACTTAGCATAATATAGTCCAGCTCCATCCATGTCATTGCAAATGGCAAGATTTCCTTCTTTTTGATGGCTGAGGAATATTCCACTGTGTATATGTACTACATCTTCTTTTTCCATTCATCAGTCCATGGACATTTGTGCTCTCTCCATACTTTGGCTATTGTTGATATTGCTGCTATAATCATTGAGGTGCACATACTCCTTCAAATCAATATTTTTGTATCCTTTGGGCAAATACCTAATAGTTCAATTGCTGAATCCTAGGGTAGGTCTATCTTCAGTTTTTTGAGGAGCCTCCATACTGTTTTCCAGAGTGGCTACACCAGTTTGCATGCCTACCAACAGTGCAGTAGGGTTCCCCTTTCTCCACATCCTCACCAACGCCTGCTGTTTCTTGTATTATTAATTTTAGCCATTCTGACAGGTCTGAGATGGTATCTTATTGTGGTTTTGATTTGTATTTCCCTGATGAGGAGTGATGTTGAGCATCTTTTCATGTGTCTGTTAGCCATCTGGATGTCTTCTTTGGAAAAGTGTCTGTTCATGTTTTCTGCTCATTTCTTAACTGGGTTATTTGTGGGATTGTTTTTGGGTGTTGAGTCTAATAAGTTCTTTATATATTTTGGATACTAAGTCTCTATCTTTTATCAGATATTTCATTTGCAAATATCTTCTCCCATCTCATAGGCTGCCTTTTAGTTTTGTTGATTGTTTCCTTCGCTGTGCAGAAGCTTTTTATCTAGTTCATTTTTGCTTTTGTTTCCCTTGCCTTCAGCGACGTGTCTAGTGAGAAGTTGCTCTGGCCAAGGTCAAAGAGGTTGCTGCCTGTATTCTCCTTTAGGATTTTGATGGTTTCCTGTCTCACATTTAGGTCTTTCATCCATTTTGAATTTATTTTTGTGTATGGTGTAAGAAAGTGGTCCAGTTTCATTCTTCTGCATGTCGCTGTCCAGTTTTCCCAACACCATTTGTTGAAGAGACTTTTTTTCATCAGATATTCTTTTCTGCTTTATCAAAGATGAGTTGACCGTATAGTTGTGGGTCCATTTCTGGGTTTTCTATTCTGTTCCATTGATCTAAGTGTCTGTTTTTGTACCAGTACCATACTGCCTTGATGACTATAGCTTTGTAATATAGTTTAAAATCCAGAATCATGATGCTTCCAGTTTTGTTTTCCTTTTTCAAGATTGCTTTGGCTTTCTGGGATCCTTTGTGGTCCATACAAATTTTAGGATTGTTTGTTCTAGCTCTGTGAAAAATGCTGGTGGTATTTTGATATAGATTGCATTAAATGTGTAGGTTGCTTTGGGTAGTATAGACATTTTAACAATGTTTGTTCTTCCAATCTGTGAGCATTATTTTCTTATTGTTTTGAATTCTTATTTTATATTTGTTGAAGGGCTCTCTTGGGCTAATTTAGACATAAAACATTAGCATCGATCTCTCAAACATATGAAAACTTAAATGCCTGAATTGTTCAAATCACTCATCAATTCTGTTTTTGAAGTCCATATTTTCTATGCTGTACCATCAAGAGTGATGGGGATATATCATTTTTCCCTCCATTATTGTCTCCAAAATTTTCTTCCAAGATGTTAACACCACATAAGATATGCTGTTGGCATTTTTTTTTTCCAGAAGGTGCCAGTGGAAGGTTTTGAAACAACAGCCAGGCTTCCTTTTCCTCCTCAGATAGTCCTTAAATGGTTTATCGATTGAAACATGAAGAGGTTGGTGTTGTTCCCTCACGCCACCAGGAATTACAATAAAGTTTACACATTCAAAGACAATGTCAATGACACCACAGCTGCCAATGGCTACCAGTGATTGTACGATGTCATTAGCTCTATGACAAATCTGATTTCAGAGGTGTTAGACCTGAGACATCTGCATCTTATGAAACATGGTAATCATTATTACTAGGATGAGCTTTAATATTCCAAACTACTGTAATCTTCTGGAAAAATGAAATTATCAGCTAAGCACAAGTTAATTGGTTGTTTATATGAAATCATGCTCAAAGGAGTGTCTTTTTCCTTAGCACCCAGGGGCCAGTGCAGAAACTTTTATCAACAGTAGTGGGGGTTGAGCATGGAAAGAAATGGTGGTTGAAACCAAGGTTAGTTAGGAGTTCATCAAAATAAGGTTGGAAATCACCTCTTGATTTCACCTTAGAAAGTGACCTCATTGCTATTTCACTTATCAGTGGGCAAGTATGGGACAAACTAATAAAATGAAGTAAGGCAATTAAAGTCTAATGAAGCTCTAAGATCAAGCATCCCAAATAGGCAGAAAGTCCAGCAATAGAGACTGTGTTTGTGTTAACACAATGATTATTTGTGTTTATAGATTAGAATTAATTATGTAATCCTCACTGTCGTGTTCAAATAAAACAATCTATAATAATTTCCAATGACTTTTAGTAAAACAGGGGATCATAAGCCTAGACATTACTTACACCCACCACTTTTAAGACTGCAGTGTTCCTCAGTTAATCTAGACAGATGAAAACTGCTTTATCTTCATAAAGATGTCCATGTCCTCCATAAAAAAACCAAAGAGTTCATAAATTGTGACATATTAATATGTAGTGTCTTGTTCTATGTGATAGCTACAGTATTAAAATTTTGTAGGTGATCTTTTCTTTTTTATAAATCAAATATTTTTTTATTTGTACCACAGAATGTTGACATTTAAAAGAACAATGGGATGAATCATTTTCTCGTAATTCCTAGTTCATTCATTTTGTGAGTTTGAAGGCTTAAGTATGGAATTTTCTTGAAATAGGTCACAACTACAACTGACTAGTTACAAACATTCAGCAAGAAAATGTGTCTACGTTTCCTCCTATTAGTTCTTTTGAAGAGTATTTTTTGCTTTATTGCTGATTTTTGCTGTCTATGGCCACCCAGTCCAACACACTTATTCAAAAGATGAGGACACTGAAGCCCAGAGAGATTAGGCTTACCTGGTGGTTCAGGTCCCTGGCATCTTATTCCAGGGTTATTTCTGATGACACTTATAAAATGTTCACTGAAACTGAGAGATGGTATTGTTTATCACCACCTTATTTTAAAAACCGTCTCTATTTTTTTAATGTTTATTTATTATTGCAAAAGATGGTGCAAGTGGGGGAGTGGCAGAGGGAGAGGGTGAGGGAGGACCCGACGTAGGCTTTTTGCTGACAGCAGTGAGACCTCTGTGGGGCTTGAACCCACGAACTGTGAGATCATGACCTGAGCCAAAGTCACATGTTCAACTGACTGAGCCACCCAGGCACCCCTAAAACTAGAGATGGTTTTTTAGGGGCACCTGGGTAGCTCAGTGAGTTAAGTGTCTGACACTTCATTTTGGCTCAGGTCGTGATCTCACGGTTCGTGAGTTTGAGCCCCACGTCGTGCTCAATACCAACAGCACAGAGTCTGCTTGGGATTCTCTCTCTCTCTCCCTCTCTCTCTCTGGAGAGAGAAATAAATAAACTTTAAAAAAATCTTTATTTTTAAATTCAGCATGTCCACGATCATCTTTTCTCTGAGTAAATAATACGCAACAGGAGCTTCTGATATTGAACAGAAAAAGGCTTAGATTGTATAGCTAATTACCTCTGCTTCCTTTCTAAGCCTCGTTTTTGTTCACAGGACATCTGTTTCTTTAGAACACTGTATTGATTTTCACTTTTGTAATAATGCCTTCAAGCAAGAAAAATGAATTTTTAAAAAGACTAAAAGCCATTATGTTTGTGTGTGCAGTCAGACCCATTAACCAATTAATTCATGGCTCATGTAAACTTTTATTTTCTCTTACTTCATAAATTCCACAGTATATCACCTGTCTGGCTCCAGTCAGGTCTATGTGAGTTCTACTTTTACGTTAATATCATTTGTAAACCTTCACCTGATTCCTTTTGAGTCTCAAGTGGTTCTTTTTACAGATCAAACACAAAAATATTTATCTTTTCTAGGTAATATTTTGATAGAGATAATATATGTGAACAAACATGGGAAATATGTTATCCAAAGTATGTGGGGCACCTGGGTGGCTCAGTCGGTTAAGCATCCAACACTTAACTGACTGAGCCACCCAGGCGCCCCTCAATGATTTATTATGAGATGTGCGTTGTTATAGTTTTATAAGGAAGGGGTTGTAGTGAATGGAGAAGACAGAAGAATTTTAATATAGAAGAAAGGGCTGGTCTTTGGCAGCTTTGAGGAAAGGTTTGCTTTTTCAAGCTGGACTTAAGATGATATCTCACATATTCATGATGTTGATGGATACCATGAGCTAAACAGGGTTTCTTAAGGGTCTTCTGGATAGATTATCCTGTTTTCCCTGCATTACTCCAGGACATCTGGGAGGCCATGTTTTCTAAGGCAGGAGGTTTGCTGGTAGAAATAGTAATCGTCATGTGTACTTGTAGATTCATGATGAGTACACCTAGCAGTCTAGTAGATTTAGACCATTGTCATTTATGCAATAAATTGAAATCAGTACCTTGACCCGCATTTCTTTTTTTTTTAATTAAATTTATTTTTTTTTAATTTACATCCAAGTTAGTTAACATATAGTGCAACAATGATTTCAGGAGTAGATTCCTTAATGCCTCTTACCCATTTAGCGCATCCCCCCTCCCACAACCCCTCCAGTAACCCTCTGTTTGTTCTCCATATGTAAGAGGCTCTTATGTTTTGTCCCCCTCCCTGTTTTTATATTATTTTTGCTTCCATTTCCTTCCATTTCATCTGTTTTGTATCTTAAATTCCTCATGTGAGTGAAGCCATATGATATTTGTCTTTCTCTACTAATTTTGCTTAGAATAATACCCTCTAGTTCTTTCCACGTAGCTGCAAATGGCAAGATTTCATTGTTTTTGATTGCCGAGTAATACTCCATTGTATATGTATACCACATCGTCTTTATCCATTCATCCATCGATGGACATTTGGGCTCTTTCCATACTTTGGCTATCGTTGATAGTGCTGCTATAAACATTGGGGTGCACGTGCCCCTTCAAAACAACACAACTGTATCCTTTGGATAAATACCTAATACTTATTGCTGGATCATGGGGTAGTTCTATTTTAGTTTTTTGAGGAACATCCATACTGTTTTCCAGAGTGGCTGCTCCAGTTTGCATTCCCACCAGCAGTGCAAAAGAGATCCTCTTTCTCCGCATCCTTGCCAACATCTGTTGTTGCCTGAGTTGTTAATGTTAGCCATTCTGACAGGTGTAAGGTGGTATCTCATTGTGGTTTTGATTTGTATTTCCATGATGATGAGTGATGTTGAGCATTTTTTCATGTGTCGGTTGGCCATCTGGATGTCTTCTTTGGAGAAGTGTCTATTCATGTCTTTTGCCCATTTCTTCACTGGATTATTTGTTTCTTGGGTGTTGAGTTTGATAAGTTCTTTATAGATTTTGGATACTAACCCTTTATCTGATATGTTGTTTGCAAATATCTTCTCCCATTCCGTCAGTTGCCTTTCAGTTTTGCTGATTGTTTCCTTCGCTGTTCAGAAGCTTTTTATTTTGATGAGGTCCCAGTAGTTCATTCTTGCTTTTGTTTCCCTTGCCTCCAGAGACGTGTTGAGTAAGAAGTTGCTGTGGCCAAGGTCAAAGAGGTTTTGCCTGCCCTTCTCCTCAAGGATTTTGATGGCTTCCTGTCTTACACTGAGGTCTTTCATCCATTTTGAGTTTATTTTTGTGTATGGTGTAAGAGAGTGGTCCAGGTCCATTCTTCTGCATGCCCCTGTCCAGTTTTCCCAGCACCACTTGCTGAAGAGACTGTCTTTCTTCCATTGGATATTCGTTCCTGCTTTGTCAAAGAGTAGCTGGCCATATGTTTGTGAGTCCATTCCTGGGTTCTCTATTCTGTTCCATTGACCTGAGTGTCTGTTTTTGTGCCAGTACCATGCTGTCATGATGATTACCGCTTTGTAGTATAGCTTGAAGTCTGGGATTGTGATGCCTCCTGCTTTGGTCTTCTTTTTCAAGATTCCTTTGACAAAGTGTGGTCTTTTCTGGTTCCATGCAAATTTTAGGATTGTTTGTTCTAGCTCTGTGAAGAATGCTGGAGTTATTTTGGTAGGGATTACATTGAATATGTAGATTGCTTTTGGTAGTATCGGCATTTTAACAATATTTGTTCTTCCTATCCAGGAGCATGGAATATTTTTCCCTTTTTTTGTGTGTCTTCTTCAATCTCTTTCATAAGCTTTCTATAGTTTTCGGTGTACAGATTTTTCACCTCTTTGGTTAGGTTTATTCCTAGGTATTTCATGGTTTTTGGTGCAGTTGTAAGTGGGATTGATTCCTTGATTTCTCTTTCTGTCGCTTCATTGTTGGTGTGTAGGAATGCAACCAATTTCTTTGCATTGATTTTATATCCTGCCACTTTGCTGAATTCATGAATCAGTTCTAGCAGTTTTTTGGTGGGATCTTTTGGGTTTTCCATATAGAGTATCATGTCATCTGCGAAGAGTGAAAGTTTGACCTCTTCCTGGTCAATTTGGATGCCTTTTATTTCTTTGTGTTGTCTGATTGCTGAGGCTAAGACTTCCAAAGCTATGTTGAATAACAGTGGCGAGAGTGGACATCCCTGTCGTGTTCCTGACTTTAGGGGGAAAGCTCTCAGTTTTTCCCCATTGAGGATGATAGCATTGGATCTTCACATATGGCTTTTATGATCTTGAGATATGCTCCTTCTATCCCTACTTTCTTGAGGGTTTTTATCAAGAAAGGATGCTGTATTTTGTTAAATGCTTTCTCTGATCTATTGAGAGGATCATATGGTTCTTGTCCTTTCTTTTATTGATGTGATGTATCACGTTAATTGTTTTTCAGATATTGAACCAGCCCTGCATCCCAGGTATAAATCCCACTTGCTCGTGGTGAATAATTTTTTTAATGTATTGTTGGATCTGGTTGGCTTATATCTTGTTGAGGATTTTTGCATCCATGTTTATCAGGGAAATTGGTCTGTAGTTCTCCTTTTTAGTGGAGTCTTTGCTTTTGGAATCAAGGTAATGCTGGCTTCATAGAAAGAGTTTGAAAGTTTTCCTTCCATTTCTATTTTTTGGAACAGCTTCAAGATAATAGGTGTTAACTCTTCCTTAAATGTTTGGTAGAATTCCCCTGGAAAGCCATCTGGCCCTGGACTCTTGTTTTTTGGCAGATTTTTGATTACTAATTTGATTTCCTTACTGTTTATGGGTCTGTGCAAATTTTCTATTTCTTCCTGTTTCAGTTTTGGTAGTGTATATGTTTCTAGAAATTTGTCCATTTCTTCCAGATTGCCCATTTTATTGGCGTATAATGGCTCATAATATTCTCTTATTATTGTTTTTATTTCTGCTGTATTGGTTGTCGTCTCTCCTCTTTCATTTTTTATTTTATTTATTTAGGTCCTTTCCTTTTTCTTTTTGATCAAACTGGCTAGTGGTTTATCAATTTTGTTAATTCTTTCAAAGAACCAGCTTTTGGTTTCATTGATCTGTTCTACTGATTTTTTTTTTTTTTTGGTTTTGATAGCATTGATTTCTGCTCTAGTCTTTATTATTTCCTGTCTTCTGCTGGTTTTTAGGTTTAATTTGCTGTTCTTTTTCCAGCTCTTTAAGGTGTAAGGTTAGGTTGTGTATCTGAGACCTTTCTTTCTTCTTCAGGAAGGCCTGGATTGCTATATACTTCCCTCTTATGACTACCTTTGCTGTGTCCCAGAGGTTTGGGGCTGTGGTGTTATCATTTTTATTGACTTCCATGTACTTTTTAATTTCCTCTTTAACTTCTTGGTTAGCCCATTCATTCTTTAATAGGATGTCCTTTGGTCTCCAAGTATTTGATATCTTTCCAAATTTTTTCTTGTGGTTGATTTCAAGTGTCATAGTGTTGTGATCTGAAAATATGCACGGTATGATCTCAATCTTTTTGTATTTGTTGAGGGCTGATTTGTCTTGACCCACATTTCTTAATAAATTACCAGGCCTCTCATCAAGAAGGCAGTAATGTTCCTGGAATTATTTTAATATGGACTTATGAGATCTTCAATATGAGATCATGTTCCAAAGTTTTGTCTGACACTAATGAAACATATAAATATGTCCTTTATTTGACTTATGTTTTGGTGCACAATAAACTAAGCATAATCATGAACCAATATGAAATTTTATAGATCCAAACTAATCTCAAACAGAAAATACAGTATTGACATGGCATGGGGAGATAGAGATTTCTTGATGAATCTTCTGTCTTTTTAATTTATACACATAGATAAAAGATGGTGAGAAATGGTTTCACAAGAGAAAAAGAAGTGGGATAGTTTCTTCACTAATGAAGCAGGATACATTTGGGGCAAGAAATAGGCAATATGGCAATTTGGGGGCATCTCTCATTATTTCTTGTCAGGTCAAATGCTGTGTAATTGACCTAATCTTCAATGTAGCTCAAGAAGTTGTTTTTCAAATTGTTTTCTAAGTGCTGGCAGTGGGTGATTAGGTCAGCTGTTAATAACTTCCTTTGTTTAGGGTGATTGAAATGGGCATGACTCCTTAATTTACAAGTGACAGATCCTTAACTCAAACTGGGTTCAGAAAACAAAACAAAACAAAAAATAATAAAACAAGGGGTGCCTGGGCAGCTCATTCAGTTAAGCAACGGACTCTTGGATTCTGCTCAGGTCATGATCTCACGGTTCGTGAGATCTAGCCCCGCATTGGGCTCTACCAGTACAGAGCCTGCTTGGGATTCTCTAATTCTTGCTCTCTGCCCCTCCCCCACTCATGCTCTCTCCTCTCTCAAATAAATACATACTTTAAAAAGAAACAAACAAAAAACCAGAACTTACTGTCTTGTGAAAATGAAAAGTCCAGGGGATGTATCGAGTTCAGGTGAGGCCTGATACGAGTGCCAAAACAATGATGACCCTGTCTCTCTCCATTTTCTTTTGAGGCAATGATGATCCCAGTAACTCTAGGATTTCATTTTACCAATACACGTTATCTCAACAATGAAAAAGCACCCTTCCATACGATTCTGGTAAGAGTCCTGGAGCTGGCCCTCACTGCTTTGAGTCTTTTGTGGCCAAGTTATGGAATAGGCTGATTGACCAGCACAGGGTCATGTGTCCATCCCTGACTCAGGGGCATCCGGGGAGGAGGGGTCCAGGTTCACCTAAACAATAGATCTAGAGTGGAATGGGGGTGGTTCCTCATAGGAAAATCCTAGGCGCTTATCGTGAAGAAGTGGTTTGGGGCAGGCAAGAGTAATGTGTGTTCCCTCCAGCCTTTCTCTGCCGTAGCCTTTCTCAAGACAGAAAGGCTGGCTCTTGCTTTAGTCCCACTTGACTCTAAAACACCAAACTAGCTGATTTCATGCCCTAGTCTCCTCAGGAAATGTTTGTAATAATGTTCGTGTAAAATTCTATTAAAACGGTAATTTAGAATATGTAAAACAGTAGAGTCTAATGGTGATAATTCCTTTTAGAGGTGACTTTTAGCACCTCCATCAATTAGTTTGGAAGATTGAGCCTCCTTTTTAGTATGGTAGTCCTGGCTGGAAGCTTCCTCGGGAGGATCTCATTTCATATATTCATATATTTGCATGTGTTTCCATGTAATATGCATAAGACTTCAGGCTTTTTTTTGTAAATTAAATTTCTATTATACCAGTTAAGGTCAGAATTTTTAGTTTCTTGTCTCTTCACTTCTTACCACCTACCTACTATCTATGACTGAATATTAGAAGCCTATAGCCAGAGACTGAGCATGAGGTGCAGTATTTCTACATTCTTTTGTCTTTCATTTCTGCTATTTGTCCAATGATCTCCAGAACCTTTGAGAGTAGTGTATGGGGAGTATGACCTGCATGGTTCCATAACTTAAACATATTTATCACATCTCCTTCCTTAGCGTGTGGTGATATAACATCAAGAAAAGGAAACGTTCATTTTTTTTCTCTATGTCAATATCAATAGTGTCTGAAAATCATACCCTCATATCCTATTGACTTAGCTGAATGGAACCATAGGACAACAATAGGGTTGTTTGAGGATTAAATAAGGTAAGGACCTAATAGAATCATTAGAGCTTAAGAGCCTATCTTAGCTTACATTCCTCTTCATCACCTGTATGAACTTGGGCTGGTTCATTCACCTGCATATGTGCTTGAGTTTCCTTCTCTGTAAAATGGGCTAATAATAGTACTTAGGAATATGATGGAATCTTCATAGGAATCTTCATAGGAATATGATGTAAACTAACAAGAGCCGATGTATATCAAACAATTCAAAGAGTTCCAAGAAATTGCCTCTCTCACACAAACTGGCTGATTATGATGTCCCTCCCCATCTCTCAGTTCCTGGGTTTCCCAAACCCCATTCTTTTGTGGTCATGTCACCTCTCTTGGGAGTCATCTTGGACAGGAGCTCTTCTAAGACCAGCAGGCCGGCTCCCTCGATGGTCCCCAACATATGGACATACCGATTAGCCCAGTCATTGGAAGAAGGGCTACTTGCTCCTAGTGCTGTTCTTTATACACCGTTGTCACACAGGGACATCTCCAGCTGCCAAATTCCACCTTTTAACTTCTCTTGGGGAGACTCAGGTTGCAGACCTTATGAACCCCAGACCCCAGTGGACACATGCCAAGTTGCCCCTCCCCCCAAAGAGAGGAAAAAGCACCCCCCTCCCGCACCTCGAGGCGAGGGGTGCGAGGGGGCCATGGCACAGCATATCAATAACTCTCTTCAGAGAGGTCTCTTTTACAAGTGGGCTTAGGTGATGTGCCCTGACTTTAAGATCAGGGGCATATTTGACAACTTTTATATTGTTTTCTGCCTTTGTGGCCTCATCCAAAACTGAAGGAGGAAGAATTCAATTTTAGGATGCTACTTTAGCAGTTACTGTTGTCAGCATCCAGAATCCTGTAGAAAAACAGGCACTTGAACTGAAGGTTCATTGACTGGTTTCAGAGTGTCATGACTTACTATTCACTCAAAGCAAGTCACGTGGTTTCTCTAAGCCTTGGTTTTCTCATCTATAAATTGGGGTCAATATCCCTTCATCTGCGTAAGATCCAATGAGATAATATATGCAAAATGCTTTGTAAACCAAAAAGTACTTTTATATATAATAAAGAGATAAGTTTTTTTCTTAACTAGAGCCTTATAGTTTGTTGTCTAGTTATGTTCTACTCAATAAACATCAGTCTGTCTTTTGTGCTTTGTTGTTAGATACAATTTTTCTGAGAAAAAAAACATTTCGAATCACTTTGTATAATATAAAAAGAATAAGGAGGGCTCTGTTGGCCTCTGTGATTCATAAAATGTTTCTAATGATGTGAGGTTGCTAGCTTTTGCACATAAGAATACAGAATGCCCAGTTAAATGTGAATCTGGCAAACAATAAATAATTTTTAATATAAGTCCATCCCACATATTGTATGGGATTTTATCTGGTAACCCCACTAATAAGTACCAGTGGACTCTGAGCAGAAATCCTACCTAATTTGTCTTTATATTTCCAGATTCTGGCACAATGCCTGGCCCCTAGCAATCGCTTACTAGTTGATTCCAGAATAAAACAATATTAGAAGATGTACTTGGAAACCTGTTGGCCAGGTGACAAATTACTTTTAGCCACACTTTTGAGCTTTGGGTTTCCTCATCAGTTAAGCAAGGATAAGTGCCATCCAGATGAATGGAGGTGACATGACATGGGGTATTTGAGCAGTCTTTATAAATTGTGAAAGCAACCTACAGTGCATTACAAACTGCACAAGGAATACATTGCTGAGAATGGTATTTTCCGGGTGGCCTCAGCAACGAAGAGTAGAAAGTAAGTTTTCAAAATGTTTTGGTAACGTGTTGAGTGTGTAAATCCATTGTACAGAGAACAGTCTCTCTTGGGCTATTTCCATCCCCTACCCTTGCCCCACCCCCTCAGAAGAGCCTTCGCCCAGTGGTTAAGCTTGAATGGGTTTCTACAAGGAATTAAACAGTGCCCAGCTCCTCCTGGTTCTCCTAGCTTCCTGCATGCCCATCACTGCTCCCCTCATGTCTTGGGCTAATTTGGTGATTGTGAAGCAATCATGAAGGCTCACTGTGGAAGTTCCTGGCAACTTTCTTGAGGCATCTATTAAAAGCATGCAACACCTCCTTCAGCAAATCAACAATAAGATCCTAAACAGGAGCAAAAGCTGTTTGACTTCACCTGGTATAGCCAGGAAGCTCTGAGTTGAGGCTCGATTCTCCCTTGCTGCGCTAACATTTTCACATGCTGTTGAGGAGTGAGTGGTTTCTCAGTGTCATATGTGTTGGTGTAATTACATACACTGGCATAAATTGTTTGATGGAATTTCTCAAACTTATTTAAATTTGTTCTCAGAAATCAAAACAGTTCATTAGCGCCCAAGAATACATTTGTAATTCCTGGAAAATAATTTCTTTTGGCATTTCAAATGCGGCGTATTCAGCCATCATCCTTGAGGCCTTTCTGAATTTCAGTTCACAGATGCTTATTTAGTAAGCATCTGCCTCCTTTACTGGCTCCAGATCCACCTCATCTCTCAATGTTAGAGGCCTGGAGGCTCCGTACTGGTTCCTCTTCGGCTCTGTGTGTTAGTTGACTTCACCCAAACTTGTAGAGATTTAAAAAATCTCCCCGCTGATGATTTTCCAGCTAAGTGTTATCTTCTGAGCAACAGACTGCAATCCAGCAGCCTTTAGGACACCTCCCCCTCCACCTTGGATGTCTCATAGACTTCTCAAACTAAACACACCTGAAATGGATCACTTAGTCTTCCCATCATCCATCTCCCATATTTGTTCTTTCTCCAGCGTTCGGTAATGTCCATCCGGTTGCAAAAGCCAGAAATATAGGACTTGTTCTTAATGCTTTCCCTTTCTCATCTTCTGCCTTCTTCCCCTCTCCTGGCTTGGACTGGATAATCTGTCACCAAATCTTGCCAGGTGTCTCTTTGACCATTCTGGTCAAAGCCACCATGGCTCACCTAAAGTCTCCACTCCATTACAGTCCACTCTCCAGTTATCCCAGTGGTCCTTTTAAACTATTCATAAGGTCAGCTTTCTTCCCTGTTTAAGACCACCGAATAGCTTTAAATTATACTTAGAAAAAAAAAATCCATGAAGCTGGCCTTTTCTGCTTTATGTCACACCCATGTATTTCCCACTCATGACAGTACAGCCACCTAGGCATTTTCTGTTTCTCCAATGAACTGTGCTGTACCCTGCCACAGGACATTTGCATATGCTTCCCTTGCTGTGGAATAGCTTATCCTCCACCCAGTTCATTACTTCTTATCATCCAGATCTTTCAGCTCCTATATCACCTCCATAGCATAGAATGTACACTTAGAACCTTGTCCATATTGTTTAATGATATATCTCCAAAATCTTGCACAGAGATAGCACATACTAGATACTCAATATGTCTTGCACAATGAATGAAAAAAATAAAAAAAAGAATAAATGAATGAACTGTAGATTAGATCTGGTCCCTTTGTTATTGATTCTTGTAACATCATTCCCTTTCTTTTATCCATACTTATCCCAATTTATATTTCCTAGTAAGGTTTATTTGCTCCGTTTAATCTCTTCATCTCGACTCATGGGAACAGGGACCATGTCTGGTTTTGCTTCCCATTTTATTTTCAGGGCTTAGCGCATCCCTAGCATGTGACGGGTGCCCACTACCTTGTTGGTTGTGGTTGTCCTGCTAAATTTTGGGTCCTTATCTCACTCAGCAACTTTTGGCACAGCTGAGCCCACTGTCCCTGAAGCACACCTCCCTTCCCCTACTTCTGGACTCTGGCCCTCCTGCTTTCCCTTTGCTGGTCTCATTTTCCTCACTTTCATATGTGGGCTTCTTTCCTTCTTTTATTTTTTTTTTATTTATTTTAAAAAAAAATTTTTTTTTCAACGTTTATTTATTTTTGGGACAGAGAGAGACAGAGCATGAACGGGGGAGGGACAGAGAGAGAGGGAGACACAGAATCGGAAACAGGCTCCAGGCTCTGAGCCATCAGCCCAGAGCCCAACGCGGGGCTCGAACTCACGGACCGCGAGATCGTGACCTGGCCGAAGTCAGACGCTTAACCGACTGCGCCACCCAGGCGCCCCTCTTTCCTTCTTTTAGACCCTTAGACATTAGTGTTCCAACTGGGGTGGACTCATCCTGTGGAATACTACTTGGCAATAAGAAGGAACAAACTATTGATACACATGCCAGTGTTGGATGAATCTCCAGGGTCTTATGCTATAGGGAGGTTTTGGGGGGGACGGTGACAAAGCTGTTGCGTATCCTGACTGTGGTGGTGGCTAGACAAATCTATACATGCAATAGGATGCTTGGTGAAAGGTCTACAGGATGTCTCTGTACAATTTTTGCAGCTTCTATTTCGAACCAAAAAGTTTTTTTTAAGGTAGTATTTTCCAGGGCTCAGCCCGAGGCCTGATTTTCTCTACCTCCTGCAGCTCTCCCTGCGAGTTGTCAGCCCCTCCCATGACTGTAGTCTCTGCACCGTTGCTCTCGGCTCATCCCTCTTTTCTGGGTTCCAGTCTTGGCATCCAAGTGCATAGCAACCTGTCAGAACTATCCGTGCTGGTCGTGAGTAAACTGATGTATATGTAGTGGTAATTTCTGCGATCACAAAATGAGAAAATTCAGTTTATGGAAACATTTTACTCTTGGAGGTTCTATACAAATTAATCATCTTTCACCAAAGTCAAAATGTTTACCCTGGGGTGCTAGTCTTTCCATGTGATTTGCCCATGAACTCAACATTTTTCCAGAGATTTTGTTGCCTTTGCTTCCTTCTAGTTTCCCTGGAAATACTATGGAAATACTATGCTTCAGTTACATTTACACACACACACACATCTTTATTTATTTAAAAAAATTTATTTATTTTGAGAAAGGTAATGCTTTATTAGTTTAGCAACCCTGCTGTACTTTTAGCGGGAAGCAATCTTAATTTTCCCTTTCATTTTTCACAGTTTTGCAATGTGCCTAACAATTGCTTAAGAGAACAATTTTAGTGGAGGTCAAACATGGCTTGAACATGTGGCACATGGTTTCCCAGGGAAACAGCACATCAGCGCTTGTGGCTTCTAGCAGCATCTCCAGAACAGCACCTGGACACCAGCCACAGCAGTGTTTGCTATAGAATAGGAGACTCAACCCACCTCAGAAAAAGCACTGTGGACAAGGCGAACCATTTCATAAGATGAAGAAACATTCTTCTAGAGTGTTGCCCCTTAGCATCCTACGGTGTTTCTGAACGAAACTCACCTCTCTCAGATGGTAAATGCTATTTTACTGGGCGTTTGTCCTCCGTGTGGCTGGGTTTTATGCTCTTCAGGCTCATTACTGTTGTCACTGTGTTTATATTCTCTGTAGAAATCCTTGAGATACAGCTTAAATTACCTATTGCCAACATTTGGGTTTTACTCAAAGAATTGGCAGTTTGGAGATGAAAATTATTTTAGAGAAAATTTGTTAGATTCTGCAAAAGAGGAAAGTTTTAAAAGTTGCTTAGATTTGACTTACTTAGGTATCAGTTTGTTTGGTGCTTGAACTCTCCTTGAATTCTAATTACTGCAGTCTCTGTCTTTGACTTCTCTAGTATTTCAGTAATTATACTTAGTTGCCATTCTTTCACAACAGGCATAAGGAAAGTATAGAAAGTAAGACTTCTGTACTAGTGTCTCAGGTTTGAAGAAATAAAGGAATACGAAAGAAATTGAACAAAATGTTTCTTTTCCTATATGGTTGAATTGAGATCCTTTTCAGCGCAACTGACCTAGGACATTTGTTGTAAGCTTGTGAAGGGGAAAACAACATTAATTGTTTAAGCTGAATCTGTCCGTCCTTTTGACTCATAGACATTAACAAATACTGAATCTTACAGACTCACCATACATTGAATCCTGGTTTGTTTCTTTGTTTGTCTAAGGAAAAAAATTACAATTCTCTCTTTACCAACCCTGCCTGTGTTGGTTTAGACATCAGAGTTTTAAGTACTGTATTGGTAAATTGACAGTGTCTTTATTTAATGAATATTTTACAGTTACTTTTACTAAGAACTGCTTTATAAGTATTGTATCCAAGAATGGATAATATGATCATTTCTGTTATATCACTTCTCCGGTTCATCTGGGAGACTGTGTATTTCATTCATATTTCTGTGATGAATATCAACAAACATCAAATTAATTAGGCAGAAAGCTCAGCTAAGCCATAGTAAAGTTTTAACTAAAAAATGTTTTTTATTAAAACAAATTTTTAATGTTTATTTTTTTAATTTCTTTTTTTACATTTATTTTTGAGAGAGAGAGAGAGAGAGACAGAGCACAAGTGGAAAAGGGGCAGAGAGAGAAGGAGACACAGAATCCAAACTAGGCCCCAGGCTCTGAGCTGTCAGCACAGAGCCCGACGCGGGGCTCGAACTCACAACCGTGAGATCATGACCTTAGCCCAAGTCGGATGCTCAACTGACTGAGCCATCCTGGTGCCCCTTTAATGTTTATTGTTGAGAGAGAGGGGAGGGGCAGAGAGAGAAGGAGACACAGAATCCGAAGCGGGCTTCAGGCTCTGAGCTCTCAGCACAGAGCCCTACACGGGGCTCCAACCCACGAACTACGAGATCATGACTTGAGCCGAAGTCGGACACTTAACTGACTGAGCCACCCAGGCGCCCCAAAAATGCCTCTTTTTAAAAAGGCAGTTGAATTATTTCAAGTAGATACAGTTTCATAAACAATTAGCCAGCAAAGTTTTGCTTAGACTTGATCTAAGGAATGTATGCTCCTGCTAGCTAGCATACTCACTGTTGATATTGGAAATGAAGATGATGCTTGCAGAGGGCTCTGGCAGGTTTACTGTCCTTCCTCAGTCTATTGCGCTACTCTCCGTGTATCCACCAGATCCTTCTTTGAGGTCACAAAACTAAACCCCAATCTGGTTTATGTCCGGTTGGTCACAAAATGTAAAATACCCAAATCCCAGATAGTGGACATTTATGTTCATCCTCAAACAAGCGACAGGGCCTGAAAAGTCTCCCATTACTTCCAATCGGCAAAGCTGGAGAAAAGAGCACACTGTTTTCCAGCTGCTGATTGTACGTACAGAAGCTAGTGTTCTAAAAACCATATGTTGCAGTTGCCTTTGGATGGGCTTGAATTATAATTTGCTCGGTGTTACCATAGACCAGGGAAGAGAAGAGGGAGCATTTGAAGACTGCATTGTCACGTGGTGTATTCTCTTGCCGTTAGCTAGGAAAATCCCACCTTCACTTCCAGGGGATAAAAATCTCAGGTTTTTCTTTCTTTCTTTTAAAATGTTTATTCCTTTTTGAGACAGAGACAGCATAGCAGGGGAGGGGCAGAGAGAGAGGGAGACACAGAATCCAAAGCAGGCTCCAGGCTGAGCTGTCAGCATAGAGCCTGATCAGAGGCTTGAAATCAGGAACCGTGAGATCATGCACCACTGTTTTTTTTTCTTTCTTTCTTTCTTTCTTTCTTTCTTTCTTTCTTTCTTTCTTTCTTTCTTTCTTTCTTTCTTTCTTTCTTTCTTTCCTTCCTTCCTTCCTTCCTTCCTTCCTTCTTTCTTTCTTTCTTTCTTTCTTTCTTTCTTTTATTTCTTTCTTTTCTTTCTTTCTTTCTTTCTTTCTTTCTTTCTTTCTTTCTTTCTTTCTTTCTTTCTTTCTTTCTTTCTTTCTTTCTTTCTTCCTTCCTTCCTTCCTTCCTTCCTTCCTTCCTTCCTTCCTTCCTTCCCTCCCTCCCTCCCTCCCTCCCTCCCTCCCTCCCTCCCTCCCTCCTTTCTTTCTTTCTTTCTTTCTTTCTTTCTTTCTTTCTTTCTTTCTTTCTTTCTTTCTTTCTTTCTTTCTGTTTATTTTTGAGAGAAAGATAGACAAGCAGGGGAGGGGCAGAGAGTGAGGGGTCAGAGGATCTGAAGAGGGTACTGTGCTGTCAGCAGAGAGCCTGATGAGGGGCCCGAACTCGAGAACCGTGAGATCGTGACCTGAGCCGAAGTCAGATGCTTAACTGACTGAGCCACCCAAGTACCCCAAACCTCATATTTTACCTTAAGGTTTTTCAAAAAGAAAAGTCCTCCTCTCCTTTTTAGAATCACTACTCTAATGATGATCAATCTTTACTGTTTGGAATTCCTTCCTTAAATTGTCTTTATGTTAGCCAAAATCTTTACTGTCACATTTTGATTTTCCTTCCTAGAGAGCACATTCAGTTTGAAACTCGACCTCCATTTCTCAATCCACATATGGAATAATTCATACTTGATGATCTCTAAGTTCCATCCAGCTCTTACTGTCCTTTTAGCACTTACACCAACCTACAGAGTGGTGGTTCTTGACCTTTTGGGGGACACAGATTCTGTGTTGAGTAGCCAATTAAAGTCGCAGAACAGCTCCCCAGTGATATGTACATACACACAGTTTTTAGATATAATTTCCCAACACGTGGGGAACTCCTGAAACCCTTGGACCCTGGGTAAAGAGCCCCTGATGGAGCACATGCATCTTTTCATGTGTGAGTCCAGAATTAACTGCATTTAGGCATTACTGGTAAAGAATTAAGGCATTACTGATGCCTTATGCGTGACTGGATTCTTTAAGTCAAATGTACAAAGTTTTCCAACATTTTCCTTTCAAGTCTTGGCCATGTCATCAATCTGTTTTACTCATGTACTAATATACTAATAATAAACTCTAAATGTTACATAGAAACACTTAAGGCTAGTTTTAAATCTTCTCTCAGATCCCACCTGACATGATTTTATTACTGAAATGCAAAAAGAAAATAAATCTCATCAAAAGACAGCATCATTATTTACCCCAAGGACAAGCAGACTCTATTGTATTTAGATGGCATTGTCAAAGTGCTTTCTGTTGCCTACACATAGGGTAGGAGTTTATCTTATTTTTTGGATAAGAGAGACATTTAATTTTTGGAAAACAAATGAAATTATCATGAAATGGCAGGCAGTGTATGCCAGATTTCCTACTACGTTGCTTGGCTGACTTCTCTTGGACTCCTGCTTAATATCACTTCCCCAGGAAGAGTTGTCTGAGCCTCATGCCTGGTTAAATGCCCCAGTCACTGCTCATGCAGACCCACTCTACCTCTCCTATTACAATTATCTGTGCTTATCTGTACTTATCTGTATTATTGCAATTGCCCATCGGGGTCTACATTTCCCTAAAGATTTTCAATTCTGTGAGGGCAGTGACTTGCTCGTTCACAGTTATTTTCCCAGCACCTAAATGGTTCCTAGATGTGCAGCATATTGAGTAAATGTTTGTCGAGATAATGGATGAACAAAGCATAACTCGTTGGATATAAGATATCTCTGATTAGGTAGCTCTGTCATTTTTTATTTTATTTTAATTTTTTTAATTTTTTTTAAAAATTTTTTTAACGTTTATTTATTTTTGAGACAGAGAGAGACAGAGCATGAACGGGGGAGGGTCACAGAGAGAAGGAGACACAGGATCCGAAACAGGCTCCAGGCTCTGAGCTGTCAGCACAGAGCCCGACGCGGGGCTCGAACCCACGGACCGTAAGATCATGACCTGAGCCGAAGTCGGATGCTTAACCGACTGAGCCACCCAGGTGCCCCTATTTTTTTTTTTTTTTTAAGAATAAGTGCTCAGGTAGATGAGCTCAGATTTTCAATACAGGATTTCTCTGCCTGGAAGTCTGACCTATAAATCAGAAAGCTGAAGATCAATCAAATTATCTGATTTAATACTGATGTTGTTCTCATAAACCATAGAAAACCACATTTTCTTGGTGTTCAATGCAATGGCTGTGGCTCTGGTTGTGAGTGAAAGAGAGGGTAAAGGGAAGAGAGAAAAGGGGGCTAAGTGTTAGCCAGCTATGGCCAGGAGAGGAGTGGAGAAGGCTGACCTACAATGGCGGGAGATTAAGCAAAAGGGAACCTTGTTCTTATCCAAGATGAGGGTGGAGTTGTGCATGAGGGGTAGGAGGGCCTGGGACCTATGGACAAGGAGGAGAGGCAGGGAAACAAGGATGGTCCAAAGCAGCAAGTCAAGGGAACTAGATTCAAAATGAACAGCAAATGGCAGCGTACGCAGGAGAGCACTGGAGCCTGGGAAGTCCCCGGAACCAGTGATGCTCAGGGCGTCTCTTCTGCATGGACGCAACCATCCCACCTGATTCGTCCACTTCTTCAGAAGGTTGATCTTCCCAGAATGCTTAACTCTGTTAGTCTTCTCTGAGAGGACTTGGCAGTTTTCACTAAGAGGGGCAAGATTCTTCTTGGTGTGCTTTTCCCAGGGGGAGTATATACGTTCAGTGATCGAACGTTTGAGTTCAAACTTTTGAGTGTAACCCAACTATACTTTTTTTTTTTTTAATTTTTTTTTCCAACGTTTTTAATTTATTTTTGGGACAGAGAGAGACAGAGCATGAACGGGGGAGGGGCAGAGAGAGGGGGAGACACAGAATCGGAAACAGGCTCCAGGCTCCGAGCCATCAGCCCAGAGCCTGACGCGGGGCTCGAACTCACGGACCGCGAGATCGTGACCTGGCTGAAGTCGGACGCTTAACCGACTGCGCCACCCAGGCGCCCCCCAACTATACTTTTAATCATCAGAACTTGATATGTCAAACTTTGTAGCATATTTGACATCAAACCAGCATATCTGCAGTTTTTAATTTCCCCTTCATAATTCTGTAAAATTATTTTCTCACCACCATAATAAGAGGGTACATGGTATGAGAACCCTCTGGGTTGATGCTCTGAGTAGATTAAGAGAAATACTCTTAACATAAGAGAATAGGTACAGAGTTACAGTTTGGGAAGATGAAAAAAATTTGGAAACGGATGGTAGTGATGCTTGAACAACAATATCACTATACTTAATGCCACTAAACATTACCCTTATAAATGGTTATAATGATAAATTCATTGGTATCCCACAATAAAAATATAAGAGAATAGCAATCAATGAGTTTGACATAAAGGAATAATAGTTATTTCTGTTTCATACATAGAAAATCAAGAGAGAGAATGACGAAAGAAACATCCAGGAAGAGATGATTAGTCAGGAGTTAAACTGGCCTCTAAGCCCTGGGAATCCTAATTTCGGGTACAATGTTCTTTTCAGGCACAACTCCAGGTTCAACCCTATCCCTTTGGTATGCATAACTGAGATTTCAAGAGCCTCGTAATATTGTTCTATAAAAATGATCAGTTTCACAATGTGTACAGGCAATTTTAAAACCATGCCCTTTGATAAAACATGAGTTTAATAAATTTGTCATCTATCTTATTCAATTTTTTCTGGAAAGTTCACTCTTTAAAGCAGCATTTAACACTGCAATGTATGAGCTACTTTAATATTTTAGAAGAAAGTCAGTTTCTGTTTCTTATTCTTTCAGGGATTCTCACTTAGATCTTTTACTCTAGGGAAAGTTCCAAATGCATTGATATTTCCTGAAAAATATCGTGCCCTGTGTCTAGGTATAAATCTGAAAATCCCTTCCTTAGAAGAAACACAGGATTATTTCTCAGTTGTCATGGTGATGCTTGGGGAAGATTACTTTTTAAGGAGGTGAGAGGGAAGGACCATATTGGGTTGCATAAGCAAAGTCTATGATTTTAACTTGTACTTAGCTAGAAACAGTGCTAGTTGGTATTAAGTCACAAGGTCTTCATAAAATTTAAATTTTTTACACTAAAATTTCCCATAGAGTGTCTAGTCCCACTTTCTCATTTTATAAATGAGAACACCCCAATCTAGGAAGGTTGAATGACTTCCCAAGGTCTTCATGTTGCCTTACAAAACTTTCTTATGCATTTATTTAGAACAGAAAGCAAGTTCTCAAATGGCTGATACACCACAGAGAAGCCATTATGGGGAACTTTCTGTTTGGAAATTGGCCACCACCCCCATTTTCACCCTCAGAAAGAGAGAGCTCATATGCCATTTTCCTCTGCTGTTTCCTTACCTCTTTATTAAAATGATTGCCTGAGGTAGAATTGCGCCTCTCTCTCTCTCTCTCTCTCTCTCACACACACACACACACACACACACCTATTTATAACTCCATTTACTTCCCATTTCTTTTTCACCTTTTCTTAGAGTTATTATAAAAATCTCTGTTGTTTGTTCAGTTTCTCTCTCATGCATCCCGTTTTTCCCTCTAGTTGCCTATTTCTTGGGAAATAACAACTGCATTCTTGAAACCCCACCATTTGTGAGCTAAAAGAAATGTTTGTCATGTTGATAAGGAATTTGATAGCTGTATTGAAGAAGGAAGTCCTAAGGTTTGATGGGAAATTAAACAGAATCAAGATTCAGGGCATCCACACGGAGAGCTTTTGGGAAACACACAGAAATTTCCCTCAGGATCCCCTCCAATCATTATTTACAACTTCTTCCTCTTCCTTAAATTAAATCTATGTTTCCTCAACTGCAAATGTTCTAGATAAATATAAAACTGCTTTTAGTCAATGTTGTCTTGTTTTGCTTAATGACTGTGCTTCCTCACTGCAAATGTACAGTATTTTAAAAACATTATGCATTAAATGGGATTTTAGTACCAATATTCGGTCAAACCACAATTTATAACTTTGTTTATGTGGGGAAATGCATTTAGAGTTGGGAAAAACTCCAGTTTATAAGTCAAATTTTGCCTATGATATATGCTTTGAGCTTAAGTAAAATTCAATCAGTACATTAAAAAAACATTTTTTTAATGTTTATTTATTTTTGATAGACATACAGAGACAGAGCACAAGCAGGGGAGGGGCAGAGAGAGAGAGACACACACACACACACACACACACACACACAGAATCCAAAGCACACTCCAGGCTCCGAGCTGTCAGCACAGAGCCCAACGTGGGGCTCGAGCCCACGAACCTTGAGATCATGATCTGAGCCTAAGTCAGACACTCAACTGACTGAGCCACCCAGGCGACCTAGTACATATTTTTTGAGAGCCCTTCTGGGTGAAAGTCACCATTCCAGGTGCTATGATGTTCTGCAAATAAAATAACAACAAGGTACATTATCTCAGCTAATTCTTACAACATCCCTACTAGGGAGATATCACTCTCCTTGTCAGTGAAGAAACTGAAGCTTAGAGAGGAAAGAGCACAACATGGTGAGAAGCAGAGCTGATATTCCATCCTGGGTCATCTGACTTCCGAATCTGTGCTGTAGTGCAGAAATTACACTCTAAGGAGACTATGCTGGGAGCCATGCTGGACCTTAGAAAATCCTTGGAAGCTTTGCTGTCAGCAGCTTCCAGAAAAAGAATTCGTGTTAAATCTCAGATGGGAACAAGTTTCCTCTGAGTGTTGCTATATAGAAATGCCTCTTAGTGAATGTGATTCCAAGTTACTGGGGTATCAGAAAGTGTCATTGGAACAACTGAGACTCTGAAGGACAGAGAGACTTGGAGCTTGTAACTCTATTGGTGAGGAGAGAAGGGGATGCAGGGAGAGTCATAAACAGCCATCTTCTCGGGGGAGTGTATGACAGGCTCTCCTTTTGTCCCTCAACAAGACTTTGTAGGTATCAAGCCTCACATATTTCACTTTTGTTCTAAACCCCTGATGGAACCAGATACATAATATTTTATATAATTACTCTATTAAGATTGGCCAGAAATCCTGGAGAGCTGATTCTGTTCTATGCACCTGCTGATCTGACCAGCTCAGCATGTCTGTTAATGGTTTTCATCCAGAAGATAGAAACAGAGACACAAAAGCAATCCTGTCCTTGCTGTCCAGATCTTAAATACGATAGCTCCTTAGAGTCAACTGCACCTGGCATTCATGAGAGATCTAAAGGCAATTGCCAGTGCAGTTTCTATATCGTGCTCACATTTCAAAGATGCAAATATAAGGAAACCCTTTTGGGGTTAGAAGCAAAACCAGCTGAAGCTTATTTTGGAAAAGACACCTGAATTGGCGTTTTAGTTGGGGGCATGGCCAAGATGGAGTAGGCGGGGCAGTAGACTCCCCACCAAGGTAGGCTGGGGACAGGGCTGAGCCTCAGGTGGGTCTTCTGTTCCCCACTCTCCCCTGCACAGCTCCTTCCCCCAAAGGCTCTATGGCAGCCACAGGAGGGTGGAGACTGGGAAGGACCTCAGTGGCTGTTCACTTGGACAGGACATCACAGGACTCAGGTGCCAATTTCTGCTGCGAGTCTCAATCTTCTTCACAACCACGGCCTTGGTGGAGCTGACGTGCCTGAAGGAATTCAAGCCCCCACCAGAGCCTAAGCTGGACTGGAAGGAGCCCAGACTGTAGTGGATGCCAGGGCCGGTGAGACCCTGTGTGCAGAGCTCAGGCCACCTGAGTACCCTTGGTGGTCCCATTAGGGATATACATGTTCTGTGTCCCAGACTCCAGCAGCTTCGGTAGGTGGCGATCTCGCTGTCCAGGACCAGCCTGACGTTCACGTGTTCCCGGTACTCTCGCAGCCCATCACGACAGCTTCCTGAATCACCTGCTTCCTGACGCTTCCCAGCAATCAGCAAGGGCAGCCTCCACCAAAGCCCTCTGGCCTTTGAGGCCCTGGATCTTAGCCAGGAGTCGGCTGATGTTCTGGCTCATCTAGGAAATCTCCATCTTCGTGCTTCCCAGACAACGTCTGCGTTCCTACTACTTGATCTGGTACAGCCTTCAATCTCGGCCCGTGACAGCTGGCAATCTCCTCGTACTGAGCCTTCACCTGGTGATGATGCCGTCTGGTCCAGGGAGCAGCAGCTGTCCCCGGGGAGGACCGTGGAGATGTTGGAGAGCTGTGGCCGTAGCTCTCGGCTCTCCTCTTCACACTGCAACCTGGGGAAGGCCATCTGGTGGGCCAGCCCCTCCGGGCCGACTCCAGCTCTGTCTCGTTCGTGCAAGCTTCATCCACAGCCTTCTTGACGACAAATGCATTCCCCATCTCTGCACGCTCTTTGATCTCTTCCTTGTATTTATTCTGAAGTCCTCCGCCAGCCCCTGCGTATTGCCAAGCACCGCCTCCAGCTTCAGCTTCTCCTGGACCACGGTGTCCGGCTGCCAACAAAGCTTGTTGTTGTAGCTCCTGAGCACATTGTTCTTGTTGCTTTGAGCTGTTTTCTGCTGCAGGAGACAGCTGTGATGCCCACCCCCCCACCAAGCCCCCAGACCCGCTATATGCCCAGACCATACTCATGCTGGTGTCCAGGCCACCCCAGAAGCTGCTGCCCACTCAGGAGAAAGCCTAGAAGCAGATTTGGCACAACACACACTTGTATGAGAAGCTGCTGAAGGCCCCGGGGGGGCAGAGGTGGATCCCATGTGGGACTTCTGGGTCACTCTGATGGACATGGTGGAGGCTGGAGCCAACATGAGTAGGCTGGACCAGAGAGACCAAAAGGAGCCGAGAAGCTGCATCTAGGTGGGGGGGAGGGAGTCTTGAGGTATCTGGAGTTTATTGACTTCCCTGCTAAAAACCAGTTTCACAAGTAGTTATTGGATAGTTAGCGTGTGCCTAACATCCTTTGGTAGAGGAATAAGAGACTCAAAACAAGTAAAAGTTAATTCTTATCCTCAATTAGGGCCTTTCTAAATCTTGCCAGTTTATTCATTTAGTCGTGAAACGTATGTTTGTTAAGCACATTTCAGGTGATAAGACATATACACATTAAAGTTACTGAACACAGGCATGATTAGGTGCCCCTAAGTTTCTCCGTAAGGGCCAGGCAACTCCACAAATGTTCATGAAAAGCTACTGAGTGCCAGGCCCAGGGACACAGAAATAGCCCAGATAGAGCCCATACTAGTAAAAAGCTAACAGGCAGGGGGCAAAATGAGTAGACCAGAAATTGCCTTACAGTATGGCGTAATTAGGTAAGTGGAACAGGCACAGAAAGCAAATGGTCACGGAATGCCACTGAGGGTGCGCAGAGTTTCAATGGAGTCTTGAAGCTCAAATACGAGTTCACAGAACGCAGGCCCAGGGCTTGGATGGGGAGAAGTGGTCAACGGCTTGGCTGGAGTAAAAGGCAAGCTTGTACTTGCTTGTGACAGTCTCAGGGGTCACAGGCCCATTCTCTCCAACTGCTCCATGAATTGCGGGGGGCCCCCAAACTTTGATCTCTGCCTTCTCTCCTCAGTGGTGCCTCAGGGCTCTGCTCAGACTCCCCTTTGTGCTCCAAGGGGAGGAAACTGTCCCCAAGGAAAAGCTGGAGATCAAGGGGCTGACCTTAGGACCTTTCTTAGAGATTGCAATCTCATGCCACCTGTTGGCCAGTGCCTAGAAACAGTTGCCTCATACGGTCTGTCAAGTTGTATTTTATTTGCAGTGGAAGGGAGGATTAGTCCTGTACAAGCTACTTCATCATAGCTAGAACTTTCTCGTACCTTGAATAACCCTTCACTCAGCCCTGATGCTGAATCCTTGCAATTTTCTCAAACCTCTGCCTCCTTTTTCCTCTTCTTTCCACTTCCTTCATCTCCTCTCTCTCTACAAAAACTGCTTCATAAGTCACTTGTGACATCCCTGATAGCCATAGTTAGTGGGCATTTCTTCCACCTTCAGTCTCCCTGACCTCTTGGTAGTATGGAAATGGTTAATGGCATCTCCTTTTATAAACTCTCTTGTCTTGAATTCTTACCTCTGTGACTCTGCTTCTGCCTCTGACCTTCCTTCATTTTGTTTGCTGGCCTCAGTCTCTCCACCACCTGATAGAGTCCCCAGGACTCTTCCCCGGAGTGTTCATCCTGGATCCTCTGGGCATCTGCTCTGTGTTCATAGCTTTAGATGATTAATTTCTCGTCCTGCCTTCCTCTGTCTCTTTTATGTTAATGATTCCACTCTGTGTGACCAGTCCTGTCTTCTTCATCTGAAGCGTTTGCCCTATTAAGTGTTGTTCCTACTTCTGGAATCTTGCAGTTTCTCAGACCCTCCAGGCTCAGGTTCCTCAAGATCCTGATGTTAATTAAGCCCAAGATTTGTCAGCATATCGGTGTTTTCCTTGTTAGGTTATAATTCATCTGTTTCCCAGTCTGTTTGCCCCAGTATATTCTGAACCACAGCAGAGAGACTTGGTCTTCATCCTCTTCGAAGCCCATATAGCCTAGTTTAACGTCTGGCACACAGGACACCCCTCAGTAAGAGTGAATGAATGAATGAATGAATGAGAGTTGCCAGATCTCCTCTAGCCAAAACAAGGGGCCGGGAAAATTAGTCTCTGGGCTATAGGTGTGTGGGTCAAGGTTTACCCGGAGTTTTCTCCCTGATAGCAGATAACTTCCATCCTCACATGACAGCTGCTCTGTGCAACCCTGGGGATTGGGAGCATGTGGCAGTCAGTTATGCAAGAAATAGCCAAAGGAGAGCATAATGTGGGGAATTTTAGGGGTCAGGATGGCAAGAGGATCTAGATTTAAGGAATGTTTAGAGGGTGATGCCAACAGGACCCTTTAACGTATTTTAGGGCTATGCGGTAAATTTAAGTCATCTTCCAGACCATGGAAGTATCTTCCAGTCCATTAGATAAATTTAGGATTGCAAGAGGAGAGCGTGTCTAACAGACTGCAAGAGCTGCCTCTGCAAGAGAATTTTTAAGTCTATTATGCTCAGCCATCAGTACCAGTGCAGTACGCATTCCAGTACTTTCCTAGCTGCTCTGATTTGCCTCCCATGGGTGAATACAGTACTCCCAGAGGATCATTTACTCTCATTTGCTTACCAGAGAAACAAAGCAAACACTTTAATATTTATTCCTCATCTCCGGCCAAGAAATGGCTTTGATAGTAAGGGTTTTGATTGAACATTTGAAATGACCGTGGGGGGCAGGGAGGCAATTAACATGCCAAATCAGTTCCCCTGAATTCTGGGTAGGAAGGTTTCAGGAAGCGTAAAGAAAATTTCACGTCTTCTCCTATTAGATTACAGCACCGTGCATGACTTTTATGAATCTTTTGCACTGTGAATAAGGGATTATCTTTCTTGTAACAAGACTACCCTGAATTACCTGGCTCTGTCATCTTCCCTCCATCCTTCCTGCCACTCTCATTTCCATCAAGCCCAGGATTTGTCACTATACCGGGGCTTTGCATGTTGGGTTATAATTCACCTGTTTTCTGGTCTCTTTGCCCCAGTGTACTGTGAACTAAGGCAGAGAGACTTGATCTTGTCCCTCCATCCATCCATCCGCATAAAGTGTCCATCCCCATCCTCTACATAACAGATTTGGAATGGTTTGTCTACTCCTTAACATCACATTTCTTTATTTGCACAATCTGTGTAGAAAATAATGCCTTTCTCTTTGCACTTGTGTGCTGCCAACACTTCCTCCTTGTGCTTTCTCAGCTTCCACGCCTGTCTCAGGAAAGGCCAATCCCTTTGCCCCTGCTATTCCACCAACAGTATTCTTTCCACAGTCAACAATGACTAAAGCCAAACTTTGTGCCATGGCCTTCTCCTCCCACTCTTTCTCTGGCTTCCATATTGTTGCATCCTCCTGTTTCTTCCCCTCACTTTTTTGGCTGCTTTATTTTTTATAGGTTCATACCCCTTTAATTCTTGGTTTTCTTGCGTCTCAGCCCTGGTTATCTGTGTTTCTCAGTTAGCCTTCTCTCTCTGGATGATCTCATTCCTGCCTATATGAGTTTACTAGTGCTGCCATAACGAAGTACCACCAATTTGGTGGCTTATAACAGAAATTTATTGTCTCATTGTTCTAGAAGCTAGAAATCTGAGATCACAGTGTTAGGATGGTTTCTTCCTTCTGGGGCCAGTGAGAGGGAATCTATTCTATGCTTCTTGCCTAGTCGCTAGTGATATATTGATGACCCTTGGCATTCTTTGACTCCTAGAAACAACACCTCAGTATCTGGCTTCATCTTGCATAGCGTTTTCCCTGTTTGTATGTCTGTGGCCAAATTTCCCCTTTTTATAAGGACACCAGGCCTATGGAATTAGGGCCCACCCTCAGGACCTCATTTTAATTTGGTTACCTCTATAAAGATCCTGTCTCCAAATAAGGTCACGTTCTGCTCTACTGGGGATTAGGACTTCAATATGTGAACTGAGGTGGGGTAGGATATATTCAACCCATAACATCTCCTATAGCTTCAATAACTTGTCCATATACTGATGACTCTCCAGTCTATGTCTCCATCCCGAAAATGTCTTCTGGACTCTGGACTTGTGTGTTAGTTGCCCACCATCCATCTCCCTTGAATGATTTTCATGCACCTTACACTTAACATGTCTAAGAATGGTGTCTTATCAATTCAGTTGTCCTGAACAGAAACTGATACTTATTCTTGACTACTCCTTCACCCTCATTCCTACAACCATGCCCAATCATTTACCAAATTATGGCAGTGCTGTGGCTCTCAAATCAACCCCCTCTTTGACCTCACTGCTACCACCTCTGCAAGGCCACTATTATCTCTCCTCCAGACCACTCCAGTGGTTTCCTAACAAGTCATTCTATCTCTGGTGTTACTCCCTCTCAAGCCATTCTCCACATTGCAGAGCACTCTTTGAAAAACCCAAATCTGATCACTCCATTTCCCTGCTTAGGTCATCAGTGGTAGCGAGTGCCCTTGGAAGTAGACATTGGACCCAGACAGCTGATTGTAGGCCTTGAGCTGGACATTGAAGGAACAGTAGAATCTAGGTGAGTGAGGAAGAGGTTTGTATGAATGTGGAGCTTGGACTTAACCTTGCAGGTTTAGATTCAAGGCCGTGTCAGTGCACCCACCTGCTAGGTATGGACACCCATAACAATTGTGAAAATAACCTGATGCTGACCATGTAGCTTTTCCCATATCCCCCGGGGCGGAAGCTTGCAAAGTGTTGTGTTTAGATTGTGGCCTAAATCACAGTGGAGCTGCCTAAGCAGCTGCCTCTGCCAGTTCCTGACTTGTCCTCCTCCCTAGTGACAAATGTATATGCTAACAGCATTAGCTGTACCCTGGCATGCTCTTCTACCCATTTCTTTCTTTCTGCTCATGCATAAGGCATAAATATTTTGTGAACTGATCCATAAGCTTCTGGTTTAAAAGGCAAGTCCCATGGGGCGCCTGGGTGGCTCAGTCGGTTAAGCGGCCGACTTCAGCTCAGGTCATGATCTCGCAGTCCCTGAGTTCGGGCCCCGCATTGGGCTCTGTGCTGATGGCTCAAAGTCTGGAGCCTGTTTCGGATTCTGTGTCTCCCTCTCTTTGGTCCTCCCCTATTCATGCTCTGTCTCTCTCTGTCTCAAAAATAAATAAACGTTAAAAAAAAAAATTAAAAAAAAAAAAGGCAAGTCCCAAATGAGAAGATACTGGTGGACCATTGGCAGTTGCAAGGGACTGAGCCATCCCTTGGCTCTGGGATGAAAAGCTGGCTTGTCCACCCATTCAGAATTCAGTGCTGTTTATAGAAATTACTGTGTAATTGGCTTTTCCCCTCTTAGAACATAAGAAAATGAGAGTAAGCATCATGCCTTCTTGTCTTCCTTGCACTTAGCAGAGGGCCAGACACATAGTAGGCACCAATAACTTCTTAATTAATGGGTTATCACACAGGTCAACAGCCACAGGTCTTTTGGGTTATCCTGAAGTGTTTTTTGACTACAATCAATTATGAGACCGCCTTGTGAATGCTTTGTCTAATGCATCAATTATGAAATTCACCAGGGCCATTTGGAAGGAAAAGTATATTCCAGGAGAACCTACCAGGAAGGAATTTGTAAGTAAAAGGTTTCTACAGTCAGGGCATATTTTTCAAGATTTTCAGGGCAATAGTGACATTGCTGGAGGGGGAGGGTGGTTAGTTCCCTTCATGTGTACATGCACGTGGGTAAATACTCCAGTTCAAATTACAAGCAAAGGAAGACTTTAGGGGAAGAAGAGACAAAGGCTCAACTCCAAGAAAGTCAACATGAAGGCTTAATGAAAAGCAAACAAGATCATTCAAGGAAGCAAGCTCAACATAAAAATCCAGACTTAGAAAACAAACTAGAATCAGTTACTTATTTTAACAAGAAGTTATTATTTCAAGCATAAACACTCCCACCCGCAGCTGAAATATGATTAATGTAAAATTAATCAATTCATGTAAAATATGATTAATACCATTACATTATCTGTGTATGCTTTAGGAATAGTGTGTATGGTATTATAAAAAGAAAATAGTTGTATAGTCTTAATGACAGTGTCTTACCAACTGAGACACAGGGGTGGGTATTCAAAGGCACAATTTCCAGGACTGCATTTAATACTCCAGAGTAACCAAGCTGTAGATTTATACCAGACCAGGTATGTGGCACAGCATTCTCTTAATTTCTCTTGCTTCAATTTATTGAGCTGGTCTCTGTGGGAAATATTCTAAAGTTGATCCTAAATGTCTTTCGGTTTTTCTGGCTTAAAGTGAATATTTCAGAACCATCAGGACAGGCCTTTTTACTGTATGGTCAATGAATCTCTGCCTGCTGTTTGGCATCACAGAGCCTTGAGTGACATGGGAGAGAAGTGGGGTTGGTGATCATAGAGATTCTCCCTCTCCACCTTCACCTAGGAATCAGCCATCTCTCTTCCAGGGGAAAACTTGTGCCCAGGTGTTCAGCAAAGGTAACGGCCACCTGTACCCCCTCAAGAATGTCTGCCATTGGGTTCGTGTAGCTTAGCTGGCAAGAATTCCAAAACACCTTTCTAAATCTTCCTAAATCTTTCAGTGGGCCCCTCCCTGAGAACAGAGTGTGTTACTCGTAGGGCCACAATACAAGAAAAGTAGCAAGTAAGGACATTAGAGAAAAGGGGAAAGGACATGAGAAGAGGCCACCAGGGAGTTGGGTGCACATGAAAGTCCTAGAGAGTTGGTCTTAGAGCTCTTGACTGGGAGCCTCCAAAGCTGTTATGGCTGGTTAGCAAAAGGGAGATTTAGTGGATGGACTGGGGAAGGGAGACTCACAGAACCTTGGAAAATGTGCAGGAACTGAGGGCCTTCACAGCCGAGCAGCCGAGACATCCTCCAGGATACTGCTGTTGCCATCACAACCCAACACCTGGCTGCCACTGTTGCTCATGAAACTTTAACCACCTGGTTTCTTGAGATTTATAGTTTTGGATACAGGGCTTTGATGGAGTGAAACCCAGTCATGCCTGCCCCCCATTGTCAGGGGTAGGGAGAGCATTATGCTTCCTAAAGAGCTTCATTTGAGGGTGGCTTGGTCAGTTGAGCATTCAAATCTTGATTTTGGCTAAGGCCATGATCCCAGGGCCATGGGATTGGGCCCTGTGCTGAGCATGGAGCCTCCTTAAGAGTCTCTCTCTCTTCCTCTCCTCTCCTCTCCTCTCCTCTCCTCTCCTCTCCTCTCCTCACCCCTCCCCTCCCCTCCCCTCCCCTCCCCTCCCCTCCCCTCCCTTCCCTCCCCTCCCCTCCCTTCCCTCCCTTCCCCTCCCCTCCCTCTCTCTCTTCCCCCCCGCCTCTCTCCCCTTGTGCTCTCTCTAAAATAATAATAATAATAATAATAATAATAATAATAATAGTAAATAATTTTTAAAAAGCCTCTTTTGGCTTCCATTGTGGGATATGGGACAATTTCCCAGCAAGACTTATGTAGTTGGGGGGGAAGTTCCCCCTAAATGGGAAGGGGGTTGAGTGCTGAGCAGTTAAAAGCAGGACAGAGGCCTAAGGTAATCACATTAAAAAAACATTCAAGGAGTTGTTAATGGGGCTTAGAGATTTTTAATAAAATTGTTATTTGTTCTTTTGCAGTGAAAAACACGTTCTATCATCTGGGAAATTATTTAAGACTGAGACTATCATCAAAAAAAATGTTAAAGGAAATTTTATACTATTTCTGCTGATTCATATCTAGGATCAGCCAAATAGATTTGAAATTCTTTCTTAGGTACATTGGGAATACTTAAAAATCCATTTCAGATTTCTATGAATGTTCAGCAAAAATCGTCAAGGTCAACCTATAATCTAACTCTCCAGATGACAGAAGGTGTATGGAGTAACAAGACTGAGTAGTCAGAGGCTGAGTATGGGCAAGATAAGAGGTAGCTGGAATTAGGAAAACAACTGTAGACTTAATAAAACATGGGCATGATTTGGAGCCATAGTTGAGGGAAGGGTGACAACTTTGAGCAGCAGTGAGGAAATAAATGCTTGATACTGGATGGAGACATGGGTCCAGAAATGATCTAAACAAGCAAGTGTTAAGGATCATATGTTCTTTGGGAGAAGGGAGCCAGGAGAAATGCATGTTAATCCCAAAATCTTCTTTAGAGTACAAATCCAGAACATGTGCTTCACAAATATATGGGTTGCCTAAGTAGAATGGAGCCCCTCTGGCAGACATAGACCTGGGGTAAGGGGTGCTCTGGTTGCATCACACAAGGGTTCAGTCATGACCATGAAGAATAAGTATGACCAGTTTCCAAGCACAAGAAACTATGATTATTGGTGTTCTTTCGACTTTCACCATGTGAATGCCTGTATTTTAGCAGGGGAAAAAGGGTCCTACTGCAATACACATTTCTAAAGGGGAAATCCTGTCTCTCTTTAAAGAGCATGTTTTTGCTCGAACAACTTCCATTAGATGTCTTTCTTCCAGGTTCTATTTGTTCTGTGCATCTTGCCCTCTTCTCCCAAATTTGCCTTTGTGAGACTCTGCTTCCAACCCATCATCCCTCTTCAAAATGCCTCTTTTGCTCTCAACAACTAAAAAGGCGAAATCTCCACTTTCCTTTGTTGGAAGCTGTTCCAGGCTCTCTTCCTATATAAACCCTGCCCTGCTCTGGGATCTGCTGGAACCCATCATCCTCTGCTAAGTATTCTGTAACTGTCCAGGCTGAAATTGATCTCTCTGCTCTCTGAACAGTAATTGTCCTTATTTTCTGTACGATGGAACTATTTCCCCTACATACAGAAAGAGCTCAACAGTGCTGAGTAGCTGAAATGGAAAGGGCAACAGAGCGTATTGGAAAGAATATGGACTTTGGAACTGGACTCGACTTTTTAAACCCTTACTTGGGCTGTTGAAGGTTCACTTTCCTTCTCTGTAAAATAAGAATAGTAAAGTCCACCCCACAGTGTTGTGTTGTTTAGAGATCATATATGTAAAGCTCTTGGCACATGGTAGGTGTTAAATAAGTGTGAGACGCTTTTATTTTTACATTGTAAAAACAGGGAGAAGTGACAGATTTTTTTAGTTTTAAAGTTAGTTATAGATAGAGAAATCTTATTCCAGATAGAATAAATTAATACTGTTTTAGGAACAAGATGTGTATAGCATAAATATAGCAATTATTAGTCCTTTCTTCTAATTACACATTTTAGGTAAATAAAAACTAATTAGGTTTTAAAAGATTTTTTAATTTTTTTATTTAAAAAATTTTTTAATGTTTATTTATTTTTGAGAGAGAGACACAGAGCACAAGCAGGGGGAGGGGCAGAGAGAGAGGAAGACACAGAAACCAAAGCAGGCTCCAGGCTCTGAGCTGTCAGCACAGAGCCCGATGCAGGGCTTGAACTCACCGACCATGAGATCATGACCTGAGCTACAGTCAGACGCTTAACCGACTGGGCCACCCAGGCTCCCCTAAAAGGTCACTTTAATATGCCTATATAGGTACCCAGATATTTCATATTTACGTCTTGAATAAGATGAGATGGTTAGCAAGAAGATAATTAGCAAGTCTTGAAAAAAATTTGGTACAAAAAATACAGATAATAATATAACCAACAACTAGGTTATTTTAAAAGATACTTCTCTGTGAAATGAATCAAGTGTTCAGAGCTACATAGAGTGAATAATACTAGTAAGTAAAACAGTGTTGTGCAGGAGACCTTGGGCTTTAAAGAGTAAGGCAGTGCAGAATTGAAACAGAAAGTTGGTATATTGCTTGTGTATTAACCATCCACCCTGCTGACCCCTTTCAATAATCCTAGGGTTAAGTGTTTACCTAATAAGTGAGTAACTTTTTTGCAAATTCCTATATAGACTTCAATGAAAACTCAACCAATACTGATGAGAATAAATATTCCCTCACTACAAGGAATATTTTCTGCCATTGTAATTTGATGGAACATGAGTTTAAAAAAATAAGCTGAAATATGGCTTTTTACATAACCTTTTGTTGAATTGTTGGTATCTTACCTGTTTTTATAAGACAAAATGTCAAAGTGATTGTTGTAACTTCCAACCAACTCCAAGTCAAAATTCAGGATTGCATTTCTGTCTTCGGTGTTTCTTCAGTGATTGTAACATCTTGGCAGGAAAGATCATGCATATTTAAAAGAAACACACTTATAAAAGATTATTTGAAAATAGTCAAAGCTAGTTTTATGCTTAAAGTATGACTTTCAAGAGACTGGTTGGAAGAATCATCAAAGAAGAATCATTCATCAAAGAAGCTGAAAGCTAGGAGAACTTGTGGTCTAGGCCCTGATTCTGTGATTATAATATTATTGTAGAAACATGGTATATAGATACCTTTGCCCCTCCAGATTCTTTTTCTACCTGCCCCACAACCTTTCTCTACTTCTCTTTCTTTGTGGCAGTTGAAATGTACGGACTACGGAAATAGGCTGTCTTGTCCTCTGGCCTTGGTTTACTGATCAAGGGGGGTCCCTAAGAGATATCAAAGGAAAGGACTATTTTCAGGAACTCCCAGCTGGATGCCTACCTTAATGAAAAGTCATAATCATCTCAGGCAAGCCTCTCCTTCCAGATTTTTCCAATCACTCCCTCTCCTTGTCCCTTCAGGCCTAAGTATAGTAAGAGGGAGCCTTCGTTACACCTGGGTACTTCCCTCCCCTCTGTGGTATCACATACAGTGGTTCTCAAAATTTTAACTTGCATTGGAATCACCTGGAGGGCTCCTTAAATCACAGGTTACCCCCACTGCAGTTTCTAATTTAATAGTCTGAAGTGGCTGCTGAGAAGTTGCATTTAAAAAATCTTTTTTGAAGTTTATATTTGAGAGACAGAGCATGAGCGGGGGAGGGGTAGAGAGACAGGGAGACACAAAATCCAAAGAAGGCTCCGTCCTACAGCATGATGGATGGCTCGAACCCACGAATCGCAAGATCATGACCCGAGTCAAAGTCAGACAGTTAACCCATTGAACCACCCAGGTGCCCTAAGAATTTGCATTGCTAACAAGCTCCCAGGTGATGCTGCAGTGGGCGGCTTAGGGAACCATATAGCCTTATAGCCCTAAACCTTGACCACCTTTCTAATAAAGTATCCTAATTTTGAGTTTGCTCTCCCTTCCTTCTGAAAGCTTGACCAATATAAATGGGTATAAAAAATTAGCTGAAAATCGACAAAGTTTGTTGGTTAAACATGATTTGCAGGTGCTTGCTTGAAATATCTTGAAATCAAAGGAGAGAAAGCTACAGGGATTTAGGAGATTATTTTGCTCAATCACTAAATTTCAGAGTATGAAAGAATACAGACAAAGAGAAGTCAAGTGATTTACCTGAGAGGACGTAGACAATTGGTGCCCTGCCCTTCCGGGAAGTCTTTCCAGGACTTTATGCTGCCTCTTGTCATACACCCCCTACCTGTCCGGCTTCACTTTCCTTCCCAACACCCCCCGCCCACATCCCCCATCCCCAGGACGGTGTCTTTATGTTTGGGTATCAGGGCTACCTGTGGTGTTTCAGGTAAGTATGCGGCATAGCTTGGGGCAAGTGAGGATAAGATCTCTAGCTCACTGTTCAGTATAATGCTTAGTAGAACCAAATATGTCCTTGATTTTTTGTGTTCATGAGAGATGAGAGTCAATGGCAGGGCTCTTATTAGAATGATGTCTAGAGTCTGGTCCATTATCTTCCAAGTCGTCTTGTGCTTGCTCACACAGACTCTTACCTGACCCATTGCTTCTTTCTCATCTACTTTCCAAAGACCTTTTCCTAGTTACTTTTTATCACACGGCTTTTCAAGTTGTCATCTGAGAACCCTACACTTTACACTCTGATTAGGCTTTACTCAGCATTTCTTTGCCCTTTTTGCTTTGAGGTTTCTAAGTGGACGCCCAGGGCCCTGTCACCCCGGCCCCACTTGCCCTGTGGTGATCTGTGGCCACAGAAATTGTACCAGGCATCAGTGTAAGATACAATTTCCTGCCTCAAGATTTTTGACTCTGGGCAACTAGATTTCTCCCAGGAGGCTAGCTAGAAGACTGGAAAGCTGGGAGCTTCAAATGATTAAATTTTCTGCAGAGAAAGGCAAACAGAGGCCAAGTGAGAAGACATGAATCTGGCACTTGCAGTGGGAGATGGGGACTGTCTGCCTACACGCTGCCCCAGGTCCCAGGTGTTCCTGAGGTTTAGGGACATTCCTGGCTGCCCTGTCCCTTGGTTGCTAAGCTCCTAAAAACTCCCCATTTTTGCGTAAACTGATCGAGTTTGGATTTCTATGATCTGAAGTCAGACGTTCTCACTGATAAAGTACCATTAATGATCATTTTGTTTAGCTGCTTATTTTTCCTTATAATAGTGTACATTGATTGCGTACGTTCTGTGGACCATTTAATCTGGACAACACTCCTGAAAGGATTTTCGATGCTTGTTTGTACTCAGAATTCAGCACCTTAGAGCTGCTCATCTCACCATTGTCTCATAGCATCCTCTTTACCCCTCTGAGTATTTGCTCCTGTGGTTTCCTCTGACTCTATCGCCTATTCCTCAGCCTAGAACTCTGTCTGGCAAAGCCCCGCTCATCGTTCAAAGCCAACTTTGATGTAGCAACCCATAGAGACTTCCCTGCTCCAGGCAGAATGAATCACTCCCTTTCTTCTTGCTCTCCAATTCACATTAAATTATGGTTAATTGGTTACAAGTCTGATCCCAATACCATGTTGAAGGCCCCATGCAGGCAGGGACTGTGTATTCTTCATTATCTAACTCCTGTTCCTGACACAATACCTGCCCTAGAATCGTGGCTTAATAACTATTTGTTGAGTTAAGTTGATTTGGGGAACATGCAGAGCCTAACCAGTGTGAATGAAGAAATTATCTCGTTATGCATGGACAAATATGAAAAATGACACAAGATGGCCCTACTGCTATGGCTCACGTGAGCAGATGTCTTTACAAGGAAGAGTGGGGGCCGTCTGGTGTGACTAATGAGAGACTTCCAACCTATCACTTCTAATACAGTTTACTCTCAATACTTATTAAAGTCTAAACACTTTTCACTAACTGAATTTGTGATGCCCAGGCACTCACTGTGGCATAGACAATAGAAAATAGATATGATGTCACCTAGCATCCCAGGTGACATTCTGAATATGATTTTTGTCAGAGTTGGCTTTATATTAAGTGAATGGCACAAGACTGTGTAGCGTGGGATGGTGTTTTCACTTCCAGGATTGGAGATGACTGTTTCATGGCCCAAGCCCTGACCGTGCCTCTGGGCCTGGCTCTGAAGTTTAAAGTGTGCCTTTTTAGCACAATGATTTAAATGTCTCCAGTGGCTCAACTGCTCCCGGATCTCGTCCATAAATCAACCAGTGTGAGGCAGCAGAAAATGGGTGTTGAGCTGTATTGCTTAGCGACCAGGAGGTGCAGAAGCCAGGACATAACACTTAGTGAAAATGAGGAAGCTGGAGAAATCACTACTTTGGCTTACAAATCCAACGCTCCCAGATACACATGATTTACCAACTTCTTAGTGTCTATGGCCAATGTTTTGTCTCAATCCTTGCTCAACTAGCTTCCCAACCTATTTTTGGACTTCCTCCTTTTGGCCTGTAATTGCCAAATGATCACAAAATGAAACCTGATATTCTCCTAAGAAAACATGAGAAGGCATAACTCACTAATGAAAAATACTTGAAAGATAAATTAAAAATGACTCCTGGAGTATCTGAGTGTCAGCCCCTCTGGAAGAACATAAATGAGAGTTCACTGGATTTTAAACAGACTCTTTTCATTGAATTTGAAATACTCAATTAGAAACATAGTTGGATGGGTGCCTGGGTGGTTCAGTCAGTTAAGTGGCAAACTTTGGCTCAGGTCGTGATCTCGCAGTTCGTGAGTTCAAGCCCAGCATGGGGCTCTGTGCTGACAGCTCGGAGCCTGGAGCCTGCTTCAGATTCTGTGTCTCCCTCTCTCTGCCCCTCCCCCACTCATACTCTGTCGCTCTCAAAAATAAATAAATATTTTAAAAAAAGAAACATAGTTGTGAAAGTCACAGTAAACATTTTGGATATGTAAAATAAAAACCTTATGTGTTTTGACACTTTTGTAATAACAATACTAATATAGCATTAATTTAGGCATAATAATTGGTCTAATTCTTCTATTGATTTTTTTGAGTACTCGTACATTTTTTATTCTTTTAAATGCAAGATTATATAATACATTTTAATTAGGGCAACTTGAGACACTTAATAATAGATGCTATAGCTAATTCCATTTTTATAGACTTCTCCTTGTTTTTCCCAAGACTGAGAAAAATAGAAAAGGAAAGAAAACAAGATACACTTCTGTCATAGATGGGGAGGCTTGGAACGCAAGCCTCACAGCTCACAGCTAAGTTACTCTGCAGTTCTGCTAGGTTCTTGCGGGAGATGATGGTTCAGGAATTCAAGCGTTCTTTTTCTGGACACCACTGCTTCTCAAAGTTCTGATTAGATTGCTTTACGTGATTACTCACACAGTCCGTGACATGATTATTCAAAGCCAAACTAAAGCCAAGACGCCATTGCTATTTCAAGATTTTGTATTTCATTGGTTGGTTTTCTACCATCTCAGAAAGCACCACGCCAAGACATAACCTCTGTGACCCAGAGAGGATGATAGCTTCTGTTCTGCAGAGCAGAGTATCTACTGGAAATAGAGATACTCCTAACTTACAAGGAAAAATAAATGTACTCTGTGAACAAACATAGGCAGCCAAGGAGACACGATGACTGAATGTAATGTGGTGTCCTGGGTGGAGTCCTGGCCCAGGAAAAGGCCATTAGTGATAAAGCTAGTGGCATCCAAAGAACATTTGGAATGTGGTCAATGGTACTTACCAATGTTAATCTCTTCATTTTGACAAATGCACCAGAAGATGCAAGATGTTAACATTGGAGGAACCTGGGTAAAGAGCATCTGGGAACTCTCTGGACTATCTTTCCGACCTTTCTGTAAATATAAAATTATTTCAAAATTAAACATTTACTCAGAGCAAGGGACGGTGAGAGAGTGTAGAACAGTCTCCGACAGACGGAGAGGCAGGCAGCTTCTGCAGACAGAGCCGAAGCATTCACACGTGAGAAAGTGAAGCCCCGGGGAAGCCAGTGCATGACTACCGTCAAAATGAGCTCCTTCGGTGAAAGTTCAAAGAAAGTGTAGATGCATGTGACTTAACAGCAAAGACTGAATGACCCGATCAGGATTTGATCTTACTGTTTAAAGGCCTGGGTAGATTCAGGATGTTCCAGGTAGAGGAACAACCCAGTAAAAGGCTTAAAGGTATCAGTACTAAGAGTAAGGTGTCAGAACGCAACCAGAACCAGCCTCGCTGGAATGGAGTATTCAGATGGGGGCAGGGTTAGCTATGTAATTTGAGGTTCCGGTGCCAAGTGAAAATGTCAAGTTCCTTGTTCAAAAAGCAGAAAATGATTTTTTTCCTTTCTTATGTTCTCTGTCTCTCTACTTACCATGGCATTTTTTATTTGCTATTTAACATCTGCTCCCTTGGACAGAGGGATGCTTGCTGGGTGAATGCAGGCCCCAGCAGGCACTGGGAGTCTCACCCTGAGATCCCAACACTCCCCATACCAGTACCCAGGTCCCTGTACAGTTGTTAATCAAGGACTCAGGTGTGGTGGCTGAAAACCCACCCCAGGAGGTGGGGAGACAGCAGGAGGCAAAACCAAGCCTGAGCTGAGGCTCCAAGCCCCCTGCTTGTGCTCCATTATCCCATCAGAAGTCACTTAGAGGGGCACCTGGGGGGCTCAGTAGGTTAAGCGACCCACTCTGGATTTCGTCTCGGGTCATGACTTGCAGTTCGTGAGTTTAAGCCCGCATCGGGCTCAGCATGGACAACATGGAGCCTGCTTGGGATTCTCTGTCTCCTCTCTCTCTGCCCCTCCCCTGCTCATGCTCACTCACGCTCTCTCACTGTCTCTCTCAAGTAAATAAGCTTTAAAAAAGACAGAAGGGGAGTTTGGGTGGCTCAATCAGTTAAGCATCCAACTTCGGCACAGGTAATGATCTCACAGGTCATGATCTTGTGGTTCATGGGTTCAAGACCCGCATCGGGCACTGAGTTGACAGCTCAGAGCCCAGAGCCTGCTTCAGATTCTGTGTCTCCTTCTCTCTCTGCCTCTTCCCTGCCTAGTCTCTGTGCCTCTCTCTCTCTCTCTTTCAAAAATAAAATTAAATAAGTAAATAAATAAATAATAAAAAAGAAGTCACACACAAAAAAACTGAAAGGTAAAAGAATTTCCACGTGGCACCCTGCACCTTGGAGAGGGGTGGGGGGGGGTGGGTGTGAGGTTCTTCCAAAGAAGCACAGCACCCCGTGTGACTGCACTGGCTCCAGGCCCATGAAGCCAACCCTGGGTGGGGGGTCCATGGAGATTAATCAGGATTGGGAGGGGCTTAACCCGTGGAGGATCCTGAGGCCTGCGTTTTCATGTGTAAGAGCGGGTAGAGGCCAGAGGTGATTGAGGAGACACAACCAAATTGGACTTTAGTGACCAGTCCGATGGAAAAGCGTAGGGTGGACTCGACAGGAGTCACTGTGGGCACTTTCGCTAGTTAGGAATTCAACAGCCAACCTTAGGAAGAATAAGGAGGATGCAAGCATGACGTCACAGTTTCCCCTCCCTTGAGGTAAACTGTTTGACTGTGTTAGCAGTTCTAATTCAGAACAGATGCATCAGACCAAGCGCCATTTTCTAAAGTTCAGTTTTGGTGGACAGAGTTATCTAAAAAGATCCTTCATCTTAGGGACACAGGCCTTGCCAACACAGACTTTTCTTTTTAGGAGCCCCTCTGATAAAATTAGAAATGAGCTCAAGGAAGGTTCCATCAGGGCTGTGATTCCCGCTGCCATGTGTTTTACTGCCAGGGCATTTAAAATCTTGTTCCAGGGGTACCTGGGTGGCTCATTTGGTTACGTGTCCAGTTCCTGATCTCAGCTCAGGTCTTGACCTCAGGGTTGTGGGTTCAAGCCCTGCATTGGAGCCTACTTTAAAAAAATAATACAAATGAACAAAATCTGTTTCCAGTTTTTTTCTTTTGGCAGGTTCTCAACCTGGTATGAACTGTTTCTTCCCAGGTACCTCCAGATCATCAGTTACTCGATGTAAACCAGGAGCCAACTGCCCCAGTTCACACAGTGGCATCAGTAGGCAACTGTCCCCTCTTTCTGTCACCGAAGATTCTTCTGCTCCTATTCTTGAACTTCAGAGCCGAGGATCTTCTGGAGTTTGCGGACATAGAGTCGAAAGGCAGAACAGATCAGGTGAGCTGGCGACCTCCTCTTTTTTTTTTTTTTTAATATGAAATTTATTGTCAAATTGGTTTCCATACAACACCCAGTGCTCATCTCAAAAGATGCCCTCCTCAATACCCATCACCCACCCTCTCGTCCCTCTCATCCCCCCATCAACCCTCAGTTCTGTTTTTAAGAGTCTCTTGTGTTTTGGCTCCCTCCCTCTCTGACCTCCTCTTAAATAACAGTACACCTAGGTAACCTTCGAACCAGCCGTGAAAGATCACACCATTGGCCCAGAACGCAGGGATGTTACACGGACTCTGAGGAGTGGGAGTGGGGAGTTTATCAAGTGGGAGGAGAAGGAAGAAGGGACATGTATAGATGGGATCTGTTAGCGGGATACGTACAGTGTAGCAGAGAAACCAAATACCAAAACCTGCCGTTGCAGGGCTTAACACATGATTAAACAGTGACACCCTATTAAGTTTACAGTGTATCTAGTTTCCGCATCTTGAAGATGTCAAAAGCCAGCATCTTTGATCTCAGCCCTGGGAGTCAGTGGTAGCGCACTCCCACTCTAAGAAGAATGAAAACACTATTAGTAAAATCACAGACTCTGCTTTTGTGCTCATCAGGACTGCTGGTCTTTGGAGCCCTTCTAGTCTCCCCAGTTTTGCACCTTCAGGACACCGCCTGCTTCCCTGATCAGCATTTAACTAATCCGTCAAGTCCTCTACACTTTCCTCACATACATTTGACCACACTCAACAACTCCCGGGTTACTTGGGTTACTGGAATTGCTCGATACATCTCATAACTAGATCCAGGAGTTTCCCAGCAAATGTATAATTTCCAAACGCACCTGAGTCCACTAGGCTGTTGCCCACACCGGTACTTCTTGGCGGTGGCCATCTTATTGCCTTCCCCAGAGAATGTGCTCAAGTACCCAGTTCATACTCACTTCCTCTCGTCACATGACCACACTTCCGTTTCTGCAAAAAGCAAAGCAGTTGTATGCCAACAGACGCTTTCCTCTTTGCCTTAATGTCTCCATTCTTTTGTTTGCCAGTGACCATGACTTTGGGACCGTCTTTAATGTGTGTGTTCCTGCCGTTCCGATGTGAACTCCTTTTGCTATGTCCATGATCACTTCCTCTCCATCACTTTTCACCTGCATTTGCAATCTCTCCTTCCACTCATTCCTTCTGCTTTATCAGTAACATATCTAAAATCTCTTGCATCCTTAAAAACAATAATCAAACAGCAAACAACAACAACAAAATACTCCATCCAAAATAAGTGTTTAGTTGAAAACAAAACATAACTTGGAGAAAACTGGCCTAAAAAAATAAATAGAAGGGAAATGGAAATTCAGGGGACTCAGTTAGGGATGGGGGGCAGTAAACAAAGGTATACAGGAAATATGAAAGCCTCTTCTAGGGTACTACTAATTGGATAAGAGGTTTTTTTTTTTATATAAGAAAAGATATTTTTTTCAAAAAGTGACAGTATTTTAAAACACTATATCAGCACCTATTGACCCTAAGGCTAAGGCTCTTTTTAAAAAAATGAAGAAAATGGCATCATAAATCTTCAGAAAATTTTAATTGGCTTTAATAAGTTGCAGTAATATTCCTATTATCCCAGTTATCTGCAGAATAGAATGTTCCAGTTAATTAAGTATTCTGGTTAATAAGGACTTGCTTTATCTATCATATGCAAACTACAAATTAAATATACTGGTTGACAAAGACTTGCCATATCTGTCATATGCAAACTACACATGTCAAAGGCTGTACCATGAAAGATCACATGGGACGTAATTTACTCTTTCTGTGATGATTCAGAAGGCACTTAGGGTTATTCCAGGGCACCATAGAAAAATGAGAAAAGGAGAATAATCTGAAGAGCAGCTCACCATGCTTTCAGGAATACTATGTACTTAACCTCAAAACAAATCCCATGAGGCAAATATTATCACTGTTTGGCAGATGAAGAAGCTAAGCTAGAATCAGACATGTGCTCAAGGCCATACAATGGTTCTACTCATGTGTCCAAATTCCAGTGGCCTCTACCAGTAATGACTCTAATCCAGGCTCGTAGTAAGGGGTGGAACTCCTGGTATATCAGTTTGAAGGATACATACAAAACCATAAAGCTAAGCAGGACTGTCGAAAATTTTAAATGACCAGAAAAATAAAAGAGCTCTGTAGACCCAGTCTTTCTAGGGTATCTATAGGTGGTAAAATTAAAGATTGGCAACAATTACATCTAGTTAGCAGAAGAATGGGTCAAAGATATGGAGGGATTTAGGTGATGACTAATGTCATCAAAAGTACTGTCCATGGTATGGTGGCACCAAGCGACCTTCAGAGAAGGTGACAGTGAAGGCAGATATCAACTTAAAGGGATATTGAGAATCTCTGTAGGATCATTCCTCCTTTATGAGATAGTCCCTGAGAATTAACAATCTGAAATGTAGAGTATACCTTTCTCTTAGACATCACTCCTCTTCAACTTCGTACAAGACTACCATTCCCATCAGGAAACAGAAATTTTTCTCCAAATCACTTCTGAAACTCCCAGTGCTTGAATGGAGAGCTCAAGCCTGAAACCTAGACAGAAGGAGTGTTCAGAATAAAAGATTTGGAGCCTAGAGTCATGCTGACTTGGGTTCAACCTTGGACAACCTTTCACATAAGTCTCAGTTTTTTCATCTGTAAAATGGAAGTGGTAATACCTATTTAACTTAGTAGGTTAATGTTTCTCTCCCAGCCTCCCAAGACAAGAGTCTCTTATTCTACCCTCTTACTCATTTTATTTTCTCCCCTCTACTCTCTGCATAAGTCAGATGGTTGTAGGGAGGATTTGCAGAACTCTTATCAAGAGCAGGTATTGTCTATACACAGTAAAGGGAGCTAGCTGGCTCACACTTCGAGACTCAATGTCACTGCATCATGGAAGTTTCTCCTAATCACTTTCCACCCCATCCCTTAACCAGTGCTTCTCCTCTGCCTCCATATGGCCCAGTATCTACCACCTTTGGCCCTTATCACACTTGTGTTGGATGTGTGTTCTGGCTTTCCACTAGGATGTGAGCTCACGTCTTTCATTTTTGAACCCCTGGCACCCAACTAGCTAACCAGCTCCTGGTGATCTGATTGATTACCAAGTATTTTGTTGAATATATAAATAAAATAATACCAGTTTTCATCTTCTAGAGGCCTCTTCTAGAGGCCTTGGCCCTGAGAATTCAGTACGGTTTATAAGACTCGGAAGTCATGTGGTAATTGCTGTGTTTGTCATTACTTGGTTTATATTCCCCAATTCAGAATTCACCTTAAAGGCTTGCTACCCGCCCCTCCCCAAATAATTATAACACAAAGCCTTAGCTATGGGAAAGTTTTTACTCCAGCGGGGCAGTCACGCCTGGCTCATTAAGCAATAGGAGGGACACATTCAGCACAAGAGACTCAGCAGGTTCTGGAGAGGTAAAATGACTACCATCCACTCCCACTTGCAATCTGTGGACCACACCACTTTCTTAACCCCCGGGATAAACCTTGTGCTCAAAGGAGGTACCTGGAGGCAGGAGAGAACTTGTAGGCAATTCTGCCTCCTTTCCCTCAGGATTCTACCACCTGGGATCTCAGCCTGGGGATTCAGGATGACCTCTGCTCCCCTTTAGTTTCCTGAGAGGTGCATAAAGTTATTGTGTTGAACTTGTTTTCTCTATCAAGGGAGAAGGCCTTTATGATCGTCACTTTCAGAAAGTTTTGACTACTTTAATGTAAAAACTGCTGCTGAATTTTCTTAGTAAATGTAAAGATACAAAGCTGAACTCATTGTGCTCCCAGAAATACATTAAATAGTAATTTGTTCTGAGGTGGGTGGGAAACGATTTTGTGTCGTCAGGATTTGCCCTGTTCTTGGGGCACATTGCTCTTCAATTTAAGAGCCAGCTTTGCTGCACTTTAAGAAAATCAAAAACAAAAAAACACCTTAGTAGAGTCTAATGACAAATATTTATTTCTCACTTACTTTTTATGTCAGCAGAGACAAGGCTGCCTTGGTTGGCTTCTGCTCATTCTCCCACAGAGACTGAAAAGACAGCTCCTATTTGGGAATTTCCATTCTAGTGACAGAGAAGAAGAGCAAGAGAGTTTAGTGGGACCTTATCATGCCTCTTAACAGTTCTGCTGGGCCGTGGCATACCTCACACCTCCCTGCTCACATTTGATTAGACAAAGCAGGACATGTGGCCAAGGCCCAAGTCTCTGGGGCTGAAATATGTAATGCTTTTACAAGAAAGTGGGTAGGATACATGGAAGGGCAGTGTAGCATCCACCAAGTTCATGAGCATTGTCATGGCTTGGATGGGGGACGAGATATGTACTGTACCTTACAGAGCAGAGATTCTGGAGAGAAGGTGAGCCAGAGTTATCAGTCTCTTTAAATGATGGTAAAAAAAAGAAAAACACTGGTAATTCTACTGTGTGCCTCTTTGGTCGCTGTTTTATAACCTGATTTCCACACATTTGTATTCCTTTCCTGTTTTCAGGGGATGATGGAACACAGACTCATCCTGAGAACAGCAGCCAAGAAAACAGAATCAAGGCTCGCTGCCGGTCATGCACGTCCATGGTTCTGAAGGCCGTCTGGGGACTTTTGATCATCTTGTCAGTCTCATCGTCTTGGGTTGGAACCACACAGATTGTAAAAATTACTTACAAGAACTTCTACTGTCCATTTTTCATGACTTGGTTTTCAACAAACTGGAACATTATGTTTTTCCCAGTCTACTATTCTGGTCATCTGGCCACTGCTCAAGAAAAGCAGTCTCCAATGAAAAAATTCAGGTAGGTTTCATGTTAAATGGCCAACACGAGATGTTTTAAAATAACTTGATGAAAATCTCCATAACTTTATCTCTTTGGAATATGAACTGAGTTGACTTGGGGAGTGTAGAGAGCTCGGATCTAGGGTTGGTAATGAATACATGAGCACTAGGAAGAAGAATCTGGGCCCCCCACCAAAAAAATTACTGAATGTCCACCACATGACAGGTGCTGTGCTGGTGCTTTTGTAGATCTTATCTTAATTAATCATCACTGGTGGTAACATCTACCTTTGAGGGTGGTGGTATTATTCCCATTTTAACACAAGAGGAAACAGGTTTAGAAAGATTACATGACCTGTCCAAGGCCAATACTTCCAAATAACCCAGATTTCAATCCAGAATTATCTCTGAAAGTCATGTTTTAAAAGAACACACTAGTGTCTCAGGCCCAGAAAAAAAAAAACTGTATTCATAAGATTAATTGTGATAAAAACATTTGCTCAATATTCTGGAAGCTGTGGTGCCTAAGCAGATAAAGAGACCTGGTTTCATGCAAAAGGAAGTTTGGCCCTGATGGTTTAGAAGATGTCATTCTTTGCTGGCTAGGAGCACATGGGGCCTTCACTGTTGGTTCACCGGCTCTGAACCTGGTAGTGCCATGGTTCCAGTAGTTTCTCTGTGCTGAACTTGGCTTCTGCAGCGCCATCTTGGAAAGCTCAGGAAGCTGGCAGGACCAGCCCTACACAGCACCCAATGGGAAGGGGACAGTTGTCCACACCAGCTTATTGTTCCTTGGTAGAATGACAATAAATACATTTTGCAGAAGCCAAAATAACATTTCTTTCTTGCCCCTGTACTTACTGAAAAGAAGTGAATTTATCAGACAAACTGCAAAGCGTGTACCTTCAACTTCCATTTTCTATCACCAGCTTGGAAGTGCCCTGAAATATTAGAGTCACACTGTGAGCTGATTTTCCATGGTATCCATGATAATGCAATTAAAATTAAACAAAACCAATTTACAAAAAAATAAATGCTTTCTGGTTTGAAGGAAAGAAAGAAGTCTTATACCTATTGGTGACTGCTAAAGATACTTTGTATTTGATTCCCATCAAAATAGACATGATCTTGGGGGAATAAGGTCTTTTTTGTTTGTTTAAAATGTTTATTTATTGAGAGAGAGAGAGAGAGAGAGAGAGAGAGAGAGGAGGGGAGGGGAGGGAGGGAGGGGGAGAGGAGAGAGGAGAGAGGAGAGAGGAGAGAGGAGAGAGGAGAGAGAAGAGAGAAGAGAGAAGGTGGCGAGCCAGAAAGGGGCAGAGAGGGAGATACAAAATTGCAATCAGGCTCCAGACTCTGAGCTGCCAGCAACAGAGTCCCATACGGGGCTCACAAACCGTGAGATCATGACCTGAGCCGAAATTGGATGCTTAACCGACTGAGCCACCCAGGCGCCCTGGGGCATAAGTTCTTTTTAATAACAATATTTAATAAGCGATTGCAGGGGACATGATGATCAGACTAAAATTCTCCCTGTCTGAAAATAGTTTACCCCGTAGCATGTATGTTTTACTCCAGCGCTCCTAGGGTTTGGACACACATACTAATAAAAACAACAAAAGTTTAGTATGGGATGTGGTACCTCAGAACGCCTCAAAGCAAGCCAAGTGGGTTTTATTTAAGATAACACATTTACACCAAGAGGCTGCTGCTGACAGAAATGTTGTTTTGGGAATGAGTTTCATCTCCACTACATCTCTCATGTCTGACTAACTCTACATGTAGTGAGACCTGTGATTTGACGAGACACCTCCACCTGTTAGTGCAGGTAGAGTGAACTTGACCATTGCTGAAGCCGAATCAAAGAGCTTTTATTGTCAAGCAGAAAACATTGTCTTTGAAGAGCATATTCTCCAGAGGGCCCCTCCGTATGAGAGGTAAACATTGCCAGAAAATCCTAAGATCCTTGATCTTTTTGCCTTGTAGACTCATTAACACCATCTGCCAAGGAGGCCCTCCCCGAAGCTCTCGTGGCAGAACACGGGGAAAACAGACTTAGTGTGTGAGACTGGAAACAGAATTTGTCCCGTTGCGCCAGACCCTCTATTTTCTCATTTTCTTTGAATGGTATGAAAGCATTTTCAGTGGTTTTCTTATCACTAACCTCAAAAGAATTTTCAATAATGTATCAGATCTAGATCGTGGGAATTGTGCATTTGGAAATTGTTTTGGATATTACAATCATTTCATATAAACCATGAAGAGAATTTAATTGTATCACATGAATTTTAAATTTAATAAGAAAAAAATTTATAAGCCATAGTTTTGACAGGGGTGTTTCCTTAAAGGAAAAAGTCTCTAGAAAGCATGAAGCTAGAGCTAAAGATATATTTGTCTGTGTCATACACCTATGAAATGTGCTTAAGATGTCATCTGACATACAGAAGGGGTTCAGTAACTACTGAGTGCTATAACAATGTTGAACTTAATTAAATTATTAGTGTCCCCCAGCTTCTAAGCTTCAGTCTAAGCTTTACCACCCATCAGTGCCTCTTGTCTAGAAATTCTGATCTCATCATTCCAAGGAGAGACCAGTTGTTACTTGCTTATTGATAGAAATCCTTTCTTTTTTTGCATTTTCCCATTTCTTAGTACATAATGCTTAAATAGCATAAAGTTCTACACAGGTGACCTGGCGTTTGAGCGGAGAGCATTTTTTAATTCCTGCTATAGCAGTGACAAACAGGGAGAAGAAGGTTGGCAGTGAGAGGAGGGAGAAAGAGGGGAACACTTAGGAAGCCAACACCAGAGAGGGGGACTGGATGAGCCAGGTGAAAGGAACAATCTCCACCCCCTTGGGGGGGGGGGCTCTCCCTGTGCCTCCCCGTGGGTTCAGAATGTGTGCTCTCCTGCATTCAAAGTCTTTGCTTGAGAGCCCTGAACCCAGCATGATGGTGGGCTCTGGGAAGGAAGAACCATCCCTGGCCAGGGCCAATGATATGAAAAGAAATCCTTTCATCAGAAATGGGTTTGTTGTGGTTCTTCATAAATGTGTATTTAAAAAGCCATTTGGGGGGCGCCTGGGTGGCTCCGTGGGTTGAGCGACCCACTTCGACTTAGGTCATGATCTCAGGGGTACTTGTGACAGCACTGGGTTCTCTGCTGTCGGCGCAAGACTGCTTCAGATCCTGTCTCTGCCCTTCCCCCCGCTCGTGCTGGCTCGTGCTCTCTTTCTCTCTCAAAAATAAACACTGAAAAAATATACATATAAAGGAATATTTAAAAGTTTTTTAAATACATAAAAAGCCATTTAGTAGTTACAGATATCAGGATGAGCCCATGACTCTGAATGCCAGCTCTCTCTGGCAGACTTTCTCACAGGGCAGATCCCTTTGGGAGCACGACCAGAATGCAGAAAACGAAGAGAATGCCAGGATGTCCCATGCAAACTGCTGCTTGGTCTGTGTGTGGCTCTGATTCACTGTATCTCCTTGGCTGCAGGGCTTGAGAAATGCTGTCCATTTCCCTGTGTGAGTGTGTGCAATTTCTGTTTACAAAAGAATTTGTTTTTAGGTTATTTCATCCCTTCCTTGAAGTTTTGTCTCTTTCAAGTTAAAATTTACCTTCAGGAAATCACATTTTTTAAAAAGTTTATTTATTTTGGGAGAGACAGCACGTGAGTATGTATGAGTGCAAGTGAGGGAAGAGCACAGAAAGAGTGGAGAGAGGGAGAATCCCAAGCAGGCTCCTTGCTGTCAGCCCAGCGTGTCTCGGGGCTCAAATCCACGAACAAAACCGTGAGATCATGACCTCAGCCAAAATCAAGGGTCCTATGCTTAAATCACATTTTTATTTAAAAACAATCCTTCCTTTTTCGTTGTCTCCCACATAAACAGTAAAACTGTTACACAGGTTTCTATATGTGCAATATGCATTTTTAACCTCCCTGGATTTGCTGGCCTACAATTCCCAGAATTCTCAGCTGCTGGGAAGCAGCGTTCGCCATGAGACTTGACATTGAAGGCCATACTCCAATGCTTAGAGCCTCACCACTTTGTCACTCCCTCCCTCCATGTGGCCCTCCTGTGGAGTAAGTTGCTTCATGCATGTGAGGCAGACATTGGCTAGAGATTACTTTGGTTTGCAATACTTTGAGGCACAACTGTTTCTCTTCAGAAAAACTTAGAAGAAAAACTAATGCTAATAACCAACTAGAACTGCGTAATTTCATTATAACCATGCAAACATTAGGAACTTGTTGCTTAAACAAGATATTTATGCTACTCTTGAAAACACTTCCTGGAACATTATAGTTGCCCAGTAAATGCTTGGATGTTCATGAACAACTGAATAAAAAAAATAAATCTGAGTTATCCCAATGGCGAGCCTATTTTCAGCCCATAGTCAAAGTTTTTCTATCTTATCATTATTGCTTGTCTGTATCACTAGTTTGAACATTTTAATTGAAATGGCACCTTGGTTTAATCATCAAATAGGGGTACCTGGGTGGCTCAGTGGGTTAAGCGTCTGACTTTGGCTCAGGTAATGATCTCACGGTTCGTGGATTTGAGCCCCATGTTGGGCTCTGTACTGATGGCTCAGAACCTAAAGCATGCTTGGGATTCTGTGTCTCCCTCCCTCTCTCTCTCTCTGCCCCTGCCCCACTCACACTGTGTCTCTCTGTCTCTTTCTCAAAAATAAACATAAAAAAAAATAAGCAAATAGAAATCAAATCAAAGATTTAACGGAACTGATTATTTTTATACAATTAAATTCATGTAATTCCTCCAAAACAGCCAATTGTGTGTATATAAATACAACTTGCATTTGATTATTTATTTATTTACCATTTGGAGGTCATCACAGAACCTTCCTTCATTTTTTTTTTCCTGTCTTAAAAATGCTTGAGGAAAAACAAATTATTCAACTGGGCAGAAACATAAGGAAGAGGCATAGTCTTTTAGGAAAAATAACATTCCAAACTGTGTGTGGCTCTCCACCCTATGTGAAGCTGCAAGTTGTCTATACCTGTTCACACGGTAGCGACCCTCCTGGTCCTATTGCATTTGCCCATTGGGAAAGAACCTTCTCTCTCTTCTAACAGTAACTCTGAAAATGACTCATTTCCCTATTTCTCCAGGCTTCTCTGAGAAAGTTCAGCAGCAGAATGGCTGTCCCAGCCATCTCGAGAGAATATCTAGATAGGAAAGGGCCTTCGCTCTGCGCCTGGAGAGACATGGGCTCTTTTCCACGGAACCCTCTGCCCCTGTAGTGGCCCAGAGATGGGAGGCCTGGGTTCAGTAAGTTCCACAGATGCATGATGGGCATTGGCGTTTGTGCTCTTGCCAGAAAATGACCGTCAAGAGTTAGACAACACAAAGTATGTCACAATTAATACCTGACAACCTTTTTTTCTCTCCTAGGGAATGCAGTCGGATTTTTGGTGAAGATGGTCTGACATTGAAGCTCTTCCTTAAAAGAACTGCTCCTTTTTCTATTCTATGGACTTTGACTAATTACCTGTATTTACTGGCTTTAAAGAAGTTGACAGCCACGGATGTCTCTGCTCTGTTCTGTTGTAACAAAGCCTTTGTCTTCTTGCTGTCGTGGATCGTGCTGAAAGACAGGTTCATGGGAGTGAGGGTAATGGCACACTTGATTCAATGTGTGAGGCCACCCGTAATTGTAGATCCTTGGCATCAGGAGTGCTGCTTTGTTTCATGAAATTTCTGTAAAACTTTCCCCATTGGGTCTGAGTACAAATTAGAATTTGAAGATGCATTAGAACACCCAGGCAGTTACAATATCATGAAAAGACAGAGATGGTCTCCCTTGGGCAGTCGGCTGATTTCGACAGGAGGCCCTAAAACAGAGAAGATAAGTTCTTTTTTTTAGAATGAATGGTGTGACCAACTCCTTCTATCCTCAGGGTGAAGGGGTCTGGGAAAATTAGCCACAGCAAAGATTTTGATTTTTTTTTTTTCAGTCGCCATACGTTGGGACAATTCCCTCATGCTTTCCCTCCCCCCAGCCCGAGATGGATATAATTAACATTGGTGTAAGTAGATAAGGTTACCAAACAGTAATTAAAGTCACTGGTAATGGCACAATGCTGTTAAAAGTGGCTATATATCTAGCGTGGCTAATCCAGAAATGGAACGAAAAGCACCAACTTGTACTTTGGGGTACAGGTCCTCAATTGAACTGTATTAAACTTTCACCGACCACTTCAGTTCTGAGTTTATTCCTTTCAGAAGTGATACGGACTTCTTAAAAGATTTTATCTTGCATGCTTGTTCTGTTAGATTGATGGAAAGTCATGGAGGTTTCAGGAGCCAGAGCTCATTCATGTATCTGGAATGCCACCATGACGAAAATACTGAGAAAATAATTCTTTAGAAAGAGTAGAAATGAAATGAAAAGCCTTTTCCCAGAAGATAAACATCACACAATTCTTCTCTGAAAGAGATGTCCAAGACTGGATGTGAAACATATTTTGCTATCAAAATATTGTTCTTACTGCAATGGTCCCAGGGTCCTTGTCCCCCTAATTGCTGAAATTAATATTAGAAAGAGAGTTGATGACAGCCATTAACCCTTAAAACTTTAATAATCATAATCAGCAAATTCTGATTATGTCTTGGGAGATGCTACTCAGAAATTCAGAATGGAAGCTTGACATGAACGAGAAGTAGAAAGCTACAGTAGAAGACAAAATGAGAGGGGCAACCGGGTGGCTCTGTAGGTTGACTTCGGCTCAGGTCATGATCTCACGGTCCATGAGTTTGAGCCCCACATCGGACTCACTGCTGTCAGCCTATCAGCACAAAGCCTGCTTCAGATCCTCTGTGCCCCTCTCTCTGCCCCTCCCCCACCTGTGTTCTCCCAAAATAATAAAAAATGAAAAATAATAAATAGAAGAAGATAAGATAAACTCTGAATCAGTCCAGGATGCATTAGAGTATACCCAGATATGGTACCAGCCAATCTTAGATTTGACATCCAGAAAGCTTAGCATTGTGTTTTTGCTCATCGAGCACCCGTGCTGGCTGCCTACCATCAGGTACCCTGACAAATCCTGGAGAGCGGCGACCTTCCCTGCACTGCTTGCTGCCCCATTCAGGATGGGCTATATAATTCGTGGGACCTAGTGTGGAATGAAAACACAGGGATCACTCTTTAAAACAGTATCAATAATTTCAAGACAGCAACAACAGAGCATGAAACCAAGGGCAAGGCCCTTCTAATCATGAAGCCCTATGCATCTGCACAGGCCATATGCCCATGAAGCCAGCTCTGCCTCTATTTCGAATACCTAGAATAATGCAGGGGACAAAATGGAGCTCAGTAGATATTTGAGGATATAGTAAATAAATTCATGTTTACAAGGACTGTCTCTTTTCTATTTGCTAGCATCATGGATTATCCATGAGAGTTTGGAAGGCCTTGTCAGAAGAAGGAGAAAGAGAGGAGATATAGGGTCTTTTTTTGCCTTTTCAATGACATCTGAATACTCAAAGGGAATCAATACATTCACTATTAGATTTACCAGTGAGAAAATCAGTTGTTTTAGAGTGAATTAATTCATTTAACCATGGAACTTAACTGATGCAAGATGTCCTATCAAAAGAGGTTCTGTGTTTGAGAGTTAAAAAAAAAACTCAGCTGTGTAACTTATATTTAAACCAAAGATTTAGGAAATCTGCCAAGAGGCAACAAACCATTGCCATTTTAAAATTGGCATCTATAGGGGCACCTGAGTGGCCCAGTCGGTTGAGTATCCAACTCTTGATTTTGGCTCAGGTCATGATCAGCCCATGGATCAAGCCCCACATTAAGCTCTGCACTAAGTGTGGAGTCTGCTTAAGATTTTCTTTCTCTCTCTCTCTCTCTCTCTCTCTCTCTCTCTCTCTCTCAAATAAAAAATTAAATAAATTGGCATCTATAGTGGGTTCAATGATGGTCCTCAATAAGGTGCCCACATCTTCATCCCCAGTCCTTATGAATGTGACCTTATTTGAAGGCGTAATTATTTTTTCTTTTCCATTTTGTATTATTTTTATTTTTTTTTTGAATATGATTTATTGTCAAGTTGGCTAACATATAGTGTGTAAAGGGTGCTCCTGAATTTTGGGGTAGATTCCCATGGTTCATTACTTACATACAACACCCAACGCTCATCCCAACAAGTGCCCTCCTCAATGCCCATCACCCATTTTCCCCTCTCCCTGCCCCCATATGCCCTCAGTTTGTTCTCTGTATTTATGAGTCTCTTATGGTTTGCCTCCCTTCTTCTCTTTGTAACTATTTTTTCCCCTTACCTTCCCCCATGGTCTTCTGTTAAGAGTCTCAAGATCCACATTTGAGTGAAAACACAGGATATCTATCTTTCTTATTTCACTTAGCATAATACCTTCCAGTTCCATGGAATCATGAAATGGCGTGATTTCATTCTTTCTCATTACCAAGTAGTATTCTATTGTATGTATAAACCATGTCTTCTTTATCCATTAGTTGATGGACATTTGGGTTCTTTCCATAATTTGGCTATTGTTGAAAACACTTTGCAGGCACAATTAACATAAGGATTTAGAAAGAGGAGATCATCCTATTTAGGTGGCCCTAATTCCAGTAACAGATATCCTTATAAAAAACAAACACACAGGAGAGACACACAGAAGAGGAGAAGGCAATGTGACCAGACAGAGATTGGAGTGCTGTGGCCACAAGCCCAAGAAAGCCAGGGAAGCTACCAGAACCTGGAAGAGCCAAGGGATGCTTTCTCTCCTAGAGCTGCCGCTGGGAGCATGGGTGTGCTGGATTGTGAACTTCTGGCCTCCAGAACTGTGAGAAAATAAATTTCTGTTGTTTTTAGTCATCAGGTTTGTGGTAATTTGTTACAGCAGCCTCAGGAAACTAATACAGCCTCTGTAAATAATAAGACCCAATAGAAAAAAATGTTAAATAGCCAAAGAGCACTTGTTAATAAATATACACATACATTTATATACATAAATTAAGATATCATAGATGGCAAAATGGTAAACAATGTCAAGCATGCTGGTAGAAGTCACGTGTTTTTCTTCTTAAATGACAGAAAATGCTTCACTCCTCACTGTGAAACATTAGGAAGTGTTTAATGTCATGCCAAGGTGTAATTTTAATGATGCCCATAATCAGGTCATGGAATATGAGAAGAACCAAAACATATTCAGCATTTTGCCTTTTGACAGTATCAGCCATTCTTTTTTTCATGAGACATATTGAGAACATGTATAATTGGGTCATTTGAGAAATTAAAAGAGGGCAATTCGAATACTGACAACATAAATGTAGTTTTTATTGCCTACGTCCATAAGTAATCAAAGCATGGCCTGCAAAAGCCACTCCACTTGGACTATTCTCTTTTTTTTTATAGTTAAAGTGTTGCTTTCTTTTTAAAAAAATGTTTTGTGTTTATTTATTTTTGAGGGAGACAGACACACAGAGTATGAGCAGGGGAGGGGCAGAGAGAGAGGGAGACGCAGAATCCAAAGCAGGCTACAGGCTCTGAGCTGATAGCACAGAGCCTGACATGGGGCTCGAACCCATGAATGGTGAGATTATGACCTGAGCCAAAGTCAGAGGCTTAACTGACTGAGCCACCCAGGTGCCCCTGAAAGTGGTGCTTTCAGTCGTCAGATTAAAATGTGTATTTTTGATTCATTCTGAGGCTTCAGTGGTTTACAAATTGACAGTTTTTGGATTATAATTTTCATTTGACCCCAAGAATGATCACATTTAAGATGATCACATTTCCTACTTCTATTTTTCACATCAAAAACGATACCATGTGGGCGCCTGGGTGACTCAGTCAGTTAAGTGTCTCTCGATTTCGGCTCAGGTCATGATGCCATGGTTTGTGGGATCAAGCCCCGCATTGGGCTCTGTACTGACAGTGGGATCCCATTTGAGATTTTCTCCCTGCCTCTCTCTGCCCCTCCCCCTTCACACCCACTCACTCTCTCTCTCAAAATAAATAAATGAACATTTTAAAACATGACACCATGGACAGAAAGAAGGATGCTTGAAGTTGTAAAACCAGTAAATATGTGTTTCTCTGGAGCACTAATTGGCTAGAAATAGCAATGCTTACAGAAAATTACATATTATGAATAACTTGTTAATATTTTGTGTTTTTTTGGAATATTATTTGAATTACAGATGGAAAGGTAATTTTGTTGTACAATTATATTTCTTTCATAAAATCATTTCAGCCAATTTGCTGGTAAACATTGTTGTGTTAAAAACCCTTTCATGACCAGTTGCTTATGGCTGATATATGATCATCCCATGAAAATTAGTAAACTTTTTAAAAAGATCTTTCTTTTTTAATTGCACAACTATTGGTGAGAATTCAGCTCTTTCAGCTTTGAGGAACTTGCCAGGTTCTCATCTTCAAGAACCTATCTTGTTTAGCTACAGTTCTTAAATTCATGAAAACCAAAGAAATTGCATTAATAAAAAAAGGTTCTCCTCAAAGAAAATGAGCCACTGGTTGGGGGTTTTCTTCTCTGTCTCTGGTATCAGTTTCACTCAAATTTAAAAAGTAAATGTCAGACTGGAAAGTTGAAACTCTTTCTTTCAGATCTTGTCCCTCCTTTACGTTTTATATTATTGATTGAAATTTTTCTTTCATTTTTAAATTTCCTTGAACGTAGGGAGAAAATTGGTCAGTGGTAAATGGTTCAGCAGACCCCCAAACTTCCTTAGCAGATTCAGGAAATGAATTTGTGTCTCTTCAGTTTGACACCCACATATTTCCTAGCTGTAATTGGGTCCCTATGCAGTTAACTTTCCAAACCGTGCCTCGTTTGGACACTTTCCAAGATCCGCCAAGGACCGACTGGAGTATGTCAGTTAAACTGAATCTTTCATTGCTCAACCTGTACTTCTCCAAATTCAAATTGGGCTCCAGAGTTCCCTAAATCAGGGCCCTGGAGGTGAACTCTTACTAATTCGTGCCAATATTACATATTTAGATAAGATTCAAGGTAACCTTTTGTTTACATCTTGCCTTTGGTTGACATTGATGCAGTAGCTGTACTTTCATGTGCACTGCAGAATCTTCTACCCAGAACCTTCATGCTTCCTGGAGGAGGCACCAGAGGATGGGTAGCTGGGCTCATCCTTTTCATCCCCCTCCTGGCAGGAGAAGAATTTGTGAATACAGAGGAAAAAGATGAGGTGGAATGGCTCTCCAATGTTATGCACACAAGGAATCCGTAACCCCTTAACAAGATGTCATCAACAGATCTACTCTAGTCTCCACATGTGCCTGTTAGGTCTTTCCATCTGGCATTTCTTTCCCTCTTTTCCATCCTGGTCTCCCTTTGAGATCATTTTCAGACAGATTTTATTCATATAAAAATAGATGTGTGTGTAGGGGGGTGGAGCGTGGGAGTCTTGGTTTGGGGCTCTGAACTCCTTGGGTTGGACCTGTCCCCAGGCACCCTCCACCCTCACACACACACACGCACGCACACACACACACAATCTGTACAGCTATATACTGCCCACTTCTTTCATTTCTCACACTTCAACTCTTGTCCAATTTCACGGGATCTGAGTAAAACAGATGGTTCACCTTCATGGAACCTTAAATGTAGCATGCGGACAAGTTGAAGGATTCTGCATAGTCCCAGTTCCTTGAAAATGGACTCTACTGGGGAGCCTGGGTGGCTCCGTGGTTAAGCCTCCAACTTCGACTCAGGTCATGATCTCGCAGTTTGGGAAGCCCCTCATCAGGCTCTCTGCTGTCAGCACAGAGCCTGCTTTGGATCCTCTGTGCTCCCCTCTTTCTGCCCCTTCCCTGCATTCACACATTCTCTCTCAAAAATAAGTAAAAAAGAAACATTTGTTTAAAAGATAGAAAGAAAATGTACTCAGAGAGGACAAGGATGATCATCAGTGCAGGTCTCACTGGCCAAGCTATTAACGTGTAACCCACCTTGAGCTGCCGACCTTTAGTCTCGAACTTGAGAACAATCCTGCCAGCAGTGTCATTTTGAGGCCCTCCATTCTAGAGGCTGCTGTAGTCTTGGGATTCAGGGGTCCGTCGTGAGCCAGTGAAATGCCTCCATGCTCACCCAGCCTTAGAAACAGAGTTAACCACAAGGCAACTTGAGGAAAGCTATTCCAGTTGCAATTAAAGAAGCAATTAAAGCTTCATTTCAATACCCTGAACCCTAGAAGAACTGATATTGTTACTCAAATAATAATTCTGGAAGCCATTTTGTCAATGAGAAACACAGCGAAGTAATGAGGCTGGTAAACCCTCACGGAGATGAAGAGAAGGGCCAGACGCCTGTGGTTTTTGAGGGCCCGAGACGAAAAAGGAAAGAAATGACGATACAGGGAAATAAAAACAGTCAAAAGCCAGATGCTTCTCTGGCTTTTATCTCTAGCTATTTATCTACGAATTCTTTGAAAGATGACAGAAACGTAGCTTTCCTGCAGGGTCGCGTGTGGTATATACCACGGTGAGAGTATCAAATGTTTACTCGAAAGCCCTCTTTGGGCTTTAGGAACACACTCAAACAGCCTCATGGTCCCCCTCTGATCAGCCCTGAAAGTTGATGGGAGGCTCTCACAGGGGGCTGAGCCTGCAGAGGAAGGCAGCTGGCTCAGGAAGAAATGTCCCTGAAGAGGTAGGCTGGGAAAATGGACTAAATAAATTCTTTTCCGCAGGGTATTCCCCTCCCCGCCCCCCACCCAAGGTGGGCACACCATGATGTGAGGGGACTGAGAGGTTTCCAAAGTTGAAACTGAGGCATTGGCAGTTTTATGGTCATTATGGTTACTAACATTCTCACCCAAAGCAGATTCAGGTCGTGGCAGTGGCACGTTTTCTGTCTTACTCAGAACAAGTCTGGTTGGCTAGAGGGCTGGAACTGGAATAGATTGTGAGGAGAGCCACGTTTTTCTGAAGCCAAACAGGTGCCGCCATGAAATGGTGTGTTTTCAGCAGAAGCGTCCCTCATATGGATGCTAATGGGCTCAAAGGCATTTTTGTGGCTGTCACCATGTGGATGTGCACACACGCGCATTTCCGACACAGTATTTAAGGCACTGGCTTTCTGCAGGCACGTTTCCAGTGTTCTGAGCCCGAGAAGAGTCATTTTATGTCTTTTATTCAAAAGAATAGACTATTCATCCTTCCTTGATAACTGGTGAATTCTGAAGATGTCTGAGACTCAGATCTGTGCTGAGGCTATTTGTTCTCTGGAAATTTGAATAGTATTTATTCTGCAATTAACCAGTGGTGCCAAGGAGAGCCACTGTGGGAGCATCCGAATGACCACTCCACTGAGCCTTCCATCCAGCATTTTCCTGCATTTCCTAGATTAGCTGAGCTCTCGTCCTTTAGTTCCAACTCTGTAGATAAGAAGCACATTGAACATTTCTTAAAACGCAGCCACGGAAAATGTTCTATTAGCTGTGAGATTTAAGTAAAGAAAATGTGGAAAATAATTTAGCTTATCTTCTCCCCCCCCCCGCCACAGCAAACCTATATAACCTATCAATTACTGTTCATACCATAGAAAAGAATTTTTCTAACATCTCAAATATTCAGATTTTCATGCTTGTAGAACATAACTAACCACATTGTCCAGCCCTGCGACATGAAAAATGCTTCTCTCCATGAAAGCAATTGAAAGAAACACTGGTGTAATTGATAATGTCAATTTAAGTGGTCTGGCTAATATTTCCACAAGCACTTGAATATAAAATGTAATGGAGACCTTTAAGAGGCTCATCATAGTTATAATTTTGAATTGCTATAAAATTTATCATCTTTCTCCATACCCGATTTCTATCTTGGGAATACTTATAGTAGACATACTAAGCATATATATTTTTACTAAAGGCTGACTCAGAAAAGGAAGTGCTCCTAACTGAAGTCGTATCTGGGGGGTAATAGTGTTAAATGTTCATCACTTTCCAGACAATGTTTTTATGTTTTGTTTTATTTTGTATAGGCTGTTTGTTTTCATAATTCCCTAAACTCAGAATTATATATTATGCACAGTTGCCTAAACCCAAATATTATGGATTATACAATAATTTTGATAATTTTAAATATGAAACAGTACATCATGTTAAAGTTCATTACAATTAACACTGTATTCTATTAATCCCATCTTGATGTGAACAAGAAAACACAACTTATGCTTGGCCGAAAGAAAACAAATACTGATTCAAATTTATTTCCTGCAAATTCAGTCTTATGAGGGAAATCTACTTGTGCACCTGAAGACTTCGACCCATGAATATTATTTAAACACACAAACAAAACCAAAATGCCAGTGTCTAACATGACTTTTCATTTGTCTGAAATCAGACTGCCCAAAGGATTGTTGCAAGTCCTTGGCTGAACTATAAATCCCCAAATCAAAGAAAATGATAACCCTCACACAATTTCTAAGTCTAGATAACCCCTACACCATGTTTATTTATGAGTCTATTACTTCTTGTTTGGAAAATTTCCTTGACATCTCATGGTGTGTGTATTAGATCCTATTCCCTATAGTTTGAGGCATGGTCTAACTAGAACACATGCCTGGGAGCTTTAGAGAATACGATATTCACTCAGCAAGAGAAACGCCTCCCATCAAGCAGCCTCCCGGAAAAACGCTTTATGAAGACGGTTTTTCACTGCTGACATGTCAGCGTCTGTTCTCAAGTACTCCTGCTGTTTTTCATAAAAGATGCTTTAGTACGAAGCTAGGTCTGAAACCAACAGTGCACTTGCTTTTCGTGGTCATTAACAAAAGAATTGCTTTAGCAGCATCTAAACGATAACGTGTCATCGCCACCATACTCTGCGCTGGCCTGGAGCAAGTCTATGGTTACATGTTGAAGATCTACATTTTGTTGCAATAAATAATTCACTGATATTCAGAAGGGCCAAAAAACCCCACATATGTGGAAAAGCTATCTACGGAGGAATTGATTTACTTGGGAATACTCAGAACTGAAACCTAACAAAATTAACTGCCATGTAACCTATAAATTTCTCGCAAAGTTGCATCTTGATTTAAAAGTGAGTGAGACTATTTCACAAGGAAATGACGTATTGTTTCCTATTCCAGGGCCTGTTATTTTCCTGTTTACTATAGCTTTGAAATGTTTTCCAGCAGAATCAGTTCAAGATCATTTAAGAAACAGATGTAAATCAGCATTTCACTAAGGGAGTGGACTCCTGTTTTGAATATTTCAAGCATCCTATCGAAATATAGTACCATTATGATTTCAATCAAATTTGTGCGGTTAATGATCTAGAGTAATGAGATGAAATTATCTTTTTTGTGGTTTAATTTGCACGTAAAAAGAAGGAAGAACTAGTCTCCCTTTGACATTCCAAGTACCAGTGAAAACTCTGCCCACTCCTTGTAAATCACTATAAGAGATGATTTGCTTTCCTTTCCCCCCGGCTCCCCGCCCCGTGGCTTAAATTTTGCCTCTTAGCTGCATCAATGTTTGGTCTCCCTAATCAAGTCCTGGTTATGTGTCAATCTTCAAAACCATGCATTGATCCAAGGAGCTGATTAAAATGTATGCTGAATTGTTTTGAAGAAAAAGCATACAGTATAGACGAAAATGCTCTGGAGTGATTTCCTGTGAAATTTATTTCGCCAACACGGATATTAATCTCTGGGAAGTTGAGCGAAAAAATTACACTAAAATTACTAACCCTTAATTAGAATGGGAGCAGCTTTTATATTCTCTGCCTGGATGTCTCAGGAGCATACTGATTTCTTGTTAATACTGACCCTTCTCGCATTGAAACAGCGACGTACAAGAGGTAATTGGGTTTGAGGAAGCATTTAGCAACTCTCATGAAGTCTTCAATGGCTTGCTCTGAGATATGGAGGCATCAATTTTTTTTAATTCCTTTGCATTCTATTTGACAGATAGTTGCCGCAATAATGGCCATTACCGGCATCGTCATGATGGCATATGCAGATAATTTCCACACTGATTCGATCATAGGAGTGGCCTTTGCAGTGGGTTCAGCCTCTACGTCTGCATTATACAAGGTATGTCGTGCACTTTTTTGTGTAGGCATAGCTTAGACTTAAGTCATAAAAGAAGGCAGGACAAAGAAAATCTTGGCTAGAGGCGGGGAAAATGTGGCTTAAATAAGTACCATTTACTGAGTACTTGCCAGAAATTTTCACCTGTGTTAACTCACCCTTATGAGGCACAGGTACTTATCCCCACTTTCCAGATGAGGAAACTGAGGTTTAAAAGATTAAATAACTTGATTTCAGGAGTACTCCTGAAATCATTGTTGCACTATATGCTGACTAATTTGGATGTAAGTTTAAAAAAATAAAAAATAAAAATAAATAAATAAATAATAAAAAAAAAGATTAAATAACTTGCCCAAGGCCACACAGATGGGAAGTGATAGCAAGATTTAAATTCCCACTGGCCACCTCCAAAGCCCATGCTCCCTGCCTCTGCCCCTCAGAAATCAACTGGTGGCAGCAGGGGCTGAGAAAGACCATTCTGCTCTTAAATTTCTTTACTTTAACTACCACTGTCCTTATTTTAACTCCAATGGGGTGTTAAAAAGAACAAACAAGCTGTCACTTGAGAGTCGACTGCCACGTATTAACCCCAAGCCACAGGAACTCCGGTTATTAGCGAAATGAAGGACGTCCTTTCCTCTCTGATGGATACTCCTGGTCTGCACTCTGTACTTACCACTCGTTCTCCACTGGAGCCGCCTGCCATCCGTGGAAAATCTATTCAGTCATTGCCCCTGACTTCAGAAGCAAGGACTGAGAGAGCAGATCTAAAAGGGTATCCCCAAAGCTCCACTTGTCAGAGCCTGCTTTCGGGATGTAGCTAAAGCACTGTTCCACTTTCACCTCTCTTGGTGTTTCAATGAGAAGATTCTCTGTGAAAAGCAGAAAACGCCCTTTGCATCCCTCCTGGATGCCTGTTCTGATTATTCACCAACACCGTGGCTCTGGAGGCACGGAGTCTATTTCCATATTGACATTTCCTGGCCCACTGATTCTGTGACAAGCTTGACAAGTTTTCACTCAATTGCCATTGGTGTCTAACTTGCCCCCAGCTGAGACCCCACTGAGGTGTCTGATGTGACCAAAGAACAGCACGTGGCCAAGTCCTCTTAAGTCTCTCATGAGCAAAAATAATAAGTCCAGTTGACATTAAAAGCATGCCTGGAATTGCGGTGTCACTGGGATGGCTATCTCATGGAGACAATTCTCCTGACCATGCTACAGGGGTGTTCGTTCTGGGAGCGGTAATATTTGCTGACATGCATAAAACCATATGGGCACCATCGGAAAGATCTGCTGCATTCGACATTGTTTGAGGATTCATATAGGAAGCAGAAGGGTCATAAAGTCAAGAAGTATGGACTAGAGGCCCGGCCCCTCCTCAGCCCAACGTAACTTGATGGTAGCCATTGACATCTCCTTGCTATCTTCTTCCCCTGTACCCAGATTTATATCCAGAAAAAAAAAAAATAGTTTTAATCTGGAGAATAAACACAGTATTTGTGCACGTGTTTTAAGCTCAGAGAGGAAAGTGCTTATAAATCCAAGGCACCATTATTATTCTCTCAACAACATAATGACAGGCTCTCTCTGTCTAATTTAGTTTTCAGTATCTGTCGAAATAAGGGTAAAATGCATCCCATGCCTGAAGGGAAGAATTGATGGCATCTCAATCCTAGATTCTCCTGGGCTCGTGGGCACTCTCACTTACCATTCACCCTATACCCGCAACTGAGGGCGGTGCTAACAGAGTACAGGACTTGCAGCAGTTTCCAACAGCACGAGGAGTTCATGTTGTGGCATTTGCTGTTTCATGTGAAGACTGCAGGGCATTTGAATCACTTATTCACAGTCCATTTTGTGCCATGGAGGTGGTGGGGTAAGGAGAAATAGACGGTAAACTCTGGGCTGGTCAGCTCACTGTGTAGAAGTCACCTTTCTGCTCTGGCAAAGTCTCTAACTGTGTGGCTAAGGGGTTTCTCTCCCAATCCAGGTTTTGTTTAAGATGTTTCTCGGAAGTGCCAACTTCGGTGAAGCGGCACACTTTGTCTCCACGTTGGGTTTCTTCAATTTAATCTTCATCTCTTTCACCCCGGTCGTCCTGTATTTCACCAAGGTGGAACACTGGTCCTCATTTGCGGCTCTGCCGTGGGGCTATCTCTGTGGGATGGCCGGGCTGTGGCTGGGTAAGTGGCTCCAGGTTTTGCCTTCCATTCCCTATGTCACCTGACCTTTCCTTGGATAGATGAATGATCATAGTAGGGCTATTCCCTTGGGAACCTTTGTCCTCTATTTTCCAAACGTATCTAAGGTTGGTTAATGGTTGGAAGGTCCTCTGCAGGCTATTGCTTGATTAGTTCAGAGCTGTTCAACCGGTATACCTCCCATGGGTTAAGATGTGAGCTGGAGGCCCAGGGCACTCTGACCACCACTGGTCTTAAAGCAGCCTTGTCCATCCTTCATGATATATTGTATGATGTTACCGTGTCCCAGGTGGATCACGGGGCATCAGGCAGAGGGAGAGAACAGATGGTGCATTCAAGGAACTCAGAATGGATCAAAATGGCTGACGCACCAAGTACAAGAGGAATGGGGAGGAAGGAAGAAGATGACATCTGGAAGGAAGCAGGTCATGAAGGGCCTGGAAAGCTGTTGAGGGGAGTGGATTTAAAATCCACTTAATGGTCTTTAAGCAGAGGTGACAGGCGCACATCTACATTTTAGTCACACACAGGCTGGCTGGGTGTGGAGAATGAATTTGAGATCGGAAGCCCTCAGCAGGCAAGAGGAGAAGGCAGAATTAACTTGGTCTCCCTGCTAAGGAGGCTGTGCCTAGTCAATGGCCAATTGACTTGAACTTTTTAATGTTCTCTCTCAAAACTCCCCAAACTCAAGGTAGTCTGCTTCACCTGAGCAACCAGGGGGCTCCCACTTTCTAGCTGTGTTGCTTCTGTCACTCGACTTAAGAGGAACCTGAAAAATAACAAGCCTGCTCTTCCTGCCCCAAGCAGTCGAACAACAGCAACTGCTAAATGACTCAGTGTCCCCTTACTCAGAACCAAATCGCTTTCATCCTGCTCCTCTCTCCTCACCCTTCCTAAGGACAGCCCCCTCCATCTAGTCCCCACTGACCCACCGCACTTGACCTGCAGGACATCTGCCAACCCTCAGCTGACCTTCTTTGTCAAGGTGACATAATCTGAAGCAGCACTATAACTCCCGGGAGACAAACATGACCTGGTTTTCATTCCCACATAGACACTGGGTCTACTTTGGCTCAGGCCCCTAAAGGGAGGTCTTAGATAAGACAACGATCAGTCATGTTGGTCCTTTGAATTTTACTTCTGAAGTCCAAAAATGTAGAGTTACGACCTTCCATAACCTCTGCTAAATTAAGTAGAAATCAATAGCAGTGTTCCCATAAGACCCAAGCATCCTAATTAAAAGTGCCAAGATAATTTCCCGGCCCAAAACAATCTAGCTGGGAACAGTCATAATCTAAATTTCACTGACTCTTGGCCCCAGCTGTGTACACATATCTCCAGCTTGCTGCCAAGTTGCCCTTCACCAACACATATCCCTTGGCATGTGTAACACATGCTTCTACACAAGCCCGGCCCAGGCTGGGTATCACCCAGGCCGGCAGGATACCAGGTCTCCACCAAGCAGCATGGTCTCCAGACTCCACGGGGTAGAGCATCACCCGGAACTAGAGCTGCTCCACCCAGCCCTTCCCCAGTGCCCTGCAGTCCTCCCTGTGCCAAAGCTGCTCTGTGACAAAATGAGGCGATAGCCTCTCTCCTGTGTTACACAGCCCAGGTGTTTTACAAACTTCACTGATTCTGTTCTTCTTCTTTAAAAAAAAAAAAAAAAAAGTTCACTTATTTTGAGAGAGAGACAGCATGAGCGGGGTTGGGGCAGAAAGACAGGGAGAGAGAGAGAGAGAGAGAGAGAGAGAGAGAGACGGGGAGGGGGAGAGAATGAATGAATCCCAAGCAGGCTCCGCACTGTTCAGCCAGATGCAGGGCTTGAACTCATGAACTGTGAGATCATGACCTGCGCCGAAATCAAGATGCTTAACTGATTGAGCCACCCGGCTCCTGTTCTTAAGTTTTTGTTTCGATCCCTCTCTTCTCCATAGTAACCAGATACGACCTGGTTGGAGCTGGGCTGGACGAACAGCAGGTGGTCCTCTGACCCGTCCACATTGCCCATAACTACAGCTTTTATTCGCCTAGGCTCACTGTGCCTCCTTCCTTCTCACAGTTGGGCCTATCTGCCAGGGAGTGCCTTCACCCAAATTTACCTGATACGTCCGAGTCCCACTTAAACTTGGGCTGGGCCCGTGCTACAGATAACATACTGACTTATATATTCTTGTCCTTAGGGTGGCAGAAAAGTAAGTGTGCTACCTAAAGAACAAATTAGAAACAGACCACGCATTTTGGTGAAACCACCTCCGTCTTGCTGAGTGAGCAGGACTCAGTTCTCACCCAAATACCAATACTTTCAATCTACTGAAATATCCAGTTCCGCCAAAAAAATTGCAGTTCAGGAGTTCAGCAGCGTCTGTGTAGAATTTAACTAATTCCTGATCTGCTAGAATGTGCTATATTTTATTCCCTGAGTCTGAGGAGAGAGTGGAGTACTGGAATAGTCATTCCCATTGTGACTATGCCAGGAAGGAGGAGCAGTTATTAACGTAGGAATGTCCTCCGCCCTGACTGCCACTACTCTTGTATGGTAACTATGAAGGAGTCCAAGTTTTATGAAAGTCAAACCCACTGTCTCTAACTACCAAGTGACTCCAGAGAACCAAGTTAGTGGGTTTAATTAGAGCAGGCATTATAGATAGCAATGGAAGAGTAAACGCTGTCCTGACTGGAGTGGCTCTAGAACCATCTTTGGTTCTATAGAGATACGGGCAACATGGTTGAGTCAGTTACATAGAGATCTCTCTGAACTGAGGACAATTTGTAGTTGTTAACACTCACCTCTCTCAACCCTAAAACAAACACTGGATTGAAATCTATGAAAACAGTTCTATGTGGCGTATCATTGTTTTTCTTTTGAAAACATAGAGTTTTGATTATTTTTGTAGGAGGTAGAGGATTATTTTAACCGATTTTATATTTTACTAAAAGGACCCAAAGATATTAATTAAATGTATCTAGTTATACCTTCCTTTGGTTCTGCAGACCTGCCCCTGGGTAGTCTGTGCACAAATTGGGATGCGGAAAAAGTCCCTGAGGTTCTGTGCATTACACAGAATACACTTTTGTTTGCCTGCATGATGCCCACCACAAGAGAGAGGGAACAAAACAGCATAGGCCATCCTTGGATAGATCTTCCTTTAGGTAGTAACACTAGAGCCTGTTAGTTATCCAGGAATATGGCATAATATAGCAAAGCATTAAAGGGAGAAAGCCCAAACTTCAATCAGTAGTCTGTCTGCTTTCAACCTCTGGCTGGCCCCAACCTACCTTTATAGTGCTAATAAGTGGTGGAGTGAATTGGTTATTTCACTGCTTTGCAATTGCTTCATACACCCTTTGCCAGCCAAGTGGCAAGAGATCAGGCAGCCAAGGTGGCAGAGGAGAAAAAAGAATAGGACTACTTCAATCAAGAAACCCATACATCTCCCAAATTAGAGGATTAATTGACCAAAGGTGAGGACAAGTTTAGAAGGCACGTTTAGCAAAAACATCGGTTCTATTATGTTAAGAAGGAAAGAGCCCAGCGTGTCAATTTCCTTTCATCCTCTGTATCCTGCATTATTTTACAGCCTTCAACATCCTGGTGAATGTCGGCGTGGTGCTGACATACCCAATCCTGATCTCCATTGGGACAGTGCTCAGCGTTCCTGGAAATGCAGGTACTGGTGTGATTTGACATGTGCAAATAAGTCTCTGCTCATGTTCCTTTTACACCCCGAGTTGTTTCTTCGAGCAATTGTGAATTATGTCCTTTGCCTGAGAAGATGTTTTTAAATATCATGAAGGTGGCAGACAACAGAATAACTATGCAGCAGATTTAAAATTTGCAGCTATAAACACTGTTTTCTCTTGGTCGTGCTTTTAGAATTAAACACCAAATGTATCATTTGGGTTTCATGTAATCTCCCTGACAACCTAATTTTGTGGTATTTTTAGAGGAAGTCCTATGGAAACAAAAGGCATCCCAGCATAGGACTCTCAAGTAAACGTCACTAATGAAAGTGTAGGAAATGTACAGGGTGTTGGCTCCCCATCAGACTATCCATGGGGAGCTGCAGAAGCTTCTCCTGGGGGCAGAGCAGATGGCCCTCTGGAACAGATACATGAAAAGGCAATTTGACTCACTTCAGGGATGAGAAGAGAAGCTGTTTTTCCAGAGTAATCTTTTAGTGAAAGCTGTCAGTGGAACAAGTAATGAAAGTGAGTGATTTGGAAGACCGTACAGTCCTTCCAACTGTAAAATTCTATTTTTCCACGTCTCGGGGACCCAGCTTTCTTTGCCCCCAGGACAATCAGCAAGTGTTCACTGAGCACTTACTATGCTCAAGACTGTAAAAGAAACAACAACAACAAAACACCCTGGACATTCCCAAAGGAACTTTCACTGAATTTGGAAAGTAAGACCGATATATATGAAATAACTTACAACTCCATGTACCATTTGTTAGTAAATGCCAAACTGTGTGAGACAGACTGTTGGGACTATAAGATATTCAGAGGAAAGAAGTATCAGAAAGGAGTGGAGTTATCATGGAAGATCATTCATTCATCCAGGGATTCATTCATTCAATAAAGCATCGCTGAGCACTTAGGATGTTCCAGGAACTGTGCCTAATGCTGGTGATAGATCCTGAATAAGACACAGTGTCCGCTTTCAAGACCATGTGGTGGAGAGAGGGAGACAAAAGGAATTGAGTAGATATGATGTAGAGACAGAATTGCTTTGATAGAGGAATGTATGTAATGCATGCTCTGAGAGCACCCAGGAAGGGCATCCAGCCAGCTGCAAGAAGCCAAAAGGGAGAGCTAATGGAGAGATTAGCTGGATGGTGTGGATGTGAGAAGGAAAGGGCATTGCTTGTACAAAGCACAACATGTATGACCGACAATTCCGCTACTAGCTACATGTGCCGAAAAACTGAAAACAGGGACTCAAAAATATGCTTGTAAATGAATAGTCATTGCAGCATACTCGCAATGGCCAAAAGGTGAAAGCACCCAAATGTCCATCAACAGATGAATTGATAAGCAAGTTGTGATACAATGGGGCATCATTCAACCATAAAAGGGCACGAAGTATGGATACATGCTACCACATGGTTGAACCTCAAAAACTTCACGTTAAGTGAAAGAAACCACACACAAAAAGCCACATATGGTATGATGCCATTTATACGAAATCCCTAAAATGGGGAAATCCATGGAAACAAACAGCAGATTCCCAAACAGACAGCAGATTCCCATTCCCAAAACAAATGGGTAACGGATTCTAATTTCTTTTTTTATGTTTATTTACTTTTGATAGAGACAGAGCACAAGCGGGGGAGGGGCAGAGAGAGAGGGAGACACTGAATCGGAAGCAGGCCCCAGGCTCAGAGCTGTCAGCACAGAGCCCGAGGCAGGGCTCGAACCCACAAACTGAGAGATCATGACCTGAGCCGAAGTCGAACGCTTAACCCACTGAGCCACCCAGGCGCCCCTTAACGGGTTTTACTTTGAAGTGATGGAGATGTTTTGGAACCAGATAAAGGTGGTGGTTGTACAACATTGTGAATGTACAAAATACCACTAAATTCATTTTAAAATAGTTAATTTTAGGGGCGCCTGGGTGGCTCGGTCGGTTGAGCGTTGACTTCGGCTCGGGTCATGATCTCGCGGTTCGTGGGTTCGAGCCCCACGCTGGGCTCTGTGCTGACAGCTCGAAGCCTGGAGCCTGCTTCTGATTCTGTGTCCCCCTCTCTTTCCACCCCACCCCTGCTTGTGCTCTCTTTCAAAAATGAATTAAAATAAAATAAAATTAAATTAAATTATAATAAAATAAAACAGTTTATTTTAGGGGTGCTTGGGTGGCTCAGTCAGTTGAGCATCTGACTCCTGATCTCAGCTCAGGTCATGATCTCATGCTTTGTGAGATCAAGCCCCACATCAGGTTCTGTGCTGACAGTATGGAGCCTGCTTGGGATTCTGCCTCTCCTTCTTTGATCCCCCTCCACCTCACAGGTGCTCACGCACATGCACGCTCTCTCTCCCTCTCTTTCTCTTCTCAAAGTAAATAAGCTTTAAAAAAATAGTTAATTTTAATTGATAGGAATTCCACCTCAATTAAAAATTTTTAAGAAGAACAGCATGTGTAAAGACATAGATATTAAAAAGCTTTGCTCATTTGAAAAAATCTTCAGCGGCCAATGAAACTGGAGAAGTGTGAAGGGACACAGAAGAAAAGTTTCAAGAAATAAAAACTGCAGAGTTGTAATTAAATGAGATGACATGAGCCTTGAAAGATGAGTCTGATTTAGAGAGAAGGAACAGAATGCAAACAAAGGGAACAATATAATGATATAGAGAAAGGAAAGACGAGCTTGAAAGAACAAGGGAGACTTTAGAAATTTCTAGAAGTAGCTGGTGCACCTTGGGGTGGGGGCTCAGTCGGTTGAGTGTCCGACTCTTGATTTTGGGCTCAGGTCATAATCGTAGGGTCGTGGAATCAAGCCTCTCATTGCACTCTGAATTCAGTGAGGAACCTGCTTAAGATTCTCTCCCTCTCTCTCTGCCCCTCACCTCCCACCCCCCATCAAATTTTAAAAAATTAAAGAAAGAAATTTCTAGAAATAGCAACGACTTTGGTCATTTGTTCTCAAAGAAGCTTCGAAACAATCATAAACTACGGCTTGATTTTTCTTCCCTAGCTGTGGATCTCCTGAAGCAGGAGGTGATATTCAATGTTGTCCGCCTGGCCGCAACTATCATCATCTGCATTGGGTTTCTGCTGATGCTCTTGCCAGAGGAGTGGGATGAAATTACCCTCAGATTCATCAATAGCCTGAAGGAAAAGAAGAGTGAGGAGCATGTGGACGACATTACTGATTCCAATGTACACCTGCGGAGCAGAAGCAGGGCCAATGGGACAGTGTCTATACCACTGGCTTAACGAGGGACACATTTTGAATGCACGTGTATGTATATTCTGTGAATATAATAAAATTTTCTCACTACCTGTACACTCAAATGACAATATTAACTCTGAATTTGGATAAGTCATATGTGAAATAATGCCAATGATAAAAGTTTACATTTATATGCTTATCAAGGAACTGGTGTAAATAATCATAATAAAAATTTTTTATGAAAACATATCCATCTTAGTTCTGTTTCTTCTGTTTCAGAGGGAATTGTCCCCTCCCCCCCAATTTGAAAAATTTCCTGAAAACATGAGATTTTACTAAATTATGAGTTTATCATGACCTTACCCTCACCAGGAACTAAGACATTTTCATTCAATCAGAGAAAATGACGTAAGAGGAAAACACATGAAAAGGATACACACTTTATATATATTTAAGTCCAATAAAAGCCTCAAATTCTAAGGCTGGAAAATAATTAGATGACTAACAAAAGAGCACCTTCTATATGCAAGACCTACTCTGGGAAAAATGAACATGAAAATATAGAAGACTTAGTGTGTATTTCCAGTGTGCTTAGAGAAGTACAGAGAATAAGAGTGGTTACAAATACAGTAAAGCCTTGGATTGCAATTAACTTGTTCTGCGAGTGTTCTGCAGATGAGCAAACATTTCTAATAAATTTTAACTTGATAAACAATCGTTGCCTTGCAACGCGAGTAGTACGTGACACTGAACGTCACATGATCACAACTGAACCAATGGTTCTTGAAATTCACTTTGATATACAAGCACTTTGGATTACCAGCATGTTTCTGGAACAAATTATGTTCACAGACCAAGGTTTTACTGTATGTCTGATATGAGGTAGACATTTTAAAATGGCACAGGGATTACAGAGAGGACATCTCTACAGCACTTGACATGATGATCACTCCTTTTTCCTGAAATATCCTCTTTACTTGAATCCCATACAGTTTCCTCATTCTCTTTTTGCCTCACCAGCTGCTTTTCTGGGCACCTCTTCCAAGGCTGGTCTCCTCACTCAGTGTTCAGTCTTTGGCCTTCTTAGCATCTCATTCCATACTCTCTCCCTCAGAGACCTCACCTACTCCTTGGGCTTCAAATGTCATCCATGCAGTGTTGGCTTAAAAATCTTTATCTCCAGCCCAGATTTGTCCCCTGACCTTCAGATCTGACTTCCGAAATGCCTTCTGCGAGCTCACTTGGATGCTTCATTGTTGACTTCAAATTCAAGAACAAAGTTGAATTTATCATCTCTCTTCTCCAGATCTATTCCTTCTCCCTTGTCCCCTGTCGAGGTTAATGGTGCCATCATTAGCCAGCTGCCCAAATGAATGAAAGAGTCTCTCTCTGCACTGGTCGAACTCCAAGTCTTGCTTCTCTCTAATTCCTTTTATGCCCTACAGAGTGACTTTTAATAAATAAATGTGATCATTCTACTCTCCTGTATAAAATATTTCATTTGTGGAGCGCCTAGGTAGCTCAGTCGGTTAAGGGTCCAACTCTTGATTTCAGCTCAGGTTCATGATCTCATGATTCATGAAATCAAGCCCCACTTTGGGCTCTGCACTGACAGCTCAGAGCCTGCTTGGGATTCTCTCTCTCTGCCCCTCCCCACCAATATGCATGTGCTCCCTCTCTCTCAAAATCAATCAATAAATATAAACACACACACACACACTTCAATGGCATCTTACTGTTCTCAGTATAAGCTCCAAGTACCTTTGCATGTCATTCAGAATTCATCCAGAGTTGGTTGCTGACTGGCCCCTGTCTACCTCTACAGAAGCACCATCCAACAGAACTTCTGTGATGATGAAAATATTCTATATCTGCACATGCAACGCAGTAGCCACAGTGGCTATTGAGCTCTTTAAATATGGCTAGTGCCATTGAGGGACTGCATTTCTAATTTTATTGACTGTTAATTGATTTGAAATGAAATTTAAATCGCCACCTGTGGCTATTGGCTACCATATTGGACAGCACAGCCCTGGAGCCTCATTCCACCATACCACCCAACTGTGGCCCCTTGAATCTGTGCTTTAGCGACACTACAACTTCCTGTAATTCTTCAACCAAGACGTGCTCTCTTTCTTGTATTCTCTTTGCCTCTCTCATCATCTGACTAACCATTACCTAGGCATCATGACATGATTTATTTCTATTTTCCCAGCAAATCTTTTCTTTTCCCCCAAGCTGAACAATGTGGCTTCCTAAGAATACTCTGCTTACTCCCATTATAGTACTGGTCACCCTCCGTGGTAATGACCAGTTTACTGGCCTGAGTTCCCAGTAGGCCAGGAGATCCTTGAGAGCCGGGATTGTGTGCCAGTCATCATTGGGTTCCTAGCACATGTCTGGCACTTGCAAACTTTCAATAAGTAAATAAATGGGTTGCTTTACCCTGGACATATGCCCCTCCCTCAAACTGTATGAGATCAATCTTAGTTAAGGCTTTTTTTTCCAGATGAGATTGGTTAAAGTAAGGAACATAAGGGATTAAATGTTGCCACAAAATACCAACTTGCTGAATTGCTCAAAGGCACTTCTTCCCAAAGAGGCTGGTTAAAGCATATAGCAATTTAAGATAATCTGCAATTTCTGAGAAGTTTAGTGTAAGAAGCCAAACCTTTCTGCATCTGTTTTACTATTCTTTTTTTATTCAAGTGCCCCCCCCCCCAAATATAGGTGAGACAATCACAGGGCAAGAAACGGGGACTCAGGATATCACACCCGCTGAGCATCATGGTAAATGAAAACCTTATTTTTTTTTTGTCATTTCTCTGTCATTTTTTTTTAAATTTTTTTTTAACGTTTATTTATTTTTGAGACAGAGAGAGACAGAGCATGAACGGGGGAGGGTCAGAGAGAGGGAGACACAGAATCTGAAACAGGCTCCAGGCTCTGAGCTGTCAGCACAGAGCCCGACGCGGGGTTCGAACTCACGGACCGTGAGATCATGACCTGAGCCGAAGTCGGCCGCTCAACCGACTGAGCCACCCAGGCACCCCTCTGTCATTTTTTGAAAAGGCAATGCCAGTCTTCTGGTGTAGACAGATGACATGATATTAACTAACATAATAACTATGACTTGTTTTAAACTCCATGAAAAATGGTATAAAATAAATGAAATACATTATCAATACATATGAATTAATTCATTATCTAAGTAGAGTTGGTTTTGACTATTTGGATGCCATATTGGTACAAACATTGCTCTTGCCTTGTTTTTAAATTACTGTTAAATAGCAGTAATCACTGACTAATCCACTCCAGCATCTTGCCATTACTTAGCATGACATTTAAAATTGCATTTTGACATGTTTAAGAAATGAGTTGTTTTGCAGTTTTTGATGATTCACTTTGAAAAATGGAGTCAGCTACCCTGGAAAGCACTAATTCAACCTATGACTGATCACTGTAATTAGCTTAGTCTATATTAAGAAAACAGTTCCGTTATGGTATTCATTCATTTATTCATTCAAAAATTATTAAGTTCTACCTCTGGCTCTGAAGTAGGGTATTATGTTAGGTCATCACCAACCAGCCTCTGCCTGCCCCTAGAGCAGCACTGTCTGACAGAACTTTCCTTAACCATGGCAATGAACTCTGCACTATGGGGAAGGGGATACAGAATGTACAGGAAGTGGTCCCTGCATCTGGGACCTTTAACCTTTATAGGTAAGTTGTCAACCTGACAATCAAAATGACTCAGAAATTTATTTGAATCACTTTGTGAATATGAGATATTCCTTTCAATTCAGGTAAAATAATCATAAATAACGATAATAATACCTTTCTTTGCTACCTCTTATTGTGAAAATCAGATGGGATAATGCATTTTAGTCACTGAAAAAATATGGGTGCACTTCCTATATGCCTAGAATGAAGCAGGTTCAGCTGGGCTTGAAGGATACTAACAAAGTCCCTGCCCTCATAGGTGGAAGTGCCTTGAGGTTACTGTTATCTGGCCTCTAAATCCAAACATGGTTCCTCCCCAAAGTCCAAAAGACAATGGCTTGAATGGGCAGCACAGTCCAGGGATTAAAATTACCCATGTTGCGGCCATGACTCTCCACTTCTTAGATGTGTGACTTTAGTTAATAACCAACCTCTCTGCCCCTTGATTTTGCCATTAGTAAAATGAAGACGTTAACACCTGTCATTGGAGGTTGTCGAATATATTAAATAAAATCACATGTTGAAGAGTCTAACACATGGCCAGACAGTCCCAAAGTTGTAACTACTATTAGAGTTTCCTCTGTTTACCTCCTTCTGGGTCCTTATCCAGAGCACTTATCCACAGCATGATGCCCAGCAAAGTCAACAGAGGCACACAGAGTGTGCAGGGAATTTTACCTCGAATAAACCAGAGAAACAAAAGGAGCCTGGCATGAGGAACACTCAGGGGAAGCGAAAAGAAAGGGTAGACCACTTCCACCTGCCCAGTTCCCCTCAGCCCCTTGCATCACAGCATTCTTGCCCAGCCAGTGGAACTAATTGCCTGACAAAAAGACAGACTGGTGACTTGGGCTCTGAAATTAAAATCACTTCAACCACGGCCTGATCGCTTCACAAACAAATTATAGGCGAATCAATTTTGCTCATCCAGGTTTTGCATGCCTGTTAGTTTTGTGCAGACGCTTTGTCAAGATCCACCAGAGGACAAATGATTTGGAGAAGGACAATGCCAGCGATGAAAGAGTGAAGTATAACTGGGCTAAGCATTAGAATGTTCCTGATATTTAAGTACAAATCCTCTTTCTTACTTATTCATAAGCCCCTGTCAGAAGTACAAAGAACACCTGTTACAGGTGATGCCGGCTTATCTGGAAGGCCAGAACAAGAAGTCTCTATTAATTTTAATTCTTTTTATTTATTTGTCTTCCCCCTCCCCCACTCAACACACACCTGTAGCAACTGAGAGTGAATTTAAGAACAGAAGACTATACTGCTATGAAAAAGAATGAAATCTTGCCATTTGCAACAATGCGGATGGAGCTAGAGCGCATTATGCTAAGCGAAATAAGCCAGTCAGAGAAAAACAGATACGTGATTTCATTCATATGTGGAATCTGAGAAACTCGACAGACAAACATAGGGGAAGGGAAGGAACAACAAGATAAAAACAGAAAGGGGGAGGCAAACCATGAGAGACTCTTAAATACAGAGAACAAACTGAGGGTGCTGGAGGGGAGGTAGGTGGGGGGGGATGGGCTAAATGGGTGATGGGCATTAAGGAGGGCACTGTTGGGATGAGCACTGGGTGTTATATGTAAGCGATAAATCACCGGGTTCTACTCCTAAAGCCAAGACTACACTGTAGGTTAATTAACTTGAATAAAAAATTTTAAAAAAGAACAGAAGAGTACAGCATGTGATGGAGTTGGGGTGTTAGTGTCCAAAATTCAGAGGCAGAAAGAGCAAAAGACCCACATTTTAAAGTTCTGATTCGTCAGTGTGCCACCCTCCCCCACGTAAGCCACAAAAGCCAAGGCCACTTTGTCATTGTTTGCCGGAGACAGGAACATCAGATCCTTTGGGAGCTGGAGGAATTTTAGGAGCAAGAATTATAACCTGGGATTAGAAGCCCCTCTCAGGGATGGACTTCAGACGTTCCAAAAACTCCTGACGTAGTTTTCCAAATAGTGTGAACTTAGCTGCTTTTTTCTGGAGGAATACTGTTCAATATGTTAACCACAAGCCACGTGTCGCTATTGACATATGGCTGTTCCAGACTGAGATGTGCTGTGTCAAATGCACCGGAATTTGAAGGCTTAGTGTGGGAAGAAAGAATGTGGGCTATTTCATCAATAGCTTTTACTCATTACATATTGAAATGAGAATATTTTTTTGGAAAGGGTGGGTTAAATAAAATATAACATTTATTTCAACTGTTTCTTTATACTCTTTTAATATAGCCATCGGACATTCAAAAGTTATATAAGAAGCTTGTAATTACTTCCCTTAAACATGATTTTCTTTTTATAATGTAATTATGGGTTCCGTTTACTTAGGTAACTGAAAGTGATGTGCTGAAATTCAGTCTTGGTCAAGACCCCAGTCTACCTCTGTCAGCATCCCTGGCTTATCCCACTCTTAAAGTCTCACGAAGGCAGACACAAGGAACTCTCTATCTTCTGTATCTTACTGGTTATGTGATTTATCTGGGCACATTTGACCGAAATTTCTCTCCTGCTATATTTTTATTTGCATTAACTCATCTTCATGTTAAAATATTTCCAGTTTTCATCTTCTTTCATAAAGCCTTCTGTAAAAATCCAACTTGGACTTATAATTTTCAACATTTATCTACATTTTCATTTCTAATAATTCTATTTCTGTCAGCTAACACCAGTCCAATTCCGTCCTTTCACATAAAGGTTTCTCCTTCCCTGCAATCACCCCTACACACAATCTTGTATCCCTGACCAGGGCTGAGCAGACACTGCGATGTTTTCTGTTTCATGTTGATCACATACCTTTGGTTGATAGATTTTTTCTCTTGGAAATGTTGACATCATCCATTATATTCTGGCTGGACCCTGGAGCTCTTCCTATGACCTCATCTCAATATTGATATTAACTTTTATCACATCACTCTGTTTTCCAAGAGCCTCTCTGGCATATCTGTATTTCCTCTTCATTCTTATTTTTCTCTTTAAATTTACAACAGTACAAAAGTCCACATTCATAATGTTGTTCCTGTGGTTCTGTACGTTCTAAAATGTCTTCTGAATCATCAAGAAAAACTGCTGTTCAATATGGTTTGGGAGTTGGTATATTTGAATATAGCATGACTCTTAGAAAATTGGAAGTCTGGCTCTTCTAAATAAGAACAACGCATCAACCAGAATATTCATTTAATGGCAGCAATCCAAGCCTGAACCATAAAAGTGACCACTCACATGGTAATTACAAGATATATGATATCAAAATTCAATCATCTACTTATTTTGTCAAATAGTCATATCATTTCTGATATTTGCTACAAATAACCAAAGGCTTATGGAACTACGTAGTACACAAAAACATTTGGGAGCTTTTGCAAACAGAGACTTTGTCCTGCTCTCTTTCCTTGCCCAGCAATAGCTCACAAGAGGATTTAGTGGGAAGAAGAAAGAAGGAATCTCAGTCCTGTCAAGATAAAGATTTATTCATTTATTAAACAAGTATTTATTGATATTTTTTTAGTCCTTAGAATTCCATGTCCCATTGTGTGGCCAAAACTCAATATCACTGCAAGGGGGTGGGGAGGGAGGGAGGGAGAGAGACTAAGGACACTGGCTTAAAAGAATAAAATTAATAGTCTTACGAATATTCTGTTTTTCCTCAAATGTATTACTGACAAGTGGCCCCAGGCTGACATGGAGAAAAGAGGTGTCCTGGATTTCTTTGCAGACACATATCTGGGTTTGTACTAGAGCCAGGAGAATGTGAACCATCCCAGAACACAGACAAAATTGTTTCAGATAGGATATTTTGTTTAGCCACTTCAGTAAGAGTTCTGGATGGAAGCATGAAAAGATGAAGAAGGGAAAAAATAGTTCACGTGGATAATGGCCAAGAGGTCTGGGCTCTTTATCAGAATTCAGATCAATGTCCAGAATCATGAAATCTCAGTTGGAAAGTTCCTCATGGAATTTTCATTCCAGCCTTGCCTAATGCCCAAATCTCTTGTAACCCACCCTAGAAGAGTAGACAGACACCAAGCTTTTCTTTGCCTGAGCACCCAAGGGGAAACATATTTTCACTCTTTTAAGTAACCCACTGGTTCCAAATGCTTATTATTGTTACAGACTTCCTCCCTATAATGAGCTGACACTTGCCTTTTTTGAAAGTTCCACCTGATGATTCAAACTGTTACTTATAGCCCACACAAGTCAAATCTGTCTTACACACAGGTATGTCATATTTCTCCTGGATTTTTCCTTTAAGCTCAATCATAGCCCCATGGGGATACCATCCCATGTTGTTGTTGTTGTTGTTGTTGTTGTTGTTGTTGTTGTTGTTAGTTAATTAACATATCTATCACCTCACCTATTTACTTTTTTTTTTTTTTTTTTTGGTGAGAACATTTAAGTTCTACTCTCTTAGCAAATTTCAATGATACAATACAGTGTTATCAACCATAGTCACATGTTGTACATGAGTTCCACATGTCTTTTTCATCTTATAACTGAAAGTTTGTATCCTTTTACCATCCTCTCCCTAATCTTCCCTGCCCCCAACCCCGAAATCACTTTTATTCCTTTGTTTCGAGTTTAATTTTTTTAAAAAAAATTTTTTTTAATGTTTATTTATTTTTTGTGGGGAATAAGCTTAGGAATTCCCTGAGTCTACACTGATGGGTTAACAAGGCGTAAGGAAATAGAAAGCCATAGGATGGGGGCGCCTGAGTGGCTCATTTGGTTAAGCGTCCGACTTCGGCTCAGGTCACGATCTCGCGGTCCGTGAGTTTGAGCCCCGCGTCGGGCTCTGTGCTGACCGCTGGGAGCCTGGAGCCTGTTTCAGATTCTGTGTCTCCCTCTCTCTGACCCTCCCCCGTTCATGCTCTGTCTCTCTCTGTCTCAAAAATAAATAAATGTTAAAAAAAAAAAAATTAAAAAAAAAAAAAGAAAGCCATAGGATGAACACACCCAAGTTTGGGTAAACAAGATTAGGTAAATAGGGCAAAGGCCCCTAGTACAGGACAAAGGAATAGGAAACCTCTGGATGAAAAACATCCAAGATTAGGTAAATAAGATTAGTTAAACAGCACAAAGGCCCCCAGTATAGGACAAAGGTATAGGACAATAGCAGAAAACTGCTTTCATAGGAAGGAAGGACCAAATTAGGTAAACAGGTAAATTGTGCTATAGACTGCAGCCAGGTGAAGTTGCCCAGTGCGGAGCTAATTAGCAAAAGAAAGATGCCTTGTTGACCCTGAGGTAGCATACTATTTTTCTTGTCCCCTAGGTCAATTTAGGTAAACACAGGTGGGGCCTCACGTCTGCTGTAAACAACCATCTGCCAGGTGCCAGGATTTTGTTTTCTATTGACCCAAACTCCTAAGACCACATATCTTCAAAACCCCCTTTGCCCCACGCCCATGAGTTAATGTTCACAGTTTCATTGTCTCTTTGTGCACATCCATCACACTTGTAAGCCTTCTGATCTTAATAAGAACAGAGCAAGGACCCTTATTCAGAGCTCTTGTCTCCTCCCAGACATTAGCTTCTCTCACATTTTCAATCCTGCATCCTGTTCTCTTGCAGGACAACAGAGAACTCCAGACCCATAGTCTATGACAGTTTTTTTTTAATTTTCTTTTACACTTATTTATTCTTGAGAGACAGAGAAAGACAGGGAACAAGTGCGGCAGAGGCAGAGAGAGAATGAGACACAGAATCTGAAACAGGCTTCAGGCTCTGAGCTGTCAGCACAGAGCCCAACATGGGGCTCGAACTCACAAACCATGAGATCATGACCTGAGCCGAAGTTGGACGCCCAAGTGACTGAGCCACCCAGGCGCCCCAATGACAATTTTTGAGAGACAAAGAGACAGAGTGTGAGCGGGGGAGGGGCAGAGAGAGAGGAGACACAGAATCCGAAGCAGGCTTCAGTCTCTGAGCTGTCAGCACAGAGCCTGATGTGGGGCTCAAACTCATGAACCGAGAGATCATGACCAGAGCCAAAGTTGGACACTTAACTGAATGAGCCACCCAGGTGCCCCAGTTTGACTTTTCTTTGAAGTTTTCACATATAAGTGATACCATGTAGCATTTGTCTTTCTCTGTTTGCCCCATCTTGCACCGTGCACAAAAATCAATTCAAAGTGGATTTAACCTGAACCTACAAAATTCCTAAAAGAAACCATAGTGATTAACCTCCTTGACAGTGGTCTTGGTGATGATCTTTTTTAATGTGACACCAAAAGCAAAATAAATACATGGGACTATATCAAACTAAAGGGCTTCTGCACACAAAGGAAACCACAAATAAAGTGAAAAACAATTCAGGGAATAGGGGAAAATATTTGCAAACCAAATATCTAATAATAAATTAATATTAAAAATAAACAAAGAACTCATACAACCCAATAACAAAAAAAACCAAGTAATCCAATTTTTAAAAATGGGCAATTGACCCAAATAGACATTTTTTCTAAAGAAGACATGCAATGAATGACCAAAAGGCATATAAAAAGGTGTTCAACATCACTAATCACCAGGGGAATGCAAATCACAACTACAATGAGATGTCTCCTCACATCTGTTCGTATGGCTATTAACAAAAATACAAAAGATAACAATTCTGGCAACGATGTGGAGAAAAAACCAACCAAACAAACCTGCACACCATTGGTGGGAATGTAAACTGGTACAGCCACCATGGAAAACAGTATGGAGATTTCTTCAGCTATTAAAAATAGAACTACCATATGATCCAGCAACCTCACTTCTGGGTATATATTCAGAGGAAAGGAAACCATGATCTCAAAGAGGTATCTGAACTTTTGTGCTCATTGCAGCATTATTCACAGTAGTCCAGGTATAATAATGACCTAAGTGTCAGTAAATGGATAAATGGATCAAGAAAATGTAGTATATATACTACAGTACAATGCAATGATATTCCATTGTGTGTGGTATGTGTGCATCTGTGTGTGTCTATACCCTTTATGTACATATACAGACTTAAAAATATGGAAATCCTGTCATTTGCAACAATGCTGAACCTGGATGGTGTTATGCTAAGGGATACAAAAATCCTTTTTAATGTGAGGCGCTCCAACTGGAACTCAACACTCAGTTTGTAGCTTTAACAGTGTAGCGATAGTATCCTTTCTCTTGTCAACACCACTCTATCTTCATCAGTCGTTTACTTCATGTGTATTATTTACCCACTACATTACCATCCTGCATTATTACCCTCTCCAAGTCTCAATTTCCACATCTGTACAATATAATACTGACCCTCAAGGAACTGCCATGAGCATTAGCACATAATTCTTAGGTAGAAAGTGCTCAGTAAAGGTAAGCTATTATTATAAATCATTAAACATTTAGGGCAAAGAAAGGACGGTTTTTTTCCCTTTCTAATACTGTCCCCAATCTCCAAATAAACTTCATTTGAAGATGAAAAATAAAATATTAGTAATGGTAACGAGAGAAGCTTGTCAAGTTAGAAGGCAAAGCCTTTGATGAGTATGTTAGTTAGCTAATGATGCATAAAAAATTACTCCAAAATTAGAGTCTTAAAACAACAGACATTTAGCAGAGTTTTTGCGATCAGAAATCCAGGTGTCCCTTAGAGGATCTGCTACAAGCTCACTCACATAAGCTGTTGGCAGAACTCAGTCCTTGCTGGTTGTTGGACAGAGACATGGGGTCTTGTCACATACATGAACCTGTCCTAGGGCAGCTTGCAACAAGGCAGTTGGCTTGTCTCAGAGCAGGTGAACAAGATGGAAGCCACAGTCTTTTTGTAACCTAATCTCAGAAAGGGTATCCCATCACTTCCACTGTTTTCTATTTGTTAGAAATGAATCGATAAGTCTAGCCCACACCCAAAGCAAGGGCTGGAGGGACTACACAAAGGTATGAATTGCACCGACAAGGGCCACCAAGGGCCATCTTAAAGGCCACCTACCACAGTGAGGTTATATGCCATCTTGTCAAGAAGGAGCTGGGGAATAGAAGCGTGCACACACATTATCATCATCATCATCATCATCATCATCACTGATTAGTACTATAAAATGTCAGAGTGGGAAAGGATTCTTAGATTCACCTAAGTTCCCTCACTGTATAGTTGAGAAAATCAAAATCCAGAGGAGTGAAGCGTCCTGCCCCAAGACTGCACTTCAGCTTGTGGTAGATCTCTGGCCTAAAACCAGGCCGACTTCTAGTCACTGCTGTTTTCACTAGAGTTAACTTTTCATCTCTTCCTAGAGAAAGGCATTAGCTTCCACAAAAGTAGTAGCATTTGTTCTCTCTTCCCAAATTAGTAAGTCCCATTTGCCACCGAATTTCAAGGCCAGTGCCTAAAAAAAATGGCAAATTGATAAGCAGATGTTTTTGGTTATTTCCCCATTGTTCTTTTATCATCCTTGGAAAGCAGAACAAGATTCTGCTATTACAGATAAACCAGGAAAGTTTTATGCCCAGCAGCGTAAATAAAGCACCATTTCCTTAAAACAGCACAGAAAAGGGGCGCCTGGGTGGCGCAGTCGGTTAAGCGTCCGACTTCAGCCAGGTCACGATCTCGCGGTCCGTGAGTTCGAGCCCCGCGTCAGGCTCTGGGCTGATGGCTCGGAGCCTGGAGCCTGTTTCCGATTCTGTGTCTCCCTCTCTCTCTGCCCCTCCCCCGTTCATGCTCTGTCTCTCTCTGTCCCAAAAATAAATAAAAAATGTTGAAAAAAAAAATTAAAAAAAAAATAAATAAATAAAATAAAACAGCACAGAAAAGTGTAAAATTAAGCTGGAACCCCAAACATCATTTAAAAAGAACCCAGTTTCACAGTACGAATTTATGAAAGTCTTGCAGTTTGTGAGAGGAATATTTTTCTTCAGTGTGAATGCCTTGATTCAGGAAACAGTCCAATTGAATTTCACCATCAACTCTCTTTTAATCCAGGTGCCTGGTTAACTGAGGGGTCAATTGATCAAATAATAACTGACTGGCCAAAAAGTCATTCTTAGGTTTGGCTGATGGAAAATGAACTGTTCCATTCTTTCCTCTATGTGTTAAGCGCAGCACAAATTATTCATGATACTGCTGGAAGGTGCAGTGAGTTAATAAATCATAAGAATGGCTCAATGCTGGTTGCTCATATCCATGAAATCTGACTTGCTGCAGTCGATGGTGGGGATAGAAAGAATCAAGAGGCCTTAACATCAGAAGCAGTGTGATTAAATTGGAATCTTCCAGAACCATGGCTGTTTTTACTCTGACACATGACATTCATTTTCTACTATAACTCTGCCAGTATGCTTTCTACTGTAAAGGGAGACATGGCTAAACCTAAAACAAAATGGCCTTACTGTCAGCTGGTCAAGTACACACACACAATCCTAGAGAATGTTCAGCCAGTCCAATGGCTTCTCATCCATTGAAAACTTCCTAACCATGTCAAGTCTTTGGGTGATGTTTCTAGCCTGTTTGGTATGTCTTCAAGTGCTCACTCCTTGGTACTGGATCTTGCCTTTCTGTGAGTTCTGTGAGTTGTAAGTATTCTGTGTCTTCTCTGGTGCCCCTTAATGGATAAAATGGGGAGGGGTCAATTCATGTCCTCAACTGCAGAGAGGAGCATGTGAAGCCCTCACATAAAGTGTCTATAAGACAACTAACACTTTTCAACTATGATGACTAAACCATTGCACATCTTCTGCAATATTTTACTAAGAATATCTATCTCCTTTCTTGCATTGTGTTATATTCTAAGGGCTCACCAGTCTCCATTTCCTTTGTAAGTGACAGCCTCCCTTTGGGGATAAACAGAAGGGCTGAAAATCTCTCTGGGACTTAAGGCTGCTGAGTCACTTACACTTTGATGAGCCTCATTGGGCATGAGAGGGTCTACATTCAGGGAATGAGGCAGAGTGTAAGATACAGGTGGGGAGAAAGGGGGAAAGGAATGGAAGTAGCTTCTCCCCCAATATCTAGTCTTCTCAACATTCCCTCCCCTGCCATTGCCTTTGCAAAGAGGAAAATATAGAAAATTACAGTCCTCTCAAAAGGGGACACAGAATCAAAACTGACCTCCTCACTCAGAATAAAATTAATCTTAAGTTCTTCAAACAACCAGAGCACTGACTTCTCCTTCCCAGTTTTAAGGGGAATGGGAAAAAGGAACAAGAGGGAGATTATATTCAACTGTAGAAAATAATCTGTACATATCTGAGGATAATGCATAAATTCTGGATGAAAAAAGTATTGTATAAGGAGAAAGAGGTGGACTCTGGGGAACGAGGAGAGTTTTCTCCAATGAAACTTTTGAAGTGGTCTTTAAGAATAAATGGAGAATTATCTGTTTGGAGACTCTGGACATAAAGAACATGACTTACTTAGGATGGATTGCAATTTTCCTTAAACTACACTTAGGGCATTCCTAGTCAATATGGTAAATTAAACTGATGAGGGAAATCTCTCTATTCTTCAAATGCCACATTACAATAAGATTGAAACCAAGAAAGATAACCCATCCCACGCCAGAAATAAAGTATGAACTGGGGTGCCTGGGTGCTCCATTGGTTAAGCTTCCAACTTCAGCTCAGGTCATGAACTCACAGTTTTTAGGTTTAAGCCCCGCGTAGGGCTCTGTGCTGACAGCTCAGAGCCTGGAGCCTGCTTCAGATTCTGTGTCTCCCTCTCTCTCTGCCCCTCCCTGCTTGTGCTCTGTCTCTCAGAAATAAATAAACGTGAAAGAAAGAAAGAAAGAAAGAAAGAAAGAAAGAAAGAAAGAAAGAAAGAAAGAAAGAAAGAAAGAAAGAAAGAAAAAGAAAGAAAGACCTAGAAGTTAGAGGTGGGAGAACAAGCCTGATCCAAACAGCTGAGTTACCAGATTAGCCCATAATGTCTTAGGCTGGGATTCTAGCACTCTGAAAAAGGGATTCCAGCCCCAGACTCTATGTATGCTTGGATCAAGACCTGAGCTGCCTGAAGAAAGCTGAGAGTCACAGCATGTATGCCCCATTCAGGAATGTCAAATAGAAATATTCTGTCCAGGCGCACCTTGGTGGCTCAGTGCTTAAGTGTCCGACTCTTGATTTTGGCTCAGGACATGATCTCACAGTTTGTGAGTTTGAGACCCACATTGGGCTCCTTGCTGATGGTGTGGAGCCTGTTTAGGATTCTCTCTCTCTCCCTCTCTCTTCCCCTCCACTGCTCATGCTCTCTTTCTCTCAAAATAAATAAATAAACTTTATATAAAGAGAAATATTCTGTCCACTGACTGAAGGATGATGGAAGGAATCTTCCCAATCTGCTTGGGACCACGTAATGGGAAAAGAGTCACTATAAATATTAGAAGCCAGGTTTGTGCCCTACAAGGGTGAGGGATCTGAATTCATACTATCTGCAAGGTGCAGACATTCAAGGGCAGTAAATTAGCATGAAATAGTCTACAGCTGGTGACAACTCATTGGGCCCCTGGTAGAATTTCACTATAGAGACAATGCAGCAAAAGGATACTTCCCCAACCCAAATCATACAGACCTCCATAGAGAAAAAACCACTGCTGACATTAAGTTCATACTCAAAACTATGCTCCATAGGAAAAAAGAGGTATCGGTGAAACAAATGGGAGAATTTGCAATCAAGAAGTACTAACAAGGTAATTGTTTTTGAAAGACTCCTAAATAAAAATCTTCAAAACACTTAAAAGATAAATCAAGAAATATAACAGAGCCAGAGAACAGTTTCTCTTTACATGACATGTCTCCAGAGGCAAGAGAAATAAAAGCAAAAATGAACTATTGGGACCTCATCAAGATAAAATGTTTCTGCACGGTGAAAGAAACAATCAGCAAAACTAAAAGGCAACTGAGGGAATGGGGGAAGATATTTGCAAATGACATATCAGATAAAGGGTTAGTTCCCAAAATCTATAAAGAACTAACCAAACTCAACACCCAAAAAACAAATAATCCAGTGAAGAAATGGGCAGAACACATGAATAGACACTTGTCCACAGAAGACATCCAGGTGGCTAATAGACACATGAAAAGATGTTCAACATCACTCATCATCAGGGATAGACAAATCAAAACCACAATGAGATACAACCTCACACCTGTCAGAATGGCTAACATTAACAACTCAGGCAACAACAGATGTTGGTGAGGATGCAGAGAGAGAGGAACCCTTTTGCACTGCTGGTGGGAATGCAAACTGATGCAGCCACTCTGGAAAACAGTATAGAAATTCCTCAAAAAAATAAAACTAGAACTATCCTATAAGCCAGCAATTACACTACTAGGTATTTATCCAAAGGATACAAAAATGCTGATTCGAAGGGGCCCATGCACCCCAATGTTTACAGCAACACTATTGACATTAGCCAAAGTATGGAAAAAGCCCAAATGTCCATTGACTGATGAATGGATGAAGATGTGGTATGTATGTATGTATGTATGTATGTATGTGTATGTATATGTATGTACACACACACACACACACACACACACACATACACACAATGGAATATTGCTTGGCAATCAAAAAGAATGAAATCTTGCCATCTGCAACAACATGAATACATTATGCTAAGCAAAATAAGTCAGAGAAAGACCAGTATCATATGATTTCACTCCTATGTGGAATTTAAAAAACAAAACAGATGAACATAGGGGAAGGGAAGCAAAAAGGTAAAAATAGGGAGGGGGACCATAGAAACTCTTAAATGCAGGCAACAAACTGAGGATTGCTGGTGGGGTGTTGGGTGGGGGGATGTATTCAGTGGGTGATGGGCATTAAGGAGGCAATTTGTTGGGATGAGCACTGGATGTTATATGTAAGTGATGAATCACTAAATTCTATTCCTGAAATCATTATTACACTATATGTTAACTAACTTGTAATTTAATTAAAAAAAAATTTAAAAATTTAGAAAGAAGAAAAAATAAATAGAACCCTAAGGCAGGAAGAGAACAGTTTGAAAAAGTGCACTTTGAAATCAGGGACAAGTTAAGCAGTGGAGTTTAACCAGAGAAATAGAAGCAGTAGGAAATAGTATATTAAGAGATTTATTACAAGGAATTGGTGTTTGCAAATGTGGGGGCTGACTAAGCAAGTTCAGAATCCACAGGAAAGGTAGAAAGGATGGGAAGATCAGGAGAAGCCCAGAACCCATGGGCATGGGATAAAGCCATTGCCCACAAGTAGATTTTTTTGCCTCTAACTTCCTCCTTCTTTTTCCTCCGTTCTTCCTCTCCCTCTCTCCACCCACTTCCTCTGCAACCTTAGCCCCACTTTTTTAAAGTAAGCTCTACACCCAACATAGGGCTCAAACTCAATACTCTGATATCAAGAGTCTCATGTTTTAACGACTGAGTGGGCCCTCAGCCCCACTTTTAAGGCTTTCCAATTTAAAAATTCCTTCTACCTTAATCACACACTGTTGATATCCATTCCCACACACATTTTCCAGATTTCTGTCTCTATAAATTGGAAAAATATCACACGGTTCTTTATGAGTATATTGCACCTCCTCATGGGAGGAGGAAGGAAATAATAACATCACATTTAAATATGTACCAAAATGTTAGAGCATATAAGTGACTTTCTCTAAACCTCAGCTTCATTAGCATCATAGAAAATCTACCTCTAAATGTCAGGAAAAAATAAGAAGATTGTAACAGTGGCTGCCTCTTTGGAGTGAGACTGGGAATCACATTGAAGGAGTCTTACACTTTCTAGTACCTGGGAGGAAGCAGAAGGGCAACCACTAAAAGAGTATGAGAAGTATGCATAACTTTCAAACCATGAGACAAAGAATGAAGAAAACTCAATGAAGAATGAATCAGCATAGATCATTCATTGATTCATACATCTGCTCACTCAGTAGAGTTTTATTGATGCCAGACACTACGTCCTTGTTCACATTCATAGCAGAATATTCAGGAAGTGCCTATCTTCCTAATACAGGAAAACTTCAAAAATAATTATCTCCTAGTTTATAAGTGTCTCAGTCTACCTTTCAATCTATTAAATAAATGTATAATATTTTTCATAGTTGACTTATTCTATAAACCCATAGGCTCTTCTATCTCTCTCCTTCCCAAGACTGTCATTTGTTCCAGGATTTGGCTGTGTAAACTAAAAATGAGCCACAGGGACCCACACTCCATAGTTACCATGAGGCAATGTATTTCTTCAACTTCCTGAGCTTGTTTCTCAAGAATCACTGATTGCCACTCCTTCTTTTTGTAAGAGAGTTTAAATTCCAAAACTCAAAAAATGAGACACTGATACCAAAACTTAGAAAATATTTGACTGGAGTGCTTTTTCCCATTTCTTGGAACAATAGGATATGAAAGAATGATAGGATTCTGAACCTGGAACAAACACAAGTGATTGCTTTCTCTAACCTCATTTTAGAGATAAGAAAGTGAGGTTCGGGGAGGTTTGTATAAGGTTACAAAAGAGGCCAGCCTAGATGGCCTCCAACCAACTCTCTAACTACTAATCCATGGAGAAAGCAAAGAGGTCTCACTTAAGGAACACTCCCTCAAGAATCTACTCATGCTTTCGACTATTCATTGAGCACCTACTATTTTCTACTCATTGTTATAGATGCTGAGCAAATGAATGAATGGCCCCTATTCTCTAGGAGTCTACAATGCAAGATGAAAGATGTTTGCACAGAGTAATAGGCTCACTTGAGTTTCACATTTACTTTTATTATTTACTCTAAGATTGCAAGTGAAGTGACTCATGGAGATCTCTAAACAACTTTACTTGCTCAGAGTTTTTCAAAGACACCAAATGAAGTATGCTCTATACTTAGGGGTTGAGCTTAGGGAGAGTCCAAACGATCCCACAGAATCCCAGGAAAATGCTGGCCTAACCTAAGGAACAGCAAATACTTTTCTTTCCTTATGCTCCAGGCCAACCCTGCATGCCCTATTGAAAAGTATTTTGGAAGGGAAAGCAACAAACCCAAGCTGTGGACCTTTTTTAACCTCCAAAATATTGATTTCCCATCTATGTACTCTAGCACTGGGTTGTTGAAAGGATGAAAAGAGATTATAAATGAGAAAGCAGAGGTTGGGTGTTAGTGGTTTTAGTTAGAGAAGTCAATCACCTCATCCTGTTTCCCTTAAACGGGTGTAAATTGGGGTGTTGTACTAGATCAAGGATGCAAACATAAATGTCCTCAGGAGCGTGGCAGATGATAGAAACGAGAAAAAAGGGGGCAGCTTTGGTATGTAAAACAACAGAGTTTGTTGGAGTCTATGGACACATTTGGGAATATAAGCACATAAGAACACAAGTCAAATAAAACAAGACAAAACAAAACACCTTGCAGCAGCCAAACTATGGTCCCCAGATGACATGTTCTCTAACAATCCATAAGAGGTACAGCCTTGAGCATGTATGGGCACATGTATTCAAATTGCAGATGAAGAGGGCTCTCCACCAGATACCTTGCCCCCAGCCCCCAGAAAAATTGAGTAGCTCATGTACAAAGGCTTGGAAGGGCAACAGGAGTGGGCTGGGGGTTAAGAGGTAGGGAAATGTTGCAGGGAGGAGACCAAGGTGGAGAGGAGAAGGAGAGAGGAGAAGGATCTCGTGGGGTGATGGCTTAAAGCAGACAACTGGTAACAGCTAATCCATTCAACCAATGCACCACCAAAAGCCCATGGCTTTCTCAGGAATCAGAGTGTACTCTAAGGAGGTCCTTAGAGATCTTAGAGAAATGGAACACACCCAGAGATTCCAAGTCTTCTGGCCTTACCCAGTTTTCTTGCATCATCAGTTCTTCCATGGATAGTTTCCTTCCCCTTTTGTGGAATGTTTCTAAAGCTGGCATGACGTGTACTCTTTTGCAAAGGCGCTTCGCCACTACTCCCATCAAGAGGCGGAGGGGTCGTTTCTCCCTCCCTTCGAATGCGGGGTGGCCTTTTCTTTGACCAATTGGGTACAGCAGAAATGATGCTATATGACTTCCAGGCTGAGGCCTAAAGAAGCCTTACAACTTGCATTTTCACCCTCTTCAAAGCCCAAAGTTGCCATGAAAAGAAGTCAGAGCTGTTCTGCTGGAAAGACAGGTTGAGGAGAGCTGAGATCTCCAGCCAATAGCCAGAACCTAGGCCCCAGTGTGTGAGCTTCCTGTTTAAGGGAAACCTTGGACTTGGTAGCCCCACCTAAACCCCCAGCTGCATACGGCCACGTGAGTGACCCCAGAGGGAGCAGAAGAACCAGCTGAGCCCAGCCAACATAACACTGGATAACTAAAAAGAAACACAAAGTTACGGCCATCCAGATACCACAAGGCCTTTTAGGTCAAATCTTGGATTTACAGAAGTTAAGCTCTGATGGGACACTCTGAACTAGACATTCTGAACTTTCTGAACTAGACATTCTCAACTTCTTTTTCAGAGAGTCTGTCTTCAGTGGTTCCTACAGGGCTTTCCCCAACTGGATGGGGTTTACTTGAAAATTCGAGAGTTGCAAAACAGTACAAATGTCATCAGGTTTGAGACCCTTGTTTAACAGACTCTAAGACCAGAGAGGTTAACAAGCTGGCTCAGGGTCACACAGCCGTCTAGTGGCCAAGCCGGGACTTGAATTCAGGTGCAGGGGTTTTAATCTACCGCTCTTTACAACAAAACATGCTGCCTCCTACTATTCCACAAAAAAATATTTTCATCATATCAGAATTATAAACAAATTCCCAGGCAAAATAATACTCTTAGAAAGAGTGGTTGCAAATATTGTACAGCCCACTGGGTAAAATGGAATGTGCTATGGTATTGACAGCACAGGCTTTGGGGTCAGAATTATCTGGGTCAAAGTCCTGGGTCTTCCATATACTTCCTGTGTGACCTCTTTGAGGCTCTTTCTCATCTGTGAAGCGTTCCGGGGCTGTATACATGGAAGTGTTTTACATAAGCTAAAAGCATTCTACAGATATTAATAGGAACTGCTAATAGGAAAGCAACCTGTACTTATGACTTCACACTGTTTCCGTAGACTCCTAGGAGAATTTTCTGAGAGTTGACTTTGGAGTTGAAATTGGCCTTCACTGTGAAAAGCAGACCAGAAATTATTCAGAAGCAAGCTTAAGCCTGGCCCCCCTTCGCTCAGACTCCCACAGGAGGTGGTATGACTGCTGAAGGCTGACGGAGTTGGGGGTGGGGGTACAATGAAGGAGGTCTCAGGCAGCTTCATACCAACTCCACACCCCGCCACGCCCCGTGCGCTCTTGAGGCAGTGTTGACCCCTACTCACCTTGGGTAACAGCGTTAGACAAGATCCACGCATGTTTCCAGGCGTTCAGACCAGGTGCTGACTCTAGACTTCTCAAGCGTAGACGGAACACCTATCACTCCCTCGGCCCATGAATGTAAGGAAGGGCGGTTCCTAAGACCTGTGTCCACAAACCATCACTAAGCTTGCCTTTGCCCCAGGCACAGGCGAGCATCAGTATGCCCAGGAAAGAGCCTTTTGCTTGATCTGCACCTTGGCAATCACCCTTTCTTTCCCAGGAAGAGTAATATTCTGGGGGTGGGGGATGAGGCCTGCCAAGTTCTCGCAGGGAAAATGCATGACCTCCACTCGCAGATCAAGCCCTGCCCCACCTCAATCTATCTCCTGCAGCCATTTTTATTTATATTTCCAAACGGTGCACATTCTCTGTGCCCTGGCAACCTGACCCGTTTTTCGTGCAGTGAGACATTGCTTCACCTCAGGATTCAACCCACGGAAAAGAGAAATTTGCAAATCAGGAGCAGAAGCAGTGACTGTAGGCACCATCGATGTGGTGTGCCTGTGAGAGAGGCGAAAGGGGTCTGGCGGCAGAAGGAGGAAATGTGCTGGGAATATATGAGGCTGAAAACTTAGCTTGAGAATGTGCCACAGCCCATGATCAAAGAGGGAGGCCTCGAGAAGCAGTGGGAGGGGCTCCCACGGAAACACCGCGGAGGGGTGGTGGTGGCGGGGACTCTCGATTTTAGGAAAGACAAGACTTGTTGAAAGGACAAGGAGAAAGGACCCATTGGGTAGACAGGTGGGTTAGTGTTGGAGAGCAGTGAAAGACAAGGCATGCCAGGCAAGGCTGGGTAAGACTGAGGGAGGCCAACATGTCCAGGTGCATTTGGGGGGATTTGCTTACCAGGCTTATTGGTCTCCCGATCAATAGCCCTTTCTCGTCATCTTCCAACATATGTAACAACTGAATTGCCTAGTTTATAGTCTTATTAGAATGCAAGTTCTGTAAGGCATGGGTTTTTTACCTATTTAAAAAGTTTTTTTTTTTTCAACATTTTTTATTTATTTTTGGGACAGAGAGAGAGACAGAGCATGAACGGGGGAGGGGCAGAGAGAGAGGGAGACACAGAATCGGAAACAGGCTCCAGGCTCCGAGCCATCAGCCCAGAGCCTGACGCGGGGCTGGAACTCACGGACCGCGAGATCGTGACCTGGCTGAAGTCGGACGCTTAACCGACTGCGCCACCCAGGCGCCCCTAAAAAGTTTTTTTTTTAAAGTATATTTATTTCTTTTTGAGAGCGAGCCAGAGAGAGAAGCGGGGGAGGGGCAGAGAGAGAGGGAGAGAGAGAATCCCAAGCAGGCTCTGTGCTGTCAGCACAGACCCCGACATGGGGCTCAATCCCACCACCCTGAAATCATGACCTGAGCCCAGCGCTTAACCGACTGAGTCACCCAGGCACCCCTTATCTATTTTTTTCAATAATGTATCTCCAGCTCATAGATCAGTGGGTGCCTAAGAAATATTTGCTGAATGAATGAACGGATTCTATAACATGTAACAGGCTGCAAGGGAAAAAAGAAGACAATGAGCTTTTCTGTCATTGATAGAGTCTGTAGCTTTGCTGTGGAAACAAACCAAAGGAGGACAGAATACAATTTCCTCTAGTGGCTGGATCTGGAGTGCAAGAATGTCCGTGCACAGCGGACATAAGTTGCTGTAAAAACCGGAAAGGCTGTTGTCTTAAGAGCACTATAACATCCTGCTCTTCAGTTCTGTATCTCCCCCCATAATTATGTACAGTCTAATTCCTATGCTAAATCCCTTCCCCCATTATTCTCATAGGTGCCCTGTTCTCCTGTCTAAGCCTTGATTGAAAAAGTTATTGACACATAAGTAGTTCCAGGAGAACACAAGGGTGAGGGTGGGATTCTGGCATCAGTTCTCTGGTTAGATTTAAAGGCATTGATGGCCATGTTTCCACTGGTGAAAGGTACACAGTCTATGGCACAGAGTGACAAACATGTTATCTCAAGTACGGTCTGTAGTCACCTGGAGTCCAGTCCCTACAGAAAGTGAAGGCTTTGGATGACCAAGTAGTTGCTGCTATAGAACATTTTAGTGCAAATATAGTATAAGGTTGGTTGCTTCTAAGTGAGCTGGAGAGCTTGGAGGAAAAACTGATGAGTTTAGGGCTTTGCATTTCTAGCCAAAGTTCCGCACAAGTTACCAGCCTCTATGACTGCTCTGAAAGAAACTGTTATATCCATAGCTGCAGGTTGGGATTTCTGAAAGCCAAGCCTAGGGTCTAACCCTGCAGGTGGGTGCCTCCTACAAGATAAAGTATATGCAGTAAACCAGAAGCAAATACACAGGGCCGCCTCCCCATTCTAGCATGCTTGTGTCTAGGAAGCAAGGGATAGATGTGGGAGTAGCTGTTCTCAATATTAGATTTACTAGCCCACGAAAAGAGTTTGGGCTTTTTATATTGATGCCGCAACCTTGAATTTAATGGTTCTGTAAAGCATCCTGCCTGAGGGAGAAGTGGTTCCACAGGTAAACACAGTTGGTGTTCTGTTAAATTGGAAGCTGGGATTTCCCTCTAGTAGGTTAGGGCTCTTTTCCTGCTAATGAACCAATCGTCAGCTCTGAGAGGCTGATTTTTGTTGACTGTGTCAGCTGGTATTCCTTACCATCTGGCTTCCAGTTGACTTTGGCCAATGGAAGCAGAAGATTCACTGGGTGGGAAGAGAGAGAGATTGAAGTACTTATTCACCTGACTCCCTCGCTGCCGGGTCATAGGTTAACTGACAGTGGCTGTATTCCTCTACCAAAGACAACAGTCCCATCAGATGGATCTTTTGTCTAGCTATAAACCTCCCTGGGTTCTAGAATTTGACACTTCAGGCCCAGGCTTCCCACTGTTTAGATGCTGAGTGCTTACCCCAAACCCCAGCTGAGTAAAGAGCTCATTGAGTCACCCCTTTTAAATACGTGGGCCATATTTAATATGTGGGAGCTGCATTCTGCCAGCTCCCTGACTAATGCAAGAAGATTGCCATCTCACTCTCATTCTGGTCACCTTATTTAACTTTCTTATTAACTTTTGTAATTGTTAAGTTGATTGCCTTGCTCTAAGTACACAGTTGTATCATCTCTGAGTAATTCATTTTTGTCACTAGAAGAAAAGTTTTTTTAAAGCAGCAGAACAGTTAGGCAAACGTTTTTCAGAATATGAAAAGCAAAAACCATAAACAAATTCAAAAGATTAGAACTCATCAAAGTTTAGGGGCGCCTGGGCGGCTCAGTCGGTTAAGCGACCAACTTCAACTCAGGTCATGATTTCACGGTGCAGGGGTTTGAGCACCACATGGAGCTTGCTGCTGTCAGCCCAGAGTCTGCTTCAGACCCTCTGTCCCCCTCTCTCTGCCCCTCCCCACGCTTGCACGCATGTGCGTGCATGCGTGTGTGTGCGCGCACGCGCGCTCTCTCAAAAATAAACATTTTTAAAAATTAAAAAAAACTCATCAAAGTTTAAAAACCATTGCTTTTCAAAGATACTTTTAAGAAAATGTAAAGGCAAGCCCAGACTGAGAGAAACGATTTTAAAGGTGTATATCTGATTTAAAAAAAAAAAAAAAACAACAAACACTTTTATTCAGAACACATAAAGAACACTTAAAACTCAAGAATAAGAAGACCAAAATAAATTTTAATGGGCAACAATAAAGATTTTAAATGGGCAAAAGATTTGAGACAGATATTTCACCAAAGAAGATAGATGGATGTAAAGTAAGCAAATGGAAATCCAAATTAAAATTACTACGAGAGAGCAGCAATATGTAAATACTAAATAATATATCATTTTAGTGACTTCTGAAGACAAACAAGGTTTTTATTTAAAAAAATTAATGTTGTAGAGTTCCGGAAGATGGCGGCGTAGGAGGACGCTAGGCTCACCGCGCGTCCTGCTGATCACTTAGATTCCACCTATACCTGCCTAAATAACCCAGAAAACCGCCAGAGGATTAGCAGAACGGAGTCTCCGGAGCCAAGCGCAGACGAGAGGCCCACGGAAGAGGGTAGGAAGGGCGGCGAGGCGGTGCGCGCTCCACGGACTGGCGGGAGGGAGCCGGGGCGGAGGGGCGGCTCGCCGGCCAAGCAGAGCCCCCGAGTCGGGCTGGCAAAAGCGGAGGGGCCGGACGGACTGTGTTCCGACAGCAAGCTCGACTTAGCGTCTGGGAGGTCAGAAGTTAACAGCTCTGCTCAGAAAGCAGGAAGGCTGGAGGACAAAGGGAGGGAGAGCTGCTGAGCCCCCGGACGGCAGAGCTCAGCTTGGCGGGGAACAAAGGCGCTCGCCAGCACCATCTCCCCCGCCCATCCCCCAGCCAAAATCCCAAAGAGAACCAGTTCCTGCCAGGGAACTTGCTCGCTCCGCGCAAACACCCAACTCTGTGCTTCTGCGGAGCCAAACCTCCGGCAGCGGATCTGACTCCCTTCCGCTGCCACAGGGCCCCTCCTGAAGTGGATCACCTAAGGAGAAGCGAGCTAAGCCTGCCCCTCCTGCCCCCGTGCACCTTGCCTACCCACCCCAGCTAATACGCCAGATCCCCAGCACCACAAGCCTGGCAGTGTGCAAGTAGCCCAGACGGGCCACGCCACCCCACAGTGAATCCCGCCCCTAGGAGAGGGGAAGAGAAGGCACACACCAGTCTGACCGTGGCCCCAGCGGTGGGCTGGGGGCAGACATCAGGTCGGACTGCGGCCCCTCCCACCAACTCCAGTTATACACCACAGCACAGGGGAAGTGCCCTGCAGGTCCTCACCACTCCAGGGACTGTCCAAAATGACCAAACGGAAGAATTCCCCTCAGAAGAATCTCCAGGAAATAACAACAGCTAATGAACTGATCAAAAAGGATTTAAATAATATAACAGAAAGTGAATTTAGAATAATAGTCATAAAATTAATCGCTGGGCTTGAAAACAGTATACAGCACAGCAGAGAATCTCTTGCTACAGAGATCAAGGGACTAAGGCACAGTCACGAGGAGCTGAAAAACGCTTTAAACGAAATGCAAAACAAAATGGAAACCACGACGGCTCGGATTGAAGAGGCAGAGGAGAGAATAGGTGAACTAGAAGATAAAGTTATGGAGAAAGAGGAAGCTGAAAGAAAGAGAGATAAAAAAATCCAGGAGTATGAGGGGAAAATTAGAGAACTAAGTGATACACTAAAAAGAAATAATATACGCATAATTGGTATCCCAGAGGAGGAAGAGAGAGGGAAAGGTGCTGAAGGGGTACTTGAAGAAATTATAGCTGAGAACTTCCCTGAACTGGGGAAGGAAAAAGGCATTGAAATCCAAGAGGCACAGAGAACTCCCTTCAGACGTAACTTGAATCGATCTTCTGCACGACATATCATAGTGAAACTGGCAAAATACAAGGATAAAGAGAAAATTCTGAAAGCAGCAAGGGATAAACGTGCCCTCACATATAAAGGGAGACCTATAAGACTCGTGACTGATCTCTCCTTTGAAACTTGGCAGGCCAGAAAGGCTTGGCACGATATCTTCAGTGTGCTAAACAGAAAAAATATGCAGCCGAGAATCCTTTATCCAGCAAGTCTGTCATTTAGAATAGAAGGAGAGATAAAGGTCTTCCCAAACAAACAAAAACTGAAGGAATTTGTCACCACGAAACCAGCCCTACAAGAGATCCTAAGGGGGATCCTGTGAGACAAAGTACCAGAGACATCACTACAAGCATAAAACATACAGACATCACAATGACTCTAAACCCGTATCTTTCTATAATAACACTGAATGTAAATGGATTAAATGCACCAACCAAAAGACATAGGGTATCAGAATGGATAAAAAAACAAGACCCATCTATTTGCTGTCTACAAGAGACTCATTTGAGATCTGAGGACACCTTTAGATTGAGAGTGAGGGGATGGAGAACTATTTATCATGCTACTGGAAGCCAAAAGAAAGCTGGAGTAGCCATACTTATATCAGACAAACTAGACTTTAAATTAAAGGCTGTAACAAGAGATGAAGAAGGGCATTATATAATAATTACAGGGTCTATCCATCAGGAAGAGCTAACAATTATAAATGTCTATGCGCCAAATACCGGAGCCCCCAGATATATAAAACAGTTACTCATAAACATAAGCAACCTTATTGATAAGAATGTGGTCATTGCAGGGGACTTTAACACCCCACTTACAGAAATGGATAGATCATCTAGACACACAGTCAATAAAGAAACAAGGGCCCTGAATGATACATTGGATCAGATGGACTTGACAGATATATTTAGAACTCTGCATCCCAAAGCAACAGAATATACTTTCTTCTCGAGTGCACATGGAACATTCTCCAAGATAGATCATATACTGGGTCACAAAACAGCCCTTCATAAGTTTACAAGAATTGAAATTATACCATGCATACTTTCAGACCACAATGCTATGAAGCTTGAAATCAACCACAGGAAAAAGTCTGGAAAACCTCCAAAAGCATGGAGGTTAAAGAACACCCTACTAACGAATGAGTGGGTCAACCAGGCAATTAGAGAAGAAATTAAAAAATATATGGAAACAAACGAAAATGAAAATACAACAATCCAAACGCTTTGGGATGCAGCGAAGGCAGTCCTGAGAGGAAAATACATTGCAATCCAGGCCTATCTCAAGAAACAAGAAAAATCCCAAATACAAAATCTAACAGCACACCTAAAGGAAATAGAAGCAGAACAGCAAAGGCAGCCTAAACCCAGCAGAAGAAGAGAAATCATAAAGATCAGAGCAGAAATAAACAATATAGAATCTAAACAAACTGTAGAGCAGATCAACGAAACCAAGAGTTGGTTTTTTGAAAAAATAAACAAAATTGACAAACCTCTAGCCAGGCTTCTCAAAAAGAAAAGGGAGATGACCCAAATAGATAAAATCATGAATGAAAATGGAATTATTACAACCAATCCCTCAGAGATACAAACAATTATCAGGGAATACTATGAAAAATTATATGCCAACAAATTGGACAACCTTGAAGAAATGGACAAATTCCTAAACACCCACACTCTTCCAAAACTCAATCAGGAGGAAATAGAAAGCTTGAACAGACCCATAACCAGCGAAGAAATTGAATCGGTTATCAAAAATCTCCCAACAAATAAGAGTCCAGGACCAGATGGCTTCCCAGGGGAGTTCTACCAGACGTTTAAAGCAGAGATAATACCTATCCTTCTCAAGCTATTCCAAGAAATAGAAAGGGAAGGAAAACTTCCAGACTCATTCTATGAAGCCAGTATTACTTTGATTCCTAAACCAGACAGAGACCCAGTAAAAAAAGAGAACTACAGGCCAATATCCCTGATGAATATGGATGCAAAAATTCTCAATAAGATACTAGCAAATCGAATTCAACAGCATATAAAAAGGATTATTCACCATGATCAAGTGGGATTCATTCCTGGGATGCAGGGCTGGTTCAACATTCGCAAATCGATCAACGTGATACATCACATTAACAAAAAAAAAGAGAAGAACCATATGATCCTGTCAATCGATGCAGAAAAGGCCTTTGACAAAATCCAGCACCCTTTCTTAATAAAAACCCTTGAGAAAGTCGGGATAGAAGGAACATACTTAAAGATCATAAAAGCCATTTATGAAAAGCCCACAGCTAACATCATCCTCAATGGGGAAAAACTGGGAGCTTTTTCCCTGAGATCAGGAACACGACAGGGATGCCCACTCTCACCGCTGTTGTTTAATATAGTGCTGGAAGTTCTAGCATCAGCAATCAGACAACAAAAGGAAATCAAAGGCATCCAAATTGGCAAAGATGAAGTCAAGCTTTCGCTTTTTGCAGATGACATGATATTATACATGGAAAATCCGATAGACTCCACCAAAAGTCTGCTAGAACTGATACATGAATTCAGCAAAGTTGCAGGATACAAAATCAATGTACAGAAATCAGTTGCATTCTTATACACTAACAATGAAGCCACAGAAAGACAAATAAAGAAACTAATCCCATTCACAATTGCACCAAGAAGCATAAAATACCTAGGAATAAATCTAACCAAAGATGTAAAAGATCTGTATGCTGAAAACTATAGAAAGCTTATGCAGGTAATTGAAGAAGATATAAAGAAATGGAAAGACATTCCCTGCTCATGGATTGGAAGAATAAATATTGTCAAAATGTCAATACTACCCAAAGCTATCTACACATTCAATGCAATCCCAATCAAAATTGCACCAGCATTCTTCTTGAAACTAGAACAAGCCATCCTAAAATTCATATGGAACCACAAAAGGCCCCGAATAGCCAAAGTAATTTTGAAGAAGAAGACCAAAGCAGGAGGCATCACAATCCCAGACTTTAGCCTCTACTACAAAGCTGTCATCATCAAGACAGCATGGTATTGGCATAAAAACAGACACATAGACCAATGGAATCGAATAGAAACCCCAGAACTAGACCCACAAACGTATGGCCAACTCATTTTTGACAAAGCAGGAAAGAACATCCAATGGAAAAAAGACAGTCTCTTTAACAAATGGTGCTGGGAGAACTGGACAGCAACATGCAGAAGGTTGAAACTAGACCACTTTCTCACACCATTCACAAAAATAAACTCAAAATGGATAAAGGACCTGAATGTGAGACAGGAAACCATCAAAACCTTAGAGGAGAAAGCAGGAAAAGACCTCTCTGACCTCAGCCGTAGCAATCTCTTACTCGGCACATCCCCAAAGGCAAGGGAATTAAAAGCAAAAGTGAATTACTGGGACCTTATGAAGATAAAAAGCTTCTGCACAGCAAAGGAAACAACCAACAAAACTAAAAGGCAACCAACGGAATGGGAAAAGATATTTGCAAATGACACATCGGACAAAGGGCTAGTATCCAAAATCTATAAAGAGCTCATCAAACTCCACACCCGAAAAACAAATAACCCAGTGAAGAAATGGGCAGAAAACATGAATAGACACTTCTCTAAAGAAGACATCCGGATGGCCAACAGGCACATGAAAAGATGTTCAACGTCGCTCCTCATCAGGGAAATACAAATCAAAACCACACTCAGATACCACCTCACGCCAGTCAGAGTGGCCAAAATGAAGAAATCAGGAGACTATAGATGCTGGAGAGGATGTGGAGAAATGGGAACCCTCTTGCACTGTTGGTGGGAATGCAAATTGGTGCAGCCGCTCTGGAAAGCAGTGTGGAGGTTCCTCAGAAAATTAAAAATAGACCTACCCTATGACCCAGCAATAGCACTGCTAGGAATTTATCCAAGGGATACAGGAGTACTGATGCATAGGGGCACTTGTACCCCAATGTTTATAGCAGCACTCTCAACAATAGCCAAATTATGGAAAGAGCCTAAATGTCCATCAACTGATGAATGGATAAAGAAATTGTGGTTTATATACACAATGGAATATTACGTGGCAATGAGAAAAAATGAAATATGGCCTTTTGTAGCAACGTGGATGGAACTGGAGAGTGTGATGCTAAGTGAAATAAGCCATACAGAGAAAGACAGATACCATATGGTTTCACTCTTATGTGGATCCTGAGAAACGTAACAGAAACCCATGGGGGAGGGGAAGGGAAAAAAAAAAAAAAAAAGAGGTTAGAGTGGGAGAGAGCCAAAGCATAAGAGACTGTTAAAAACTGAGAACAAACTGAGGGTTGATGGGGGGTGGGAGGGAGGGCAGGGTGGGTGATGGGTATTGAGGAGGGCACCTTTTGGGATGAGCACTGGGTGTTGTATGGAAACCAATTTGACAGTAAATTTCATATATTAAAAAAAATAAATAAATAAAAAAAAAAAAAAAAAAAAAAAAAAAAAAAAAAAAAAAAAAAAAAAAATAAAATTACTACGAGATAGCACTACACACCCACTAGAATGACTACAATTTAAATGGCTGAAAATATCAAATGTTGGCAAGGACACAGAACAGCTAGAACTCTCATATATTGTCGGCGGGAACGTAAAATAGTAAAACCACTTTGAAAGACCAGTTGGCAGTTTCTTAAAAAATTAAATATACACTCAACATGTGACTCAGCAATTCTACTTTTACACATTTCCCCAAGAGAGATGAAACCTGGGTCCACACGAAGACCTGTACACAAATGTTTATAGCAGCGCTTGTCTTAATAGCCAATGATTGGAAAGAACTCAAAACAATGCCATCAAAAGGTAAATGGCTAAATGATGTGTGGTATATTCATACAATGGAATATGACTTAACATCAAAAAGGAATACACTGCACGTACATGTAACCAACATGAATGAATCTCAAAATCATTATGCTCAGCTATTAGAAGATGAACACAAAGGCGGGCACACCATGTAATTCCATTTACATGAAATTCTAGAAATTACAGATCTAATCTGCAGCCACAAAAGCAGATTGGCAGTTGCCTGAGACCGGGGAAGAGGGAAATATTCTGCATATCAATGGAAGTGAAAGTTACACAGGTGTATACATTTGTCTAACCTTATTGAAATGCACACTTAAAATGTATGCATTTCAGGGGCACCTGGGTGGCTCAGTCAGTTGAATGTCCAACTCGATTTCGGCTCGGGGTCATGATCCCACGATTTGTGGGTTAGAGCCCCGCGTTGCGCTTCACACAGTGCAGAACCTGCTTGGGATTCTCTCTCTCCTTCTGCCCCTCCTGCTCACTCTCTCTCTCTCTCTCTCTCCCCCCCCCAAATGAATAAACTTTAAAATAAAAAATTTTAATGTATATATTTCATCGTTTGTCAACTAAACTTCAATAAAGTTGGTCAGAGAAAAAAAAAGCAAAATAAATTTCTGTGATTCCCACCTCCTCAGACACTCCTCTTCACAAATCATTTGCAGATGGCAATCACAGTTGTTCAGCAGCAGCCTCTGGAACTGGATTACTGCCAGTAAGCAGGCTCCCAGATGCTAGAACATCAGTCACAATGAAGAGATCATATTTCAACTCTTGTTTGGGGGATGTGATCTATTCCCTGACCTCAAACAGGCCACTACCACCTGCAATGGAACACTGTATTCTACAGATAAAAAACTGGAGACTGATCTCTCACTTCCTTCTATAGTTTAACATCGATAATTTTTCTCCCTTTATCACACAAAGGACTGTAGGAAAGCTATGCAGGATGAAGATTACAAATGAGGAAGTGTACCCAGATTTAAAGGTGGCCAGTTACCTTCAAGACAAGTAATTCCAAACAGACAGACTTCACCTTCCAGCAAAACTAGCTCTGTCTCTAACCCAGCTTCACCAACACATACAAAAAAAAAACTTAGCAGTTCTCAAGGCAAATCAATGCAAAAACTCCCTACTTTTTCTTTGCTATACTCCACAAACAAGCATCATCCTGAGCCAACAGTTTGTCTTTGACCAAACAGGCTTTATTTTTTAGTTATTACTGTTTTATCCTTTCGGGGGTGACGTGATGAAGCAAAATCTCTGCTAAATAGGCCATAAAGTTTGTCACCAGTCCAAGAACTAGACATACCAACAACCTAGACAACATTATCTAGAGCTTTAAAAAAAAAAAAACAAAAAACAAAACTCACATGGGATCTGGCCCATGGCCAAGGAAATGATATTAAATCAGCACAGTGTGCAGCCACGGGGAGGATGGCATTTGAGACAAGAGGGTTGACAGACAGGCTGATTAAATGCATGCATACTGTAGACTTACTTCCCCAGAATCCAAAAACCTGAAAATTCAAATAACAGAATTTTTGGCTGTATTATTTAAGGACATCTGATGTTCATACTAAAAAAGCAAAGGTATTTCAAGGGTGTAAAATGGTGTCTGAATCAAAGAAAAGTTTAAATTTGATATAATTTAACATTGAATATATTTATTGTACTCCAATTATTTGAAAAATAAAAACTCAGTGTTTTATGATAATAACTCTCAATAAGCCAAGATAGTCAATTTATTAATCTAGAAGCTCCTGATAAGCAGGAACTCTTTCTTATTTATTTCATCCCAATACCCAGCACAGTGCCAAGCACAAAATGTGTGTTTGATAAATGATAACTGAAATAAACGAAAATATTCAGTATGCTTCAATTCTCTTTTAAAAAGGAAAAGAGCAATTTCTGGGTCGTAGGGTAGTTCTATTTTTAATTTTTGAGGAACCTCCATACTATTTTCTAGGGTGGCTGCACCAGTTTGCATTCCCACAACAGTGCAAAAAGGTTCCTCTTTCTCCACATCCTCTCCAATATCTGTCGTTGCCTGAGTTGTTCATGTTAGCCATTCTGACAGGTGTGAGGTGATATCTCATTGTGTTTTGATTTGTATTTCCCTGATAAGTGATGTTGAGCATCTTTTCATGGGTGTGCTAGCATCTGGATGTCTTCTTTGGAGAAGTGTCTGTTCATGTGTTCTGCCCATTTCTTCACTGGATTATTTGTTTTCTGGGTGTTGAATTTGGTAAGTTCCTTATAGATTTTGGATACTAACCCTTTTTCTGATATGTCATTTGCAAATATCTTCTCCCATTCCCTCAGTTGCCTTTTAGTTTGTTGAGTATTTCCTTCGCTGTGTAGAAGCTTTTTTATCTTGATGAGGTCCCAGTAGTTCATTTTTGTTTTATTTCCCTTGCCTCTGGAGACATGTCAAGTAAGAAGTTGTTATGGCCGAGATCAAAGCAATTCCACTACTTGGTATTTATCCAAAAGATACAAAAATGCTGATTTGAAGGAATAAATGCACCCCAATGTTTATAGCAGTGCTATCAACAATAGCCAAATTGTTGGGAAAGAGCCCAAATATCCATGACTGATGAATGGTTAAAGAAGATGTGGTAAATATATACAATGGAATATTACATGGCAATCAAAAAGAATGAAATCTCGTCCTTTACAACAATGTGGGTGGAACTAGAGAGTATTATGCTAAGCAAAATAAGTCAGATATCACATGGTTTCACTCATATGTGGAATTTAAGAAACACAACAGATGAACGTAGGGGGAGGGAAGGAAAAATAAGATAAAAAGAGAGAGGGAGGCAAACCAGAAAAGTCTCCTAAACACAGAGAACAAACTGAGGGTTGCAGGAAGAGAGGTAGGTGGGGGGATGGGCTAAATGGGTGATGGGCATTAAGGAGGGTACTTTTAGGGATGAGCACTGGGTGTTATATGTAAGAGATGAATCACTGGTTCTACTCCTGAAACCAATACTACACTGTATGTTAACTAACTTGAATTAAAAACAAACAAACAAACAATGAAGAAGAAAAAAGAAAAGGAAAAGAGCCCCACATACATATATCATATATTCATATGAACATGAAACGAATGTGGCAAGATGCACACTGAACTGTTGCCAAGAAGTACTTCATGGATTTGAGTCAATGGGGAGAATTTAACACTTCCTTTACTACATAACACCGTGGTCAAAATCAGAGACCCAGGAGTCAGACTAGGTACAAATCCCAACCTTACCACTTCTCATGTGTGTTGTTGAGCAAGTTCTTAACCTCTGTGTGCTTCATTCCCTCATCTGTGAATGGAGATCATAATAGCTCCAACCTTACAGGGTTAGGATGAAGACAGAGACCTGTATATAATGCACTTAAGGTGCTTGGCATTTAACAAGTACTTGATTAATGTTAGCTATAAGGTGCACAGGTAAGTTTCTTGAGAGATGGAATGCCTGAAAAGGTTCTTCCCATACTCTCCTACTAAATTGTGCCTGCTTGATTAGGTATAAAACTCAATACTGAAGAAATCTTATTCCTTCAGAAATTTGAAGACATTGCTTCATTGTCTTTTAGATTCTGACAATCCCATGGAGAAGTCTGGATCTTCATTTAAAACTTGAGTTCTCTTGGGGCGCCTCCGTGGCTGTTGGTAGAGTGTCCAACTTCGGCTCAGATCATGATCTCATGGTTTGTGGGTTCAAGCGCCGCCTTGGGCTCTGTGCTGACAGCTCAGCCTGCTTCGGATTCTGTGTCTCCCTCTCTCTCTCTCTGCCCCTCCCCTGCTCACGCTCTGTCTCTCTCTCTCTCAAAAATAAATAAACATTTTAAAAAAAACACTTGAGTTTTCTCTCTGGAAGCTTTTAGGATCTTTTCTTGGCCCCAGGTGCTCTGAAAGTTCACAGTGATGACTTAGTGCCTTCATCCACTGTGCTAGGGCATGCAGGGGACACTTTCCATCTGGTAACTCATGTCCTTCAGTTGTGGGAGGTTTTCATAAATCATGTCTTTGATAACTTCCTCCCGTTTTTGCTGCTCTTTCTCTCTTTGAAATGTCTTCTGTTGTCGCTGCTGCTGTTGTTCTCCCTGTTTTCCTTCTCTTTATCTTTTTCTTTTATTTTTTTTTTGTAGAAATTTCAACTAATTTCTCAAGATTTCTATGGAGTTTAAAAAAATTTCACCTATGACATGGGGCACCTGGGTGGCTCAGTCAGTTTAATTTCCAACTATTGATTTCAGCTCAGGTCATGATCCCAGGGTCATGGGATCAATCCCTGCATTGGGTCCCATGCTCAGCATGCCCCTCCCATACCCCCTCTTTCTCTAATAAAAAGTAAATTAATTAAAAATTTTTCTCCTATGACATTTTTAATTTCCAAGAACTATTTTTTGTTTTCTGAATGTTCTTTTCTTTTTCTTTCTGCCTCCTCCTCCTCCCTCCCTCCCTCTTCCTCCTCCCATTCCCTTTCCCCCTCCCCTCCTTCTTCTTCTTCCTCTTCTTCTTCCTCTTCCTCCTCCTCCTCCTCCTCCTCCTCCTTCTTCTTCTACATAGCATCTGTAGTCTTATTCATGGATGCAAAATATTCTCCTAGATCTTTGAAAATATTAATAGAAGGTTGTTTTTTCACTCCATTTTTCTTCTCCCTGCATGTTCTCTGTTTCCTCCACTTTATTTTTTGTTTGTTTTATTTTCCACCTTTCATATTAAAGGCTTTCCTGAAATGTCTGGCAATCCTTCTCTGTCTGTTCATATTTAAAAGTGGGGCACTAAAAATTGATTGCATGTGTTTATTGATTGCAGGCTTTCCTGGAAGATGATTTGGCCAGGCCATGTCACTACGGCCTCTCTGGTGTCAGTATGTCTAGGGTTTTTTTTCTCTTGATCTAGCCAGAGTCCCCAGAGAGATACCTTCCATTTCCTACCTCAGAGAGGCTTGAGCTCTGAGGGCTAGCAGGGGAAGTGAACGAAAAGTCTCAGCACCCAGTACATAAATTTTTAATTGATCACCTTGTTTTTGGTACAGCACCAATCTGTAATAGTTACTGGTGTCCCTAGGTCAGAAACCTATTGTTCCAGAGGGTAAATCTCTAGTCTTTTTGTGGGGTGGGGAGCATTAGGGAAGGGCAACTAGGGTTCTAACTGTCTGAAAACAGGCTTTCAAATTATCCATCTCTTTAGCCCCGCCTTCATCCCCACTTCTTGATATACCTAAGAATCTCCAAATTTCAAAGCCATTGAGTTGCTCAGAGATGTAAAAATTGGGATGCTCCTAGGATCTTTTCTGCTCTTGGCTTATAGTTTAGCTTTTTGGGGGTGTGCTAAATAAATTATTCATCCATGTACTCTCCAACTTATGGGTTTCTCCTCTTCCTGTCTTGCATGGGGTTTTGCCTTTAAAAACATAACTTTACTGCCATTTTAGTTATACTTCAGAAAGGAACAGAGAGAAATGCATATACACAATCCCCTTTTCAACCAGAAGTCACTCACAAAGTTATTTTCAAAGGAGAAAATTTCAGCAGGGTGATTGATGGATTGTATATAAGAGGTGAAAAAAGAAATAAGTCAGATATAATTCCAAGATTTCTAGTCTGGGTGATCAGGAAAATGTGATGTCATTCACAGAACCAGGAAAACTGGAAAGGGAACAGATGGGGTGAGGCTGGGAACAGATGGTTCTGTTGGGTTTAGACATATTGAAATTGAAGTGATGGGAAACATCCAAATGGATGTGTTATGTAGACAATTGGAAATGCAGTAATGGAACATGGGGAAGGGTGAAGGCTGGATATGTACATTTGGGAATAAACCGCATTTACGTCTATTAAGGTAAGTGAAAGTAGGAAAATATTGAAGAAGTAAGTGTTTAGAAAGGATATGAGGACAAAGACCCAAGCTTGAGGAATATTAAAGAGTAGGGAAAAGAAAAAAGGAAGTTTTTACTGAAGAAAAAAAGCCAGAGTTATGGTTAGAAATGGAAGATAACCAGTATTGTGTGATACTGTGAAACCTGATAATAATAGTATGAAGACTTGGACAACCACCAGGCTAGAAAGTGGCTGAGTCCAGACAGAACTTTAGGATAGAGCAGAAGGCCCCCAAAAGGGTCATTTTAGGGCATTAACAGCACAACTAGAGCTGAGGAATATGGACTCTAGTAGAGACTGTGATACCAATACACTAAGGGAAAAGGACAGGTGAGATCAGAATCCTACAAGTCGAGGTCAGAGCAGAGGCCAAGTGCTGGTGAGTTCACCTAGGCTGTGTGTTGGGGGAGGCTATAAGAGCAGTAAATGATGGCGATTCTAACAGGTAGGTATTGGATGTCTCAGGGATGTAGGTTCAGGGTTCGGGGACCCAGATATGGGGGAAATCGGGACAAGCCACTGAGACAGGGAACAAAACACACACAAAGCCAAAGCTCTGATAATGAATTCCCCTGGTCAGCAGTGGGGCAGCAGCAAAATAAGCTTAGGGTGAATCACAGGCTGCTATAGGATCTCCTAAGAGACTCCCTCCTAGGAACTGCCTTAATCCTGGATTTGAGCTGGGCTGAGCTAAAAGGTGGCAGCTAAAATAAAGAAAACTCATCTATTAAAATGCAGTGCCCTATAACCCAGCAAGTCTGTCTTGTCAAATTTACTCTAGAAAAACACGGAATATGTCCAAAGAAGCATATTCAAGGATGCTCACTGAAACATTGTTTGCAACCAAAGAATTGAAAACAACCTCGGTGTCCATCAATAAGGGAATAATTATGTGCATCCATACTGAAATAATGCATAGCAATAAAAAATAAAGAAGATGTTCTTAGTGATTGACATGGGAAGATCTCCAACACAGAAGGTTGAGTTGGGGGGATAAAAAGTGGCACAATGTTATGAATTACTTGAAACTATTTATGTGTCTGAGAGAGACTAAGAGGGAGAAAGAGACCTGCCAAATGTAGAGGGTTCTGGCAGGGTAGAACCTGGCCATGATTAAAGATCATTACATTTCGGGGGCGCCTGGGTGGCTCAGTCAGTTAAGTGTCTGACTTCAGCTCAGGTTATGATCTCGCGGTTCGTGGGTTCAAACCCTGAGTCAGGCTCTGTGCTGACAGCTCAGAGCCTGGAGCCTGCTTTGGATTCTATATCTCCGTCCCTCTGCCCCTTTCCCACTCACACTGTCTCTCTCTCTCTCTCTCTCTCTCTCTCTCTCTCTCTCTCTCAGAAATAAACATTAAAAGTTAAAAAAAAAAAAAACATTACATTTTGACGTGTCACATACCGCAAAGATGCTGAGTCAGGAAGAACTAAGAAAAGGCGGATGGCTTTGGATAGAAGGGAGCCATGTCTGACCTTCAGGAGAGCCCCAGCAGCTGAGCAGCAGGATGAGAAGCCTGCAGAGGTTAGTGGGCGTGGTCTCCACTGTTTCTAACCTGGGCCTTAAGGGTAAGAGAGGCATGTTGGAGCTGTCACAGACGGAAAGGCCCAGTGCAGAATTCTTAGACGTAGGCAGATCTGGGCATATACTCGAAGTGGAAAGGGAGAAAGCCCTTCAAAAGAGAAACTGAGGAAAGCACAGTGGGCCTGTAGAGTGTTAAGAGTCCCAAGGAAACTCGGAGCCCACCCTGCCCCCTTATTTTACAGTTGAGGAAACTGAGGCCTAGGGAGGTGTTGTGGGTTAAGATCATGGTCCGGAATCCAGACTCCATCTCTTAGTAGCTTGGGAACTGCTTTGAGCTGCTATTGCCTCATCTTTGAAATAAAAGCAAAAGTTGTCTACTTCATAGAGTGGTAAGGCTTTATTTCTATTTATTATTATTATTATTATTATTATTACTGTTATTAATTAACATTTATAAACATCTACCATGCCAGACCCTCTTGCAGTGCTCCACAGAGACTAACTTACTTAATTTTCACAATAACCCTGTCGGGTAGGAACTATTATTGTTCCCCTTTTACGGCACAGAACTGAGGCATCGAGAAATGTTAAGTTACACAGCTAAAACGTGATGGGAGCACCATTCAAAGCAGGCAGTGGGCTCCTGAGTCCAAGCTCTTAACTACTCAGTCTACTGCCTCTACATTAGGTGACTTAAAGTGCCCGATACAACGCCTCGCATGTGGGGAGGAATCAACAAAGTAGGAACAAGTATTGCTAGCTAGAGAAGGAGCCCACGCCATAACTCAGGCTTCTCGGTGGCCAGGTGCATCGCTTTCACTATGCTGCACTGGTCACCTTGTTCTGAGCTACCCTGGAAAAGAAGGAAAAAGGGAAAACAACACAGAACAGAAAACCAGCTGCTCAGCAGCAGAGGAAGTCAGGGCCCAAATGACTCAGAATGAGAACTTCTGAAGCACAGGGGCCCAAGCCCCATCAGTCAAACCCCATTTCAAGCTCTTTCGTTCTCCCGGAGGTGGACTGAGTCAAGGATTGCTTAACACACAGGGAGCATGAGTCACCGCTCGATAGTCCTTCTGGTTATATGGAGATTTTTCACTCAGTTTTATAGTCATGACACAATTGATTTCTTTAAAAAAAAATTTTTTTTTTAACATTTTTACTTATTTTTGAGAGACAGAACGCAAGTCGGGGAGGGGCAGAGAGAGAGGAAGACACAGAATCTGAAGCAGGCTCCAGGCTCTGAGCTGTCAGCACAGAGCCAGGAGCAGGTCTTGAACCCATGAACGGTGAGATCACGACCTGAGCTGAAGTCAGACGCTTAACTGACTGAGCCACCGAGGCGCCCCCCACCTTCACCTTCTAAGTGAAGAGATCTCCACCTGCACAGCTGGGATAGATGCAGCACAGACCGACCACGGGAAGGGGAGTTGTTCCTCAGCTTTCAGGGTAGCAGGCATGCCACAGTCCTCATACCACATTTGCACCCAACATATGTTTTGGCTTTTAAAAAGCAGCTTCTGCATCCAAGATCATCTTCAAATGGAGGGGCTTGTACGTTACGGTGAAGGCAATTCCATATCAACGGCTACAAGATCCAAAATGGTCACTGCTGTTCTTCTTTGTGCCTATAATAAAGCTTCATTAGGAGCCTAATGAGAATTTAAGGACTTTTTTCCTTATGCTATTCTGAAGATCTAGAACTAATTAGACACCCAGAGTGCTTTTCCACAGAGCCTGGGGCAGAAGGGAGGGGTACAGGGAAGTTATCCATTCTTTCAATAAATGCTTACAAGGACCTGTTACAGGTTCTGCATTGAATGTTTAGAGGGTAGGGGTGAAAAACATCAGAGTATGATCATGACCCTGCAGGACTTTATAATTTACTACACAATAAAAGACGGAGCTAGGATTCTAGGCTGAATTCTAGGCTAGGATTCTATGCTGGAATTCATATCCTGGTTAATACATTAATACATGCCATGCGACTCTGGGTGAGCGACTTGGCCTCTGCAAGCTTCCATTTCCTCTTTGGTAAAATGGAATAATAACGGGACTGCCATCATAGTGTTGCTGCAAGAATTAAATGAGATAATGTATTAAGAAATTGTATAGAATGTCTACTGTAGAGTTAGAGCTCGTTGCACGCTAGTTACTATTGTTGTAAGTAACCAAAAGCAGGTAAGAATCACATTAATCATGAGAACCATGAAGATAAAGTTCCTGAAGACAAAAGTGTTTCGAATAGGAATATACTTTGAAGAAAACTGGCCCCCTAGAACTGGAAGTGTCATGAACCATTTGACAAGAAAGAGCGCTGTAAGTCCTCCCCAGATAAGGATTCCTCTTCTCTTCAAGGGATCCAAACTCCGGCCCCACCTCTAGACCGGTACATGCTCTAACCCCACTGTGTCTTTGTGCCAGCCACTCCCTGGGTTCTGGACCTGACTTTGTGGCACTGTTTCCTAGGGCCCTGTCCCTCCAAATGTAAAACCAATCTTCTAAATCCTAATCTTCTCGACTCCAACTTCCCTGCTCCCCTGACCACAGGGCAGACAACGCCAGTTCTCCGCTATTTTCCCTGGATCCTCAGTTAGCCTTAACATTTTTCCTTAAAACTTGGGTTTTTCAGGGTCACCTGTGTGGCTCAGTCGGTTAAGTGTCCAGCTCTCGATTTTGGCTCAGGTCATGATCTTGCCATTCGTGGGATTGAACCCCGAGTTGGGCTCCATGCTGAGCGTGGGGCCTGCGTGGGAGTCTCTTCTCCCTCTCTCTCTGCCCCTCCCCTCCCCTCCCCTGCTCTCTCTCTCTCTCTCTGTTTCCCTCTCTCCAAATACATAAATAAATATTAAAGAAAAAAAAGTTGTTTCTTTCACACAGATGTCTTTCCTGCCCTCTAGAAACAAGGTAAGATCACACATGTGACCAAAAGTCTGGGCAACTAGTTTTCTCTCTTAGGCATACTTCCATGTCTCCTTTGCTGGCCTGGCAAGATCTGTGAGTGGGGGGAGGGTATTAAGAGTTTCTTGTAGGTGGGTTGGCCCTGCAGTCACGTACTCCAAACCCCTATGCTTGCCCTTTAGAGCAAACACAATCATTATTAGTTGGATGTCACTTTTTTGGAATGGAGGGGCCCATGAACTTTTCCCCTGGACCCGGATGTCAAGGACAGGCAGTGATGGTGCAGAGGAAATGACAGGCGCTGCCAGAGGAGCCTGCCTCCAGGGGGGCAGCAGCACGTCAACCCTGGGCTCTCCCTGTACAGCTCCGGCCCCGGGATACACCTGGATATTGTAGAACAGCTCATCAGGCGAGGCAGAGTGTTAATGAAAACAGAGTGCATGGGAATGGCATCAAATCACTTGGTGCTTTGGGGTCTATTCTGGGGCTCAAGCAGATCTGATTGCATAATAGACCCATTTGACATAATTGGCAGTGGGAGCTGGCAGTTTCTTTGCTTGTTTGAGACCTGCAGCAGCTGGCACGAGAGACAAAGGGGGCCGGCATCATCTGGAATGAATCTAGGCAAATGCAGGAAAGGAGGAGCCGTTCCTCCCCCTTGGCCAGCGTTCTAGGCTCTGTGGTAACGTCCCCTGTCCTGACTCCCTAGGCGTACAACCTCTGTGGCTCCAAGGGCCTGACTGATATCTTCACGTGGAACCTGCAAAGATAAGGTTATAAAGCCTGTGTATCATGGCCAGATCTAGGGAAATGCAAAGGCGGACATCCCACTTCTTCTCCATTTATTCTTTAAAGAAGCCCTGAGACTCCTGTTGGAACAAGCTCAGCCCCTTGGTAGAAGTCAGATTTGTCATGGTCCACACTAATTTGAAACTTTGAGATTGAAATAGTTCCGTTGCATCAGAGTTAGGAGCACAGGCTTTGAAAGTATCACCCTACCCTTTACTCACTGCTGGTACGGGGGCCGGGGGGGGGGGGGGGTACAAAGCAGGATGGCAATGGATGGCTCGATCGTCACCTGGCAAACCCATGGAGCAGCCTTAGCATCCAGCCTCCCCAGTGGACACAGTCGGCCGCATACAGGACCAGCTGGAATCAGTGTTGCTAACTGATTGAACCTGCATCTAACAAGGCTTTAGACCTAAGCCCCAATTTATGGACAACTGAGGGGCTGGAGAAACAAGTTAAATGTCACCAAGAGGAAACAGGTCCAGAATAAGGGATAGTCCACAGTCTCTTCAGCAAGAGACTGCGTGTCAGTGGCATGCAAAGGTGGGAGGGTTGCTTTAAATGAAAAGATTTGACATTTTAGACATAGAACAACCAAAAACACAAAACAAAACAAAAGGCTGTGGCCTCAGACATGTTACTGAGCTTCCCCAAGCCTTACATCCTTGCCTGCAAGAAGAGAATAATGAGTTCTACTTCACAGGGCTGTTGGGCACCGACCTAGAGGGGAGAGCCCGAAACCAGATGCCATACTGGGGCGCCTGGGTGGCTCAGTCGGTTAAGCATCTGACTCTTGACTTTGGCTCAGGTCATGATCTCCTCGTTCGTGGGTTCGAGCCCCGCCTTGGGCTCTACGCTGATGATGCAGAGCCTGCTTAGGATTCTCTCTCTTCCTCTCCCTCTGCCCCTCCCCTGTTCATGCGATCAGATCACTCTCTCACTTTCTCCTCTCTCTCAAAATAAATAAATAAATGTTAAAAAAAAAAAAAAAACCCAAAAAACTAGCGTCAGTGGGTATCAACTTCAGATCCAGGTACACACTACATCCTCCCTATGGATGTCTACAAGTCTGATCATGGCAGGCCTTCCTGCTTACCGCTGATCAGCTCCTTTATGTAACACCACCTAACCTACCCTGTTGGAAATACCGTCTCCCCAAATTCAAAGCCCCTCATATACTTGGTCTTCCTGAATTAAGGCCAGAAAAGTGGCTGGAGGCCTGCCAGCTTGGGAATGTAGTAAGACATGCTTAGCAGAGACTGGTGGTGCCCAGCCCCATCCCCTAGGCCTTTGCCATTTCGGGCACGCTGCCAGCACTAATCACCCTGGGTCTCAGGGCTTTCTCCGATGGGTAGAGCCTGCTCTGCCCTCAAGAGTGTGGCCAGCTGGAAGTGCCAGGAAATCAACATCTCTCTACTGTCTACCTGACAGTTCTCGGCCAGTGACAGGAGTGAACATATACATAGCCCCTCTGGTGGGTGTCTCTGAAGTATGTTCATTTCCCATGAACCCAGAGCACTAAGTTCTTCTCACTCACAGTAGAACAAGCTAGAGAACACCCCCCTTATTAGCTTTATTATTTTTTAAATATAATTTATGGTCCAGTTGGCTAACAGACAGTACATATAGTGTGCTCTTGGTTTGGGGGGTAGATTCCCATGATTCATTGCTTACATACAACACCCAGGGCTCATCCCAACAAGTGCCCTCCTCAATGCCTGTCACCCATTCTCCCCTCTCCCCTGTCCCCCCCCCCCATCAACCCTCAGTTTGTTCTCTGTATTTAAGAGGCTCTTATGGTTTGCCTCCCCCTCTCTGTTCGAAAGACCCCATGGTCTTCTGTTAAGTTTCTCAGGTTCCACATATGAGTGAAAACATATGCTATCTGTCTTTCTCTGCCTGACTTATTTCACTCAGCATAATACCGTCCAGTTCCATCCACGTTGCTGCAAATGGAAGGATTCCATTCTTTCTCGTTGCCAAGTAGTATTCCATTGTATATACAAACCACATCTTCTTTATCCATTCATCAGTTGATGGACATTTGGCCTCTTTCCATAATTTGGCTATTGTTGAAAGCGCTGCTATAAACATTGAGGTACACGTGCCCCTATGAATTAGCACTCCTGTATCCTTTGGATAAATTCCTAGTAGTGGTTTTTTTCCTTTCCTGAATTACTTCCCCCACCCCCCGCCCCGACACACACCCCCTGTTTTCTAGGAGCACATCCCAAAGAAACCACTTGTACTGGAAGCCTTGTCTAACACCACATAAATGTGTTTGGCTTTTACCCTACGGGCTGTGGGAAGCTGTTGAGGTACTCACCAAACTGAAGCTGTTAGTAGTGTTCTAGAGATCCAAGTTCTGCACCCCCACCTTCCCTTTCATTCATCACTCCTGGATTTTGAATCCAGTAGGGGTCTTAAGTGCTGTGTCTCATTCACGTCAGATTCTTGCCATGTAGTGCCTGGTGCAGTCAGTGGGCTGCCTCCAGCTTCTCAGCAACAGCAGCCTCCCCGCCTTGCTTCCCCAGGAGCAACAGGCAAGGAAGTTGGAGATACCCATAGAGACTTTGGTTACACAGAGGTTATGCATTGTAGCCACCGTGGCTGTGAACTGTTACATAGTAATTAACTAGTACTTTCTGCTTGGAGTCATCTGTGGTCTAAGTGTAAAATCCTACAGAGGGTGTCATGCTAGTTGTAGCAAGAAACATCTAGAAGGGACAAAGGTCTGAGGGAGCACCTGGCTGCCTATGAATCCAGTACCAGCGACCTAACCTTCCACAGGAAAAATGAGAGAGCTCTGGAAAAGACCCGTGGGAAACTGTATATGCTAATAAAGAGAATCCTAAGCCCCTGCCTTGCTTGGGCATGCTTGAGCTTTGCTGCCAAGATCCAGAACAAGCCATAAGCCCTAAGATCAGGCAGCTTGCCAAAACTGTTAGCAAGGCTTTGCGTACTGCTCTTAGAACTACTTTAGAAGGAGTATGGGTCCAAGTGGGTATTGGGATGGGAGATTCTTGGCAAATTTCTTCTCAGAAGAACCCTGACAACTTCTGGGTTACATTTTTTCCTTCCCGAGAGAAGCAGATGGAGTAAACTAAGATTGAGCCTGTAGTTCTATTATTCTATTGTTCTAAGCAAGATACACCAAGATTTGTGTCCTTTACTAGGATACAAATTGGAGCAAGGAAGCAAATTTAAGGTTAGCAACTTCTTTGCCTATATCCGTTTGTTTAGTAATCACGCTGATTTGCTTTCTGTTTGCATTTTAGAAAGAAAGAAAGGAAAGAAAGGAAAAGGAAAGAAAAGCAGAAACTTGCCCTATACGTTAAGACTGGATGTCATCACAGACACATAATTTCTGCCCTGAGGAAAGTAATACATGAGGTCAGAGTGGCCAGGAGCTCAGCCACAGGTAACAGGAAGCTTGCTGTCCTCACCACACTTCCAAGTGACCTGAGCCAGATCAAGTTTCCTGGGCCACCTGGACAAATGAAGACTATCAGACAGAAGGCCAGAGCAGTGAGGGTGGTATTTCTCCTTTGGGTGGCATTGCATTGAATGGGAAAGAAATATAATATAGGAGGGTATGAAGGGAAAGGAAAATCTTTTGGGAAGGTCTCTTTGTTTGGTTTTCTCTACATTTCCTCTAGAAGCAATTAAAAATAAATAAAATACAGACTTTGCCTGAGCAAGGAGACATCCTTGACCTGTGCAGAACCCAGAGACAGTGCATTTTACAGCACATCAGTGACAATGGAGATTTATGAACTTGGACGCTAGCAATGGTCTGACTAGCATTTAATTCCGTTGACACTTGCCACTAGCTAATGCTTCACTCTGGACCACTTTGGCAGACCCTGAGCTTTGGGATGTCTGGCTTACCATGCACACCTCTACCTTGTTTTTATGCCTTCTTGAAAGCTAAAAGCTCTCATTTTCACTTCTGGGCCCACAATTTAAATTTCTAAAGGGAAAAAAAAAGACTCTAAAATGTTTTGGTTTTAGTAGACATTAGTAAGAAGAAGCCTTTGCCTTAGGGGGAAAAAATGCATGATCTGCAATTTAGACCCATAGCCTCAGTGACTGTTTAGACCAGAGAAGGCAGATTAGAGGTTAAACTTCAGTGTAAATTCTTGAGACAAACTGTGGACAATAGTTAAAATGTAACCTTATTTTAGCAAAAGAAGGGAGGGAGGGAAGGAAGAAAGAAGGAAGGTTTCCTAAAGACGTCTTTAAAAAGATCATTATAACCAAAGGCTGATGTTCTCCCAATGAGAGATAAAATATAGAAAAACTCCTTGACCTGAGTGAAATCCATTAGCAATCCATTTTAAGAAACTCATGTAGGCACTGGCTGTCTTCAGAGTAGCAGGTTTGTGATGTTAGGTTTTAGCATTTAGCATTTAGCATTCAATAATGCCCTTGCAGATTTAGGTAAATATATAGATTTGATCCAACTGATCTCATGTAATGGTTTATTTTTTTAAAAAGCTTCAAGTCACCCTTTTTCCATTTGTTTCACTTCAGCACTTCCACCAAGTAATTCTGGCTGTACTGTCACCCTCATACTCAATGTATGGATAAATAGAGAGGGAAATAATCACTAGGAGGAAAATTAAGGTTTGGGTCATACATCAACTCTGCTTAGTTGGCATCCAAACACATAATTCACATTGCTGAAAAGACTCCAGTGATTGCTTAGCCATTACAGATCAATTGCAGAAAAGCCTGTAACATTATTAGAAGCATAATTTAGGAATCCTAACAACATTTAGGATTTAAAACCTCACTTACTGAACAGCCAATGCATAGTAATTAACCCAGGTGTGAAATTAAATTCAACCCTAAGGAATAGTTATATATGTGTGGTTTTAAATCCTGTTTGAAGCTTTTCTAAGGAAATTGCATGCTAAAGGATCAAAAGGCAGTGTAACCAAACTGACTCCAAACCACCACCATTCTACCCTAAGGAAAATCACCTCACCATACATCATCTGCTTAATATAAAACATCCAATGTATATATCCATAGCCCATTAAGAAACTCATTTGTCCAATATTAGGTTGTTTGAATTTTATAATGCACTACCTGGTAATATACACAGCCATTGAGCATTTCTATACTTTTCTATTTGTCTGTAGCTACTCAGAACCTACCACTACTGCACTCACCATTTCCTGTTTGATCACATAGCACCTGCTGAGCTCCCTGCAGAAAATATGCCTTTCTTTGGCCCAGTCTCCTTATCTCCAAGAGCCATCTAATCAAGGTGGAGAGTCAACAGAGTGGGAATGACCCTTGGGAAGTCCACCAAAACTAAGACAAGAGTTATCAAATCACAGTCCTATAAATCAAGCTAGGAAAAGTCTTCACACAAGAAAAAAAAAATAGCTGTGGTCTTGTCAGCTCTGATTAGATATTATAGAGTAGATCTAGCTGTAAGGAAATGTAGAGATCACCTCACCCTCTCTGATCCCAAGCTTCTACATAAAGCCCTCTGTCATTCAAATGTAAAACTTTCTACTATTAGAGAGCAGGAAAATCCACATATCTCCAATGAGTGTATATTGAGTTTCTGTAGAATTTAAATTCACTGCACAAGATTCCTTAAGCTTTGCACAAGACCAGTTAGGTGTAAAGCAAGAACAAAAGCAGAGATTTCTGGCTGTGAAAAGTAGCTTTGTAGCTTTATCTCCTTCCTTTGTATGTAAAGGCTGAGGAGGAAGGTTAAGAATAGGGCTAATAGGTGCTTGGCTCATTCCTTGTCTTGAAGAAGGGAGTGTCTTGATGGAAGGCATTCAAAGAAAGGGTCAAGCACTCTGAGCTTCTGCGGCGCGGATATCACTTGGGAGCTCCGTCTACTGGTTGCCTATGGTGCTGCTCCCCGTTGGGGGCTTCAATCCCTCACTTGCAAGTGTAGCACACGTGGTGGGGCACCTGGGTGGCTCAGTCCGTTAAGCATCAGACTCTTGGTTTCAGCTCAGGTGATGATCTCACTGTCTCGTGAGTTCGAGCCCTGCAAAAGTCTCCACGCTGACAGTGCGGAGCCTGCTTGGGATTCTCTCTCTCCCTCTTTCTCTCTGCCTCTCTCCAGCTCGCTCTCTCTGTCTCTCTCAAAATGAATAAACTTAAACAAAATTTTTTAAGAGACTGATAAACTTATATTCTCATTTCATATTCACCATTCTTTTTTTTTTTTTAACATTTTTATTTATTTTTGAGACAGAGAGAGACAGAGCATGAATGGGGGAGGGTCAGAGAGAGGGAGACACAGAATCTGAAACAGGCTCCAGGCTCTGAGCTGTCAGCACAGAGCCCGACGCGGGGCTCGAGCTCACGGACCGTGAGATCATGACCTGAGCCAAAGTCGGCCGCTTAACCGACTGAGCCACCCAGGCGCCCCTCATATTCACCATTCTATTACAAATAGCATCATGTTATCACCTTTACACGCAGTAATGCATATTCATAACCAGGCTAGAACTGGGGAGGGATCATTCTACACATCATTGATAGTCTGGGAGTCCACGTTTTGGTGGGTGAGAACCTTTCAGTGTTTTCCAGTCTTACGGTTAAGAAATTACATCTTACATATAACCCCATAGGTGAGATTAAATTCTGGTTTTCCTCTTTTAGTGAAATTATTTTTCACCATCATCCTTATAAAACTCCTTTCAGCCTATGAACATTTTTTTTTATTTTTATTTTTTTCAATATATGAAATTTATTGTCAAATTGGTTTCCATACAACACCCAGTGCTCATCCCAAAAGGTGCCCTCCTCAATACCCATCACCCACCCTCCCCTCCCTCCCACCCCCCCATCAACCCTCAGTTTGTTCTCAGTTTTTAACAGTCTCTTATGCTTTGGCTCTCTCCCACTCTAACCTCTTTTTTTTTTTTTCCTTCCCCTCCCCCTATGAACATTTTTTTAATGATAGTCCTTAAGCACCACTGTTTTCCCAGGGGCCCAAGTAATGTATACTTTCCTCATTAGTCTCTTTTATACTTAGGTGTAAACTCCTTTAGACAGGAATATGTCTATTTTAATGGATGCCAATGGTAGTAAGGACTCTCCTATTACATGTAGATGTGTTGCAATACTTTCTCATGAGGAGGAGAATACTGGCTAATGTTAATTGAGAGCTTAATGTTATGTCAGATATTATTCTTAGGGCTCCACATGGAATCAGTTGATAAATTCTTCATGAAGTATTATTAACCCCATCTTACAAATGAGGAAATCGAGGCACAGAATGGGTAAGTAATCCATGCAAGTTACAAAGCTTTAGAGTGGCCAGTAATAAAAAGAGAAACAAACACGGTATAAATCCACTTCTTTGATCTCATTTCCTCAACAAATATCCAACTTCCTTCACAAAGTCTCATATTCTCCACAGATATAGTCTCTTGAAATTAAATAATAATAAGGCTAAAGTTGAGGACAGTACCCTTCTCACTGGTCCATATTCATAAAGTCCACCATTTCCAGCATGATTTCTCGTTATCCATTCATTTGCCATCCTTCTCCTTCCCTTAAAAATACTTAAACTGACTGTATCCAGAGATAAAGCTGATTCAAGTATTTCAATATTTGTAATTAAACTAGTCTCCAGTTGCCAGAGGTAAATTTGCTTGCAGGTACTGTTAATACATGATTCTTTCTTAGAAGTCTTTCTGCCACAGAGAAAATTGTGTGTAAAAAGCAAAGGGAGTAAGTAGGAAAAAATTAAGCTTGATTATCTTTTTAGATGAACTCTCTTGGCTAGTGAGATCCTCTAAATCCAAGGGAGCCCCTTAGCAAATAGATTTTGCAAAAGTAAAAAAATAAAAAATATATTTCTCTAAACTTCTCAATAGGGAAATAATGAAAACCTAAGAAATCTGTGATCATGAGCAATTAAACCTTGAAATTCAGTTTTGTTTCTAAATTTGAAACATAAAATAAAAATCACCTACATAATTCTACCATTCAAAAATTACTACTTGACCTTTCAGCACATTTTCTTCCAGTCTTTTTTGCCCATTTTTAAAACATTGTCAACAAGCTATCTTTGAGGGGTGCCTGGGTGGCTCAGTCGGCTAACCACCAGACTCTTATTCTCAGCTCAGGTCATGATCTCACGGTTCGTGGGATTGAGCCCCACGTCCATCTCTGTGCTGACACGGCAGAGCCTGCTTGGGATTCTCTCTCTCTCCCTCTTTCTCTGCCCCTCCCCCGCTTTCAAAATAAATAAACAAACATAAAAAATTTTTAAAATAAGCTGTCTTTGAGAACTTAAGGTTTATTTGAACCATTTATTCAAGAAGTTTATCCCTGGGTATTTACTCAAAGAAAGAGAAAACACTAATTCGGAAAGATACCTGCACCCTATGCTTATTGCAGCATTATTTACAAGCCAAGATATAGGAGCAGCCCAAGTGTCCATCAATAGATGAATGGATAAAGAAGATGCAGGGCACACACACACACACACACACACACACACACACTGGAATATTACTTAGGCATAAAAAAGAATAAGATTTAAGATCTTGGGGCACCTCAGTGACTCAGTTAAGCGTCCAACTTCGGCTCAGGTCATGATCTCATGGTTCATGAGTTCGAGCCTGCATCGGGCTCAGTGCTGACAGCTCAGAGCCTGGAGTCTGCTTCAGATTCTTTGTTTCCCTCTCTCTCTGCCCCTCCCACTCACACTCTCTCTCAAAAATCAATAAACATTAAAAAAAAAGATCTTGCCATTTGCAACAACATAGATGGGGCTAGAGTTATTACGCTAAGTGAGATAAGTCAGAGAGAAAGACAAATGCCATATGATTTCACTTATATGCGGACCTAAAAAACAAAACAAATAAACAAACAAACAAACAAAAATAGAACATAAATGCAGAGAACAAAGAGGATTAAGAGGTACAAACTTCCAGATATAAAGTAAGTCATGGACAGATACCATATGTTTTCACTCTTATGTAGATCCTGAGAAACTTAACAGCAGACCAGGGGGCAGGGGAAGGGGGAAAAAGAAGTTACAGAGAGGGAAGGAGGCAAACCATAAGAGACTCTTAAATATTGAGAACAAACTGAGGGTTGAAGGGGGGTGGGGGAGGGAGGAAAGTGGATGATGGGCATTGAGGAGGGCACCTGTTCGGATGAGCACTGGGTGTTGTATGGAAACCAATTTGACAATAAATTGTATAAAAAAATTTTTAAAAAAAGTAAGTCACAGAGATGAAAAGTACAGCATAGTGTGTATAGTCAATAATATTGTAATAACCTTGTATAGTGACAGATGGTAACTACTCTTATCATGATGAGCATAGTGTAATGTACAGAATTGTGAAATCACTGTGTTGTCCACCTGAAACTAATATAAAATTGTATCTCAACTATATATACTTCAAAAAAAGAAGAAGAAAAAGTTTGTCCCCTTGTCCCCAGGAAAGAAATTCTACTGTCTACCTGCCCTCCTGTAATATATTAATCAAAGGCAATTAATCAAAGGCAGTTGAAGTCATTGAAAGAAAAATAAAATTATTTTAGCCACTCTACTGTTACCTTTCCTATTTGGAAAACAAATTCTTCAGTTAAAACTAAAGGTTACCAAATAATGCTTAGCATGCACCCCCTCGTTTCTGAAGATGATTTAGCTATTCTCAGTTGGTAGCTCTTAACGACAGTATTGAAAGTTATGTGCAATGAAAGGGTCAAGTTTAAGACTTATTTAAACCTCTGCTCTCCACCCCTGTGAATGGCTTCCTGATGTTAGAGATTTGTGTAATGATCAACAGTGGTTTTGTTTCTACTACTGAGTCTTTCAGAAAGTAGCATACCCAAGTCAATGTTTAACTGGATTCTTTGGGTCTGAAATGGCAGAGTGGGAGTTGAAGGGACATCTCCGTGGAAACCAGGCTCCCAGGAAGTGGCCAGAGGGGTTACTGTGGGGTGAAATAAAGCTTAGAAATATGTCATGAAGTGCTTTGCGCAGCTGGGGTAAAATTCTGAAGTACCTTAATTAAAACAAGCCAAGTTAAAGGCCCCACACCACTTCCCTCGTGGTTGTTCTTTGAGTATCTTTACCGTGAAATGGGCCTGAGCCACTCTAAGCCTCACCCTAGAGTGACCAAAGTAGCACCTTTGCAAAACAAAGAGGAAGAACTCCCCTCTTCCAGCCCCGTGGACTTTGCATTCAGTCAGAATCTGGAAGAAAAGAGTTCGTATTTGTTCACAGGACTGCAGGACCAGAACAAAGCTCTGGAAGGTCAGCTGCCGCCTCTACGAGAGACCTGGTATGGAAGATACTCTGCAGGTAAACGTAAGACCCATCATGAAATCTGTGTATTTGGGCCAAGGAGAGCTATTGACAGATGTGCCTGGCTGTCTGTTTCTATAACAATATCAGAAAGTTTCTAAATTGCTGAAATGTAAGGGAACATCTTTCAACTCGAGGCTGAGTGTTTCTCAATTGTAAGTATTCTGGGTACATTAGAACGGGTATGTAAACTGCACAGAGGGCTTCTTACCATTCTGCACTGGAAGGGAAAAAATCATTCTGTTTCAGCTTAGTTTATAGTGCTTTCGATGTTTATACCTAGCTTTGCCAGATGATTAAAATTATATAGATAAGATGTGATAAATTATGACAATCATATGTTTCAGTTAGATTCTAAATTCAAATCATTCTCTCCAGCCCCATTTAGTGCATCAGGCTTTGTTGTTTTGAAAGCAACCCTTTCGGAGTGAATTCATTCTAATGTGAAGTTGGAAACCACCCCAAACAGAATTGATTTATTGCAATACAGATGAGAGGATGAGTCATCCCCTCCCTAAGCCCACATTCTTCATGCAGAATATGCACTAAGTTCCGTCATTTGCAGAACTAAGAGAATTTTTCCCATTATGATTGGAAGCTCTGAGCCTGAAGTGGCTATAAATTATCCTGGGATATTTTAGAAGACACCTAACATTTTTATGAAAATCACAATGATAATTAAACAGAGATTCTCACTTGGGAAGAGAAATATAAATATATAATGTGTACATATGTGTATATCTGTGTAATTTTTTTCTTTATTTATATTCTGGATTGATAACACAAATAAGTTCCCATTATTGGTCACCTTGGCCAGAAAGCCTGATATTCTCGTTCCGTATCTGGTACATCTCATCTGGACTGATTGTCACGGCTATTTTCTGTAGAACTGACAACTCTTGACTGGTTGCATATGGCCTATTTTTATGTTCTCCAACTTCCTAAGCATGGGAGTGGGAATTTTCCTCTAGTTTCATTGAACAATTCCTTTTTATCCAAAAAGGATAAATAATTCTTTTTTATCCAAAACAATTCTTTTTTATCCAAAAAGAAGTTTTATCCAAAACTTCTACCCAGAGTTTTAAGATTCTGGTAACTGAATAGTGAAAACTAAGTCTAATGCATTAGAGTCCCACCTGAAAAATATTCTTATTTTTGAAATGACAAAATCACATTAAAAATAAATAACAAAGGGATGGTAAGCATCCTGATTGCCAATTTCAAAAGATCCATAGTCTAACCCCAGCTCCACTAAATACCAAATTGTATGAATTTGAGCAAATTACTGCATCAATTTCCTTCACTTATAAACCAAGGGTAAAATAACTGCCTGACATAGCCTATGCCATTTGGGATGAATTGAATTAAATAATGAGGTGTTATCACTGAAATCATAGTATAAAAATAAGGAGAAGTCAGGCTGCTGAAAAAAAACTGTTGCCAGAAATACATCTTTTAATAAAAAATGCTATTTCTTGTCATTACTGTTGTTTCTGTCTTGTTCCATATGCTGGCATCTCTTGAAAGAGAATAAGGACGTGGAGAAGTTTTTAACATGGTCATTCAAATGTTGTAAGGATAGAAACTCATAATTATGCAAGGATTTTTCTGTTTAGAATGCAAAGTGAAATTGTAGGATAGTCCACATAACAATCTAGAAATTAGAATGCTTCCAGATTTCTAAGAGGAAAAGACAAAACTTCATTCATGCAGCATTGGGCATGGTAGCAGTCCTAATACCCCAGGATAATTAAGCTAAAAAATAAAACCCATAATGGACCTCTTGAGTCCTAGCTCTCTCTGTTTCTAGCAAGGCTTAACTCTGTAGCCTGTTTTGTGTCATCAGGAAAGACTATTTATATATTGTATTATAGGGCAACTTGTGGGAATTTCTTTCCCTAGTTGGAGAGACTATTTAATTGGGAACATACAATACTAAACGTTGCATACTCCTATTATACACTCATGGTCCATTTTTTTATTACCCCTCTATCTAATACCTATCCATCCATCTATCTATCTATCCACAATTCATCTCTTTCATCTGAAAGGAGAATTTATTTTCATTTCTTAAGGATATATTTTTTCTGATTTCCCAAATTTATTTTGTAGAGATTTCATGAAATGAAAACAAGTGAAAAAGTTTCTATTTTCCAGACCAAATTCTATGTTTGAACGATATTTGTAGTCAACACATTGTCGATTTTTCAGATTTTCCTCTAAATATCAATCCAGGGAAGAAATGAGGAAAGCAGAAATTAAATCCTGGATATGGGCTAATATTTTATCACTTGCATCCATGTATGACCCTTGATTTATGTGTTTCACCTCCACATTCAACATGTAGGTTGGACATATGTAACTAAAAAGGTGCCAAAATGTATTAACAAAGTCTAATGATTAGCCCAATTTAATAAATTTTTAAATGTTTTTTTTTAATTTCTTTCCTAATCTTTCAAGTGCCCAGGGCCATGTATTTTGATATCCCACTGGAACACGGAGAAACAAGTATTATTAAAAGGCATCCACCCCGAAGACTTCAAGTAAGATGAATTTAAAAGACCTCATAAGGAATTTCTTGGATTTAATGGTAACATCCCTTTTTAACTATAACATAAAGAAGGGATATTGAAAATGACTAAGCTAATGAGAATGTTGTTAAAGAGAATGTCATCAATTGCAAAGACCATATTTCTTTAGGATTTCCTTTTGTAATGATTTCACTTTTAAGACCACCACCAAAAGAAGGAAATACAGTATCAAAGGCACAGGCATGATGGGATTCAAAAGACCTTTGCATTTTGCATTTGATGAGTTATAACAAACAACAGTAACAATAATAACAGCTAGTACTATTCTAATTACCACCTACTTCAAGTCAGATACACTCTGGGCAACTTGATCAATGTCCATCATTTAATCTTCACACCCTCTTTATGAGAAAGGAACTAGTACCTTTGCTTTGTAGGTGTGGTTTAGAGAATTAAGTAACTTGTCCAAGGACAGTGGAGCTCAGACATCAAACAGGTCTTCAAAGCCCATGCTGTTAACCAGCAGCATAGTTGATCTCTACAGACCTTCTATCCCTAATCTTTTATCGTTGTAAATGTTAACTGGTTGCTGAAATTGAGGACATTGGATTCCAAGGCAGCAAAGCAAGAGATTTAAATGCATTCACCTTAATATTTAATGAATTCTCTCTAGAGAAATATAAATTCTAAGGACTCTCATCCTAGATGAGGAAAGAGATCTGAGTGGGTACCTGAAAATGAGCATCAGCTAAGAGAAGGGTTTGGGCTCTCCTGTGAGCAGGATCTATCACTGACATTTGGAAAAAAAGGAATTGGAACCAAATCCCACCTGATACACAATTCACCCAGACATCTGGACAAATCCCAGAGGTATTTAAGCTCATGTGCTGGGGATTATTTCTGTTTCAATTGGTTTTTATTTACCTGTCTTCTCCAGAAGTTCACAATCATTTGAAATGATTATACCTTTTGTTCACCAAAAGAACATCTTTTCCTAAAATATTAGAAACCTCAAAACTTTTTAAAAGATAAATAAAATATAATTATATCAAATTGATATATAATTTTAAAACGTTTGGGCATATCTTTAACTAAACTGGACAACTTAAAAACTTTACCTTTTATTCCTAAATCAAATGTAACTTTTCAAAGAGGTGTGCTTAATATAATGTTCCCATGGAGCCAGTGAGCTGAATAACTCAAGTAGAAGATATTACCATAACCAGTGAAAAGTATATGTAGCCATTTGTAGTTCACAAAGTACTTTTTAGATCTATCAACCCTAAATCAGCTAAAGTTAGGCTTTGATTCTCAAGTCAGTCAAGCGCAAAAAGGAGAACTTTGGTGTTTCAGAACAAAAGAGGGTATCCCCACATCCTAACCAACCCCCTTAAAAATGAAAAATCAAGAACAATGAATTATTTTAGTGCAAAGACATGCTCAGTCTTATATCTTCAGTCTCTAACACTTAATATGTACTCCCAAAAAGCTTATGAATGAATGAATGAATGGTGAATGAATAGATGAATGAATGACAATGTGACCCATTATCCCTGGTAGGAACAAAAATCAAAATGCCTTCTCCCTGCTATTGAAGACCAGCAGCATCCTGTATTGTAAGTCTAATTGACTAGTTGACAACATGATGAATTATGAAGATATAGGAGTGTTTGTTGAACCCAAGAACTGGGAGGCACTTGGGCTTCGGGGAACAGCTTTGCCTTGGAACCTGAATGGCACAACTCTCTCTGTGTCTCCCCTGAGCTTTCCTTCATGCATTCTTTATTCTTCCTGCAGATCAACTTTCTTTGCTCCTCAAGATCACTTGGTGAAATATGGACAAACTTCAATTCCTGAATTTGTATTTTTATAGTTCCAGTCAAATAGACAGATTCACCTGGCTCTTTAGGCTCCAATTTGAAATTCCTAGGAGAAAAATATCTTATTGGTTCAGCTTTGCTCATGATTCTAGTTCTGTTCCAATAAGCTATCACCAGAGGATATGCTTATGCAGTAGAAATGTAGGCAGAGAAGCCCCCCACCACCACCATAAATTCTGGAAGCAGCTCCCAGAGAAGAGGGAAATCACTGGGAACTTGGCAGACATTCCCAAAGATATCAACTATAATTATCTTCACAAATGAGGCTCAGCACATTTTCCACCACAAATGGGTTTTTGAGAGAATAATAAATGCTGGGTTCCCATGACATGCTAATTAATAGCCTAATGTCTGCCAAAGAAAATTCTAAAAGTATTTTTAATTATTAAACCAAATCTAATTGCATCCTAAATAATTTTAGTTGCACATTTGGCACTCTCCACTTCCTAGACATCTACTCCTCAAGTAAAGAGCAGGTCATGAACTAAAGTTCTCCAACTTGGAGCTGCTAAGTTCTGGGAGCGTCTGCCAGGGTACTCTGAATCCAACGTGTTCATCTTGTGTTGGAAGTTGATCACCACTGTCCCTCCTGGCCTGATTCACTTTCTCCTCCAACCATCTCTAGTCCAACCTAAGGTGGAGATGGTCAACTGCCCCCACCCCAGGGCCCCAGGTAATATGATTTCCTCAGATGACTCCCTCCCTCAACTCTCAAGATTTGCTTAAATCTTACCTTCCTAGAGGCTTATCACGATAACCTCTTGACAGTTGCAATCTTTACCCTGGCGATCCTGGGTCCCCTGATCCGCCGTGATTTTTTCTTTTCCCCAGAGTACCATCTAACACGCGAAGAAATTTACTTCTCTAATGTTCATTGTGTATTTTCTTCATCACCTCCCTGACAGTGCTAGAATATAGTCTTTCAGAGAGGCAGGGATTTTTGTCTGTTGTCTTCACTAATATATCTAAGTGTCTAGAACAGTACCTGGAACATAATAGGTGCTCAATAAATACGAGTTGAATAAATGTTGAATGAATGAGTGCAAAGGGGAAAAGATGAGTATTAAGACTGCCGGGAAGAGACAAGGAAGCTGGTTCTGACCCAGACGGTTTCATTGTTTGTTACCAGTATTATATGATTTGCCACCAATTTATTCCCTTTCCTTGTCTTTTCTTTTTGCCCATTTTCTATTATATGTTTCTTTGTGATATATGTATGTATGTATATGTGTGTATATATATATATATATATATATATATATATGCAGGTAATTGGCTTATATTGCCTTATATGATTATGGAGGCTGGCAAGGCAAGTTCAAAATCCACAGGGCAGGCCATTAGGGAGGTCAGGCTGCAAATGCAGGACATGAGCTGAAGCTGCTGTCCACAAGTAGAATTTTCTCTTCTTCAGGGGAGCCTCAGCTTTACTTTTAAGACATTTCAACTGTCTGAATCAGGCCCACCCAGATTATCTAAAATAATCTTCCGTACTTAAAGTCAAGTGATTATTGACCTTAATCACATCTCAAAAATAATTTCACAGCAACACCTAGATTAGTGTTTGAATAACTGGAGGCTGTAGCCGAGGCAAGTCCATGCTAACCATCAAAATACACTATGGGGGTTTTACCCTCCTATTATGAATAAGGTCTTCCCCCCACCCCATTTTCTTTTTTCTTTTCTTTTCCTTTCTTCTTTTCTTTTCTTCTTTTCTTTTTTAGAGATGGGGGAGGGACTGAGAGAGAGGGAAAAAGAGAATCTCAAGCCAGCTACATGCTCACATGGAGCCCAACACAGGGCTCAATCTCATGACCTGAGATCATGACCTGAGCTGAAATCAAGAGTCAGATGCCCAACTGACTAAGCCACCCAGGCGCCCCTCTCCATTTAATTTTCTAAATGATTATTACTTGTGAATAAGAAAGCTTTTGAATTTTGCAGATTGAATTTTGTGTTCCACAACTTTATTGAAATGAATTCTAATTATCTATAGATTCTTTTAGATTTGCTATGTAGATGACATCTTCAATAATTAAGAATAGTTTTTTCTCTTTCCTCCCAATTCTTATTCCTTCTTTTGTTTTCTTGACTTTTGCTTTGGCTAGAGTTTTCCTCCAATGTTGAATACCAGCAGTGATAATGGGCATCCTTCTCTTATCTATGACATTAATACATATGGCTCGAAAACTAAGTACATTTGCAATAGGATTTTGATAGATGCTGGTCAGAGTCCCAAAAGGAATCAGATGCCATACTCAAATTAGAATAATACAAGGAAATTTTCTTTATAAGTAACTGTTTATGGGGTTTGGATCAAGGGGACCACAAAGGATATTGCAATAACCACTAGTGGCAGCTGAGGGATAACCATCTCTGAGCAAAGGGACTCAGAGAGTGAGACTCTTCTAGAACCTGGAAGGAGACACTCAGGTAGAGGAAGGTGCTTTGAGAGAAACAGGAGGACACAACCAGCCCAACATGCCTTTGCAGGAAGGAAGCCAGGGGGAGAAATACACTGTTCTCTCTTCTCTCGGATCTCCTGCCAGGATGTCTCAGTGGCTAAACCCAGTGGGAAGCCTGAAGGCAGAAGAAACTGGTTACTCACAGGCAGAGAACAGGGGAGAGAAATGTGGCAAGTGGACCTAGAGAACCAAGTGGGAGCTACCTGACACAAGGCCATTTATTAAATTGTTGACATTCCCTTTATTCCTAGTGTGGTAAGAGTTTTTCTTCGGGCTCGGTGTGAAATTTTATTGATATTTCCCCCTTCATCTATTAAAATAATCATATGAATTTCCTTTTTAAACCAGCTGATACAATGTAGCACACTAACAAACGTTATGATGTTGAACCATGCATATATTCCTGGCATAAATCCTACTTGGCCAAAAGATACATATACAAATACATGACAGGATTGTCTATGCTTAGGCTTTTCACATCTATTTTCATAAGAAAAAATTGTCCTATAATTTCCTATACTGTCTTTTATTAGTTTTGCTTCCAGGGTTGTAGTAGTTTTGTAAAATTCACTGATTATCTTTTTCTTTCTTCAGTTGTCTATAATATTTGATGTAACACGGTTATTATCTTAAAAGTTTGATGAAACAGGCCTGTGAAACCACCTTTAGCCACCTGGACTTTTGGGGGAATGAGAAATTTTCCAACTAACTAAATTTCTTAGTTGTTTCAATTATCTTATTTCTTCCTGATTCAGTTTTGCTAATTTATATTTTTCCAGAGTATCATTAATTTATCCATTGAAGCTTTCAAATTTATTGTTATAAAGTCTTAGCTTCTTCATCTTCAACTTCTAACACACTTTTTCTATCTGAGTATAGTTGACGCACAATGTAACGTGAGTTTCATGGTGATTCCCTATCTCTATACTTAAGCTGTGTTCGCCCCAAGTGTAGCTCCCATCTGTATAACTATACAATGTTATTATAACACTATTGACGATGTTCCCTATGCTGTGGCTTTCATTCCTGTGACTTATTCGTTCCATAACTGGGAGCCTGTATCTCCCACTTCCCTTCACCCATTTCGCCCATTCCCTCCCCCTTTTCCCTCTGGCAACCACCAGTTTGTTCTCTGTACTTATGAGTCTATTTCTGCTTTTTGTTGGTACATTTGTTTTGTTTTTTAGACTCCACATCTGAGTGAAATCATATGGTATTTGTCTTTCTCAGTCTAACTTATTTCACTTAACATTATACTCTCTAGGTCCATCCATGTTGTAGCAAATGGCAAGATTTCATCCTTTTTATGAATACGAAGATAATATTCCTCGTATTCAACATTTTGGTAACGCTTGTAAAACTAATCTTCCAACTTACATTTTGATGCAGCTCTCTTAAACCAGATAGAAAAGTAGAAAATAACTCAGCCTCTGATTTCAAGCTGTGATCTTTGCTCTAGTTTGCCATCTTACATGGAGCATTTTTAGGTCCCCTTTAATTTGTAGAAATAACTCACAGCCATCAGGAGGCCCAAATGCCTTATGGATCAGCTTCCTCTAAGTATGTATTTTTTTTTCTGGCCCATGGAGATATATATCTTGTATTAAGGGCCAACCACATTTTTTTTTGTTTTTGGTTTTATGTTTTAGTTTTCATTGCTAGATGTTTGGGACAAAGAAAGTTATTGAAATGTGGATTCATTGCAATGCCTTGACCAGAAACTCTTCCTTGGGCTTATAATCTCTTATTCCAAGACTGTTCTGGACACCTTTACCTTCTAACCAGAACCTTAAAGGGCATACATTCTTGAGTCATTGTGCCAAACAAATTTTGCAATTTCTTTGAGCTCCTGCCCATCTTTATCTTCCTGTTAGGACACAGAAGCAACCATCTCAGGTCAGTGCGTCACCAAGCTCAGTGACTTCTGCTTGATTTTTAATCTCCATTTCTGAATCTTTCAGCTGACATTTCACTTGATTTTCCTGACCATTTGTTTAATTTGAGAAGCCAAATAACCCAGAAACCTTTAGATAGATAACACATTTTTTTTATACCATAAGACTTAAAAAAAAAAAAGTGTCATTCTACCCTTCCAATTCTCCAATAAGTCCTTCCCTTGTATTCTCTCAGATGATGAAGTGAGGCATCTTGCTTCCTAATCAGGGAAAAGGAACATTGATATGAACCCCAGAATTCTAGGGCAATTTGACTGGTTTCTTTAGAGAAGCCAATTTTCCAACAATATTTTCTGCATAGCTTCTCAGGCCAAGTGCAAATACTTAACGGAGGGATCCTACTTGTAATGTTCATTGCTGCCATCTAGTGCCCTTTGTGGAGGAATAGAGTGATTCTTAGTTTCTTTCCAAAGGCCAGGAAGAAAGCAATTGCCTAGGGAGGGTTCTTAAAGACACCTACTATTTAACCCTTATCAGAATTATGGGTTTAAATAAAATGAGTCTGAAAATAGAAGAATATAAATTTACACTTCCAAATAAAAACCTGGCCCTAAGTATTTATGGATAAGTTATTTTAAATAGGTGAAAATATTTAAATGGCTGGTTTCTTCAGACTCACATTTTCAATAATTCTCCACACACAAATCCTTTGTGGTCTACTCTGATGTAGCCCCTTTATTCACTTGAGGCAGTAAGGAAGCCACTAGACCCCAACCTGGAAAATCATCAGAATCCCTTGGAGATACATTCCAAAGAAACAGTTGAGGAGCTGGACTTCATTGAAATTAAAACCTGCTCTGGGATACCTGGGTGGCTCAGTTTGTTGAGCATCTGACTTCAGCTCAGGTCATGATCTCTCAGTTTGTGAGTTCAAGCCCCACATTGGGCTCACTGCTGTCAGCATGGAACCCACTTTGGATCCTCTGTCCCCGTCTCTGGGATCCTCCCCAACTTGTTCTCTCTCAAAAATAAATAAACATTAAAAAAAAAAAACTTTCTGCTCTACAAAAGACAGTGTCAAGAGAATAAGAAGACAAGTGAGCATATGAAAATATGTTCAACATCATGTGTCATCAGGAAAATACAAATTAAAACAAGCATGAGATATTACCATACACATATTAGAATCACCAAAATCCAAACCACTGATGACACCAAAAGTTGGCAAGGATGTGGAGCAGCAGGAACTCTCACATGCTGCTGGTGGAACGCAAAATGGTAGAGCCACTTTGGAAGTCAGTTTGGTGCTTTCTTATAAAACTAAACATACTCTTTCCATACAGTCTAGCAATCATGAGCTTTGGTATTTACCCAAATGAACTGAAAATTTATATCCACACAAAAGCCTGCACGTGGAGGTTTATGGTAACTTTATTCACAATTTCCAAAATTTGGATATAACCAAGATGTCCTTCAGTAGATGAATGAGTGAAAAAACCACGGCACATTCATATAATGGAGTATTATTCAGCACTAAAAAGAAATCAGCTCTCAAGCTATGAAAATACATGGACAAAACTTGAATGTGTGTTGCTAAGTGAAAAAGCCAATCTGAAAAGGCTGCATACTGTCTGAGTCCAATGATATTGACATTTCAGAAAAGGCAAAACAACAGAGGCTATAAAAAGATCAGTGGTTGCCAGGGGATAGGGAGAGGGAGGGAGGCATGAATGGGCAAAACGGGGATTTTTAGGGCAGTGAAACTATTCTGTAAGATACTACATTGGTAGATACACATGCCATTATACATTTGTGCAAACACCAGAGTGAACCCCCAAGTTAAACTATGGACTTTTAATGATAATGACATGTGAATGTAGGCTCATTAGTCATAACAGATGGTAAGGGATGTTGATAATGGAGGAGGTTGTACATATATGGGGATAGGGAGTATATGGGAATTCTCTGTACTTTCCACTCAGTTTTGCTATGAACCCTAAAAATTAAAGTTTATTATTTATATATATATATATAATATATATATTCATTCCCAGACCTGTTAAATCGCAATCCCCAGTGAACAGTCCAGGATTTTTTTTTTTTTTTAATTCCAGGAGATTCTGATGATCAACCAGGTTTAGGAGCACATAGAAGAGGAGGGAGCTGGGGATTTGGAACTAGACAGACCTGAGTTTGAATTCTAGAGTTGCCACTTTCTTACTAGGCAACGTTGGACAAGTTATTAACCTCTCTATAATGGGTAATCATCATAATTACCCACAGTGTTCACAGGAGGATCGAACGAGCTGACATGGTGTGACCCTGGGTGTGATAGACACAGGGGCAGCTGTAAAGGCACATGGGCCTCATCACCAGGAAGAACCGGAACCTGAACCAAGTCCAGGGAGTGGAACAAACACTTCCTTGTTCTCTCCCCTTCATGCCCCAAATCCCCCTTCAGCCCTTGCTGATTCTTCTTCCCACAGGTACCTGGATATCTCCCCTTGATCTCTGTTCCCCCCACGTTCTGATCTGATCAGCTGTTACTTCTTACACCAGCAGGTCCCATTTGCCCATCATCTTTATGTTCTGCAGAGAAGAGGGCCAGACAAACCTCTGTCTTACTAGTACTCATCACCTCTCATTACATTCTTGTGCAGTTGCTATGTTAAAAAATCTACTTTCTCACCTAAGGTGAGAGTGGAACAGAGAGCCACTTCCTACCACAAATGCAAATTGCCTGGCACATGTCTAACCTAAAGATGAGTTCTTTCCCTTTGTCTCTCCTCCCCATCTCCAAATCCTTTCCCTTGTCTTCTTCCTTGCCCGGTGAGCTTTGGGTTGCTCCAGCAGAAAGGAATGCAGGATGTTTTCCCTAGAACAGCTCAGGTCCAGGCCCAGAGCAGGAAGTTGTTCTGCAGGGAAGTAGCTGGAGGTACAGGTCATGCTCCCCACGAATGCTGGCTGCTCAGCATCCATTTCCCTGTCTCCCCATTCTCTTTTTTCACTCTGATCACCTTGAAAGCCAAGCTGGCTTCCAGGTCTACCTCTTAATAATGCAACAAATCAGACTAAAAGGAAAAATAACTTCAAAATAAATTATCATTTGCCTGCATTGTTGGACTAAGGTGGGAGTAGTGCTCACAATGTTTGCCTCAGTGTGGCGTCTTCCTCTTGAGCCATCTCTTCTCCGTATCCTTGGCCACCTCATCCCCATCTACCAGCTTGTTAGTATTAGAGCTCCTCAAGTCTTGAGTCCTTGGCTCTGATCTTCTCACTCTTACCCTCCTCCATGACTATGGCTTCAGTTATTCTCTACCCAGGGATGATTCCTGAACATGCATCTCCAGAACAGATGTCTCCTCTGAGTTCCATGCCTGTATATCTCATTATCTACTCAGCACGTACACTGGTATGCCTCAAACTGAATTTGTATCCTCCTGTTATATGCCATTCACACCTGGCCTTCCCCTAGGATTCCAATCTTAGTGAATGATAACACTATCCATCCCTTTGGATGCCATTTGGACCCTTCGCTCTCCCTCACCAACTAGAACAAATCTTGTTTGGTCAGTTTTTAATATTTGTGGAGCCCATCGATTTCCCTCCATGAACCCCCAACCCATCTCTGTGGTCCTCTTCAATGCTGTCCCCACATCTGTGACTTCTCTTCTCTAGTTTTCACACTGCAGCTAGAGTAATCATTTTTTAAAAAGCAAATGTAATCACACCACTACTTTGCTTCATACATGTCAATGACTGCCCACTGCTCTTAAGAAAACCAACATCTTACTTGACACATCTCCAAAGGCAGGGGAATTAAAAGCAAAAATGAACTATTGGGACCTCACGAAGATAAAGAGCTTCTGCACTGTAAGGGAAACAATCGACAAAACTAAAAGGCAACCGACGGAATGGGGAAAGATATTTGCAAATGGCATATGGGACAAAGGGCTAGTATCCAAAATCTATAAAGAACTCAGCAAACTCCATACCTGAAAAACAAATAATCCAGTGAAGAAATGGGAAGAAGACATGAATAGACACTTCTCTAAAGAAGACATCCAGATGGCCAACAGGCACATGAAAAGATGCTCAATGTCACTCCTCATCAGGGAAATACAAATCAAAACCACACTCAGATATCACCTCACACCAGTCAGAGTGGCTAAAATGAACAAATCAGGAGACTATAGATGCTAGAGGGGATGTGAAGAAACGGGAACCCTCTTGCATTGTTGGTGGGAATGCAAACTGGTGCAGCTACTCTGGAAAACAGTGTGGAGGTTCCTCAAAAAATTAAAAATAGATCTACCCTATGGCCCAGCAATAGCACTGCTAGGAATTTACCCAAGGGATATAGGAGTGCTGATGCATAGGAGGACTTGTACCCCAATGTTTATAGCAGCACTTTCAACAATAGCCAAATTATGGAAAGAGCCTAAATGTCCATCAACTGATGAATGGATAAAGAAGTTGTGGTTTAGATATACAATAGAATACTATTTGACAATGAGAAAGAATAAAATGTGGCCTTTTGTAGCAACGTGGATGGAACTGGAGAGTTATGCTAAGTGAAAGAAGTCAGGCAGAGAAAGACAGATACCATATGTTTTCACTCTTATGTGGATCCTGAGAAACTTAACAGAAGACCATGGGGGAAGGAAAAGGGAAAAAAAAGTTACAGAGAGGGAAGCAAACCATAAGAGACTCTTAAAAACTGAGAATAAACTGAGGGTTGATGGGGGGTAGGAGGGAGGGGAAAGTGGGTGATGGGCATTGAGGAGGGCACCTGTTGGGATAAGCATTGTGTGTTATATGGAAACCAATTTGACAATAAATTTCATATTAAAAAAAAAGAAAGCTATTTAAGTAGTTAAGTTTATAGTACACCAACCGAATGGATAAAAATCTACATCATTTATAAATACCAAAAAAGAAAAAGAAGAAGGAGGAGGAGGAGGAGGAGGAGGAGGAGGAGGATGACGACGACTACGACGACCAACATCTTTAGAATGCCCTATCAGGACCTACAAAACTTGGCCCCTGCCTACCTCTCCAGTCTCATTTGAGCCATTCCCCTCCGACTCTGAACAGCAGTCAACTGACTTCTTGCAATTTCCTCAACAGATCATACACTCTCTTACCTCAGGGTTATTGTTTATGTTGTTCTCCCCACCTGGAACACCTTAGTTCCCTAAAATTTCCTAAGTGTCCAACTTCTGCTGAAAAATTCATCTTCAGGAAACTTTCTTGGACTGCCTCCTTACTCCTCTCCCCCTTGTATTAATTTTCTAGGGGTGCTGTAACAAAGTACAACAAACTGTGGGGCTTTAAATAATAGAAATGTATTATCTCACAATTCTGGATGCTAGAAGTCCAAGATCAAGGTGTTTTAAGGGTTGGTTCCTTCTGGGAGCTGAGAGGAAGAATCTGTTCCGTGCCTCTCTCTTAACTTCCGGTGGTTTCCTGGCAATCTTTGTCACTCCTTGGCTTGTAGGAGTATCATCCCCATCTCTACCTTCACAGGTGTTCTCCCTGTGTGCCTGTGGGTGTGCAACCAAATTTCCCTTTTGTAATGAGGACACCAGACATGTTGGATTAAGGGTCACCCTGCTCCTGTGACCTCATCTTAACTAATTATATCTGCAAGGACCCTATTTCCAAATAACATCACATTCTGACATATTGGGGGTTAAGACCTCAACATACAAACTGGGGTAGAGGGCACAATTCAACTCATAACAACTTCTGTTTCCAAAGTGGAGTCCTCTGGTTACATATTGTCATGGTTCTGCCCTGTAGACCTTTTCTACAAAGTACAGATCACAGTTTGTAATTATTAATGAATAATCACACAAGCAAAATGTGTTTGTTCCTCCCATAGATTGTGAGCTCCGTAGGGACCATATTGCTTTTGTTGACCATTGCACCCCCATGCCTGGTACGCACTAGTTGTTCAGTACGTACTCACTGAGTAAACACATAAATTCTACAGCCTTCCAGGTCCCTGCCTGCATGTCAGTGTGGAGAGACCCACCTTTTGTCTCCCAGGCCTGCTCAGTCATTTCCCAACTTCCAGAGCATTAAGTCATCGAGGCAAATAGGGTTGAAGGCAGATCCGTTGGTTCATCAGTTGCTTCCCAGTCTTAGTGATCCCTTGAAACTCCAATGTGATCTTCCCCATAAAGACAATCCGCTGCTAAGAAAAAAGAAAAAAAAGTGTCCAAGATTTGTAAGCCCATTGCACTTTCATGTAAATGTGCCTCAGGAGCACCAGTGATTATTACTGAGGAGGCTGAGGGAGATTCTCTGGAGATCTTAAAAATAGGTTACTTCCCTAAGGACTGAAAGAGTTCAGCTGGGCAGTTAAGGAATGAATAAAAGAAATTCCTGGTGCCTCTTTCATCATTAATACTCTAAGACCCTTGTTGTTTGATAACTTTGGACTTGCTCCCTCGATGCACACAGAAAAGGATTCTTAGTCTTTTAACTCCCTGACAAATATTCAGATCAATAAGTCACTGGCATCAGTGAAAGAGAATAAAGAACCCAGATGAGTTGAAAACTCTTGCACAGATACAACTGTAATCCTGTTGAAATCGCCTTCCCTGGGTGCTCTCAGGAATAAGTGCTGCTTTTGCAAAGTGGTAAGATAGTTTAATGTCTGGCTTTTATGTTTCATCATCTCATGGCATGAGGAATGCTGAATACTCTAAATGTTGGACTTCTAGAAGCTTGAACCCATTGACCTGCCACAAGTAATTACTTCTGAAAGGCTCCTGAGCCAGCAAGAAGCCAGAACAACTCACAGAGCAAAGGTAAACGCAACGCTAACTGGACGGGGTGAGTAACGGGGGGAGGGGTGGGGAGGGGCAGGGGTGGCCTGTCCTTTCATTTACTCCCTGCAAGAAGACCTCAAAGACAAATCAAACTATTAAGTCATTCAGAGTCAAGACTTCCAAAGCTATCCATTCTCTCCCAGGCCTGCCTCCAACTGGCAAAGACTCTTGTCTGTGAGGTAAACTCTGGGCCCTTCTCCACTTCCTGGTGAAACAGGAAGATGTAGATAAGAGAGAGGAATTTTTCTTGGACACTGCTAATTCTAGAAGTGTTCACATTCATGAAAAATCTAGTATGACTCTCCTTTTATTCGTCCCCTCAAGTTAAAGCTTTCCCTTCATTCTCAGTCTTTTGGCGGAAATCCTATCTACAAGGTGTCCCTAACTTATTTACCACAACCTCACCAAAAAACGAATCCTTGGAAAATGTCTTCTAAAGAGCTTTTCCTTCTATAAGTTTGTCACTTTCTGCTGAGACAACTCCCCTCGTGTAGACATGAAAACTGTGAGATTTTCAACCCTTTCCACTCCTGATTCATTGTCAAGCCAGCAAGATACTGCTGCACAGCTAGCTGATGTAGTCAAAGATGCCCAGGTGCATTTAGACCCTCAAGGTCATGTTTGTGCTGCTGACAGCACTGTAGAGATGGTCCGCTCGTGAGGCTCACAACAGCCAACATAGTCACTGTCCACAGGGCAGCGTAAAAGATATCACGGAGCACACCTGGCTCCCTTTCCTGGCCACAGCAAGGAATGAAGAAGGGTGTATTCACCCCTGGTTGCCCTCAGTAACTGCACTGTCCCACTGGGGTTTACGATGCACCACGGGAGATCACCAAAGTCACAAACGATCAACTTCCTAATATTCCAGGGCTTACGTTGGTATATGAGGGTACAGTCTATGGAAATGCGTCCCACTTAAGCCATTTGGTGGCTCCCCTCTAATTTGATGTCCAGACAATTAGTCAACGGCAGAAGAGGCATTTTGAAGAAAGAGGCCAGTTTTATCAAACCAGAACACATTTCTGGGGAGATAGGAATAAATGAGATGTGGAAAGATATTTCCATTTCAGATCTGCAAAACTCTACAGGAAGCTTAAAAACTGTATTAGACACAGAGCAAAGCTTTAGTCACTGAGGGCTACCCGGAAAGGACTCAGTGGAGAACTACAATGATCCACCTTTGACATAATAAGAGATCTCTATGGATTATAACCGATGACTGATTAAGATCTCGCTCTGTTCCAAAAAGAATTGCAAGTTGTGGATTGCAGAGTCCGTAACAAATTGCCCAGTTGTAATGAGTGTGGCATCTTTCACAGCAGGAACTGGAAAAGACAATGCCAACTCCAGGATACATTCCCGGGAAAAGACAATATTTACATAAGATGAGAATGTTGGAAATGAACCGGAACAGACAAGAGGTAAGTATGAGGAGGGAGAAGAAGAGTGCCATATTTAGCACATTTACTCCACATAATCACTGCCCTCGCACATGAATGTAGTTTAGCATTCATCCCCAGTCTTTACTTAGCATTTTAAATTTGGTCATTGGCACCGAAGCTTCCACTACTGGAGCTGGGAAGAATCAGCAAGATCCCTTCTGCTACCGACTGTTGAGTCTTTTCTTTGTTTTCAGTCACAAGGACATATCTGTGCCCCAAGTCTGTTTTTTCTTCCTTTCCTATATTTTTTTTTCATAAATTGCTCCTATGATGTTCTGGCTCCAGCAGGAAAATGAGGTTAGATCATTTTTCTTGATTTAGTAAAATAGAGGGGGGGGGGGGGGTGAGTTGGTCTTTATTTTGATACCTAGGCATCCCTCCATAATTCACACCATAGAATTATCTTACCAGAATGATCTCTTAGAACACACCCTTTTACAGTAACGTCTCCTGTAAGTGTCATATTCCAAATTCCTTACTTGAGTGTTTAAGCCTAAAGTCACTGTCTTCTGCAATTCTAAATACATCACTTGCCTGCCAACAAATGTTTTTACAAAGCTCCTCTTAAATCAAACCATAGCTTTTTGAGACCGTGGGCATATATTCTCCCCTTTCCTAACGAGCCTGTCCTGTGCAAAGAGAAAGTTTCCATACCATCTAACAGGGAAAAAAAAGTGTGTTGTGATTAGGGGACCACAGTTAAGCACTCAACTTGCAAAGTGACTGATCTGTTGACCTGTTCTGGTGACAGTAGCTCAGGGGGAGAACACTAATCGATTACAGTGGATCATTTTCAGGCCCAAGCAGAGTTGAAAAACAGTCTTCACAGGGAGGCAAGGATTAATAAGCAAAAACCGAGGGACCATAAAGCCAAGAAAATCCTTCAAAGCATCCCAAGAAATGATGGCAGGGACCTTCCAACCTTTTTGCCAGATGAAACCTTGAACAGAAGTCCAGGTGAGTCATGAATTATTTTTTTTTTAGCAAAATAAAATATTTCCAGTGTTTTTACGAACTATAGAAATGATCCCTGAAAGTATAGTCTTTTTTCCAGTGTTTTTAAAGCTTCATCAAATAAACTTCCAGGGAGGGTGTGGGTATATATAGCAAGTAGCCTTGGGTTTCTGCTGATATGTGCTTCCTAGAATGTAGTGATCACACGATCACGTGATTTTGGGTGGCTGGGAGGAAAAGACAGAAGCTTTAGCACTGCAATAAGTAAGATGTCTCTTTTTAGAGGCTAACTGTGCTTTACAGGCATCCTTGCAATCCTTGCTCCAACCTTGGGAAGGAAAAGGCAAAAGAGCCTCATCTTGTGATTAAAGAGAATGGACCACGTGGCCATATGCAGACACCCTCCCCCACCCCACTCTTCCCCCTGCAGCCCTCCCAGGCTCATTCAGAATGTCTAAAACTGAAGCCACCATCACTGCTCACCCCAGGCTTGCTCCGGGGGCATCTGCTGTCTCAGTGGGTGAGACCTCTCTCCACACTCTGGGCCACTCGAGCCAGAGACCTGGGGTCTTTCCAGCCCTTCAGCTCCTACTCCCAGCAGCTGGTCAGTCACAAAGTCCTGTCGATGTCACCTGGCACCGAACTCTTACCTCTCTCACATTCCCAATGCTACCCTTAGGTCATGTGTCATATCAGCCTCCTGACTGTGTTCCTCCCCCAAGTCTTCCCCTTCTTCCATTCACCCCGCTACCCTGATGCTTCTCTGTATGGTCCTCAGGCAACCAGCACCGGCATCACCTGGGGAGTTGTTGGGCCCCAGCCAGAGTGACCGAATCAGAAAATGTAGGGGCAGAAGCCAGCAGTCTGGCTTTTTAACCCCACCCTAGGTGATTCTGATACTCCTAGGGTTTAAGACCCGCTGCTTTACTTGGTAATCCAAGTATTAGCCACAGACCAGCAACATCTGCATCACCCGGGAGTTTATTAGAAATGCAGAGCCCCAGGCCCCACTCTGGACCTACTGAATCAGGATGTGCATTTTATCAAGATTCCAAGGTGATTCTCATGCACAATAAAATTTTAGAAGCGCCACACTAATAGCAAAGTAATCTTATCAAATGCACATCTGACCATATCATTCTCTTGCTTAAAAAAAAAAAAAATCCTCAGTGAAAATCCATCAGCCTGAAGACAAAGAAAAAAAAATCCATCAGCCTGAGGACAAAGACTTAACCCTTCACCCTGGCACTCTAAGCCTTCAAGATCTACTTGCTGCCTACCTTTCTGGCTTTCTCTGCTGCCATTCTTGTGCCCAACTTTGCTTCCAGCCAGGCCAGACCGCTCAGTGATTTCCAACAGATAACCGTGTTCGTAGTCTCTGTGCTGTGTTGTCCCACCAATTAGAATCCTGTTAAGTTTGCCTGTCCATAGTCCCCCAGGGCAAACCCACCCTTTGAATATATAATATTTTCCACATAGCAAGACTGACCACTGAGGGATCTACAGAAGTGCTGGCGATGTCTCTGGAGGTCCTGAGCTTTTCGGATGCAAAGTTGCCAGCTGAAAGAGACACTGCTCCTGCTCAAAGGAATAGGATGCTTAATCAATAAGTTCATCAAATAAGAAAAGGCTAAATAATTGAAAATCTACTTGGGGAATCTATTTAACCTATACTCCCAGTGCCAGAATGAAATATGCTATGTAGGCACATAAACAACTGCGACAATTTAAAAAACATTGACCAAACAATCCAAAAAAGTGTCTCAGCTAAAGTTAGATACTTAGAGTCATGGCTTGAGGGCAAGCCAAGAAAAACCAACATTAGTAAAATCTTTGGAAGATGTCCCAGATCTGGAGGGGTCCAGGAAGGACTGTGGAGAAGAGGGGTTCTCTGCATTCTGCTTTTTTTTTTTTTAATTTTTTTTAACGTTTATTTATTTTTGAGACAGAGAGAGACAGAGCACCAGTGGGGGAGGGGCAGAGAGAGAGGGAGACACAGAATCTGAAGCAGACTCCAGGCTCCGAGCTGTCACCACAGAGCCCAACGCGGGGCTCGAACCCATGGACTGCGAGATCATGACCTGAGCCGAAGTTGGCCGCCCAAGCGACTGAGCCACCCAGAGGCCCCTTCTGCTGCTTTTTAAAGCAGATTCATTTTGTTCTAATTAAGGTTTGTTGAGTGCTTACCATGAACCAGACACTGTCCTCGACCTGCAACATGCATTATCGCTCTCAAGCCTCACGCAGCCTGTATAGAAGGAGATACTATTCACCCTCATTAGACAGAGCCAGGATTCCAGGCCAGGTCTTTCTCCCTCCAGAAAGTTCACTCCACCCACCCCCAGCCCCTCATATATCTTCATGGAGACTCCAGGGACTTGGAGCTCTGTCCAGGACAACTTTGGCAAAGCCTACAAATATAAAAGTGTCACTTTTCAACCTTATCTTTCAAGAGCAGGCTGCCCGTCTGCAAAGCCTACAGATTTCACCACCATACTAGGCACATGCTTGAGCTGTGATTCCTTTTTACTTATTCCCAGGGAGCATTGTTGCTTTCTCTGTCTTCTGAAAGCACTTCATTTGCTTTCTCTTAAAAGGGAAGCAAAGTCAAGATCATAGATTTACAGGAGCTTTCTGAATGCTAGTCCAGTTCAGGTAATTAAGATCCTGCTGTACCCATCTCCTCTCATTTAATGCTGTATTTGCCCATTCATGTTCCCTCTTTGGGAAGGTGGCATGAGAGTTTTAGGTCTCTTATAGGATAAAGTTCTGTCTTTGTTTTCTGCTGCCTGTTTAAAATAAAAATTTGCAGGGGTACTTCAGTGGCTCTGTCGGTTAAGCATCCAACTCTTGGTTTTGGCTCAGGTCATGATCTCACAGTTTGTGAGTTCGAGCCCCGCGTCAGGCTCTGTGCTGACAGTGCTGAAGCCTGCTTGAGATTCTTTCTCTTTCCTCTCTTTCTGCCCTGACCCTTGTGCTTTCTCTCTCTCTCTCTCTCTCTCTCTAAATAAACTTAAAAAAAATAAAATTTTACATATATTTTACATTTACATACTTTAAATACATTATATATTTACATAATGAATTACATATACTGTAATTATATAATAATTACATATAACTTATTATACAAAAATTACTTATAACTTATATGATGGCCCACTTGTTCATAACTTACACAAAGGGAACACTGCTTTCTGAGTGCACAATTTTATGACTTTTACCATGTTTATGTGGCTCCTGCCTTTTCCAGAAGCCATGATATACTATCGTAGGTAGAAAAAGCAGTGAACCTGAGGGCTGCCTGGGTGACTCAGTCAGTTAAACATCAGACTCTTGATTTAGGCTCAGGTCATGATCTCATGGTTTGTGAGATCGAGTCCCATGTCAGGCTGTTTGCTGACAGTACAGAGCCTGCTTGGGATTCTGTCTCTCCCTCTCTCTCTGCCCCTCCCCTGCTCTCTCTCTCAAAATAAATAAACATTTAAAAAAAAAATAAAGAAAAAGCAGTGAACTTGAAATCAAAGTTCTTTATTTGAGCCCCCCAAAATATGTTTCTAAATGCAAACTCCATGGGAACAGGGGCTTCTTTTTGTTTCTAGAACGCAGTACCCAGTAGCCTCTCAATAAATATTGGCTATATTTATATAGCTATATAGCTTTATTCTGTATATATATAGAGAGAGATTATTGCTCCACTGAAATTATTTAACCTCTTTGCCCCTCAGTTTTCACGTCTGTAAAATAGGAATAAAGTCTTGTCTACCACATAGGGTTTATGTCAAAATTAATCCAATATGTGTAAAAGCATATATACAATGTAAAGTGCAAAACACATGCATGAGAATATAGACAACTGAAGAAAGATGGAACTGATGTCTCACAGTGAAAATAACTGTATGCTTAAGGGGAAGTATCACCTTAAATATATTATTGTCACCTTCTCAATTCTGGTCTTATCGGGCCATCTGCTCTATTATCTACTTAGTATTTTTCTTTAAAGCATCCTGGGGGTGGGTGTTTTATTTTTTTTAATTTATTTTTGAGAGAGAGAGAGAGACAGAGTGCGAGCAGGGAAGGGGCAGGGAGAGTGGGAGACACGAAATCCGAAGCAGATTCCAGGCTCTGAGCTGTCAGCACAGAATGCGATGCAGGGCTCGAACTCATGAACCACGAGGTCATGACCTGAACTGAAGTCGGATGCTTAGCCAACTGAGCCAACAAGGCACCCGGTGTGTGTTTTTTAAATTTAGCCTGTGAATGAAATAGCTGTGAAATTATGGATTTGATATAATGGTGATGCATTTTGCTAAGACATATATATATTATAAAATGCATAACCATCAAACTTTTTTAAGATTTATTTATTTTTGAGAGAGAGAGTGCGTGAAAACAGGAGAGGGACAGAGAGAGAGGGAGACAGGGGATCTGAAGTGGGCTCTGAGCTGACAGCAGAGAGCCTGATGCGGGGCTCGAACTCGCAAACCATGAGACCATGACCTGAGCCAAAGTTGTACGTTTAACTGACTGAGCCACCTGCATACCCCACCATCAAATATTTTTGATTTTTTATATAATCCTCTTACTGTGGAAAAATCACTCCCTTTTCGCCCCAATGACCTCTGTTGCTTTCCTCTCTTCCCAAATTAATTTTGAAGTTGGATACACTTTTTCCTCTGATCTGCTCAACCAAAACCCATTTAGGTTTTTAAACATCGTATTTTTCTTTTCTTTTTTTGTTAAGTCCAGCAATGCCGGAGAATCAAGCAGGGATTTATAAAAATCTAACAAGTAAAAAGAATCCAGCTCAGAAGTTCTCAAACTTTAATGCTATGTACACAGAACTATGTATATAATAATTTATGAATGATTTAAGAGATTTTCAAGGATAAAATTGAACATGTGAATGTGGCCTCACACTCTACTTTAGGACTGCATTATCATAACATCAAGAGTGGTGTGGGACTTGAGCTATTAATATTGCATTAGATCCCACCATTAACGAACATTCTCTTCCTGTTCCAAAGTTCCTGCCCTAGTCAGCAGAAAAATCTCTGTTCCCAGTCTCCATGGTGCCTCTAACAGTGCTTGGCTCATTTGCAGAGCAGAGATGATTTCACCCCAATGAATGAAATCATCCCCAGGTCCCAGTTACCAGTACTTCTCACCACCCAACATTCTCTGATTGGCTTACTTGTTCACTCATCTATTCACAGACCCGCTTCCTGGCTTTGGTGCCTATGCAATAGTACAGACAACAAACAATGACAGTACATCCGGGAGACCTCACAACCTGAAAGTCAGAAGGTTTCCATGAGGAACTGATATTTGAGCTGAGACAGGAAGTAGCTGGACAAAGGGGACAGGAATCCATATCTGTGTGAGGACCAAGGTGCTGGAACATTCAGAACTGTTCACGATTATAGCATGCGCAAAAGCTCTTGACTGGGAAGAGAGATTCAGGTAGTGATCAGTGATGGCTGAGGCAGAGGCAGGGCCCAGAGCACCAAGGTCTTGCAAGTCGTGTCAAATAGGGACTTTGAACTTGAGCTTAAGATCCACAGGAAGGCATTGAAAGGTCAGGGGAGCCACACAAACAGGCTTACATTTTCAAGCATCATTCTGTCTACCCTGTGGAGGATGAATGGGAAGAGAATGCAAGCGGATGTGGGGAAACAAGTGATAAGGACATAGCAGAAATGCAAGTGAGAGATGGTGCTTGGACCAGGAAAGTAGGGTAACAGGAGAAAAGGAGCTGAATGTGAGATATTCAGGAGATACGAGGGGCAGAACCTGGTGGTGAATCAGATGTGCGTGTGTGGAGAGAGCAAGAAGGCCAGGAGGATTCTTGGGTTTCTCTTGAAGAACTGGGCAGACAATGGGGGAAAACTGGGGCCATTTGCTGGATTAGGGTAACTGGGAGAAAAAGTGAGTTTGGAAGAGAAAGAGAAGGTGAGTCTGACATGTTGCCAGGAGACATAAAAATGGAGGCATCCAGTTGTAGCTCAAGAGAGAGATTGGGGCCAAAGACATAATTTAACTGTCGTTTTCTGTCACTACTATATGTATAGGCAATAATAATAATTATAATAACATTCAAGGGGGGGATCAGGGTAGTCCCTTACTGAGGCAGAAAGGAAACTAATGACTCACAAAGCACAAATCCTCACACTGAGATGCTTGATTTTCTCATATAACAGTTTGTAACATCAGTTATCAAGGGCTTAAATGAAATATGCCATAAGGTTTGATAAACAATTATCCTTAAGATGAAATCCAAAAGTTATGGCTGGTTCAACTAGATGGAGGGGACATTCTGGGTTTTGACCCAGGATGATTTTCCTAGCTCAGAAGTGGCCATTTCTTTGGTTTACTTAAAAGCCTCCTTCCTTGAATAAAGCCCCTGTTGTTCTGAAATGCACTTTAAAAGGGTAGAGCTTAAATAAAAAGCTATGTACATATGTACATAAAATCCTATACCAAATAAATTAAATATATTCTTAAAAGTATAGAAAGTGAAATGAAATGCATGACCCTTTGAACTCCCTAGTTCTATAGGTCTGGGGCACAGCCCAAGCATTTGTGTTTCTAAAAGACTCCATAGGTGACTCTAATATGAGGTGAGAGTGGATGCCAAGGTCAGAAAGTGTATATCATGTGCCTGGCACAGAGTAGATGTTCAATAAATAGCACAAGGCAACATCACCTGTGCAAAACTCTTGCCAAAAATGTGTAACCTTAATTTAATCACAAGGAAATGTACAAACCCAAATTTAGGGCCATTCTACAAAACATTTGATCTGTATTCTTTAAAATGCCACTGTTAGGGGAAAAGAAGAAGACAATGAAGGGGGGATGGAGGAAGAGGAAGGGGAGGATCAAGACTGAGAATGAGGGAGAGAGAGGAGGAGGAAGAGGAGAGAAGGAGGGAGGAGACAGAGAAAAAGGAAAAGAAACAGAAAGGGAAGTGTCTTGAATTAAAGAGACAAGAAAATAAAATGCAATACATAATCCTAGATTGGATCCTGGATCTAAAAAAATAAAACACAAACACACAAACAAGAAGCAGTTATAAAGACCATTACTGGGACAACCATGAATATTAGAATGTAGACCATATATTAGAAAACAATAATATATCAATGTTAAATTTCCTAAGTAATTTCCTAATAGTTATATTGCAGCTATGTAGGAAAAGTGCCCTTGCTGTGAGATTTGTGGTGATGTATTTGGGGGGATGTAATTGCAACTAATTCTCAAATAGCTCAGCTGAAAACATGTGTACATATGTTCATGCATGTGTATAAAATGAAAGCAATATTGTGACAAAACGTTATCAATGAGTTGGGGCATATAGGAAGGTATTATATTATTCTTGTGACTTTCAGAAGATTAAAAAAAAGTTTTTTGAGAGAGAGCGCATGAGCCAGAGAAAGGGGCAAGAAGGGGTGGTGAGAAAGAGAGAGAGAAAGAGAATCCCAAGCAAGCTCCATGACCAGCACGGAGCCTGATGTGGGGCTCAAGCTCATGACCATGAAATCATGACCTGAGCTGAAATCAAGAGTTGGACACTCAACTAACTAACCCAAGCTCTCCCAAATATATATATTTATAAGAACATCAAGCAAATTATTATGTGTTCATAAAAATCTAGGCACTTAATAAACAAACAAGTCATTGTTAGGGGGAGAAATTCAATAAACTTTAAATTTTCTGTAGGAAATTCACAGAATGAAGATTTGGGGGAACATCAAGCAAGGAATGACTGTCGCCCCCGGAAAATTGGCAAAATGGAAATGTGGCTCCGTGAACAAGAGGCTCGGGGACAGCTTCTCTGGGACAGTTCTAGTTCTGACTCAGATGAGTTAAGGAAAAGCGAGAAGAAACCACAAGCACTGGTCAGGACCAGGACAGAGAGAATCCCACTTTTTGACGAGTTTTTTGATCGAGAATAAAAATGCTATTCACTGACCTAGACATTGTGTGCATTGAAAGTTCGCTTTCCTGTAAAAATTCTTCAGGCTGGTTATATGAATTATTTGGAGGAAACCAATCACTATCTCTTCATTTGGAGTCTTACGGTCAACAGGTCTGTCATGTATCGTTAACTATGCTGCATAACTGCCTCAAAACTTAGGGCATTTGATTGTCCCTCTTTTCTGTGTCTTGCTGGGCTCAGCTGGGTGGTTCTTCCGCTGGCCTCTTGTGGGATCTTTGATGTAGCTGAAGTCAGAAGGCAGCTGGACTGGAGTCATCTGGATGTTCAACCAGGGCTGTGAAGCAGTGGGACCCCACCCCTACCCCATGTAGTCTTAGAGCCTCTTTATGTGGTTGCTCTGAGTGGTCTTTCCATCAGGGTAGTGAATTTACTTTTATATGAGCACAGGACTCCCCATGGCAAACGTTCCAAGAGGAGGAAGCAGACCTGCCCAGCCTCTTAAAGCCTCAGAATGGAATGGGCTCCCCATCACTCTTACCACATCCTATTGGTTAAAGCAAGTCACAAGCCCAGATCACATCTGCAAAAGAGAGGTCTACACGAGGGCACGGATTCTGAAGCAGGGTCTGTGGGGTTCATCTTTGAGACTCGCCACCACACCACACTTTTAAAAAGCAAATTAGATCTTATAAAACAAACAGATGGGAAAGTAAAATGGATACAAATGAGTTTTTAAACCAAAGTCACAGTAATGCTACATTAGACAGTAAACTCACTGAAGTATTCTTGCGAGTTAGCAACTTGTTGTAACAGAGGGGCTACAGGAAAGAGGTGGAATAATGCCAAGTGCAGAAGGTCATTGCGAATAAAAGCTCAAAAGTAAATGAAGATCTCTTAGATTACGATGTACACCTCAGGACTCTTTAAAACTAAAAGGAATCTTAGAAATGTTCAGCTCAAAAGTTAGTATTAACAAAAATTCAATTTTTAGGCAATTTTAAAAGCTTCTTTTGTGTAATATTAGGCTCCACTTTTAGCATAATCTAAAAATAGTTTTAAGCCATCCAGAAGCTTCTAAGAATTTAGTGAAACTTTAAAACAAAGCAAAATAAAAACATGCTTTTAAGCTTTCACTGGGAAACTTCTAAAAAAAAAAATAGGTGAAACACCACCCAAATTTGACACCCAGTACATTCAGCGCAGTCACTAAGAAGCTAAGAAGCCTGAGTGTCAGGGGACAAACATTCGTGTTCTTGCAAGGACAGAAGGCAATTAGGTCACCCCTGGGCATTTCTGCTCCCACTCCCTACTTTTCTTTTTGCATATTTCCTGCAAAAGAATACATAAATTGTTTGACCAGCCAGTCTTCTTGAAAAAGTAAGATCTCTGAGAGGAGAGACAAGTCCAACCTCTTCATAATGTCCTCACACATTATGGTGCATCTGGAAGGCTTCAAACAGATGCTGACGATAACAGGGATTAAGCATATCCTCATCGCTCTGGGCTGTGGCTTGAGACTGGACAATACCCCTTCCAGAAGCTCCCTGGACTGAGAGCTACATCAAGACATGGACCATGTCTCCTCCCTGTGGCATCCCCACTTCCTAGCAGGACATCTGGCACAGGGTTTATTATTAAATGTTTGTTAAATTCATTAATTTCTGTGTTGAGTTAACTAGGCAATTAGAAAGGTACTGGTTTCTCTCCAGCTATGCAGTTGTTCATCCTCATTTCCATCATTTCCCAAGACTCCTAGAAATACACGGTTGATTATGCAGTAAAAAGAAGGGAATTTTTGTTTCAAAGGCTTCTGGAATTTATACATTTAAATGGAGGGCATAAATTAAGCACTGCCTTGGGTTATTGGAGCTAGACACGTATGCCAGTGAGGATGTCGTAGTTCAAAATATTTTTCGGGACTCTATCAGGGCAATGCTTTCTCTGTTTGAGTTTATTTGCCCACTCCATGTGGAACTCCCCCTCATTTAATTATAAAGTCAAGAATTTGAAATTATAGTAATAACTGCTAATGTGCATGGACTGCTTATTGTGTGTCGAATACTCTTGGGGGAAATGCTTTATATATTTAGTCCTCACAACAATTTTGTGGGTCAGAATTAATACCATCCCTATTTTATAGATGAGGAAACGGAGGCACAGAGAGGTTAAGTAACTTGCCAGAGTCACCCAGCAGAACTTCCTTTTGGAGGAGACTGTTGCTGACCAGAAGGGACCTGGTGGGATCCAGGAGCACCCTTCTCCACTCCTTAATTTTACCTCAAACTCACCAGTGGCAACATGTGGCATTCCACATTTTTTTCCTAGTACGTGGTGGATTTTTTGGTTTTTGGGGGGCTTTTTGTTGTTTGTTTTTGAGAGGGATAATACCGCACTGGAAAGGGCCAGAGCTTTGCGGGATTATTTTTTAGCAAGGAAGAATTTCCTTGGAGGCTGATAGCTTCACTGTGGGCACAGGGCAAGATAAGAACACCTGAGAAATAGCTCAGGAGGGAAAGTTTCCAGGAGTAGGGAGAGGGGCCCACAAAGGCAGATGAGAGAGCCAGGACAAGCTTACCTTCCTCACCGTTTGGTCCGGGAGCAGGATCGTGAGCAACCCCACCGGAAGCCCCATCCAGGATGGGATTCCGTTAATCAAGACACTAACAACAATTAGGATCTACGGGCCCACCTTTTCCTTTACCTGGGCTGGGGTAGAACTCGGGCATTGGGTTGGTGCTTCCTTTCAAAGCTCCCAGGTGAGGCTAAGGTACAGCTAAGGTTGAAAAGCACAGCTTTAGCAGTGCACTCTATTTTACCAAATATATCAACTTTTGCCTTTAAAAGCAACAACTTCTGAGTTAATTTTTCAAAGGTAAGGACATGAAGCCTGGAGCTCCACAAACAGTAAGAGAATGTTCGTTTTGTTGGTAATTGTCTCAGAACACCAGCCCTTTACTTAATCTTGAATTTGTTTGGGGGCAATGTAGGGCCATCAGTAAATACAGCTGTTGCTGGTGAAAACCATAAAATTCAGGCTGGAGGCAAAGTTGTCAATTTTCTTCAACTGAAAATCTCCTGCTTTGGAAGGAAAAAGGGCTTGTCTATGGCCACATGCAGGCTTTCTCTTGTGAAAATAATATTTTCTTTCTTGCTCTGAATTTTTTGTGAGAAAGAGAAATGTCCTTTTTTGGTACCCTTTTGAAAATGTGCTTTTAAAAATTTTTTCTTTCAATTAGGAGGCCATTTTTCCTGTCTATCTATTTGGATGGTAGTTCTGAGTTACTCTGCTGGGTTTAACTAAAGATGACTCTTGCATTGTAAACAAATGGATACCATTTTCTGCTTGTTCAGAGCCTTTAAAAACAGAAAACAAAACACTGGTTCTCTAAGCCACTCCTTTTCTTTCCAAGACGGCATACCTATCATCAAATCATAATTAATATCAACTATTTTCTGCCTCGAATGAACAACAAAAGCCTATTTCCACACATTACCACAAAATATCACGAATTTAGAATACTGGAGGGAAGACTGGGAGAAGGTAGGCTAAGAGGTAGGTTAGGAAAGGTCAGAGCACTAAAAATGTGAATTACATCTCATTTTTAAAGAAACATTTTTTTTACTCAGGTGCGGAATAAGCAAAAACATTTGAAAACTAAGATAATAGTTAAGGTTTTTTTTTTTTAATTTTATTTAAATCCAAGTCAGTTACTATAGATGCCGGCAAGGATGAGGAGAAATGGGAACCCTCTCACACTGTTGGTGGGAATGCAAACTGGTGCAGCCACTCTGGAAAACTGTGGAGATTCCTCAAAAAATTAAAAATAGACCTACCCTATGACCCAGCAGTAGCACTGCTAGGAATTTACCCAAGGGATACAGGAGGGCTGATGCACAGGGGCACTTGTACCCCAATGTTTATAGCAGCACTTTCAACAATAGCCAAATTATGGAAAGAGCCTAAATGTCCATCAACTGATGAATGGGTAAAGAAGATGTGGTTTATATACACAATGGAATACTACATGGCAATGAGAAAGAATGAAATATGGCCTTTTGTAGCAACGTGGATGGAACTGGAGAGTGTTATGCTAAGTGAAGTAAGTCAGGCAGAGAAAGACAGATACCATATGGTTTCACTCTTATGTGGATCCTGAGAAACTTAACAGAAGACCATGGGGGAGGGGAAGGGGGGAAGTTACAGAGAGGAAGGAGGCAAACCATAAGAGACTCTTAAAAACTGAGAATAAACTGAGGGTTGATGGGGGTGGGAGGGAGGGGAAAGTGGGTGATGGACATTGAGGAGGGCACCTGTTGGGATGAGCACTGGGCATTGTATGGAAACCAATTTGACAATAAATTTTATATTAGAAAATAATAATAAATAAATCCAAGTCAGTTAATATATAGTGTAATAATAATTGCAGGAAGAGTTTATTTTTATTTTATTTTGAGAGAGAAAGAGGGCACAAGTGAGCGAGGGGCAGAGAAAGAGGGAGAGAGAGAGAAGTGGGGCTCACCTAAAGCAGGGCTCAAAGTCACAAGCCATGAGATCATGACCTGAGCTGAAGTCAGATGCTTAACAACTGAGCCTCCCAGGCCCCCAGGAAGGGTTTATTGTTAAATGTATAATTCTTAATAACTCTGCAATTCATTCGTACTTTCACTCATTCATTTAACCATGCATTCAACAAATGGATTTTGAATATCTACTACATGCCAAGCACCAGTCCAGATGCTGAAAATACAAGCCATAAACAAATAAATTTCCCAGTGGGTTATGTGACAGTGGGAAGCAGATAGTGGAACACGTGATACAATTTTGGGTCATATTAAGCATTGTGAAGAACAATGAAGAAAGTAGGAGGATGGCATGAATAAAGTGGACTGTTTCAAGGAGGCACTCAGGGAGAGATGCTCTGAATGAAGAGAGGGTATAAGCCATGAGAAGACCTGGGGAAGAGCAAGTACAAAGGCCCTGAGGTGAGAATGAGCTTGTAATGCTCACGGGCCAACAGGAAGGCCAGAATGGCAGAAGAGCAAAGGGGACACTGCCAGGGATGACATCAGTCAGAAAGGTCATCAGGGCCCAGATGAAGGGGAGCCCAGAGGACCACAATATGATGATGAGCTCTACGTGTCACAGAATTTCAAAGACAGAAGGGCCTGGTCCTAATCTAGACCAACATCTCCAATATGATCGTGAACAGAGGCACACAGACTCACTAAAGTCACATGGCCATCGCTGACTGACCTGGGCTGACTCTCGACCCAACTGAACTGGTTAGAGAGGACCTCAGGCTATGCTTGTGGCAGGAACCTCTGAGAGCAAGTTCAGGAGCAATGGATAGTAGTGTTCTGCCCTGTGGGCCAGAGTACAGGAACATTGCTGTAGTCAACAGAGACTGAGGGAAAGGGACCCATCAAGGCCCCATAACACATGTGTTCCTTATTCCCAACCCTCCTGAGACCCTGTTGCCTCCCGCTCTTCATTCTGAGACTGTATCCTTCTAGTAAATTCCATCTTCTGCTGGGCCAGGTCCAGTTGATTTTTTATTTCTTAAAATCAAAGAATCCAGGGGTGCCTGGGTGGCTCAGCCCATTGAGCATCCGGCTTTGGCTCAGGTCACGATCTCGCGGTCCGTGAGTTCGAGCCCCGCGTTGGGCTCTGTGCTGACAGCTCAGAGCCTGGAGCCTGCTTCAGATTCTGTGTCTCCCTCTCTCTCTGACCCTCCCCCATTCATGCTCTGTCTCTCTCTGTCTCAAAAATAAATTTTAAAAAAAGTTAAAAAAAATAAAAAACAACAACAAAGAATCCAACTAACAGGTACCTTAAACAACACCTCTTTGCCTTATGGCGTAACACTGTGGTGTGCTAGAATTTGCTACAGTGGCCAGTTTCAGCTCCCAAGAAGAACTACAAGGATCTCTTTCCAAATCCATGTTCAGTGATGCCATGTCAGCCATAGAGGGAGTATTTACATTGTAAAAATTGGCATATGTTACAAATCAGAGCTTTTTTTCAGAGAGCTGGATGTTAAGTATTTATCAGCACACCTGTCTAGAGGTGAAGACCAACAGGGTCTAGAGTCAGAGCCCACAACCCAACTCTGCCACTTGTTGTCTTGGGTAAGCTATTTAAACTCTCTGGCCACAGTTTAATCATTGTAAAGTGGAAATAATGATAGTGACAGAGAAATAAGATAATACATACACGATGCTTGGAACAGTATCTGACACATAATAATAACTGCTCAGTACATGTTAGTTAACTAGCAGTATTATTCCCATTGAAATTAGAAACAAAATTAGAATTTCTGTGGTTCTAGAAATCTTGTCTGTTCGCCAAGACACGAAATAGAAGCCAGAAGTACATAACTATGAAACGGTGAAAGCAAATGTATCATGATTCACAGATGATGTGATTATATGCCACTATCCAAAGGAATCAAGGACAGGCCTTGCTGATGACCTTGTCCTTGTGAGGGGTGGGGAATATCTTAACAGTGCTGCCCTTTGTCCTCTCTGGCTTTGGCTCAAAGATACTCATCTTGAAGATATGGGGCACTGACCTCCCTGTCCCTAGCACTCATCCCAACCTCACTGGCCAATGTTACTTCCCGCTGTACTCTTAGCACTGGCCTTGCCTCGTGTGCAAGTTCCACGGTTCTGTCCTGTCTACTTGGGTCCCACCTCAGTTTGGATGGTGTTACTCACCCTCAAAGAATCAACTCTATTTTCTATGCAGTCCCTGAGGTGGGCTGTCCATCCCACATCCTATGCAGAGTCCCAGTGGCTCTCAATTCTCATCTCCCTCCTATCCCTCTTCGGAGGCCTTGGAAAATTTTCAGATATTCTCTCTGTAACCTGCAGGAGTCAAGGCTTAGGGAATGCAGCTGGGAAGGCCCCATCTGCAGGAACATGCTTTGTTGCCATTATTCCTCTGCTGCAGCCCCCAGATGTTGCTACAAAGAAGGTCCATAATTTTTTTAAAAATTTTTTTTAACGTTTATTTATTTTTGAGACAGAGAGAGACAGAGCATGAACGGGGGAGGGGCAGAGAGAGAGGGAGACACAGAATCGGAAGCAGACTCCAGGCTCTGAGCCATCAGCCCAGAGCCCGACGCGGGGCTCGAACTCACGGACCGTGAGATCGTGACCTGAGCTGAAGTCAGACGCTTAACCGACTGAGCCACCCAGGCGCCCCGGTCCATAATTTTTTTAAGAGGACCTTCCCCCCGCCCCTAAAAAAAATATGTTTCTATACACCCTTCAGACAGAGACAAAGCTTTCATGCTTTTAGGTCAACAAATGTTCCTAAGGGCAGGAATAATAGCCAAAATACTTAACTATACTCAGAGGACAGGTAGCAATCAATCAGTATGGTTCCAGCCTGGTTATCTAAACAGGACTTATGGAGTTAGAATCTACCTATGATCTCTACAGTATCCCTCAATGATCATGTTAAATGTAAATGGTCAACAACACAATTTAAAAACAGATGGCCAGATTGAATTAGAGAGCAAGAACCAACTCTGTGTTATCTACAAGAAGCCAGCTTTAAATATAATGTCACAAATAGCTTAAAAGTAAAAGAATGAACAAGGGGTACCATGTCAACACTCATCAAAAGAAATCTGGAATGGTCATATTAATATTAGACAATGTAGGGGGAGGAGCCCAGGTGGCAGAACAGCATGGAAGTTTTTTGTGTGTCTTGCGTCCATGAAATACAGCCAGACCAACACTAAACCATCCTACGCACCTAGAAAACTGATTGGAGGATTAACACAACAATCTGTGCAACCTGAACCACAGAATTCAGCGGGTACGTGGCACGGAGAGGTGAACTTGGGGAGAAAGAAGCCGGCAGCAGGCAGGGAGCCACTTTTGCAGGCAGAGAGAAGATGGAGACTGGGGCAGGGGGAGAATACAGGAAAAGCACCCCTCCCCAAAAGCAGCTGGAGAGAAAGTGGAAAATTGGAAACAGCCACAGGGACTAAACTAAAAAGGGAGAAAGGAAAAAGGAGAGTGTTTAAATTCCATTAAGACTGTAAACAAGGGGAGCACAAAATCTGCAACTCCACAGCTCGATACCTGGCAGTGCTCTGGTGGGAAGGGCGAATCCCCAGGAACAGGGTGGGGTCCAGGAGGTTCTTGGGCCACATGGGGAAAAGCGGTTCCACTGCTGGAAGGACACTTGGTAGAGACTGTTGAAGCCACCTGGTCCCAGCAGACCCTGGAAAACAGCCACATTCACTGGTGCTGGAACAAGGTCGTCAAGGGTGAAGCCTGGTACCAGGTGTGTGTTGTAATTTTCCATAATCCCTGAAATGCTGCTGCTACACTATCTCGCAAACTTTTTCTGGGGCAGTCTGGCACCTGGCTGCAGTCTCGGGGCACTGGCAGAAGCAGGGTCCAGCAAGTGTTCCTGGGTGCAGCTGGCATTCGGCCATTGCTCAGTGAGACCCTCCCACAGCAGGGTGGAATGGGTCAAAGCTGCAGTCCTTCATAAATAAGGGGCCAGGGAAAACAGGTGCATCTGAGACAAAACTCGGGCGAGAGGTACAGCCTGGGGCTTGGTCACGGACAGTGAAGGAGCAGGGAGTGGACGAAAGCTGAAGACAGAGGACAGGTGTGCCATTGCTGATCGGGGAGAACAGAGTTCTGATACTAGAGAGGGGGTATCTGAGACGCCATTTTCACCGCTCCCGCGAACGCAGATACGCACGTACAAGCGCAGCAACAAACCACCCCAGTAGGCTAGCAGCGCTACCCAGTGGAGAACGGAGCCATTACACTGAACCCCGCCCAATTGTGCCAACCTCACTCTTCAAGAACACAAGTCTCACCGCCTAGTTAGTTTATGGACTATAAAGCACTACATAGTCTGACTTCCAGGGTAAAACGAAGTAATTTCAGTCCTATTTCAATCTGTTAGCAGGTCCATCTATTAAATTTTCTTTCTGTCTTTTTTTCTCTTTTACACTATTTTTCTTTTTCTTGAATACAGAAAGAAAAAAATTCATTTTTGTTTTCAATTTTTATTAAAAATATTTTTCTTTGGGGCGCCTGGGTGGCTCGGTTAAGTGTCTGACTTCAGCTCAGGTAGTGATCTCACAGTCCATGAGCTCAAGTCCCGCGTCGGGCTCTGTGCTGACAGCTCAGAGCCTGGAGCCTGCTTCGGATTCTATGTCTCCCTCCCTCTCTGACCCTCCCCCGTTCATGCTCTGTCTCTCCCTGTCTCAAAAATATATAAACAGTAAAAAAATTAAAGAAAAATAAAAATATTTTTCTTTAATTTTTTTTACTATATTTTTACTTTTGTGTAAATGTTTTCAAATTCTATCTTCCATCATTTTATTTTAGTCCACTTCAGTGTATTCACCTTTTCAAATTTTCAAACGATTTCCTTTTTTTTTTTTTTTTTTTAAATTTTTTTAACGTTTATTTATTTTTGAGACAGAGAGAGACAGAGCATGAACAGGGGAGGGTCAGAGAGAAGGAGACACAGAATCTGAAGCAGGCTCCAGGCTCTTAGCTGTCAGCACAGAGCCCGACGCGGGGCTCGAACTCACGGACCGCAAGATCATGACCTGAGCTGAAGTCGGCCGCCTAACCGACTGAGCCACCCAGGTGCCCCTGATTTCCTTTTTTTAAAACTTTTCTTTTTTCATTTCTTTTTTCTTGAATGCAGAAAGAAAAAATTCATTTTATTTTTAATTTTTATAAAAAATATTTCCCTTTAATTTTTTCTACTATATTCTTTACTTTTGTGTGATTTTTTTCAAATTCTATTTTACTCCCATCATCTCATTTTAGTCTACTTCAGTGTATTCATTTTTTCAAATTCTCAAATGATTTACTTCCCCCCCCACCTTTTCTCTAATCTGTCAAACCACTTTCAACACCCAGACCAAAACAAACCTAGGATCTAGCATCATTTATTAGATTTTGTGTGTGTGTGTTTTTAATTTTTTAATTTTAATATTTTTAATTTTATTTTAATTTCAATTTTTCTACCTCATTAATTCCTTTTCTCCCTTCAAAATGACAAAACAAAGGAATTCACCCCAAAAGAAAGAGCATGAAGAAACGACAGCCAGGGATTTAGCCAACACAGATACAAGCAAGATGTCCGAGCCAGAATTTAGAATCACGATAATAAGAATACTAGCTGGAGTCGAAAATAGATTAGAATCCCTTTCTGCAGAGATAAAAGAAGTAAAAAAATAGCCAGAATGAAATTTAAAATGTTATAACTGAGCTACAATCACGGATGGATGCAGCGGTGGCAAGGATGGACGAGGCAGAACAGAGAATCAGCGATATAGAGGGTAAACTTATAGAGAATAAAGAAGCAGAAAAAAAGAGGGAGATTAAGGCAAAAGAGCACAATTTAAGAATTAGAGAAATCAGTGACTCATTAAAAACAAACAACATCAGAATCATAGGGGTCCCAGAAGAGGAAGAGAGAGAAATAGGGGTAGAAGGATTATATGAGCAAATCATAGCAGAAAACTTTCCTAACCTGGGGAAAGACACAGACATCAACATCCAGGAAGCACAGAGGACCCCCAGTGGATTCAACAAAACCAACCATCAACAAGGCATATCACAATCAAATTCATAAAATACTCAGGCAAGGAGAGAATCATGAAAGCAGCAAGGGAAAAAAAGTCCCTAACCGACAAGGGAAGACAGATCAGGTTTGCAGCAGACCTACCCACAGAAACTTGGCAGGCCAGAAAGGAGTGGCAGGATATATTCAATGTGCTGAATCAGGAAAATATGCAGCCAAGAATTCTTTATCCAGCAAGGCTGCCGTTCAAAATAAAAGAAGAGATAAAAAGTTTCCCAGACAAACAAAGTTAAAGGAGTTTGTGACACTAAACCAGCCCTGCAAGAAATTTTAAGGGGGACTCTCTGAGGGGAGAAAAGATGAAAAAAATAATATATATATATATAAAAATAATATATATATATATATATATATATATAAGCGAGCCTACCTATATATATATATATATATATATATATATATATATATATATAAAGCAACAAAGATTAGAAAGGACCAGAGAGCACCACCAGAAACTCCAACTCTACAAGCAACATAATGACAATAAATTCATATCTTTCAGTAATCACTCTAAACGTCAATGGACTCAATGCTCCAATCGAAAGACATAGGGTAACAGAATGGATAAGAAAACAAGATCCATCTATATGCTGTTTACAAGAGACCCACTTTAGACCTAAAGACACCTTCAGATTGAAAATAAGGGGATGGAGAACCATCTATCATGTTAATGGTCAACAAAAGAAAGCCAGAATAGCCATACTTATATCAGACAATCTAGACTTTAAAATAAAGACTGTATCAAGAGATGCAGAAGGGCATTTTATCATAATCAAGGGGTCTATCCACCAAGAAGACCTAACAATTGTAAACATTTATGCGCCAAATGTGAGAGCACCCAGATATATAAATCAATTAAACAAAAACATAAAGAAATTCATCGATAGTAATACCATAATAGTAGGAGACTTCAACATCCACTCACAGCGATGAACAGATCATCTAATCAAAAAATCAACAAGGAAACAATGGCTTTGAATGACACACTGGACCAGATGGACTTAACAGATATATTCAGAACATTTCATCCTAAAGCAGCAGAATATACATTCTTCTCCAGTGCACATAGAACGTTCTCAAGAATAGATCATATACTGGGACACAAATCAGCCCTAATAAGTACAAAAAGATCGAGATCATACTGTGCATATTTTCAGACCACAACGCTATGAAACTCGAAATCAACCACAAGAAAAAATTTGGAAAGGTAACAAATCTTGGAGACTGAAGAACATCCTACTAAAGAATGAATGGGCTAACCAAGCAGTTAAAGAGGAAATTAAAAAGTATGTGGAAGTCACTGAAAATGATAACACCACAACCCAAAACCTCTGGGACGCAGCAAAGGCAGTCATAAGAGGAAAGTATATAGTAATCCAGGCCTTCCTAAAGAAGGAAGAAAGGAAACAGAGGAAGATGGCGGCGTAGGAGGATGCTGGGCTCACCGCGCGTCCTGCCGATCACTTAGATTCCACCTACACCTGCCTAAATGACCCAGAAAACCGCCAGAGGATTAGCAGAACGGAGTCTCCGGAGCCAAGCGCAGATGAGAGGCCCACGGAAGAGGGTAGGAAGGGCGGCGAGGCGGTGCGCGCTCCACGGACTGGCGGGAGGGAGCCGGGGCGGAGGGGCGGCTCGCCGGCCAAGCAGAGCCCCCGAGTCGGGCTGGCAAAAGCGGAGGGGCCGGACGGACTGTGTTCCGACAGCAAGCGCGACTTAGCGTCTGGGAGGTCATAAGTTAACAGCTCTGCTCAGAAAGCGGGAAGGCTGGAGGACAAAGGGAGGGAGAGCTGCTGAGCCCCCGGACGGCAGAACTCAGCTTGGCTGGGAACAGAGGCGCTCGCCAGCGCCATCTCCCCCGCCCATCCCCCAGCCAAAATCCCAAAGAGAACCAGTTCCTGCCAGGGAACTTGCTCACTCCGAGCAAACACCCAACTCTGTGCTTCTGCGGAGCCAAACCTCCGGCAGCGGATCTGACTCCCTCGATGCCACAGGGCCCCTCCTGAAGTGGATCACCTAAGGAGAAGCGAGCCACGCCTGTCCCTCCTGCCCCCGTGCACCTTGCCTACCCACCCCAGCTAATACGCCAGATCCCCAGCACCACAAGCCTGGCAGTGTGCAAGTAGCCCAGACAGGCCACGCCACCCCACAGGGAATCCCGCCCCTAGGAGAGGGGAAGAGAAGGCACACACCAGTCTGACTGTGGCCCCAGCGGTGGGCTGGGGGCAGACATCAGGTCGGACTGCGGCCCCGCCCACCAACTCCAGTTATACACCACAGCACGGGGGAAGTGCCCTGCGGGTCCTCACCTCTCCAGGGACTATCCAAAATGACCAAACGGAAGAATTCCCCTCAGAAGAATCTCCAGGAAATAACAACAGCTAATGAACTGATCAAAAAGGATTTAAATAATATAACAGAAAGTGAATTTAGAATAATAGTCATAAAATTAATCGCTGGACTTGAAAACAGTATAGAGGACAGCAGAGAATCTCTTGCTACAGAGATCAAGGGACTAAGGAACAGTCATGAGGAGCTGAAAAGCACTTTAAACGAAATGCAAAACACAATGGAAACGAAGACAGCTCGGATTGAAGAGGCAGAGGAGAGAATAGGTGAACTAGAAGATAAAGTTATGGAAAAAGAGGAAGCTGAGAGAAAGAGAGATAAAAAAATCCAGGAGTATGAGGGGAAAATTAGAGAACTAAGTGATACACTAAAAAGAAATAATATACGCATAATTGGTATCCCAGAGGAGGAAGAGAGAGGGAAAGGCGCTGAAGGGGTACTTGAAGAAATTATAGCTGAGAACTTCCCTGAACTGGGGAAGGAAAAAGGCATTGAAATCCAAGAGGCACAGAGAATTCCCTTCAGATGTAACTTGAATCGATCTTCTGCACGACATATCATAGTGAAACTGGCAAAATACAAGGATAAAGAGAAAATTCTGAAAGCAGCAAGGGATAAACGTGCCATCACATATAAAGGGAGACGTATAAGACTTGTGACTGATCTCTCTTTTGAAACTTGGCAGGCCAGAAAGTCTTGGCACGATATCTTCAGTGTGCTAAACAGAAAAAATATGCAGCCGAGAATCCTTTATCCAGCAAGTCTGTCATTTAGAATAGAAGGAGAGATAAAGGTCTTCCCAAACAAACAAAAACTGAAGGAATTTGTCACCACGAAACCAGCCCTACAAGAGATCCTAAGGGGGATCCTGTGAGACAAAGTACCAGAGACATCACTACAAGCATAAAACATACAGACATCACAATGACTCTAAACTCGTATCTTTCTATAATAACACTGAATGTAAATGGATTAAATGCGCCAACCAAAAGACATAGGGTATCAGAATGGATAAAAAAACAAGACCCATCTATTTGCTGTCTACAAGAGACTCATTTTAGATCTGAGGACACCTTTAGATTGAGAGTGAGGGGACGGAGAACTATTTATCATGCTACTGGAAGTCAAAAGAAAGCTGGAGTATATATCAGACAAACTAGACTTTAAATTAAAGGCTGTAACAAGAGATGAAGAAGGGTATTATATAATAATTACAGGGTCTATCCATCAGGAAGAGCTAACAATTATAAATGTCTATGCGCCAAATACTGGAGCCCCCAAATATATAAAACAATTACTCATAAACATAAGCAACCTTATTGATAAGAATGTGGTAATTAAAAGGGACTTTAACACCCCACTTACAGAAATGGATAGATTATCTAGACACACGGTCAATAAAGAAACAAGGGCCCTGAATGATACATTGGATCAGATGGACTTGACAGATATATTTAGAACTCTGCATCCCAAAGCAACAGAATATACTTTCTTCTCGAGTGCACATGGAACATTCTCCAAGATAGATCATATACTGGGTCACAAAACAGCCCTTCATAAGTTTACAAGAATTGAAATTATACCATGCATACTTTCAGACCACAATGCTATGAAGCTTGAAATCAACCACAGGAAAAAGTCTGGAAAACCTCCAAAACCATGGAGGTTAAAGAACACCCTACTAACGAATGAGTGGGTCAACCAGGCAATTAGAGAAGAAATTAAAAAATATATGGAAACAAACGAAAATGAAAATACAACAATCCAAACGCTTTGGGACGCAGCAAAGGCAGCGCTGAGAGGAAAATACATTGCAATCCAGGCCTATCTCAAGAAACAAGAAAAATCCCAAATACAAAATCTAACAGCACACCTAAAGGAAATAGAAGCAGAACAGCAAAGGCAGCCTAAACCCAGCAGAAGAAGAGAAATAATAAAGATCAGAGCAGAAATAAACAATATAGAATCTAAAAAAACCGTAGAGCAGATCAACGAAACCAAGAGTTGGTTTTTTGAAAAAATAAACAAAATTGACAAACCTCTAGCCAGGCTTCTCAAAAAGAAAAGGGAGATGAGCCAAATAGATAAAATCATGAATGAAAATGGCATTATTACAACCAATCCCTCAGAGATACAAACAATTATCAGGGAATACTATGAAAAATTATATGCCAACAAATTGGGCAACCTGGAAGAAATGGACAAATTCCTAAACACCCACACTCTTCTGAAACTCAATCAGGAGGAAATAGAAAGCTTGAACAGACCCATAACCAGCGAAGAAATTGAATCGGTTATCAAAAATCTCCCAACAAATAAGAGTCCAGGACCAGATAGCTTCCCAGGGGAGTTCTACCAGACGTTTAAAGCAGAGATAATACCTATCCTTCTCAAGCTATTCCAAGAAATAGAAAGGGAAGGAAAACTTCCAGACTCATTCTATGAAGCCAGTATTACTTTGATTCCTAAACCAGACAGAGACCCAGTAAAAAAAGAGAACTACAGGCCAATATCCCTGATGAATATGGATGCAAAAATTCTCAATAAGATACTAGCAAATCGAATTCAACGGCATATAAAAAGAATTATTCATCATGATCAAGTGGGATTCATTCCTGGGATGCAGGGCTGGTTCAACATTCGCAAATCGATCAACGTGATACATCACATTAACAAAAAAAAAGAGAAGAACCATATGATCCTGTCAATCGATGCAGAAAAGGCCTTTGACAAAATCCAGCACCCTTTCTTAATAAAAACCCTTGAGAAAGTCGGGATAGAAGGAACATACTTAAAGATCATAAAAGCCATTTATGAAAAGCCCACAGCTAACATCATCCTCAGTGGGGAAAAACTGAGAGCTTTTTCCCTGAGATCAGGAACACGACAGGGATGCCCACTCTCACCGCTGTTGTTTAACATAGTGTTGGAAGTTCTAGCATCAGCAATCAGACAACAAAAGGAAATCAAAGGCATCAAAATTGGCAAAGATGAAGTCAAGCTTTCGCTTTTTGCAGATGACATGATATTATACATGGAAAATCCGATAGACTCCACCAAAAGTCTGCTAGAACTGATACATGAATTCAGCAAACTTGCAGGATACAAAATCAATGTACAGAAATCAGTTGCATTCTTATACACTAACAATGAAGCAACAGAAAGACAAATAAAGAAACTGATCCCATTCACAATTGCACCAAGAAGCATAAAATACCTAGGAATAAATCTAACCAAAGATGTAAAAGATCTGTATGCTGAAAACTATAGAAAGCTTATGAAGGTAATTGAAGAAGATTTAAAGAAATGGAAAGACATTCCCAGCTCATGGATTGGAAGAATAAATATTGTCAAAATGTCAATACTACCCAAAGCTATCTACACATTCAATGCAATCCCAATCAAAATTGCACCAGCATTCTTCTTGAAGCTAGAACAAGCAATCCTAAAATTCATATGGAACCACAAAAGGCCCCGAATAGCCAAAGTAATTTTGAAGAAGAAGACCAAAGCAGGAGGCATCACAATCCCAGACTTTAGCCTCCACTACAAAGCTGTCATCATCAAGACAGCATGGTATTGGCACAAAAACAGACACATAGACCAATGGAATAGAATAGAAACCCCAGAACTAGACCCACAAACGTATGGCCAACTCATCTTTGACAAAGCAGGAAAGAACATCCAATGGAAAAAAGACAGTCTCTTTAACAAATGGTGCTGGGAGAACCGGACAGCAACATGGAGAAGGTTGAAACTAGACCACTTTCTCCCACCATTCACAAAAATAAACTCAAAATGGATAAAGGACCTGAATGTGAGACAGGAAACCATCAAAACCTTAGAGGAGAAAGCAGGAAAAGACCTCTCTGACCTCAGCCGTAGCAATCTCTTACTCGACACATCCCCAAAGGCAAGGGAATTAAAAGCAAAAGTAAATTACTGGGACCTTATGAAGATAAAAAGCTTCTGCACAGCAAAGGAAACAACCAACAAAACTAAAAGGCAACCAACAGAATGGGAAAAGATATTTGCAAATGACATATCGGACAAAGGGCTAGTATCCAAAATCTATAAAGAGCTCACCAAACTCCACACCCGAAAAACAAATAACCCAGTGAAGAAATGGGCAGAAAACATGAATAGACACTTCTCTAAAGAAGACATCCGGATGGCCAACAGGCACATGAAGATGTTCAACGTCGCTCCTTATCAGGGAAATACAAATCAAAACCACACTCAGATATCACCTCACGCCAGTCAGAGTGGCCAAAATGAGCAAATCAGGAGACTATAGATGCTGGCGAGGATGTGGAGAAACAGGAACCCTCTTGCACTGTTGGTGGGAATGCAAATTGGTGCAGCCGCTCTGGAAAGCAGTGTGGAGGTTCCTCAGAAAATTAAAAATAGACCTACCCTATGACCCAGCAATAGCACTGCTAGGAATTTACCCAAGGGATACAGGAGTACTGATGCATAGGGGCACTTGTACCCCAATGTTTATAGCAGCACTCTCAACAATAGCCAAATTATGGAAAGAGCCTAAATGTCCATCAACTGATGAATGGATAAAGAAATTGTGGTTTATATACACAATGGAATACTACGTGGCAATGAGAAAAAATGAAATATGGCCTTTTGTAGCAACGTGGATGGAACTGGAGAGTGTGATGCTAAGTGGAATAAGCCATACAGAGAAAGAGAGATACCATATGGTTTCACTCTTATGTGGATCCTGAGAAACGTAACAGATACCTATGGGGGAGGGGAAGGAAAAAAAAAAAAGAGGTTAGAGTGGGAGAGAGCCAAAGCATAAGAGACTGTTAAAAACTGAGAACAAACTGAGGGTTGATGGGGGGTGGGAGGGAGGGGAGGGTGGGTGATGGGTATTGAGGTGGGCACCTTTTGGGATGAGCACTGGGTGTTGTATGGAAACCAATTTGACAGTAAATTTCATATATTAAAAAAAGAAAGAAAGAAAGAAAAAGAAAGAAGAAAGAAAGAAAGAAAGAAAGAAAGAAAGAAAGAAAGAAAGAAGAAAGATCTCAGATACACAACCTCACCTCACGCCTTAAGGAGCTGGAAAAAGAACAGCAAATAAAACCCAAAACCAACAGAAGACAGGAAATAATAAAGATGAGAGCAGACATTAATGCTATCAAAATCAAAAGAAAAACAGAACAGATCAATGAAATCAGAAGCTACTTCTTTGAAAGAATTAATAAAATTGATAAACCACTAGCCAGTTTGATCAAAAAGAAAAAGGAAAGGACCCAAATAAATAAAATAAAGAATGAAAGAGGAGAGATCACAACCAACACAAGAGAAATAAAAACAATAATAAGAAAATATTATGACCAGTTATATGCCAATAAAATGAGTAATCTGGAAGAAATGGACAAATTTCTAGAAACATATACACTACCAAAACTGAAACAGAAAGAAATAGAAAATTTGAACAGACCTGTAACCAGTAAGGAAATCAAATTAGTAATCAAAAATCTGCCAAAAAACAGGAGTCCAGGCCAGATGGCTTTCCAGGGGAATTCTACCAAACATTTAAGGAAGAGGAACATTAAGGAACGCCGATTCTCTTGAAGCTGTTCCAAAAAATAGAAATTAAAGGAAAACTTCCAAACTCTTTCTATGAAGCCAGCATTACCTTGATTCCAAAACCAGACAGAGACCCCACTAAACAGGAGACCTATAGACCAATATCCCTGACGAACATGGATGCAAAACTCAACAAGGTATTAGCCAACCAGATCCAACAATACATTAAAAAAAATTATTCACCACGACCAAGTGGGATTTATACCTGGGATGCAGGGCTGGTTCAATATCTGAAAAACAATTAACATGATTCATCACATCAATAAAAGAAAGGACAAGAACCATATGATCCTCTCAATAGATGCAGAGAAAGCATTTGACAAAATACAGCATCCCTTCTTGATAAAGACCTTCAAGAAAGTAGGGATAGAAGGAGCATACCTCGAGACCATAAAAACCATATATGAATGACCCAACGCTAATATCATCCTCAATGGGGAAAAACTGAGAGCTTTCCCCCCAAGGTCAGGAACAAGACATGGATGTCCACTTTTGCACTGTTATTCAACATAGTATTGGAAGTCTTAGCCTCTGCAATCAGACAACACAAATAAATAAAATCCAAATAGACCAGGAGGAGGTCAAACTTTCACTCTTCGCAGATGACATAATACTCTATATGGAAAACCCAAAAGATTCCACCAAAAAACTGCTAGAATTGCTTCATGAATTCAGCAAAGTTGCAGGATATAAAATCAACACACAGAAATTGGTTGCATTCCTATATACCAACAATGAAGCGACAAAAAGAGAAATCAAGGAACTGATCCCATTTACAGTTGCACAAAAAACCATAAAATACCGAGAAATAAATCTAACCAAAGAGGTGAAAAATCTATACACTGAAAACTTTAGAAAGCTTATTAAAGAAATTGAAGAAGACACAAAAAAATGGAAAAAGATTCTATGCTCCTCGATAGGAAGAACAAATATTGTTAAAATGACGATACTACCCAAAGCAATCTACACATTCAATGCAACCCCTATCAAAATAACTCCAGCATTCTTCACACAGCTAGAACAAATAATCCTAAATTTTGTATGGAACCAGAAAAGACCCTGAATAGCCGAAGTGATCTTGAAAAAGAAAACCAAAGCAGAAAGCATCACAATCCCAGACTTCAAGCTATACTACAAAGCTGTAACCATCAAGACAGCATGGTACTGGCACAAAAACAGACACTCAGGTCAATGGAACGAATAGAGAACCCAGAAATAGACTCACAAACGTATGGCCAGCTAATCTTTGACAAAGCAGGAACGAATATCCAATGGAAGAAAGGCAGTATCTTCAGCAAGTGGTGCTGGGAAAACTGGACAGCGACATGCAGAAGAATGAACCTGGACCACTTTCTTACACCATACACAAAAATAAACTCAAAATGGATGAAAGACCTCAATGTAAGACAGGAAGCCATCAAAATCCTCAAGGAGAAAGCAGGCAAAAACCTCTTTGATCTTGCCTGCAGCAACTTCTTACTCAACACATCTCCGGAGGCAAGGGAAACAAAAGCAAAAGTGAACTACTGGGACCTCATCAAAATAAAAAGCTTCTGCACAGCAAAGGAAACAATCAGCAAAACTAAAAGGCAACTGACGGAATGGGAGAAGATATTTGCAAATGACATATCAGATAAAGGGTTAGTATCTAAAATCTATAAAGAACTTATCAAACTCAACACCCAAGAAACAAATAATCCAGTGAAGAAATGGGCAAAAGACATGATTAGACACTTCTCCAAAGAACACATCCAGATGGCCAACCAACATGTGAAAAAATGCTCAACATCACTCATCAGGGAAATACAAATAAAAACCACAATGAGATACCACCTTACACTTGTCAGAATGTTAATGTTAATTAACAACTCAGGCAACAACAGATGTTGGCGAGGATGCGGAGAAAGGGGATCTCTTTTGCATTGCTGGTGGGAATGCAAGCTGGTGCAGCCACTCTGGAAAACAGTATGGAGGTTCCTCAAAAAACTAAAAATAGAACTACCCTACGACCCAGCCATTGCACTACTAGGTATTTATCCACGAGATACAGGTGTGCTGTTTCAAAGGGACACATGCACCCCCATGTTTATAGCAGCACTATCAACAATAGCCAAAGTATGGAAAGAGCCCAAATGTCCATCGATGGATGAATGGATAAAGAAGATGTGGTATATATATATATATATATATATATATATATATATATACACACACAATGGAGCATTACTCAGCAATCAAAAAAGAATGAAATCTTGCCATTTGCAACTACATGGATGGAACTGGAGGGTATTATGCTAAGTGAAATTAGTCAGTCAGAGAAAGACAAATATCATATGACTTCACTCATATGAGGACTTTAAGATAAAAAACAGATGAACATAAGGGAAGGGAAACAAAAATAATATAAAAACAGGGAGGGGGACAAAACATAAAAGACTCTTAAATATGGAGAACAAACTGGGGGTTACTGGAGGGGGTGTGGGAGGGGGGATGGGCTAAATGGGTAAGGGCCACTAAGGAATCTACTCCTGAAATCATTGTTGCACTATATGCTAACTAATTTGGATGTAAATTTAAAAAAATAAAAAATAAAACAAGTTAAAAAAATATTAGACAATGTAGACTTTAGAGTATATAACAGACATCGTGACTATTAGCATCCAAAGTTACATATCCTTTAAGTTTAGCAAGAACGGAAATAAAATATCATATTGCATGCTCCCCCCAGCATGAAAATCAAATCCCCAAAAGGAATCTAATGGGCATGCTGCATCACATCCCCACATTTGGGAAGGCAGGTCCAAGTGACTGAAAGCCTTGCAGAACTACATGGAGTTGGGATGGGCATTTTCCCCCAAGAAGGGATTCAAGAACACTGAATAAAAGCAGCATATGTCCATGACAAATGGATGTTTCTGGACTGGCTATGTCCCTAACACATCACGCAAGTATAAAGCATAGCAATGGCGCCATCCCATCCAAGAAAAACATGCCAGTGATGGAGGAGATAGTGGGAGTTCTGAAACAGCCTTTTACTAGGAAATGACTCTCTGAGAGAATGGATAAAGAAATAATTTCTCTTCAGAATTTATCAGCACAAACTCTAAATTTGGAGATTCTAGGAACTAGAAAAGATGTTATCATTGAATCCAGGTTTTCAGGAAGGAAACACAATGTTATTTTACAATGTCCTGTTTTTTGTACCCCAATGGACTTACACAAATGTTCCTGTCATCCTTCAACATTTCCCAAAAATAATTTCCTCCAAAAATATAATCCAAACCTTATCCCACCATGTAAATTTGGGAACTCTCTCCATTGACGTCTGGTTTATAAGACATTGAAAGGCTTCTTGAGGGCAGGTAAGACTTAGGATCAAGTGAAACACCTAAAATCACAGACTCTAAATGAAGGGGAATTTAGGGACCTTCTATTCCACCGTCTCTCCCACAGGGGTTGAGATAACCGAGCACTCATAGTGATCTTCAGGAGAGATTGGTTGACCAACTGATTATGATACACACTGATTTAGCTTCTTTGGTAAATGTCTTAATAACTATTTGGAAAGAGACTTATTTTTCACTCAGTGTGTTTTGCAATATAACACAGACACACACAGGCACACACACACAAACCAGCCACCACCCATCCCACCCTCCAAAAAAGGAGCAAGAACCCCCAATATTTCTGTCGTCTGTGATCTACTCATTACTGGCCTTCAGTCTAAGGGTTGTAGAAGTTTGCCACCTACTGACTTTTTGCTGAAGTACCTTGTTCTTGAAATATTGCAATCATAATTCAATGTTAGAGACATGCATTGAGGTCTGTGGTTTTTTGTAACTATTTCCCAATAAAGCGTGAAGAGGTTTTTTTTTTTAAATTTTCTTAAAATAAAATCCTGTAGGAAAGAGAACCAAAAGCTCAAAGATCTCACACAGATATGAAAGTGTTCAGTGCAAATGTTCATTTGAAGGCCCTCTGCTGGTCATCCTTATTGTATGTACTCCTTAGTTGGGAAAAGGAAGGAAGGAAGGAAGGAAGGAAGGAAGGAAGGAGGGAAGGAGGGAAGGAAGGAAGGAAAGAAAGAAGGAAGGAAGGAAGAGGAAAGGAATGTAATCACAAAAAGTTGAGGAAAGTGAGGACAGTGAGATTTCTAACGTCTTTCAGTCCTCTTTCCCACTCCAGCATTTCTTTCCTTGCTTGTTTTCTTTCCTGGGAAAATGGGTATTCCATATTACCCTTTCTGGAAAATAGGTCAGTGGATTTGGCCTTGACCTTCTGTCTTGTACTGAGTTGGCTTCCGTTTTTTCCATTATTCTTTGCAAAGTCCATATTATCTAGCTTATGGCTTCTTTCCTGACTTAGTATTTCAGAGGTATTCCTAATATAGGCTATGTAATACATACCAAGTGTTTAAAATAGTATCTAATTACCAATAAGCTGGGAGCTCGTAGAGGTAGACACATAAAGCCATCCCAAGTATTACACAGTGATGTCCTACAGACCAGGCAGTGAACGTGTCAGGACAAGATGCACCACCCACCAAATTCTGAGGGCAGAGTCTATCCCACTACTTATTTTCTCTTCGCTATTCCCATTTTTTATTTTTCTCCCCATCTCTCTTTCCTCTTCAGAATCTGTTGGGCTACACTGCATCTCTTCCCTTTATCCTGCAGGCTGAGATCTTCCCTGGAAATACTGGAAAATAAAATATCTGTCTATTTGTCTACAGGTATGGGAAAGCCAAACCACGGAAGTTTTGAAATTCCTTGTGGACATCTGATTCTATGATAATCAATCAATTCACTACAGATCTGATTTAAAACATACCAATATAGACACAAATGAATTGCAAGTTTTTTTTTTTCAGTAAGTGAAAACTAGTTAATAAGGACTGACCTATAATAACCATAACTTGTAAAGGGGTATGATTATAATGATAATAAAACTTAACATTAGCAAATCAACATGGCGGTCCAAAGACAAGGAATAGGGAGATCACAGCAAATATAGACAATTAAAAGTATTGCCAGAGTTAGAAACCTTTGAAATGTGGATGACAGTCTTTGCCACAGTTTCTTAATCTAAATGTCAAGAGAGTAACAGAAATCCTTGATGATATACAGATGCATCAAATCCTGAGCAGAAACTCATGGTTTCTGGTCAGAGATTTAAGGTTAATCTAAGCCTTGTAAATACTTTTAAATATTATGGAATAGAACTTCTTCTCAATGAGTACCTACTACATTGCTGCTCTATTGCTGCATAACAAACCACTTCAAAATTCAGTGGCTTCAAATAATTATTTATTGCTCAGATTTTGCAGTTTGGACGAGGGTTGGTAGGACAGCTTACTTCTCTACGTTTGACATCAGTTGGGGCACTTCTGGCATTGGAGGATTCACATCCAAGACAGCTCACTCACATGGCAGGCAAATTGTTGGCTATAAGCTGGGAACTGTCAGCCCAGGGCTTCAGTTCTTTTCCATAGGAGTCTCTCCATGGGCTGCTTAGGCTTCCTTATGACATGACAACTGATTCCAAGAAGGAAATGGAAACTGTCAGTCCTCTTAAAGGCTGGACTTGAAATTGGCAGTGTGACTTCTGTCATGTTTGGTTGGTCAAAGCAGTCAGATTCAAGACTCAGGCTCAAGAGGATGGGGAATACATTTTTCTTTCTTTTCTTTTTACATTTTTCATATGTATAAATTCAGCCTTGGAAATATTAAGTAACTTAGTAATATTATGTGGATGTAGAGAAGCTAGAAAAGAGAACTGAGCGAAATTTTCCTTTTCCTTTACCACCCAAGACCATTTGCCACTTCTGCTTCATGCAGATTCCCTGGAGAAGAGAAGAGAAACAAGAGGGGACAGGAGCAGAAGGCATAAGGGAGAACTGCAGACATTGTCAAGAGAGTTGTTTCTCCAAACATCACACTTAAATGCAAGTTCTATGGGGGTAAGGACTGCTGTCTGCTTTGTTCACTACTATAGACCCCACACTAGCCTAGGACAGGTGCTTCACAAATATCTGTTGAATGAATGAATGAATGAATGAATAGGCGGTATGAAAAGACCACCTCAAGTTCTAATCCAATGAACAGACTAGGTAGAGGATTTGGAATTGTATAAATATTTTATATAAGCAAAAATAGAATTAAATCAAAAATTAAAAAGCATCGTCTAAATATTGAAAACAAATAAACCCAAGTATATCAAATTGGTGGCATGACCACACAGAGAATCACTATTTCAAATAACTCTGAAACACAGCATTTTAACTCCATATCATGAGTGGGATATACAATAAAAGCCTAAAGGTAAAAGAACCGTAAAGAAAATAAATTGTATCAGTTACCATACTGATGGTGATAGTATTTGAAATTATCATGTGTTTGTTAGACACTACAGCACGTAAATAATAATGAACCAAGGTTTTCAGCATGACAGCTAAATATAAAATCAAAGAAGTTCGGTAAAACTCTATACTTACAAATTTGAATTGGAAATTTCAATATGAATGCATATTTTTTTCTTTTTAAAAAAATATATTTCCCAGCTCTAGCCCCTAAAATGGCCTGAAAACAGTAACAGTCTAGTAGCTTTGAGTATGACCTCCACCCAAATTGTGTCCTCTAAAGACTACATACTACAGAAAGAAGTCAGGACTGCTTGGAGAAACGACTGATTCCAGGAAACAGCAAGAATGTGTAAGATGATCCCGGGCCACTTCGTTGTGCAAGAAAGTGAAGAAATTATCAAGTACCACTGCAATCATATTTAAGGGTTACCGTTTGCCGGGGTGGCTCAGTCAGTTGAGCGTCTGACTTTGGCTCAGGTTACGATCTCACGGTTCATGGATTTGTGGGTTCGAGGCCCGCGTCCGGCTCTGTGTTGGCAGCTCAGAGCCTGGAGCCTGCTTCACATTCTGTGACTCCCTCTCTCTCCACTCCTCCCCTGCTCACACACTGTCTCTGCCTCAAAAATAAATAAAGACTTTAAAAAGTTTTTTTAAAATAAATAAAGATTACAGTGGCCGTCAGAAGGGGCTCCAAATGGCCAAAGATGGATCAATTTGAGTAAAGAGAGTAACTGCAATGAATTACAAATATGAAATATTAAAAAAAATCTATTCGTTTATAATAAGTAAAATAATAACTCAAAAGACAAACATAGTTATCACTTTGGAGATTTCCTTTTTTTTAAATTAATTAATTTATTTTTGAGAGAGAGCATGAGCAGGGGAAGGGCAGAGAGAGAGGGAGAGACAGAATCCCAAGCAGGCTCCATGCTGTCAGTGCAGAGTCTGATGTGAGCCTTGATCTCACAAACTGTGAGATCATGACCTGAGCTGAAACCAAGAGTCAAACACTCAAACCAAGTGAGCCACCCAGACGCCCCATCACTTTGGAGGTTTCGCCCACACCAACTCATGATTCTTAAAACTAGTAAATAACAGGAAGGAACTAGCAATTAATCCTGCCTTTCCTGTATAAATTGGATTTCAGCATAACCAAACAGCATGAAAGAAAATTCTTCTTGGTAGAAATATTCCTACTAAATAAATGCAAACAGAATGGTAGAATTAGATGGACACCACTTTGCAACCCCTAATAAAAGAATGAATCTAAGCAGTGAAAATCGAAGAATACTAAATCTGAAGGTGAAAAGCTGATGGTAGTTTTGCAATGGAGAGATCAGACTGACATACCCTGAACTCATTGACAAATCTTTTTCTTTTTTTAATGAAGGGTATATCAAGAGCTGTGACGGGTCTGAGATTTTACCCCATTTGCAAGATAACAAATTAACCTGCCAAATTTCATGGAAGCTGATTAAATGTATAGACTCTGAGTTAAAGACTGTGATGTTTAATTTTATGTGTTGACTGGGTCATGGGGTACCCAGATATTTGCTTTAAACATTATTTTTGGGTGTGTCTGTGAGGTCGCTTCTGGATAAGACTAACATTTGAATCTGTAGACGGACTAAAGGTTGATTGCCCTCCGCATTGTGGGTGGGCCTCATCTGCTCCACTCAAGTCCTGAATAGAACAAAAGGCTGAGCAAGAAAAAATTCTTTCTGTATTCAAGCTCAGCTGCCACAATTGGTCTTCTCCCACCTTCAGACTTGGATTCCGACTGAAACTTATACTATCAGCTTTCCTGCTTCTCAGGCCTTTGGACTCAGACTGGAACTTATACCTCCTGGGTTTCCCAGCTGCATGACTATAGATCTTGGCCTTGTCAGCCTCTGTAATCATATGAGCCAATTCCTTATAGTAAATAAGTCTCTCTGTCTCTCTCCATCTCTGTCTTTCTCTGTCTCTGTCTGTCTCTCTCTCTCTCATGTGTGTGTGTACGTGTGTGTGTTTCTCTGGAGAATCCAGTCTAATACCAAGGACTATCAATTACAGCAATAAGCAGTGGCTATTTTTAGTATCATCATTTTTAAACTGGTTCCCTGAGCCCCAGTTCTAATAGAGCAACACAAAAAGGATCAGATGACCTTGTATATTTAGTGGGTTGTTTTACAGGACAGGAATCCCAAGTTTAGGGAATTCTGATATTTCATACTGTACAGCAAGCTTGTCTGTCCTTTGCTCCAGCAACAAATACTATCTCTTTCTTCTAAGACCGTTCATAGGCAAACATCCTTGAAAAGATAATATAGACAAAAAGCAGTTAAGCTTCTTTCTTGCAAAACATGGAGAAACGCAAGAGTCCCACGGAGAATTGTCTACCAACAGTCTAATCTGTGGATCAATCTTCACATCACTAAAAATGGGACGTCTGATGTCTCCTGATGTGATACAATAAGAAGTACACAGCACCACCTAGGAGTCATCCTTGCCAAAGAGGAAGTATCTGGATCTCATCAAGTCTAGAGATCTCACTGCTAGCTTGAAAATAATAAAAGAACAGGTAGAACAAGGGAATAAAAGATGAAGTTGGGGGAGGAGGCGATCAGCCAAATCTAGAATATAGGAAATCGTATGCAATCAATGACCCAGTTCCTTCAACAAATCAGCGGAATTTTCGAAGATGGGAGGAGAAGGACAGACTCAGAAGAGGCACCTGGGTGGCTCAGTTGGTTAAACATCCGACTCTTGATCTCAGCTCGGGTCATGATCTCACGGTTTGTGGGTTCGAGCCCAATGTCAGCCTGCTTGGGATTCTCTCTCTGTACCTCCCCCACTTGCTCTCTCTCTCTCTCTCAAAAGAAATTAATAAACTTAAAAAAGAGAAAGAGAGAGAGAGAGAGAGACTTCAGAAACAATGCAATGTGTGGATCTTGTTTGATCCTAGCCTAAATGAATCAACTGTAGTATAGTTTTTAGAAAATGGAGAAGATATGAGCGTGGATGGGGAATTAAATATTATTAAAACTACCCATGAAAGAATTATTATTGTTAAGAGTTATGTTTTAAAAAATCCTTGTGTGTAAAGCTAATTACTGAACTATTTGTGGATAAAATGATATGATGTCAGCATTTGCTTTAAATTACCTTACCACCACCATCACCAACAACAAAAGTGGAAAGAGAAAGATGAAACATGACGCTAGTAACTGTTAAAGCTGGTGATAGTACATGAAAGTTAATAATACTGTATTCACCTATTTAATTTTGAAATTTTCTGTTGAAAGTTTAAGAAATAAAACTGTGGAAGAATGAAAAAAGCAAAAACAAAAGTGAGAGAAGTGAGTTACAAGCATAAAAGGTGGGGGGGTGGGGAGGCCCTGGCAGAATTGCTTTAACTTAGACTTTAGTGGAACATCTCAGATATTTGGAAGCCTGCCCTTCAATTTTTTGACTTGAAATAACTTCCATTTTTCCTTTTCAATGTGAAATAGTTCATACCTTTTGTCCAATGAGAAGATAGAATTCCTATGGCCAAACAAACAAACAAACAAAAAAACCTTAAGTGAGGAAGAAGAATGGAGGTAGGGAGAAACAGAGGAGCGAAGGGAGAGGGAGAGACTGATACAGATGTATCCCCTTTTCTCGTGGATTTTATAGTCTAACAGAGGAAACATCCATTAATGCAATAGTTACATCTATGAGTGTTTAATTATGATTGGAGGTAAATGCTATGAAGTTATAGAGGATATTTCTATACGAATGAACAGCACAAGAACTTGTGAGGCAAAAACACCCACCCTAAGGAGTAACCCTGATGGTTCTGAGATCTGACGAATAAGCAGACGTTACATAGACGAAAGGGTTAGGGGAAAGCTGTTTAGGACAGTCAAGAGAGAAGGTGTTGACTTAGGATGCAGGGAGGAGAATACATTGAAGGGGGCACCAGAGTATACAAAGGAGGGAGACCCTAGGAGATCCCTGCAGTGGCCCCACCAGAAATACTGGTGGTTTATGCTAGAATAGTGGCAATGGAGATAGAGAGAAGTGGACCCATCGGGCAGATATTTAGAGAGTAAAATTAATCCATCTCGGTGATGGATTAGATATGATGATGGGTATGGAAGTTTCATGTTATACTCAGTATTATTTCTGTGGTATCCACCCAAAGCACTGACTTTTAGGGGCGGCTGTGCTAGTGCATCACTCGATGGGTTGAGTTGTAGGGTGCCAGGAAAAGGGACTGAATTGGTCCCCAAAAAGGACTGATCCGAGTATTTTACATGAAATCTGGAAGACTATTAGGAGAGAGCTGGGGCTGCTGTCTAGCCCACGCACCACACTCACACATATTCACACCCACTGCCACACTCTGAGGAAAGAGGAATCACTTGAGGTCAGGAGATCTGGCTTGAGTTCTGGCTCTGGCTCTTAGAAGCTGGAAGACATTGGTCTATTCAAGTTTCTGGGTCAGGAACTCAGGTGCTGCCACTGAGGTCTATAGACCATGGGATCCTTGACTCATGTAATGGGCACTGGGCTGGAATCTTGAGAGGAAGAAGCTGGGGGAGGTGGGAGGCATCCAAAGTAGCAGTTTAGATCTGGAAATGATGAGTTCCACAGTAATCCTTGGAGAGCAGGCTGGTCTTTTCTTATGAAATCACACAGTGGTCCTTTTTATTGTACAAATGTAAAGAAAAAACCCTCTATGGAATACTCCCACTTCAGAAGAGGATCTTTGCTTTCACTTTGCATAACCAAGGCCTGGTTCCCACTCCACCCATGAGAGGGAAAGACCTGGGATTGTCTAGCAGGCTAGAGTCTACTGTTTTCTCTAACAATTGTAGATCTGGAGAGAGGGGAGAATTGTGCTGTGTAACAGCTCCCAGCTCTTACTGCTAGGCTTACTTTCGTCCATGAATAACATCCCTTGGAAGGGAAAACAAAATAAAAATACAAGAGGTTCCCCAGTATAGTGTTTATTGCACAAAGCACTGGATTTAAAGACAAAAGACCAAGGGGCACCTGGATGGCTCAGCTGGCTAGGCGTCAGACTTCAGCTCAGGTCATGATCTCACAGTTGGTGGTTTGGAGCCCCGCGTTGGGCTCTGTGCTGACAGCTCAGAGCCTGGAGCCTGCTTCGGATTCTGTGTCTCCCTCTCTCTCTGACCCTCCCCCACTTGTGCTCTGTCTCTCTCTGTCTCTCAAAAATAAATAAAAATGTTAAAAAAAAAAAAAAAGACAAAAGACCAAGAGTCAAAACTCTTCACGTCCACTTACTAGCTGTGTGATCATGTACAAATTTCATATTCTCTGCATCTCCCTTTCCTCATCTGTGGAACTATGATAATAAAGTCCCCTCCTCACCAGGTAATTATGGTGATTGAATGCAACACTCTGTGAAGAAACTCAGCATAAATGATTAAAGAGGGGTTGATTGATAGTTGCTTTCTTTCTGCTGAAGGGTATAATTTTTTCAGTTATGTGTCCTTGTTCTACAGGGAAAACCAAAGAAAGGAAACACACTTTAAGTAGGATCATGCGGCATGTGTACTCTGTCTCCAGTCACTTCTGAGTCTTAAAGAACACTAACCAGCCAAACCCAAACATCTCAAAGCCTGGCCCTTCAAGTTGGCATGCTGGAGGACAGCCTGCTGCAACTCTGCTTGGTCAATCAAGGTTCTGACTTTATGCCACCCTTGTTGGACACACTAGCACAGCCTTGACACATGGATGGTGATGAACAAGCATAACATTTGTCCTGCAGTTGTAGGTGCTGGAAACCAAGGTTCATCCCACTGATACACTTGTTGACTGCGAAAGCTTTGCTGAGTCCTAATGAAAGAAGACTTTAACTGCCTCCATTTTCACCCCTCCAAACTTTCTAATTGATTAAGTTCTTTCCAGCTTATCTCTTAATGGGCAAAAGACTCCTCAGGCAGGACATCTCTTGATGGGAACAAAACTACCCTCTCAGGCAGTAAGGACTCTCCTGAGCCAGGAAGACCCCATGTGACTGACCCCAAGACAATGATCGACTTGAATTTTACTGCCCACCTGCATGTAGCTTTCTCCCACATTTTTCTTATATAAATCTGGAAGTACTTTTGGCCCCTTGAAGACAGTCTTTGAGACGCTAGTCTGTGGTCTTCCCGATGTTGGCCTCACTGAAATAAATTCCTTTCTTGTTTCACCGCCACTAGTCTCCCTGCCTTTGGCTTTTGTCCATGGTGAGTGGCAGAATCTGATCTTTTGGGGTCCCCAGAGCCGGGTGCTCTGGCAACGCTGAACTTTGGCTACACTAATGAACAATTCTACCTTGCTTATGACTAGGAGTGATCAACTACAGATTCTAAACTGGAACTCTCCTAGATTTGAGTGAAAACATGTTAATCCAGTATTTCTCAAGGTGTGGTCCTTGGGCCACCTGCTCCTGAAACTTCCAGGGGTCTCATTAAAACGGAGACGATCCCCAGAGCTACTGAATCAGAATCTCTAGGTGTGGGCTCAGGGATCAGCATGTTAACCTTCACCACAGGAGTTTGGATGCTCGTTAAAATTTGAGGGCCCGTTAAACAAACCCTTTCAAACTACTAAGGCTTAAAGGGCTATATGTAATAGATAATACTTCAAGCCAGAAGAGTGTTTAAGTATACTGAAGTGCTGAATTCCAAAATATTGGTTATAATTTTAAAACGGAGTGCAATCTGAGGGGTGCCTGGGTGGCTCAGTCAGTTAAGTGTCCAACTTCAGCTCAGGTCATGACCTCACACCTCTTGAGTTTGAGCCCCGCGTCAGTCTCTGTGCTGACAGCTCAGAGTCTGGAGGCTGCTTCAGATTCTGTGTGTGTCTCTCTCTCTGTCCCTCCCCTGCTCACGCTCAGTCTCTCTCTCTCTCTCTCTCTCTCTCTCTCTCTCTCTCTCTCAAAAATAAATAAACGTTAAAAAAATGGAGTGAAATATGAAATGTGTAAACTGGTGGCAAAATCTGATTTTTGATATTTTACTACATTAATCAAACACATTGGTTGTACTAAAATGGGCAGGTCTGTCCATAAGGTAATAAAAACGATTTACTAATGGCTTCAATAGAGTGTTACATCAGTCTCTGATAATTAGAAGAAGCACAGTAGATAACCACTTGCCACGTGTAACAAGTGAATGTGAACCTTTCTTTTAGGCTTTTCCTTGCCTGCTATGAACTTAGAATTGGATTTAAGTAGGAAAAACACTTGACATTATACTGAGTAGCAGAATCTCCACTTCAAGCTTCATTAAAGAGAATACATGCCATCTCTTCCTCTTCCATATCCCTTAGTTAAGATATAAATTTGGTCAGTGGGGCTGGAGCCAAAGAGGCAGGCTGTGTGGTTAGGACATTGGTTACACACAGGAGAACTGACCGTTGGATTGGAATTGAAGGAATCAGCATAAATTCATGGTTTTTAACATATACACATAGATGGAGAGATGAATGGATGGATGGATGGATAGATAGATAGATAGATAGATATGGATGTGTATATGTGTGAGTATGTCATATTTCCTAGTCTGCTGAGAAGACCTAAAAGCCATGACATTCCAGTACTAATCATCACCATGGTCATGGTTTCTAAATTACATTCTCCACTAAAAGAAACCAGGACACTTTAAAGAAATGACTGATTTCAGGGCTGCTGCAGGGAAATAGCAGATGAGCCTAGAATGTGGTGTTGTGCCAGAAAGTAAAGAAGTGCTCAGAGAATGTTGGGGGCATGTCAAAAGGACATAGTAGCCAGCCTGAGGCACTAATAATGAGAGCAACAGGTAATAACACACTGAATAAAACAGAAATCCATGAGTCCGTGCAGATAAAAATTAATTTATAAATAAATGAAAGGAAATGAATTATAAGGATTCTAAATAATAAATATAGAGGGAATATTGGAATTAGAAAATCACCACTTGGAAACTATCATGGTACTAATTTATTTAATTCTGAAATCACCAATGGGTGCTAAGACTAATGAGTGAAAATTTGATGAAAAACATAATATTTAGACAATCCCAAAGGATCTGCCCACAAAACACTTATTCATTGCTTTTTAATAAATGAGTAATAGTTATTCATTTTATAATAAAATAACCAGGAAGATAACCAAGGGACAAAAGGGAGCAGCAACAGTAATGGGACAAATAAACACTATGTGCCTCCTGATATTATACACTGAGAGGAACACACATCACTTCGGTAGTATTCCTGCCAGAAATGTATAATCTGAATCCAATCATAAGGAGACACCAAAAAGAAAAAAAATTGAGAAACATTTCACAGAGTAAATTTTTAAAACTGTCAATGTCACAAAAGATAAGGAAAGACAGGAAAGACTAGGGAACTGTTCTAGATTGAGGGAAACTAAAAGAAATGACAACTAAATATGACACATGATCCTAGATTGGATCCTGGACTATTAAGGATATTACTGGGTCACTATTGGGACAGTCAGCAAATTTTGAGTGTGGTCTGTGGATTAGATGATAGCATTGTTCAACATTAATTTCTTGTGGTTATATAAAAGAGAGCATTTATTTTTAGGAATTATACATTGAAGTATTAAGGGGCAATAACTCAAATGGTTTAGGAAAAATTAGGAATATCCATGAAAGAGGAAATGATAAAGCAAAAGTGGTAAAATGTTAAGGTAGAGGAGGCAAAATTTGTCAATGTCTTGACATGTTCTTTCTCTAAGACTTGCATATTAAACTGACAAAAGACAGATTAACAGGAGAAAAAGATTTATTCATGTACACATGGGAGCCAGTAAAAGAAGTAGCTGGCTTCTTAAATGGTTTAAGGTAAAGGCCTATAGAGTAAAAGCTTGGTTGGTGAACATAATTCATTCCAGAAACATGCTTGTAATCCAAAGCACTTGTATATCACAGTGAATTTCCCCATAAGAAATAAGGGGAACTCAGATGATTTGTTCCACAACCCAAAAATATTCATATAAAAATGATTATAGTACTGGAATATAATATAAAATAATAAAGAAAATACAAAATAGAAAGAAAGGTAAATAAATTAACCTGCACTTACCTTGAAAACCATCATGACTGGTGTGAGGGAGACCAGAGAGAGGAGTGTTATTGTGTAGAATGACTTTCACTATCACTACCGTACTCACTGCTATCTATTGGCTCAATGGAATTTTGTTCTGCATGGGGGCCATTGTATACATACATACGGATGTTGACTACAGTACATTATTAATAAACTCTTGTCAGATCACAACCAACACTGCAGATATACAAACAATAATAAGAATATTATGAGCAATTATATGCGAATAAATTGGGCAATCTGGAAGAAATGGACAAATTCCTAGAAACATATAAACTACCAAAATGGAAACAGGCAAAAATAGAAAATTTGAACAGACCATAACCAGTAAAGAAATTTAATTAGTAATTAAAAAAAAATCTCCTAAAAAACAAAAAGCCAGGGCTGAATGGCTTTCCAGGGGAATTCTACCAAATATTTAAAGAAGACTTAACACCTATTCTTTTGAAGCTGTTCCAAAAAATAGAAATGGAAGGAAAACTTCCAAACTCATTCTCTGAGGCCAGCATTATGTTGATTCCAAAACCAGACAGAGACCCCCACTAAAAAGGAGAACTCTAGACCAATGTCCCTGATGAACATGGATACAAAAATTCTCAACAAGATACTAGCCAACCAGATCCAACAATACCTTAAAAGAATAATTCACCACAATCTAGTGGGATTTATACCTGGGAGGTAGGGCTCGTTCAATATCCACAAATCAATCAATGTGAAACATTAATAAAAGAAAGTGTAAGAATCACATGATCCTCTAAATATATGCAGAGAAAACATTTGACAAAACACAGCATCCTTTCTTGATAAAAACCCTCAAGAAAGTAGGGACAGAAGGATCATACCTCGGGACCCCCGGGTGGCTCATTTGGTTAAGTATCTGACTTCAGCTCATGTCATGATCTCACAGCTCCTGGTTTCAAGCTCCACATCTGGATCTGGGCTGACAGCTCAGAGCCTGGAGCCTGCTTCATATTCTGAGTCTCCCTCCCTCTGCCCCTCCCTTCTCACTCTCTCTCTCTCTCTCAAAAATAAATAAAAACATTTTAAAAAAAAAGAAAGAAAGAAAGATCATACCTCAAGATCATAGAAGCTATATACGAAAAACCCACCACTAATACCATCCTCAATGGGGAAAAACTGAGAGCTTTCCCCCCAAGGTCATGAACATGAGGGATGTCCATTCTCACCACTGTTATTCAACATAGTATGGAAGTCCTAGCCTCAGCAATCAGATAACACAAAGAAATAAAGGACATCCAAATTGGCAAAGAGGAAGTCAAACTTTCACTCTTTGCAGATGACATGATACTCTATATGGAAAACCCAAAAGATCCCACCAAAAACTGCTAGAACTGATCCATGCATTCAGCAAAGTTGCGGGATATAAAAATCAATGCACAGAAATCGGTTGCATTTCTATACACCAATAATGAAGCAGCAGAAAGAGAAATCAAGGGATCAATCCCATTTACAATTGCACCCAAAAACATAAAATACCTAAGATTAAACCTAACCAAAGAGGTGAAAAATCTATACCCTGAAAACTATAGAAAGCCTTTGAAAGAAACTGAATAAGACACATAAAAATGGAAAAAATATTCCATGCTCATGGATTGGAAGAACAAATATTGTTAAAATGTCGATACTACCCAAAGCAATCTACACATTCAATGCAATCCCTATCAAAATAACACGAGCATTCTTCACAGAGCTAGAACAAACAATCCTAAAATTTGTATGGAACCAGAAAAGACTCTGAATAGCCAAAGCAATCTTGAAAAAGAAAATCAAAGCAGAAAGCATCACAATCCCAGACTTTCACCTGTATTACAAAGCTGTAACCATAAAAACAGCATGATACTGGCACAAAAACAGACACTCAGAGCAATGGAATAGAATAGAGAACCCAGGAATGGACTCACAAACATATGGCCAGCTAATCTTTGACAAAGCAGGAACAAATATCCAATGGAAGAAAGACAGTCTCTTCAGCAAGTGGTGCTAGGGAAACTGGACAGCGACATGCAGAAGAATGAACCTGGACCACTTTCTTACACCATACACAAAAATAAACTCAAAATGGATGAAAGACCTCAATGTAAGACAGGAAGCCATCAAAATCCTCAAGGAGAAAGCAGGCAAAAACCTCTTTGATCTTGCCTGCAGCAACTTCTTACTCAACACGTCTCTAGAGGCAAGGGAAATAAAAGCAAAAATGAACTATTGGGACTTCATCAAAATAAAAAGCTTCTGCACAGTGAAGGAAACAATCAGCAAAACTAAAAGGCAACTGACAGAATGGGAGAAGATATTTGCAAATGACATATCAGATAAAGGGTTAGTATCTAAAATCTATAAAGAATTTATCACACTCAACACCCAAGAAACAAATAATCCAGTGAAGAAATGGGCAAAAGACATGAACAGACACTTCTCCAAGGAGGACATCCAGATGGCCAACTGACACATGAAAAAATGCTCAACATCACTCATCAGGGAAACACGAATCAAAACCACAATGAGATACCACCTTACACCTGTCAGAATGGCTAATATTAACAACTCAGGCAACAACAGATGTTGGCGAGGATGCGGAGAAAGGGGATCTCTTTTGCACTGCTGGTGGGAATGCAAGCTGGCGCAGCCGCTCTGGAAAACACTATGGAGGTTCCTCAAAAAACTAAAAATAGAACTACCCTACGACCCAGCAATTGCACTACTAGGCATTTATCCACAGGATACAGGTGTGCTGTTTCAAAGGGACACATGCACCCCCATGTTTATAGCAGCACTATCAACAATAGCCAAAGTATAGAAAGAGCCCAAATGTCCATCAATGGATGAATGGATAAAGATGTGGTATATATATATATATATATATATATATATATACACAATGGAGCATTACTCAGCAATCAAAAAAGAATGAAATCTTACCATTTGCAACTACGTGGATGGAACTGGAGGGTATTATGCTAAGTGAAATTAGTCAGTCAGAGAAAGACAAATATCATATGACTTCACTCATATGAGGACTTTAAGGTAAAAAACAGATGAACATAAGGGAAGGGAAGCAAAAATAATATAAGAACAGGGAGGGGGACAGAACATAAAAGACTCTTAAATATGGAGAACAAACTGGGGGTTACTGGAGGGGGTGTGGGAGAGGGGATGGGCTAAATGCATAAGGAGCACTAAGGAATCGACTCCTGAAATCATTGTTGCACTGTATGATAAGTAACTTGAATATAAATTTAAAAAGATAAATAAAGAGAAAAGAAAAGAAAAGAAAAGAAAAGAAAAGAAAAGAAAAGAAAAGAAAAGAAAAGAAAAGAACTGTCCATTAGTGCATTGAAGTGACAAAAAATACACTAGTGCCAGTTGTGGGCACCTTCCAGCGTTCTGAAAAATCACTGATTTCTACCATGGCCTGAGACGGAGCATCTGAGCATGGGAGACGATCACCCACAGTCCCACAGTGAGAGAAAGAGAGGGGCAGAGAGAAAAGAACCGTTGGCTCAGTTGTGAGCATGTGACATTAGGCATCACGTACTACCAATTTCGCAAGAATTGCTCACCTATCAAGTTAAAATTTGTTAGAAATGTTTGCTGTCTTCCAGAACACTGGAACACTCACAGAACAAGTTAGTCGCAATCCAAGGCTTTATTGTATACGAAACTTGATCGAAGGAAAGGTGAGAGAAAGACTTTTCTGCGAGGAATAAATAGGTTTCTTTAGGACAAACAAATGGGTGTTTAGAACAATCGAGAGATAAGGAAGTGATAGTGTTTGTCAATATAGGTATGAATGGTTTTTCTGTCTCCCTCAGGGCCACAAAACTCCTGGGCGAAGGAATTTGGGTTAGACTCTATTTATGTTTTCCCTTCTGGGAGTAGATCTTCCCAAAAGAAGGAATTTATTTTACACAAATTGCCACTTTTAGTTAGATCAGGAAAGCTCCAAAAACGCTTCTTTCTGCATCTCTTTATTCTCAAATCATCTTGATATCAACTCTGAGGTTCTGAGTGGTTCCCTACATTAACAATTGGGAAACCTCTTTTTTTTTTTTTTTTTTGAGAGAGAGAGAAAGCATGCACAAGCAGGGCAGAGAGAGAGAGAAAGAGAGAGAAAGAATCTTAAGCAGTCTCCACACACAATGTGGAGCCTGCTGAGGGGCTTGATCTCACAACCCTGGGATCACAATGTGAGCCAAAATCAAGATTCGGACTCTCCACCAACTAAGCCACCCAGGTGTCCCAACAATTGGGCTATCTTGATGAACGATATGTAGGAGTCCTTTGTATTATTATTTGAAAATTTTCAGAAAATTTGAAATTATTTCAGAATAAAAAGTTTTTAATGTGTACCCTAACCTCATAAATTGGAAATTAATTAAAAAAAAAAAATATATATATAGTCATCTTGCTTTATTCAAGTGCCAACCCTGAAGGGAAGATTAAATATAAAAGGAAAGATTTTTTTTAATTTTTATTTATTTATTTATTTATTTATTTATTTATTTTTAATATATGAAATTTATTGTCAGATTGGTTTCCATACAACACCCAGTGCTCATCCCAAAAGATGCCCTCTTCAATGCCCATCACCTACCCTCCTCTCCCTCCCACCCCCCATCAACCCTCAGTTTGTTCTCAGTTTTTAAGAGTCTCTTATACTTTGACTCTCTCCCACTCTAACCTCTTTGTTTTTTTCATAAAAGGAAAGATTTAATTTCCATAAATAAGTGAGTAGTAAATGTCTACCCTTGAGGAAGAGAGCCCTGTAAGGAACATTAGTAACTCAATCCAGGAGGAACAAGGTATTGTCCAGGATGCTCAGAGCTCTTCAGGAAGAAATGCAGCCCCACCTGTCAGACAACAGATCTCAGGCTGAGTGTAGGATAACCCCTTAGCTGAAGCCTCTGCTGACAGCTTCCTGGTATATAACCCTTTGCAAAGATGAACTGGGTCCACAGTTTGATTCTCTTGCCCAAATTCCCTTCTTAGAAACTTACATAATATACAGATCTTCACGTTAAAATAACAGGTCCTTGCTTTTTTTACTTTGCGGAATGCAAGTCCCGATATTTTCCACTAATAACAATAATAATACAAGCAATTCACATGTATTAAATACTTACTCTGCGTCAGGCCCTCTGCTAAATATGTTACATGCATTGTTTTATTTAATCATACCCATTTCCCTGTGAAATAAGGACTATCATTATTCTCTTCCTTTTACAGAAGAGGAAACCAGATGCTCTGAGTGATTAAACTCTCCAGGATCACAAAGCTGTTAAGTGGCTGCATCTGGGTTTGAACCCAGACTTTCTAATATCAAAGCAGATACAATTAACCATGATATAAGATGCTGTGCTATGCCTCAACATTCTCAGGTTCCCTCTAGACTCCAGTTTGTAGTAATAACTCAGGGTCAAAATTCTGTGACATATATAGCATCTCAGTTAAGAGAAATCCTGAGGTGCTCAGATGGAAGTCATCTCAACACAAACCCAAGAAAGAGGGGAAGTGCTCTGCAAATAAGAGCTACCTTAGGTCAAAGCCAATTCCCATACTGCCAATGCGTTTGGTTGCTTCATTGCCGTGGCAAACTGGTAAGTGTCAGCTATCTTTAGTTCGCATTGGTTAAAGGACTGACAGAAGAGGTTGTTTATAAAAGATACTGAAGAATACCCATCTCCAATTTTAATTAATTTTCCTTTATATTCTTAATTAGAGACTCTTGACTCAACATCCTTATTTCCTCACCTGAGTATTACATATGGCAAATAGCTACTCCTGAATGGTATCTACTAAAATAAAATGGGAGTATCAAGGGCCAGGACCCAACTAGAAGAAAATCATGATCCCCAACTCCTAGTTCAGTCCTAGGAGTTCTCAAACTTCTTTTCTGCTTCCATACACAATGGATGATAGTTAAAGTGTGACACACGTCCTTATACGTTTTCTGGAGGAATGCTACCCATTTCTCTTTCATTCAAGAAAGGATATCAGAATCATGTGAACTCAAGTGACATCATTACAGGGATGCCATTAACTCTAATTTATGAAGAAGAACACCTTTTGTAAACTTCTATGCGTTAACTATCATCAAGAGTAAGTCACAAGAAATATATATAGGGAAATGATATATGTTATTTGTATATATTCTAGATTAAATTTATTGCTTCCTATTAAGCGCTATTATATTTTTCCCTCTTCTTTTTCATTACTTCATTTTACCTAGATCACCATCATAGCTGATTTGGGGGAAGCACAGTAGAAGCATGAAGTCTGTTAGAAATTTCTCCTGCCCAAGAATTCATACTTATCAAGTCTGGATCTCTTCATCATCAGCTGGGAGACAGGGATGGTGAGGACTGGGATATAGAAAGCAAGGCTAAGAATCTCTCTCATTCTCTCTCTCTCTCTCTATCACACACACACATACACACACACACACACACACACAGATTTATTGAAGTATAATTGACAAATAAAAATGATATGTATTTAATGGGGTGCCTGAGTGGCTCAGTCAGTTATGTGTCCAATCTTGATTTCTGTTCAGGTCATGATCTCATAGTTCGTGACATCAGACCTGCATCAGGCTCTGTTCTGACAGCGGGGATCCTGCTTGGGATTCTCTCTCTCCCTCTCTATGCCCCTTCCCTGCTCACACATGCACTCTGTCTTTCTCTCTCCGAAAATAAACATTTTAAAAAAATTGTATGTATTTAAGGTGTACCACTTGATGTTTTGATATACATATACATTGTGAAATGATCACTGCAATCAAGATAAATAACATATCCATCACTTCACATAGTTACTATTTCCTTTTTCCCTTTCTCGTGTGTGTGCTGAGAACACTTAAGGTCCATGCTCTTAGCAAGTTTCAAGCATACAATACAAGGTTGTTAACTGTCACTTTGAAGTATGTTAGATCTCCAAAACTCATTCATCTAGCATAAGTGGAACTTTGTACCCCTTGACCAACATCTTCCCATTCCCCATCCTCCACCCCCAGCTTCTGCCAACCACCATTCTACACACTGCTTCTGTGAGTTTGACTATTTCAGTTTCCTCATATAAGTGAGATCATGCAGTATTTGTCTTTCTATGTCATCCCCACATACAGGACTTCTCTGGTTGTAGACCATTATCATCTAGGCCTTGGTGGCCTGGCTTTGGTCACATTTGTCTCAAAGGTGACAGGTTACAGATCAAGGTCCAAAAGGATCAGAGGATGGGTTCTTCAGCCCAGGTGGGAGCCACTAATTGTGTTGTCTTATATTTGGATTCTACCCTTATATTCCCAGACTTCAGAGAGCCACGCAGGTTGATGTCACAGGTACTCCAAGCTCTGTCCTTGGTCTGCCTATGTGACATAGGCTCTGAATACTTCATTATTAAATGATGATGATGTTGATGATGACAAATTTGAGTACATCATGTCATAGCTATTGGTAATGTTTAATCTTTGCCACAAATATATGAAGTAATTTTTATTATTTCTATTTTCCAGATGAGAAAATTGAGGTTTGAAGTGTTTAAATAACTCATCTAAAGTCAAACAGAGACTTTATTTATTTATTTATTTATTTAAATTCAAGTTAGTTGACATACGGTGTAGTATGGGTTTCAGGAGTAGAACCCAGTGATTCATCACTTACATATAACATTCAGTGCTCATCCCAACAAGCTCCCTCCTTAATGCCCTGCACCCATCTAACCCATGCCCCCATCTTCCTCCCCTCCAGGAACCCTCAGTTTGTTCTCTGTATTTAAGAGTCTCTTTATGGTTTGCCTCCCCCTCTGGTTTTGTCTTATTTTTCCTTCCTTACACTATGGTCATCTGTTGTGTTTCTTGAATTCCACATATGAGTGAAATCATACGATATTTGTCTTTCTCTGTCTGACTTATTTCACTTAGCATGACACCCTCCTCTTCTATCCACATTTTGCAAATGGCAAGATTTCATTCTTTTTTTATTGCCAAGTAGTATTCCGTTGTATCTATATACAACCTCATCTTTAACCATTCATCAGTTGATGGACATTTGGGCTCTTTCCATAATTTGACTATTGTTGATAACACCGTTATAAACATTGGGGTGCATGTGCTCCTTCAAATCAGCATTTTTATATCTTTTGGATAAATACCTAGTAGTGCAATTGCTGGGTCATAGGGTAGTTATATTTTTAATTTTTTGAGGAAGCTCCATACTGTTTTCCAGAGTGGCTGCACCAGTTTGCATTCCCACAACAGTGCAAAAAGATTTCTCTTTCTCCACATCCTTGCTAACATCTGTCGTTGCCTGAGTTGTTAATTTTAGCCATTCTGACAGGTGTGGGGTGGTATCTCATTGTGGTTCTGATTTGTATTTCCCTGATGATGAATGATGAGTATTTTTTCATGTGTCTGTTAGCCATCTGGATGTCTCCTTTGGAAAAGTGTCTATTTATGTATTCCTTCCATTATTCACTGGATTATTTGTTTTTTGGGTGTTGAGTTTGATCATTTCTTTACAGATTTTGGATACTAACCCTTTATCTGATATGTCATTTGCAAGTATCTTCTCCCATTCTGTTGGTTGCCTTTTTAGTTTTGCTGATTGTTTCCTTCACTGTGCAGAAGCTTTTTATTTTGATGAGTTCCCAGTAGTTCATCTTTGCTTTTGTTTCCCTTGCCTCGAGAGACATGTCTAGTGAGAAGTTGCTGTGGCCGAGGTCAAAGAGGTTGTTGCCTGTTTTGTCCTCTAGAATTTTTGTGGTTTCCTATCACATGTTTATGTCTTTCATCCTAAAGACCTTTCATCCATTTTGAGTTTATTTTTGTTTATGGTGTAAGAACATGGTCCAGTTTCATTCTTCTGCTTGTCACTGTTCAGTTTTCCCAGCACCACTTGCTGAAGAGACAGTCTTTATTCCATTGGATATTCTTTCCTGTTTTGTCAAAGATTAGTTGGCCATATATTTGTGGGTCCATTTCTGGGTTCTCTATTCTGTTCCACTTATCTATTTGCCTGTTTTGTGCCAGTACCATACCATCTTGATGATTACAGGTTTATAATACAGCCTGAAGTCCAGAATTGTGATGCCTCCAGCTTTGGTTTTCTTTTTCAAGATTTCTTTGGCTATTCAGGGTCCTTTCTGGTTCCATACAAATTTTAGGATTGTTTGTTCTAGCTCTATGAAGAATGCTGGTGTTATTTTGATAGGGATTGCATTGAATATGTAGATTGCTTTGGGTAGTATTGACATTTTATACTACAGTCTATACATTTTATAGACATTTTAACAATATTTGTTCTTCCAATCCATGAGCATGGAATGTTTTTCCATTTCTTTGTAACACACACATGATTTAAACCCAAATCTCATTGACTCCCAAGCAGTGCTTTTCACCCTGACTTGATTTTGACTGGGTTGATTTTGCCCTTTCAATATCCTTCCCCTAAACCTAGACCCTGGCAGCAGCTCTGGTTTTCCTGCCACAGTCCTCCAATATTCCATCATCCTTGACAGGCAGAAACACAAAGATGGTCAGTATTGACGCCATTTTCTAAAAGGGCCTCAGTCTCTCCACAAGTCTCTTGAGTCCTCCAAGCATGCCTATGTTGCAAACGGGCTTCCTAGAAAAGCAGACCGTGGGATGGAGGTCAGCATCCTGAAGTTTGTCAGGAAGTACTCTTAGGGAGCAGGATTGAGCAGAGATGGCTGGGCTGGCATGCAGCCCCCACCAAGTCTCAGCCAATCGAAGGGGCGTTCTGGTGCTGGGATGGCTGTTGAGCACAGGGCCACCGGCCTTTCCTGCCCGCATTACTCAGGCTTTGGATATGCGCTGCCCTAGGAAGGCACGGAACATTGAGCACAGCAGATCTCTTTGGCTGAGATAGTTCCTGAGGGAGGCTGACAGCTGAGGATTGTGCGGGCAGCACTCCCAGTAGCAGGGAAGATTAAGGGAGTATTTCCGAGGGAGCTTTGTAGATGACACCTCCTCCAACACACACACACACACACACACACACACATCCACGATACTCACAAATGCCTTTGGAATTTTGTCTTTCAGAGGAAGGACAAAGAGAGGCTCCAAGATGCTGGTTATGACCCGAAAAGAGAAAATTGGGCTGCTGAATAGATCCAGCCAAGTTGCACTACTCGTGTTGCCCAGTTTTCAACTGCTTACAAGTGAGAGGACTTCTCCCTTGTTTCCTAATGACTCTTTCAAAATTTGCCTTCTGGAGCTCTGACTCACCACACATCTGAAAGCTTATTTAAGTGTTCCCAAGCTTCCCGTTCGAATATAGGGAGTCTACTGGGAGAATACAAATAACTCTAGGACCCCCTGGCCTTCAGTTAGCCCCTTCTCCTCCCTTCTCTAGACTTCTGCCATCTTGGACCTCACAGACTATGTGATGTGAAAGGAGTGGAGATTTTTCTCTACAGTGCTAGATGCCATGACTGGTACATAGTGGGTGCTCAGTACAGGTCAGCTGCCCAAATGATGTGTTCTAGCTGGGAATTTAAACACCTCTTCTATTTTGGGATGAGCACTGGGTGTTGTATGGAAACCAATTTGACAATCAATTTCATATATTAAAAAAATAAAAAATAAAATAAAACAAAACAAAATAAAATAAAAACCACACACACACACACACACACACACACACACACACACACACAAAACACCTCTTCTAATCCTTGCAACAATCCACCACTCCGTCCCTCAGTCTTTGTGCTGAATGGTTGCCCACTGTCTGCCCAGTGCAGATTCATTTTCCAGGCTCGGACTTGGTACCAAAAGGATTGAAATTACTTCCCAGGTGTCCCTCTACCTAGGTATCCAAACACATAAGCTAGCTGGTAATTAATTTAGTTAAATCCTTGAGGCCTAAAAAAAATTAAAAAAAATAAAAACCGAGCTCACACATAGCATTCCAAAGAGAATTCAGTACTTCCCAACGAAGTCAAAAATACGGTTGGCTCACATACAACACGCAGAAAAGTCAATCACAGTTTCCCCTTAGTGAAGGCAAACTAAGCAAAAAAGCTACCTATCTCTAGAGGTAGATGCAATGATTTTTGCTAACACTGTATTTTGGAAAGATAATATCCTTACAAGATTTTTAAATGTCTTTTTGTAAGAAACAAAATCATTCTGTGTTAAGACTCAGAACCCTCTCTGTATCAATTCACAAAAATCTCTAATATTCTTTCCCTTTCTTCTGTCTATTTAAATGACAAGACTCTTGGCCCTTTTGCTTCCATCAATTTTTGTTTTTTGGCCTTCTCCTTGCTGTCAAGAGGCTGATGTGACTGAAAAGATGTGTCCTGTTCTTGGCTCTGCCAGCAGATGGGCTGTATAGCTGACTTGACAAGTTTCTTTGGGTGGGGGAGACAGAAGTGACATATCAGGTGGCCAAAGAATGGGAAAATTTAGGTTATGGGCTAGAAAAACTTGAAAATGTATACTGTAAGTTTTAAAAGCACCATCAGGTTTTTTTTTTTTTAAGTTTATTTATTTTTGAGAGAGAGAGAAACAGAGAGCAAGCAAGGGAGAGGCAGAGAGAGAGGGAGACAGAATCTGAGGCAGGGTCCACGCTCTGACCTGTCAGCACCAGAGCCCGATGCGTTACTCGAACCCACGAACACAAGATCATGGCCTGAGCCCAAGGCGGATGCTTAACCGACTGAACCACCCAGGTGCCCCAAGCACTGTAAGTTTTAAAGCACTAAAGTTATTCCTCATAACTGAAGTTACATGCAAATAATTTTAAAACAAAATAAGCGTCCAACTGCATTAGGTTTTATGAAAAGTTATTTCATTTGGGACAAAATATATACATCAGATATCTCAATTTCCATCCAACTTTCTTCTTCAAATTTATAGGTCTCATTTACAACTTAGGGTTAATTGTAATGTGTCTGAGGATTTGAATGTTTGACATGATAAAAAGAATCTTTATGGTCATAAATACAGTAGGCCTTTGCTTGTTTCTCTTTTTAAAAGAGCAGGACAAAAATTAAGAAAGAAAAATATCTGGGATCTTACTGATTCTTCAGAGTTTTTGCCTTCTTAACATGTCTGCAATCATAAAACAAAACAGTTTGGCAATTACCTCTGCGTTCCACACAGAGCTTCAGGGTGGCCCGTAAGCCTCACAAAAGCCATTTGACTGGCCCTGTCTTCTTTGTGCTTAACGTGATGGCTGGCCCAGAGCAGGTCCCCAGTAACTGTTTAATAGGTAATGGAATAGAGCTGTTGCCTCATGGCAGGAAATAATCTCTCATGACCTGATGATGTAAAGGTAAAGAACATTGGCAGGAGATGCACACATCCATGAAGAATGTTGGAAGAGGAGAGAAAGGGAGGGAGGGAAATACACAGATTGTCTACCAGTTAACACCTTTGATCCTTTTGATGATGTTAAGTCTGAAAACTTCTGTTGTGCACTTTAAAAAGTAATCTGCATCCATTGATACTTTTAGGTAATAAGCATTTATTTTATGCCTAATATGTTCCAGGCACTGTTCTAGGCAGTGAAAAAATACAGCCATGGACAAATTCCCCACTGTCATGGAGTTATACTTCAGTGGAACCTGTATCACCAACCTGAAAGGCCAATAGTGATAACCCCATTTTTATGAGTAGGGAAATGACACAGGTTTTCTTCCATACTATGCCTGACATGCCTGAACTGTCCAGTGTTATCAAGTGGCACCGTTTCTGTATATTAGCATCCAAATGTATTTAAAGGCAGCTTTATAGACAAACCCAATCACTTTACACTGTATAACCAGCAACTGATACTCTAATTCAAGCAAGTTTTTACCACCAGGAAAATGGTCTATTTGAAAAATACATACATACACATACACATATAAATACATACACATACACACATATATACACAAATATAATCTAATGTTTGCATTAATGTAGGCTTAGCACTACGAAGAGAATATTACTATGCCCCCAATTTTGCATGGTGTTTTGAACTATTTTTACATACTTTAAGTAGACTTCAAACTTGATTAATAATCAAGGTTGCTTTTCTATGAACTCCATCCTTTCCCTTAAACAGAAGTATTTCCATGGGCTTATTTGACTTTTAACAAAGTGAAAGTTTACTGGAAATATGGCAAGAGTTACATGCTAAAGCAAAACATTTGGAAAATTTAAAATTAAACAAATATATAAATGAGTGTTCAACCTTTACAGAATGAGACAATACGCAAGGAAACGTTTTAAAAAAGAAACCAAATTCAGTCCTCTTGAAAGATACTATAGACCTAATGATTAGACAGCAATTAGATATTAAGAACCACTTGATCCTAAATCCTTCAAAGGATTGTACAAATTGGACCTATTGAACAGTTTGAGCATTTAAATTTTATGCTGAATCCAACAGCTGAATTTAAATAATTTAGTAGAATTCTTTAACGTTTTAATTTTATCCACCAGGATGAAACACATTGGATTCTACTGTCTTTCGGTTTCATCAAACACTGAGTGTGGTGGGAAGAAAACCTGATCAAGGAGACTCAGGAGGCCTGGGTTTGGGTCTCATCACTGTGTATGACCTTAGACAGAAGTGTCATTTAAGCACTTGGAGCATCAGTTTTATCTTTCCATCTCAACAGACCTTTGTAAAGATGGAATTAGTGGTGCCTGGGTGGCTCACTCAGTTAAACATCCAACTCTTGATTTCTGCTCAGGTCATGATCTCAAGCTCCATGGGATCAAGCCCTGTGTCAGGCTCTGCTCTTACAGCACGGAGACTGCTTGGGATTCTCTCTCTCCCTCTCGCTGACCTTTCCCCGCTCCTTCCCGTGCACACTCTCAATATAAATTTAAAAACTTAAAAAAAAAAAAAAGATGGAGTAAAGGTAGGTGAAACTGCTCTGAAAACTGTAAGAAGGCATCTCATCGCATCCAACTTATTACTACTATTACTCTGCTCCTCTCCCAGCATTGGAGAGAGAACACTAATCACAGGTCTCTCCAACTCTGGGCTGAGGGGGTCACACCCCAGCAGCTACAAGTATCCCGTATCAGGCCAGACCACACTGATCCTCTCCTCAGTTGCACAAAGACGTCTAGGTGTTCTACTGTGTCTCCAGTCAGTTGTTCTTTTAAACAAAATGAAAACTGGACTCACTGATTTGAGAGAACCAAGATTCTGTATGTAATTCACACTCTATATGCATTTAGTGTAAGCTACACTGCCAAAACCTTCACCAAATCTCCTGATTTGGTACATTCCTAGCAACTCTAGCCACGTAGTTTAGGATTTCCTTAGAAGTTCTGATAATTGATCAATGGATGAATGGATAAAGAAAATGTGGTATATATACAATGGAGTATTACTCGGCAATCAAAAAGAATGAAATCTGCCATTTGCACCTACGTGGATGGAAGTGGAGGGTATTATGCTAAGTGAAATTAGTCAGTCAGAGAAAGACAAAAATCATGACTTCACTCATATGAGGACTTTGAGACAAAACAGATGAACATCAGGGAAGGAAAACAAAAATAATACAAAAACAGGGAGGGGGACAAAACAGAAGAGACTCTTAAATATGGAGAACAAACTGAGGGTTGCTGGAGGGGTTGTGGGAGGGGGGATGGACTAAATGGGTAAGGGGCATTAAGGAATCTACTCCTGAAATCATTGTTGCACTATATGCTAATTTGGATGTAAATTTTAAAAAATAAAAAATAAAGTTAAAAAAAATGAGTGGGTAGACAAACTGTGGTATTTCCATACAGTGGAACTTTTCAGCAATATAAAGGAATAAACTATTGACTCAAAAAAAAAAGTTCTGATAATTGCTGTAACAAATTTGTCCTTATTTCTCTGTTGATCCCTTTTTGACCACAGTATTGAGGTGTTTGGATATAGGGTGATCCTTATCCTTCATTCACTTGCGCGTTCATCCCCATTAAAATTTTGTGCCTATTTTACCAACCATATCCTTTCCTGCTCACCCAAGTGTCTTTTCTGCCATGGTTTGTTGATGATATTTCAAAAGCCCAAGCCCTTCTCTTAATAGTCATTCCTTTGTCACTGTTGGCAATTTTGCCAGATTTATCAATTCCATTTCTTCCCCAATGTTTCTCCATGTTTTCCCACAGGAAAACACTAAGTACTTGGGGTACTAGGTACAGCCCCTGTTTTCAGCCTTACTCTGCCTCCCCACTTACTCTTTCCCTTAGTCATGTGTCTGTACCTCCAAATCTACTGTCCTTGTAACAGAAATCTTTCATCCTCTTTGAAAAAAGTAGCCTCCACTCTTAAGTACTGAGAACAAACTAAGGATTGATGGGTATATGGGGGAGAGGGGAAAGTGGGCGATGGGCATTGGGGAGGGCACCTGTTGGGATGAGCACCGGCTGTTGTATGGAAAGCAACTTGACAATAAAGTATATTCAAAAAAGAAAAGAAAAAAGTAGCCTCCTCTGTTTTCATTTTATTCATCCTCCACTTCTTATACATCTCAATGCTGCCATGAAAAACAATTTCCTAGAAATTGGAGCATTAATACTGGTTGTATGATGACTAAGGATTACTATGTGTAATGGTATTGTGGTTTTGCTTTAAAAATGAGACCTTACCATTTGAGATAAGTACTGAAATGTTTATAGGTAAGATAGAATCTCTGGGATTTGTTTTGAAAAGATACGAGAAGGGGTGGTGGGGAATGATAGGGCCAGACTGGCCATGCTGTTGGACCTAGCTGAGAGAAGTACATGAAGAGATCACTATACTCTTCTATTTTAATATTCTCTATAATAAAATGGCAGAAAGTTTTTTTCTCTTCACCTGCTATAGTTTGGGCTACTCTCATAAGATCTAACATAATATTTGGATGACTTTTGCCATTTAAATGTTACTACAAAACCCAATGCCCAAAATACAAAATTACTACATCCTATGGTATATATGTTAACATTATGTATACCAATATTAAATACCAATAATACAAATTACCATTTATTCTTTACTATGCACTAAGCTACTAGGCACTGTTAACGTGATTCACATAAATTATCTCAATTTATTCTTCACAATGTGCCTATCAGGTAGTAATCACTAAAGGCTCAGAGGAGGTTAAGAAACTTGCCCCGTATCATAAGGATGGAAATAAACACTTTAAATAAATGTTCATTACCAGTCCCAAATATGAAGAATATAATTATTCCCACAATAACTCAAACACAATGCTCACATTCATATTGATGTACTTCATTTCCAAATTATCATAAGCTACCAAGTAGACTTGGCCAAAGACAAGGTTGAAATCAATTTACATTTACCTAGTTAATACTTGGTGGACTTAACACATTTTATTTGCATTCACAATAAAATCAAGTATAACGCTAGCTGACTGTGCAGTCACTGTTTACAACCACAGTTGGAGGGAGGGAGGTAGCAAAGTTTAAAGGCAGCAGGTTTAGCCCCCTTAAAACAATCAATAGCTGTGTGCAACCATGGGAAATCTGGCCCTAAAGATGGTGGTGACCAATCCCCTACATGTTAGGCCATTGGATCCTGAGTAGTTCACATACATACAAAAAATTTAGTGATTATATCTTAGATCAGCTTTAAAAAGGTTCATGCAATTGTGGATTTTAATGCAGCACAGTTCCTTAACATTGTCATTACGTCCTTAATGGAACTAATGCATTCCTAAACATATATTTTCACAAATTATTTCTACTGGCTTTAACTAAAAAACTGAAGATATTTTCATCTGGAAAATATCTAAATCCCAGGATATAAAACTTAAGAATCCCTGTTTAAGGTACAAAATTGTTTTTTCAGTTCGTGCAACCTGCTGGCTTTTTAAAGAGTGTTTCTTTGGCATGAAAGGAAAACATAGGAGACATACAAATCTTTGTTAAGCTGTAAATTAACAAATCAGGGTACACGCTTCCTGAACACAGATCTAAGAATATGTTTACTAAAAAAAAAAACAAAAACAAAAACAAAAACCCTCAATGGGACCAGAAAAGGCTATAAAACGTTTTTTTAAGAAATTTCAAATCGATTCACTGTGTAACAAATCCAGTAACAAATGTCTTTATACAATTTCTTTAAAAGCCAGGTCCTTCTCCTAGCATATGGCAAATTCTTTTATTTACAAAAGCGCACATACAGAATCTCAGGAAATTGAGGTATTAGAAAATTGAGATATATTTATACAGCAGAGGTAGTAATGAAAATCCATAACTAAAAATGAGCTTATTTCTTGGCATTATCAAAACCTTACATTATAACCCCTACATTTTTACATTTTCTTAAGTAGTAGAAGATAGATTTTGGCACTTTGGTGGTCTTTGTTATCCCTAGGTCTTTTAATTTGACGATCAAACACTGATTGCTCACAAACATATGCTTTGAGCTCTTTCTCCAGCAGTGTTAACAAGCTGTACCAAGCCCAGCACTCCCTTTGGCCAGGTGTTTTCCACCCCCCACTCCTGCCCTTTTGATGAATTAAATGAACTAGATGACCAACTAGAATCAAAGGTAACACACAACGTGGCCAGAGAACACAGCAAAATTAATCTTGTTCTCTCAGAACCAAAAAACACTCGCCTTTCCATCAGCATGAATGATCTTCCAGAATTAAAATTTAACTATAAATATGATATACTTTCATATTCGTTTGACTACTGGTAAAATGAGAAATGCCCAACCTCATTTAGGGATGAAATGACCTCAAATTCATATAAACTGAGAAATTATTAGGCTTAACTATGTAAAGTATCTTAACACTGAAAAGACAGGACAGTCTCATCAAAAGCTCATTTTTGGCACTTGAATTTGTGCATCTCTGCAACCCAGAAGACTTCCAAATAAAAACTGAGAGGGCTCTCAGAAGGGCTACATCACAATGGGAGCAGGGAGAGAGGTGGTGTCAAATACTGTATTGATGCAATAGACAGTCAATAGAAACAGTGCAGCTATACTCTTGCTTAGAGATCACTTTTAATCATGACCCCTCCATTTCATAGTTCAATAAATTAGTAGCCTTAAAAGTCCTATTGAAAAAAATGCTTTCCTTAGTTACTCCCACTTAAATATTACCTAAAGCTATGCTGTCCAATAGCCACTAACCGCATGCGACTTTAAATTTCAATTAATTAAAATCAAAAATTCACTTCTTCAATCATAGTTGCTTCTCTTCAAGGACTCACCAGCGACATGTGGCTAGTGGCTACCATACTGGAGAGCACAAAGAACATTTTTATTATTGTAAAAAGTGCTATTGGATAGCACTGATCTGAAGAAAGTGCAGTGTGCTATATGCTCATGAGATTTTTCACTCTTTTTGAAAGCTGTTTAAAAGTATCACTATATCTCTGGGCTACAGATGAACAGTGATCTCTGCTCATAGCTGTCACAGGACCGTGTCAACTTTCCGACCATCACTCAGACAATTTATGAAGTACTCAGGAGTTTCATGTAAGTACGACTCAAGTAAAACATGAACTCAAGATCATTTCACTATCTGACTATAAAAGAACAAAATGAAGATTGCATGGATGATGAAAGTAATTCAACACTCGTATTTAAAACAGATCTCTTTCTTCTACTAATATCCATAAATCTTCAAATATAAAAGCATGCATAACTACCATTTAAAGCTTCTCATGAGAATGGGGCAAATAGCCCAGATATTGCTCTATTTTACTTTGGTGTCTTAGCAAGGGGGCGGGGCGGGGGGGGGGGGGGACATTACTTAAGTACAAACAACAACAACAACAACAAAATAGTAAATTAAAATAAAAACAGTCTTAGGAATTGCTACCAAACAAGGACAAAAAACCAAGTTTCGGTTTTAGGCATGCAAAAATGCTCTCATTTGTATTGATATCTGATATCTGAGTGGACTAACTTTGAATACTTTTAGGAAAATCAAGTTCATGTTATTTTCAAATTTACTTTGTCAGAACACAAAGTAGATAATAATTATATATCACTTCTTCCAAATAATTCTTGTATGGGAAGCACGAAGTGGGGAGCTGAATAGATTGCTTTTTTTTTTTTTCTTAGTAGGTAAAAGCAGAACAACTCAATCATAAAATGCACACAGCTGTATCTAAAAGAAAAATGCAAACACAACTTAACCAACTTTATTTGACTGCATCTTATTTAGACAGCTTGCACATTTCAAATCCCATTAAATCTCTCTCTCCAAAAGGATATGGGACAATAGAAGAAAATTATGCAGCAATATCCAGTCATCAAACAGCAGTCCAATATTTTGAAATACACGTGATATTTTATAGATACTCAACTCATATCTGACGTCAATATAATTTATGGTTATGTTTTTACAAACCTGAAAGCCCTGTAACATTATAGCACTCATTTTAGTGATGTCATGGTGCACTGAAAAGTAACTCTGATGCACTACCAATTTGCTTTTATCTATGCTCCTGGAAAGTGATGAACTTCATGATTTTTAGACACCATAATAAATATACACATCCAGTCTTATACATGTCAGCCAATACCATAACACAGGGCAAGGTAAAGTTAAAACATGTGACAAACAAACTCCTTTACACAGATTTGTCAAGCAAGTAGGGAGGGTAATTGACTCAGTAAGTAGGGAGGGTAAAAAAACCAATTTTTAAATAATTTTACTTTTTTAATTTTGTTGGCTTCAACTTCAAAAACTACTGTCTGGTTTCTGATCTGTGGACTCCCCTAGAATAGTTTCATCCTAATGTAAGGGAAATTACAATCAGTCCACACATCAAAAAATGGTAGCATACCCGTTAGCTTCTTCAATACTAACATATATAGCTTCATGGTAGCATGTATAAAATGTTCAGCAGTACGAACTGCCAAACCAGTGTCAGTGGATAGTACAGTCAGTCTTTAAGAGGCAGCACCCCGTTAAAAGAAAGTTGCACCAATCTTGCTCAGTTTTAGCCAAGTGAACTCACGCTATCAATTTTAATGAGATTGTTTTAAGATTATATAAGAAAGATGAAAGCCCAATATCAAAAAGTAAATGAATGTTTGATGCTGCTTCAACTGGAATGGAGACTTAGTTTTGATGCTGGGTTATCATGCTAGACATTAAAATTTTAGTCTACTTAAGTAAACAATTTTTGTAGACCCAATTAAAGACATAAGGTAGACATTTCTGTTCAACATACACCAGGCTGAACAATACGGCAACCATCTGACTTTTTAGCCACATGGTTAAGGTCACGTTTACAAACACCCAGTCAGTTCAGCGAAACCTGGTCAATTCTGGGAGAAAAGGTCAGTAGAGATGGTTTCATTGACAACCCACCAAAACATAATGGCTGAAATGAAAATCTAGCATGTATCTATCTACTTTAGAACTGTCCCCATTAGGGAGTCAAGCAAACGTATGTTCATCAGCAATCATTACTAATGAATCAGCAAGTCAAATATAAAGTGGTGAGATAAAATTTGATAACCCTTTTAGTTCAGTTCCCTCCATATCAACAGATATGGCATCACTATGATTGGCATTCCTCTAAATGCTAGAGCCCAAATGACATTTGATCAAAGACATACTCAAAACAGTCAGCTGGAAAGCTGAGTATTGAGCGATCGTTATATTTTAACGCAATCAGTACTCTACCCATTAAACTTTCAAGAGCAATATAAAATGAAAGAAAAAGTTGACTTTAAAAATGAGGAACTATAAATGATCCCACCAGCAGGAAGATTTTATTTTCACCAAATCTGTGTATCTTTATTTTTAAAATACTTGTTACCATGTTCACTTTCAAGACACTGCACTGAGCAAGGAGCAGCTTTCCTTTAAAAAAAAAAAAAAAAAAAAGGCAACAAACTTTCCTGAAAGGGGGCTTTTACCAACTGTTAATGGAGGTAGGGTTTTTAAAAATACAGTAATTATAGCCATAAAATAAAATTCAAACCAAATCCTAGAACAGAAGTAAAGCATATCCAAATTAAAGAAAAAACAACATAGATTCCTACAAAACATTTTTCACAGAGAATCAATCTTTTTTTTTTTTTTTTATGGGTACCTAGGTTTTCCAGTTAAATTATCCATCACAGGTTTCCTGACTCAGTTGAAAGCAATTAATTTATAAATTTGTTACACTGCACAGATTGACCAAAATACAATGTAACTGAACATGGTGATAACTATTAAGAAAACCCATAAAACTCACTCCAAAAAAATATTCCAATTTTCCCTTTTGTTTTTCTGGAAACTAAGCAAAGCTTCCCCAAGAATTTGCTTAAATAAGTGAAAAGAAAATAAAATCAGTTTAAAATGGATACAATGAACCTTCAAATTTATTTCCAAGACCAAGAACCAAAAGTGAAACATTTTAAGAAATGGAAGCAATGTGAATCCAAATCAAGTGGGAAAAAAGTTCCAGCTACTTTGTAAAAGCTGTTCTTCACAGCTTAGCAATAATTTTGATTAAATAAAATCATACCGATTTACATTAATTTTCTATTCTTTTCCAAAAATTCCCTCACTCTCAAAAAAAAAAAAAAAAAGTGCATCCAAAACCCAGCAATTCCCGGCTCCATCAACTTTTCTCATCCCTTTTGAGTCATTTCTCAAAGATTTTCCAAGTAGATTCAACTTCTTACTGTAAGGAAAGAAGGGACTTTACAGTAAACCACTCTGTCACTCACCTGGAAAAAAGTATCCAAATTATAAAAATCTGAAATAATTTATTATCAAATTTAGAATTTAAATAAAAACAAGTTTGCTTGCAAAGGCCTGAAAGAAAAGGAAAAGAGAGCATGCATTCAAAAACTAGAGATGAAGACAAATATACTTATCTACACAGGCACTGGCAGACGCAATTTAATTGTTATCTTTACTCATTGTAAGACACACCCAACCCTACATAACATTTTTTTTCATTCACTAATCACTGAGGTACCAATATCCAAGAATGGAAAATTTAATATTGAAAAAATAAAACCTAAAATTGAAGCTTTTCCCCCACCCCCTTCAGAAAACTATGGCAGGTTTCATGTGAAATGTTAGTATACTTAGAGATTTTTACAATCTACATTGGCTTTTTTAGGAACAAAAATCATGTTCCACTTACTGGTTCTGTGACAAAATGATCACTGTGTAAATAACATTGTCAGCAGACTTTGCAAATGAACAAACAAATCTTGGCTATCAACTGGCACATCTTGCTGGTACCAAAAGAACTCTTTAAAACAATCTCTTTTAATTCAGAACAAATGCGCCATGCCAAAGTGCAACAAATATTGTGCGACACTCAATGAGACACTGACAGGTAAGAGCTGCATGGAAATTACTAAATCCACCTGCAAAGCAATTCTGTACAAATTGCATTGCATGCAAAGGTCGATTCTGCGTGGTTGGAAAGTTGTTCCTTGGTATCAGTTTCTCAACGCAGCCACAATTTAAGTCGCAGTGCATCAACTCCATTTAAATAGTATCTGAACAGCCTCTTATCTCGAACAAAACCAAGATTTTCATAAAGTTTCAAAGCAGACTTATTCGTTATTTCTGTTTCCAAAACAACCTTCAAAAAAAATATGAGAAAACTAAGTTATAATTTTATATATTTGAAATTAGCTTATAATTTTCTTAAGTCGACAAATCACAAAGTAAACATCAAATATTTAAGAAAAACATTCCATATCGGTTTTAAGATTGATGAAAACAACAAATGTTAATGATGTAAAGAAAGAACCCAGAAAATGGTCATCGTAGTAGTAATTTTCTCTTGGGGCAAGAGGAGGTAGGAATGTGGACATTTTCTGTTCTATTGATTTTTGTGATGTTTGGAATTTTTAGCAATGAGAATATACATTTTATACTAAACCAAAGATGAATTATTTCCCCGTGGAGAAAAGTAGTGTGACAAAAAGATGAAGAAAAGAAAAAAAATCAACAATACAAACTTTAAGAAAATACAATTTGACCTCCAACTCCTTACTCCTATATTTTCATTAATTTGTCGTCATTTATCCTGGCAACAACTACCCTATTTGTCTAGAATCTAGACCAGAATCTGCAAATTACGGCCCTGGAGCTAAATGTGTCTATTGCTTGTTTCTGTCAATAAAGCTTTATTGGAACACAACCATGGCCATTTGTTTACATGATGTCCATGACTCCTTTTTCAATACAAGGCAGAGTTGAACAGTTGCAACAGAGATCTATAGTCTGCAAAGTCTAAAATATTTACCCATTAGGCTCTTTGCAGAGAAAGTTTGCCAATCCTAGACCAAAGCTACCCAAACATTAGTTAACTGGATTGTAGACACCCTCCTCTGGAGTTTCTGAGTAGATTTGGGGTGGGGCCCAAGAATTTATATTTAAAAAAAATTGCCAATTGATGCTGATGATGCTAGTTGGAAAACAACAGTCTGAAACCATGGACTATACATTATGGACATCAACACCAAACAGAAGAACACATAAAATATTAACTTCTGAGTTGTTTTTAGTATTACTGAACAAAGGCCCTGACAATGAAGAACTGACACTTTTTGAACATTGTGTGATTTTCTTTTATTATTATTATTAATTTATTTCTACCTTCCTCTATCCCATCCTCCTACCTTTTATATACACAGCTCTATTTGCCTTTCTATTGATTCTCAACCTACCTCATTGAGAATTGTCAACAAAGTGAGCCACAGTTACTGTTGGGATGTCATAACCCTCAGGTGTTTGAAATGAGACAAAAAGGGCAAAGTATAATTAAACAAGGGTCCAAGTGAAGCCTATGAGTCACTTTCTATCACAAGCTACCAAAACATTTGACAACTATTCAAGTAGATGTAAATAATAGAGAAGAAAATGTACTTCATCATATCCAAAACTGAACTCATGATCAACTCCTCCTCAATTCCACATATCAGTAACAATGCCTCAAACCTGAAAACCTAGGAGTCACTATTGAGCTTCTTTCCTCTCTACCCACGCCCCCCCCCCATATACATCCAACCACTATTTCTCTTCTCTCTTAAATTTCTCAAATAACCTCTTTTCCTTCTATCCCTACTCATACCACTGTAGTCCAAGGCTGGCATCAACTTTCACTGTAATTACACGATACTCCTAACTCAAAAAGTCTCCCATTTTCTTTAAGTAGAATGATGTTCTTGTTAACCTCTGTTTAGAACCACTTACTGACTCCCTTTTGTCCTCAAGATAAAGTTCACAAATTATAGATAATCTAGGGGCACCTGGATAGCTCAGTCAGTTAAGCATCCGACTCTTGATTTCAGCTCAAGTCATTATCTCATGGTTTGCGAGACAGAGCCCTGCATCAGGCTCCACATTGACAGCCATGATCAGGCATGTCAGTCATTGACAGTCATGATCACGTGAAATTGTGATTTCACAATTCATGAGACTGAACCCACATCAGGCTCTGTGCTGAGCCTGCTTGGGATTCTTTCTCTCCCCCCCCTCTCTTTGCCCCTCCCACACTCTTTCTCTCTTTCAAAATAAATAAACTTAAAAAAAAGTTTAAAAAATAAATAAAGATAATCTAAACAAACTTAAAAGGCCCTCAAATTATGGCATCTACCTACCTCACCAACTTTGCTTTAGGTCTACCCCCTGGTTCTCCAATGATCAACACTAAACTTTCAGTTTCTGGAACCCACCTTGATCTTTCCCACCTTAGATCTTTCACATAAATTGTTTTCTGTCTGGAGGGATGCTCTTCCTGTCCTCTTTGCTTTTGGCCTTAGCTTGTTACTTCCAGACTGGATGGATTATCCCTTTCTTTTTATACTACCCCGCTGACCTCATTCAACATTTGATGAACATGTCATCTCTCCTAGCTGATGAGCCCAACAAGGGCAGGATCATGTATACCTCCTTCACAGCCATTTCCTGTATACCTAACACTGCCTGCCAAATAGAAGGCTCTCAGATATGTTAATTATATGCATCCTTAGCACCTTTCATTATATTACACACATTACTTAAATATTAAACAAAAGTATTATTAAACTTTTAAATGACCAAAGGACTTAAAGAGAAAGCATCATCTTAAGGCAACTGAGCAAATCACATGCTAAATCTTAAATTTTAAAAGATCTAAAAACAGGTAATTAATAATTCAGGATAAAGAGAAAATGTTCCTAGGAAGGAACATTTGTCTTATTTCTTTTTAAGTTTATTCTGAAAGAGAGACAGACAGACAGACAGACAGTTCTGTGCACTGTCAGCACAGAACCTAATGCAGGGTTGATCTCACAAATTTTGAGATCATGACCTAGGCCAAAATCAAGAATCAGATGCTTAGCTGACTGAGCCACCTAGGCACCCCCCTAGGAAGAACATTTAAAGAAATGTTGTACAGCAAACAAGCTGGTTTAAGATAAGAATAAAAGTCAACAATTTTTCTCTACTCTTAAAAATATGGAAATTTAGGGGCGCCTGGGTGGCGCAGTCGGTTAAGCGTCCGACTTCAGCCAGGTCACGATCTCGCGGTCCGTGAGTTCGAGCCCCGCGTCGGGCTCTGGGCTGATGGCTCAGAGCCTGGAGCCTGCTTCCGATTCTGTGTCTCCCTCTGTCTCTGCCCCTCCCCCGTTCATGCTCTGTCTCTCTCTGTCCCAAAAATAAATAAAAAACATTAAAAAAAAAAAAAAAAAATTAAAAAAAAAAAAAATATGGAAATTTATTTTTTAGTAATGTATACCATCTTCCAGTCTGGGACAGTCCAGTCTGATCAATACAGGTTTTCAATTTTGAACAAATCTCTTGGGTAACTCCTAGAACTCTGTTTTAGGCCTCCACCTAATTACAGCTAAAATGTTACATCAAAACAATATGTGAAGCAATAGAAGTACAACTCAAAACTTGGAACTTGATTTCACAGAAAAAGGAGTGACAGGTTTGTTTGTTTTCTTTAAGCTAATATTTACTGATGGCTTACTAAATGCTATGTAAAGCATTTATATGCATTGTCATTTTATATCCATTTGTGATGTTATTTTCATAAATATCCTATGAAATAGATACGATTTTTCTCCAATTAACAAATGAATGAAACTCAAGGCCACCAGTAGTGCAAAAACAGACCAGACTCCATATCTGAACTAGACCTTATAATATCCACTCTTCTGTGCCTCCCCCTGATTGTTTCCCCAGAGTAAACCAAAGTGGCAATGGAGATCTAACCTACTTACGACACAATGAAGGGGACCTAAGTCCATGTTCATTAGTATTTGGCAACTGAAAATATTAAGACACATCTGAGGCTAACTATGGCTACATAAATACACACTTGAGGTGTGGTAAAGAGTTGAATTCGCCTTTGTTGGCATCCTAGCAGATGAGTGAAATACAGCCCAATTACACAGACATGGAATTATACAAAGGGCTGACCTTATTTAAAACCAAAGGACAGTCTCGGTACACTCACATTCTGTCAATAAAGAGATCATCTGACAAAATAGGAAATGTCAGAAAAAAGTAACTTTTTAATACTTAATCACTTAAATTCTCTTAAGTTAAAAGAGAATCTGGGTTTACAATGAAAACTCAGTATGAAACTATTCGTTTAGTCCACATCATGGGAGTATTACATAGGAAGCCAAAGGATAATGAGGTTATTTTGGTCCCAAAGAAACTTGGCAAAGTTGAATTCTACTTAACAGAAAAAAAAGATTACAGTGAAGTTCCACGGATTCTCTTAGCAACAAACCACTGTCAGGATAAGCCAAACTATTACAGTTTAGAAAGCCTTTTTTAATATTTTAGGCTGGAACTGCTGGAGAGAGGGCAAGCTGTTCACTGTTAGAACCTAAACACTAGCTTATCATCTGGCACTTCATAGACCTTATACTGACACTGCTGAATAAACTTTATTGTTCTTCATAACATTCCTTTAAGATCAGAATTACTACCACATTGCATACACAAAGAGAAAGACTATAAAAAGTTAAATGACTTGCCTACAATCACACAACTACTAAGTGACAGAAGATGAATCTAGAACCCAGGATTCTCATACCCAGTTCTTTAATTAGGACAGACTACTCGATCAAAAAATCCTTATAGTTTAAATAACTCCATTTTACTCTGTTCTTTACCTAGCAGCCTCTGTTTGATAGCCAAAATAGATTTCCGGCAAAACTAAAAATGTTCAACATATAATTGTTAAACATAGAAAGCTTAAAAGTCACCTTCGTACATTATCAAAAAATAATAAAAATACCTGATATATATTTATACATAACTAAATACCATATGTATTTTGTTACTATGTAACAGATTACTGGTTATGCTAAATTAGACCACTGTTGGTAGGAATGTAAATTGGTACAGCCATCATGGAAAACAGTACGGAGGTTCCTCAAAAAATTAAAAATAGAACTACTGTGTGATCCAGCAATCCCACTTCTGGGTATATATCCAAAGGAATCAAAATCAGGACCTCAAATAGGTACTTAGTATCAAATATATACTCCCATGTTTATCACAGCATTATCACAACAGCCAAAATATGGAAATAACCTATATGTCCAATGTCTGTCAACAAATGAATGGATAAAGAAAAGGAGCATATACAAACAATGGAATATTTTTCAGCCTTAAAGAAATCCTACCATTGTGGCAACATGGATGAACCTGGAGGACATAATGCTAAGTGAAACATATCAGACATAGAAAAATACTGCAGGATATCACTTATATGTAGAAACTAAAATAAACTCATAAAAGCAGAAAGTAGAATGGTGGATCCCAGAGGAAATGGGAAGATGCTGGTCAACTAAAAATGTTTAAAGGTCACATAGAGCACATTTAAACTCAAGAAATGTGGTGTATTCTCATCATATAGGAGTTAATTCTGAGTATTGACATCACAGCAATCATACTTTAAATCTAAAAAAAATTTCTGAAATTTAAATTCCCAGAGATGAAGACTTCAAAAGGACATCTATAGATTAAAGGTAAAGCACTGTTCATCATGCTGACCAATCACCCCATTCTAATTTATTTCAGGAAAAAAGCACATAAAAGTAAACAGTCACTGTGTGGGTTATTTTAGATATACGAATCCTACTTTAAAAATAACATTCTAGGGGTGTCTGAGCGGCTCAGTCAGTTAAGCATCTGTCTGACTGATTTCAGCTCAGGCCACGATCTCAGTGGTGAGAAGGAACCCCACACTGAGGTCTATGCTGGATATGGAGCCTGCTTAGGATTCTCTCTCCCCCTATCCTTCTGCCTCTCCATGCGTGCATGCACGTGCTCTCTAAGTAAATAAATAAGACATCTTAGAAAACTCATTCATGCTATTTGTGTGTATTTTTCTTACTATTTCCCCTAATGTAATACACAAAGCCAAGATGCTTGTCCTAGTAGCCACCAGTATGGCAGCAAGAGCATGTGTGGGTGTAACCAAATTCAAGCCAGATCAGTAATATGGGTAATGCATTTCTCATTCATGAAGCAACAAATCCCCTTGTTTCTTTTTTTAATGCTATAATTTTTTAGACAGCTCCAAATATACAGCAAATGAAAAACATCTTTTAGTTATGCTGTTTTAACATGTCTAATTCTGACATAAAAAGTTAGGAAAGTCATAGTAAGGCAAAATGAAAATATCTATTAGATCAGGAGAGTCTTTCATTATTATTTGAACAAAAACATGATCTACATTTCAACTCTGTGATTACTAACTTTGGTTTAATATGCTGTGAAATTATTTTAAAAATGACAAGAGCAACCAAGAGCAATATAAACTCAGCTCAAGGTCACAAATTCTACAAATAGAAGAGAAAGTAAAAATTGACTGGATGTGCATGGTAAGGCTTCACAGAGATTTCCAAATATCACTTTCTTTACAGGTGCATAGATTTAAACATTTCTATCTTTATAAGAATAATAATAAAAAAAAACAGTACAACCTAAGTAGTAGAAAATGTAATTTAAATCCCTTTTCAAATGTATTTCTGATAATTTGTCAAAACTCCTTAACACTTGTAAAGAAAGGAAGGTTGGCCTAACTTAATAAAAGTAAAATTACATGTTGGTTACTTCAAAATTGGTCACTGTATCCTTAGAGAATTAAAATTTCAGTTTTCCTCAGAACAATGAATTATATATGACTGTTTTTATGTGCGATTTTTTTTTACCAAAAGGTACTTTAACTGATTAATAATGCTGTAGATACTTTTTTTTTAAATTTTTAATGTTTATTTATTTTTGAGAGAGAGAGAGACAGAGTGTGAGTGGGTAAGGGGCAGAGAAAGAGGGAGACACAGAATCCGAAGCAGGCTCGAGGCTCTGAGCTGTCAGCACAGAGCCCAATGCGGGGCTTGAACTCATGAACTGTGAGATCATGACCTGAGCGGAAGCCAAACACCAAACCGACTGAGCCACCTAGGCACCCCTCCCTGTAGATACTTCAAAAAATTTTACTATGTACAAAAATAAGATAACTGCTCTTCCCAGAAAGCTTATAGAAAGCTCAAAGAGAAAGACAAGTTAACAATTATGCAAGTCGAAATTCACAAGTACATTAAAAAAAAAAAGAGGTACAGAGAAGATGCTGGTGGCACAGAACTAATTGGTCAACCATCATACTCTATCGCAAATGCCACACTAAGTACTAAGAATACAGCAGTAAACAAGAAAAGGCATCTCTGCTCTCCACAGTGGCTAAGGCAGACTCTGAACAAGTAAATTTCAGTGAAGTAAATTTTACAAAAAGAAACGTTAAGAAAACCACAGAAACTACACAATTGATTCTGTCCAGAAGGATTAAGGAAAACTTAAAAAAATTGTTATTGTATTGGGTCTTAAACACTCAGAAGTAGTTTAACAAGTAGGAGGGCCAAAAAGCTACCAGGCCTAGCAAACACATCAGTGAGAAAGTAGTTACAATGGATTGGAGGGGGAAGAAACCAAACCAAATGGGATGAAATGGTAATAAAAGGAAGTGGAACCAACAAACACAAATTAACTACCAAGAATTAGAAGAGAGAGGGGGATAGAATTGTTGCTTATATAGTTTAAAACTCAATGAAAGGGAGACTGAAAGCCTTATAAGAAGTAAACAAAATTCTAACCCTGCATAGAGCAAATCCTTTATCTGAACAATATGGGACACACTAAATTTTGTTTAAAACATGGAAGAGTTAAAAACAAAACAAAACAAAACAAAAAACATGGAAGAGTTCTTTAATTCAAAGGCAGAGTAATTCAAACTGCAAAAACGTAAGTTCATGGAACTATCCCCGTTTCAGATTAATATTAAGTAAAACTCATTGCTTCAGAAGAAAATTCAGAACAAGATCTTCAGGCCCACAATGAAAAGAGTATTTCTACCATAAAACGTATCACTAATTTAGGACCTAACTTTGGGACTAAAACAATATAACCCAAATCTCCGTATCATTCCCCAGAACTTTCAAAGAAACACCAATACCATTTAAACATTTGCTCAGTTAAGGTAAGGCACACACCCTGTCTCGCAGGTAGTGACTAGGATAACTCACAAAACGCATAGCTATAAGGAACATAATACTCCTTGTTTATAACATCCCTGCTCACTGGAAACCACTCTATTCAGGAGCAGTAGAGGATCAAAACATGGTCTTATCAACCCAAAGATTTCTCCAAATTCTTCAGCAACTTTTATGAAGCTTGACTTCTCTTCCTGATGAGCTACACCAGTGTGACTACGGTCCAAACAGATCAACATATGCAGTCCAATCCTCTTCTGCAAATTTTAGTTACATTAAAATGGTCAGGGTCACTGCATCTTTTACTTCTTGATATTAATAGCTGTGAATTATAGGAGATCCTCCACTGTATGTGAATCATTTTATTTGAAATAACACTGAATGCCCTGATATCTCAGGATGACTTCCTCCGTGCTACCCAATGTATCTGTAGGCCTACTCATACAACCATTCTTTAGTGTGGCCTGTCGGAATACAAACTAATGTGAACAAGGAGCATGAGAATAGTCTAGGGTAAATCTCTGTATTCTGACATGGAGACACGTTCACGAGACACTGTTAAATGAAAAAAGTAATTATTGCAGAATAATAATTATGGTTTCGTTTGTATAAAGAAAAACTATTACACAGCTAAGATGTATGATTAGAATGTGAGGATACATATTTAAAGTTTAACAGTAGCTATAAGTGGAAAGAAGAACAAAGCATTGAAGAGTGTGAGGACAGTGAAGGGACTTTGCACCCCCAAATATACACATACATATAATGGTTAATGAGTGTGTATAAATTTTGTATAGAAAAAAACCCACCTTAAAAAATTATCAAAACAAGTTACAAACTTTTGAGGAAAAATTACCTAATTTCAAGTATTTTGAGAACTCTCTAAGGCACATTTGCCCTCTAATAACAAAGACAACTGTCCCTTGTAACGTTCATAAAGTTACTAGCATCATACAACTTTGTTCCTTCATAGTCACCATTGCTATATTAAAAACATCTACACTTCTCTAGTTTATACTTATTCTCTTCCACCTGAAACAGTAAATTGTAACATTCCCAACCATCACCATTAGTTATGGAGCACTCACCATGTGTATGGCACAGTGCTGTAGGATACCAAAAAATTTATACCTGTGGTTAGGCTGTACAAACAAGCTAAACAGAAAAGATGCTCTTAGGTTAAAACATAGACAGGTCTAATTTTAAAAGTGGTTGTCTTTTTTTCTCCTTAGCCTTACCATTAGCTAATGCTGATTTTTTTTTTTTTTTTCAAACATGAAATGTCTTTCATATGAACTGACAGTTGGCCCATAGATTAAACAAAAAAAAAAGTTATTTAGAGAGAAACTAAGGCCAATATGTAAGGAAATTACAGTAAGATATGTAATAAGAGCCACCTTAAATGACTTAACTGATAACAAATCCTCTGAATACCAATTCCTCTGAATACCAATTATTTACTGAAAATGTCTAAGATTTCACCTTTATGTTTTGACAAAGAACAAATTTTAGCTCCCATTATCATCTTAGAATTTGTTCTAGGTCAAAACTCAAGTGCTTTTCACCACAAGCTACAATGTTATAATAATAGTTTGCAATGAAATTTGCAATACAATTTATTGTGGGATATTTATTTAAAAACCAAACTGATAAAATACAGACTAGGAAAAAAGGTTTTAAACATTTAGAAAGACTTACCTCATCACAGTCTCCTTCAACCATGGCATATATAGCTTTCTTAACCAAGTTAGTACCTAGAATATAGATCTGAGTATTAATGAAGGAAAATTTAGTTGCTTAAGGATACCTAAATTATCGTATTTATAAGCACAGAAATATCAAATGCTGGGTTCTACCTTGAACGCAGACAACAGACTATCTTAAGTGAGAAAAAATTCAGATTTAAACTGAGAGCCCAACAAACCTACATATAGTAATATAAGTTCCCTCTTAAAAGACATAGCTCCTTAGGCATCTCTTTTTCTCAGGTGTAATTATTTGCTCCAAGCAGGAGTTTGTGCTCTTCTGTTTGAAAGTAAGAGAAAAGGGAAAAAAGAAAAAGGCAAGATATGGTACGGCCAGAACAGCCCAGGAAATCCTTGAACTAGCCAGAAGCTACAAGACCCTTGGGCCAATCTTGCCAAAGATCACACCAGAAACTGCTGTGGCCCAGAGTGGACCCAAGACACTGGGTTGGTTCCTACAAACCTTCCAGTGAGTCCGGGCATTCCCAAATGATGCCAGTGGGGTCTCTGTAAATGTCTAGCTAAATGTATCCTGGTTTAGGGTCAGATACACGTGGTACATTAAAGGGAAAAAACTGACAAATCTGATTCTAAGAAAACCAAATTGTTAGGAAATCTCTTCATTTTCAAACCATGTACATGAGCAAGAACACATTACATGGGCCAAACAAAATGTCTGAAGGTCAGGATGCAATCCTCAAGCCACCAGTTTCTGCCCTCTGAACTAGACAGATAATTGCCTACCATTTGCCATGAGCTCTTATCAGCTCTTTTCAATGCATCACTATAACAGGTCCAATTCATTAAAAACCCCAGCAGTAAACTCTAACACTGTAAAAAAATAAGTTGGTTAAATCTAATGTATTAAGTCAGCATACTCACAATGATTTCTCATGACCTCTCAGACTGTATGAAACTCTTAAATTGGACAATACTACTCGTATTTGAAACAACAACAACCACAAACTACAAGTGACAAACTGCTAGTAATTAAATACCGGAATAGGCATCAATTCTTCTTTCACAAATACTTACTTAGCTTCACTAGATCCCAGGATTTGACATGCTCTGACAAGTGCTCAATCCCCCATCCCGAACAAAGAGCCAGTAGGTCCTAGACACTAGGACAGTAGTTCTTAACCAGGCTTATATCACAGTCAGCTGGGGACACTTCAGTCCTACTTCTAACAGGACACACAACATTCTCAGGAAGAGAGACCGAAACATTTGTTTTTAAACCACCCACATGATTCTAATGACCATTATAAATCATAAGTATAAGATTGACTGAAAATGCCAGGAAAAGTAGACCCAAGAAAGAGATGAATTTGGGAATAGTAAGAAACAATTCTCCTGGTCCTCCCTGAATTGCTAATATAATGTTTGAGGACTAGAACTAAATAATGGTAACAATTTCTCCTTAATTTTTCCTTGAGCTCCACTTAACCCAAGTATAGACAGCTCCTAGAGGGCTGTGATCAAGTGCCCCAAAATGCTATTAAGAGCTGCAGTACGTAGTACAATGCAAAGCATTTTGAATGGGATCAAAAAAATGTCTGGAAGTAAAAACTGATTCACCTGTTACTTATTAGAAAGATAATTTCTCAAACAAAACATTAATAAAGAAAACAATTCATTTTAGGAACATTTTGAAAATATTTTGAAATAAAAATAACCTTAATTTTCTCCCCTTAGCTTCTTTCTCATTTCTATACATTTACATTTAAGTCTTTTGCTTCAAAAAACAAAAATGAAAATAACTTATGCATTCTTTTAGTGACATAATATTTTCCTTACCAATGCCATTTCTCCTGTACTTGGAATCCACGGCTAACATGGCTATATAACCTCTGCGGAACATCTTTTTGTGCATATCCAACTTGCAAACGATGGCACCTACACACTCCTCCCCTACCATGGCCTTAAAAATAAACAAACAGTTATGAAGAATACATTGCCGTCAGGTACCGCACAATTACCCAGGGAAACAGCAACCAACCACTGGTCAGCATTTTTGAGGAAAGAAGAGAGAAGAATTCTAGTAACAGAGCAATCACAGAAGTTTCAGAAATCTAAATCCCAGAACTCCTTCAGAAGTTCCAGTTTTAAAATCTTTCAACACTGTTTAGGGCATAAATGTCTTATGCTCATTATCAAAGCCTGGGGGGAAAAAAGCAAGATTTCCACAAAGTTAATACTCAAGTACTTTATAAGAGGTGCTTATAATTATTTGCAATAAAGACCTACATATTTAAGATTTGGGGAGAAATACGTGAAAGTAATTTTTTTAAGAAAATGTCTCTTCAAAAGAAAGAAAGAAAATGTCTCTTCATTAGGGTATAAAATACTGTGAAACTTATCAAAGTACTATAAACTTAAATGTAATTCTAACAAAGTTTTAGTGAAGGACAGAACACCTAATATTTATACTACCTGACAGTAGGGTTCGATTTTGAGCAGGAAAAAAAACAAAAACAAAGACAAAAAAATGCAAACGACTTTCACAAAAAAAGATGGTTATTAAGGTATTCCTTGGATCCTCCCCAAGGGTTTTTGTTAGTGAAGGACTACAAAGACTAGATATTCAATGGTCTAGTCACTCCCGACAATGTCATTATCACAAAGCTCAAAGAATATCTAGAACTTAAAACCAGAGCTTCATATTAAAGTGAAAGCTTTAATTTTACGGAGCTACTTTAATAAAAATTTATGTCTTTCCAGAATATTAAAGGTTAAATGCTGAACAAATGCTAATAATCCCCCATTTTTATTAAGATTTCCAGTGTTACCATTGAAAATAAGTTTTTCAAAAGTTCTGTCACTGATGAAAAGTTCTAGTAATACTGTATTCTGGTAAATATCAATAGGGCAATAGCTTTAATTGTTTAATAATGTGTCAGCTAGTTAGAAATATTTGTTTGCTCTAAAGAGCACTCATTTAAAAAATATGAAAACTTCAAATTATCTCTTAATAAAATAAAATTCCCAGAAGAAACTATTTCAACAGCAAAAACCAGGAATTGGTTTAAAAAATTTAAAAGCCCATTTTACACTTAATTTTAACTTAATTTTGATGTGACATTTAATTCATCATTCTGTAAAATGATTAAAAAGACTTTTTTAAACTGTGAGAAAAATCTTTTAGATAATTCCAATCCATTTCACACAAACCTGAACTAGGTCAGAAAAATCCTTTTGAAGGGATATTAAATTGAATAATCCACTTAATTCATTTCTGTTTTATCACACAATCCAAAACTATCTTGGACAATAAACCTCTAAAACTGTTATTTCCATTTTCATTCACAATAAATCAATCTGGTTCTGTAAAAGCTGTTTTCAAAAACTAAAATTTCTGGGGCACCTCGGTGGCTTAGTCAGTAAAGCGTCTGACTCTTGATTTTGGCTCACGTCATGTTCTCGCAGTTGGTGAGTTTGAGCCCAGCGTCAGGCTCTGCACTCAGAGTGCAGAGCCTGCTTGGGATTCTCTCTCTCTCTCTCTCTCTCTCTCTCTCTCTCTCGCCCTACCCAGCTCTCACTCACACTCTACTCTCTCTCAAAATAAATAAATAAATAAATAAAAACTTAAAATTTCTTTATGAAATAATAGCTGAAATACACACAAAAGTGGCCTGGTTGAACAACTCTGACAGCATTTTCTGATTTTAAAATAACTCATCTCAAATATATGTGGTTGTGTATACATGTATGTACATACATGTTAGGCCCAAAAGTACATTTTAAAACTTTTTTAAGTAGGCTTCACGCACAGCATGGAGCCCAACGTGGGGCCCAAACTCACGATCCTGAGATCAAGAGTAGGACATTTAAATGACAGAGCCATACCCAGGCACCCCACATTAAAAAACTTTGTGACCTAAGGTTGTAAATTAGGGAAAACGGAAATCTATATAAATCTATGATATAAAACTGTAGGACAGCTACATTTCACAATAAACCATCTCAAAGAAGAAAGAATCAAAACCACTAGACACAATACATTTGGACAATACTTCCAAATTGGATAGGAATTTCAAACAAATCTTCTTTTGACCAAGGTAGTAAAAGGCGAACAAAGTATTTTATCAGTTCATGCTTGGACTAGATTGACTCTTCCTAATTAAGAATATGTAGGAGCAAAAATCAAGTGGTACTCATCGTAAAAAAATAAAAGCCCAATGTGGCACCTGGGTGGCTCAGTCAGTTAAGCGTCCAACTTCCACTCGGGTCATGATCTCATGGCTCATGGGTTCGGGCCCCACGTCAGGCTCTGTGCTGACAGCTCAGAGTCTGGAGCATGCTTCAGATTCTCTGTCTTCCTCTCTCTCTGCCCTTCCCCCATTCATGCTCTGTCTCTCAAAAACAAGTAAAAAATGTTAAAAAAATTTTTTTAAAAATTACAAAAAAATAAAAGCCCAATATATAATGTACTCTTACTAATAAGATATTCATAGTGAGGAAGGCCTACCCTGCTATTTTTTCCTGAGAAACTGCTGATGAATATGTAAGAATTACTAAACTGCTTATCAATTTTTCCAAATAAAAGCTTCTCCACATATATTTGGAAGTCATACTATTAAATGTGTTCCTTTTTCAAGGATGGGAACTGAAAAAATCTTGGCAAGATTAAGACTTAACTCTACAAGGCCAATTGCTTGTCAATCTACAAAACTTGAAAACTACAAGTTGTATGAAATAGAAATTCCCAAATTCCAGAATGCTATACATAGGAAAACAGAGGAAGCCAGAAAGTTAAATTTAGAATAAACAGAAATACTATAGTACATCACTGGTAATAAGTTTAAGAAGTTCAAAAAGGCACTAAAAGATAAAAATACCATGAACTCAAAAATGGCAAAGATATATTAGTTAAGAACAGAAAAATTGACAGGGTCTCCCATTTGTATAGTACTCTACTATCACATCTGTTACAATTATTAGAAGAGCCATAAGAAACTGTCATTTTTGTTAGTCAGGTTTGGTCAAGTGCTGGCAATTTTCTACGGAAGGTTCAACCTCATACATTCCATTTGATCCATTACAGGTTATATATAGAAACCAAAAACATTTTGGAGGTTTTTAATCTCTTGAGATTATTGATGTTTGCCAGGACAATTTAACTTGGGGACACAATGATCTTCCCTGAAGATCAAGGGTATGTCATTTTTCAGATTCTTACTTATTTCCATAATGAGAGGTCAGGTAAAGTTCTAACTTTACCTCTCTGCCACTAAATATCTGAAGCTTTTTTTTTTTTTTTTTAAGATTTTATTTTTAAGTAATCCCTATATCCAACTTGGGGCTCAAACTCACTACCCTGAGGTCAACAGCAGCATGCTATGGGGCACCTGGGTGGCTTAGTTGGTTAAGCATTCGACTCTTGATTTCAGCTCAGGTCTTGATCTCATGAATTGTAAATTAGAGCCCCATATCAGGCTCTGTGTTGACAGCATGGAGCCTGCTTGGGATTCTCTGTCTCCTTCTCTCTGCCCCTCCCTGCTGGCTCGCTCGCACTTTCTCTCTCTCCCTCAAAAATCAACATTAAAAAACAAAAAAAGAGTCGCATGCTCCATGGACTGAGCCAGCCAGGCACCCCTAAATATCTGAAGATTTAAACATTTTTTAAGTCACTCGGGTCCTTAATTTTTTTTCATTAAAAAAAAAAAATGAAGTTGAGCTAGATTATATTTAAGACCCGTTAGAGTTCTAAAATGATATGATTTAAAATAAACATACACACTTATATTTATTTTAAATTGTTCTTAGAGGAAATTCAAATTTTTTAAACGCCAACATAAAGGTCCCAATTCTAAGTGGCCTCTGATTAACTATTGTTTTCTGTTCCATATCTCCAGATACATACTTGCGCTAATAAATCTTAGATGTCAACCACTTGTACATATCTCAATTTCCAGATATTCAGAATTTAATATTAAACAAACTATTAAGAACTAAAGTACAAATTAGCTGGCGAACTGGAAGGAGTCTACGTAAAATCAAAACTAAAGTTTAATATTAGGTTTATCAGAGTCGAAAATGGAAGACAAGTTGAGAGAGGTCCAGGTAATATCAGAACCCAAAGCTGACTAAATATTTTTTTTTTTTTCAAAGCTGACTAAATATTATATATACAACTATTTTCTGTAATTAATAGAAATACATATTTCAATTTAAGGTTTGACTCAGTCATATACTTTTGTCGGTAAATTTACAATTAAATCAATCTACAATTTTTAGCAATTACAGTGGCATTTAACGACACATATATAGTGCTATAAAATCATCCCCATATTCACTGACATAGGCATGTCTTAGAACTTCTATGTTGATACAATGGTTAGAATCCTGTAAGAGCAGTTTTGTAGAATATAAGATAGTTCCTACAGTTTAAACAAATATACTAAATTGAAGTTTAGCAAAGTGAACATAGAAAACAGCAGAACTACCATTATCTACAATTCTGAGGTTATATTTTTAGATTACCACCAACATACAGAATCAGAATCAGAAAGATGGATTTCTAAAGAACTGTCATAACATCTTGGGGGGATGTGCAACGAAGTGCTAAGTGCAATTACGTCAATGCTAAAACATAAATAGTAGTAGCTTCTCCCTTTACATAGCAAAAAACATGTCTTAAAAGCATGTTGCCTTTCTTCGGTGAAATTCAAGAAATAAAATGCTTGTGAGGACACGATACAAAACATACCTCCAGTTACTATTTAAGTGAAAGGTTTCAGAATAAAATTGGTCAATATTTTTGGGAAGAAACTATTGGTATGGCCAGTACTACATAAATTAAAAAAAAAAAACAAGAAAACTATTTAGCTTGTTTCATAGCCAAATCTTTTTCACTTACATGGAAATCAAAAAATTCTGTCAACTGTGCTTTACACAGCCTGTGTCACTATTAATATGTACGTATATGGATGATCAGTTTCTTAAAGGAAAAAATGAGATTAGTAACAGTTTCACACTTAAGTTTCCTACATTCCACAAAACGGTATTTTGTTCGAGCTTCAGGGTCTTTCAGCCACCAGAAGTGTTAGTAGTGCCTTCTACAATCTAGCACCAGAAAGCAGGCTGGCTACAACTGCTAATTGTCCTGAATTGTCCTGTCGAAGTAAAAGGAAACAATCTCCATAATTACAGAAAACGCTTGTAAGATTTAATTCCCCAATGTGGCCACAGCAAGTTTACTGACAATCATGTTCACCAAAACATGTTTATGCATACACTCTTCCCTGATTACGGCTGTAATTGAGAGATTAATAAAGCCTGTATCCGAACAGAACCATGTTCAAATTAAATGATTGCAAAGTGCTTTGAGGATGAGGGAGGGTAATTAAAGACGGTTAAACATGATTATAAGCTAATATAAACAGAATCGAAGACCCCCAACATGCATCATACAGGCTTGTTGCATTTACATAAGTACCAAGTTAAGCCAGATCAAGAAGTCTTACCTTCAAAACAGTTTCATTAAAAAACTAGGAGTGTGGACACGCACTTTACATCATGTAACGTACTATGAAACGCAGAAGTATACATCCACTGCCACTCTCAGCCCTCACACTCCCTGCCCTGCACGGCCTGGATCTCTCTGCTGCGTTCACCCTCTTTGCATTCCATCCACTTACCAAGAAGCACAGCTGTGGCCAGTTGTGGATAAAATATCTATAGGTATAAATGGAGTAGGGTTCAGACAGATCTTTGGTGATCAGTCTCATGATATCGGGCATTTGTAGCTCGGATTCATATCGGACATAACGTATCGTCCGATCCTCCCCAGGCTCAACCTCCCGGCCTGAGGGGCTTCTTAAACTGCAGCCGGCGGTCAGGGATGAAGACAGCAGCCGCACCTGCTCATCTTCCTCCTCCTCCTGCTCGGTGCCCTCCGCCAGTCCATTGCGGGCCGCCGCAGGATCGCTCGCCGCCACTGCCTCCGCCGGGATGGGGAGCGCAGTTCTTCCATTATTGGGGAGGCAGTGAGGGGGGCTCTCGCCCGAGTGTACCCCAGCTCCTTTTGTTGCAGTCGCTCTGGGCCCCCCGTCGGGGGTGGCCGTGGTCGTGGCCGCCTCGGCCGCGCTCAAAACCTTGCTCTTGAGAGAGGCGGCCGCCCGGAGGTGCCGCAGTTCGGGGCTGATCAATCCGTTGAGCTGCTGCTGCTCCTGCGGCGGCTGAGGGCAGCGGAGGCACGGACGCCCCTTGGCCGCCGCCGTCGCCTCGCCGCCCGCCGGGCTCCTGCCGCCGCCGCCGCCTTCGTGCTCCTCGTCGTCCTCCTCGTCCTCGCTGCAGCAGGCGAGGGCGGCCCCCGCCGGGAAGGGACATCGGGGCTCGGCCGCCGCCGAGGCCGGAGGTGCTGGTGGTGGGAGGAGGCTGCTAGGCCCAGGCGGTACCTCCGCCATCCTAGAGGCGACACAGACCGAGAGGGGAGGCCATGAGACCCCGCGGACGAGCGCGGAGCAGGGAGGGCGTCGGGCGGGGGGGTGGGGGGGGGCGGCGAAGGTGGAGGGGGGGGAAACAAAGGCAGAAACCGTCCCTCACGGAGCAGCCCCCCCCAATTCCGCGCCCCCCCCCGCCCTTCAGCGCCGCCCAGCTGTTCAGCCGGCCACCGTCCCCGTCCGCCCGCACCCATCCGCTGGCCCTGTCACCCCCGGCCCCTCCCTGTCCCCTCCGCGAGGCTCACCCCGTACAGGTCCCCGCCGCCACTGCCGCCACTCCTCTTCCTCCTCAGCCGCCGCCTCCGCCGCCGCGGCCGCCTCCACCGCCGCCAAGGTTCACACTCAGCCGCCGTCGCCGTAAAGCGCCTCGGCTGTTACCCCGGGTAAAGTTTCCTAGGCCTGGCTTTACGACACTTCCCTGCCTGCCGGCTGCCGGGGCCAAGGGAAAGGGGCGTGGAGGGAGGTGACCTGTGGAGGGGCGGGGACGAAGGTGTCTCCTGTGGGCTCTGGGGGAGGCTGCGTGCTAATGGGTGGGGCTGTGGGGCGGGGAAGTCGCTGAGGGCTTTGGAGTCTCCGGCGCCTAGTCCACTGTCCTCGGCGTTGGGATTCCTCAGCCCGCGGAGCTTGCGACGCAGGACCGGGGAGAGATAGGCGGGACGGGCGCTCCCTCTCCCAACCCCGTCGCCCCCACGGAGCTGTCGCGAAGCCCGCCCGCTTGTGGCTTGTTGACCACGCCACTCTCCTAAAAATGCTCTTCCTCAGCAGTGCTACCTTTGCCCTGACCCGAGGAGCGGCGGGGGAGGAAGGCAGAGAAAGGAGGGCGGTTACCCGAGTCCCTTAAAAATGGAGCAAAACAGGAGAAAATCGAAAGAGACAGGAAGTTAAAAGCTGTTGAAAACTGGTTTGTTTGCAGTGTGAATTAAGTTTAACTACTCTGCCCCTTTGAGACCAGAGACGGTGGACAGATAGTCCTCTTCCTCTCTCCTTGTCCCCTTCACTCCGCCCAGGAATTTAGAGGTAAATGTGATTTAAAGTGCTAGACAGATGCAAGCACGCCTGGGGAAGAGTTAGAGATGGTGGAAGAAAGTGGCAACGTCTGGTAAAGCACACTCCTAAACTTGTGACACAAATTGTCACTGGGAAAGACACGTCCTGAACCTTCTCCCCAGTCACTCCACCAAGTGGTCTGCCCAGGCGGATGCAGATAGAACAGCCGCACGCACTTGAACATGTGGCTGCGCTCTTTCCCCTGTAGTCCGCAACCGGTGATTTCCAGCAGTTCTGTTCTTGTAACTCACCAGCGCACGGAGCAAACGCAAGTTTTTTGAAAACTGATTTGTAGAGCTAGTCATGTCAGCAGCAGATGGATGTTTTCAGGGACATAATCTGTGACTGATTGTGTTTACAACTTTCTGCCTTGATCTAAACTCTAGAAAGCGGCCTCTACTGTAGCATAGCAGTTAGGTACAATTGTTAGGATCCTTGTCACTAAAGACAGCAAGGAAAAGCTATCACGTTCCATCTGGAAGTTCAATCTGTAGTGATAAAAATAATGTGTTACTCTGTGCTAGCACTGCTGTAAGTATCTTGCATGTATTTATTAACTCATTTCTAGGTTTTTACAAAAACTAATTTATAGGTTTTTTTTAGAAATACTGGCATTTGTGTACAAAGAGATGTAAATGTTTATTTCAGCCTTGTCTATAATAGGAAAAAATAAGTCCAAACCACCTAAGTGTCTATCAATACAGGATGATTAAGCTTAAGATACCAAAATACTATAGTTAATTATGTTATTTTTGAAATATAGTTAATTATGTTAATTTTGAAATTATAGTTAATTATGTTATGTTTGAAAGATTGAATATGATAGAATATATTGAATTATTAATAATAAAATATATTGGTACACTTCCAGGTACTATGGCTGCATTGCAAATTACGCCCACAAGGTAGTGGTAAAAAACAACCATTTATTATGCTGACGGATTCTATGCGTCAGGAATTGAGATAGCACAGCAGGTATGACTTTTTTTCTGCTCCCTTATGCATAGGGCCTCAACTGGAAGGCTGAAGATGGGAATCCTCTGAAAAGTTTTCACTTTCATGTTGGTGATTGATACTGGCTGGAGGCTGCGGGCTGGAGACCTCAGCTCAACTCCCTGTAGACCTCTGCAGGTGGTCTCTTAATGTGGACTTGGTTGGGCTCCTCACAGCATGAGGGTTAGGTTCTAAGGGTGAGTATCCTAAGAGAGCGAGAGCCAGGTAGAAGCATATTATGGTTTATCTGCCTTAGAAGTCATGCAGTGTCAATTCTGCTGCGTTCTCTTTACCCAGGCCCTTATAAAGCCTCATCCAGGTTCAGAGGCAGGGGAGATAGATTCTACTTCTTGATAGGGAGAAGCAAAGTTTGTAGAGAACATGTGGGACCAGAAATACTGCTGTGGCCATTTTTAGAAAACACACATTGTCTTAAGTGCTTAAGATCTCCTAAACACCCTAAGGAGGTAAAATAAACTAATAAGTACAATGGGATCCCATTGATGGTTTTTAAAAAGTACAAAATAAAACCATATTTTCAAATATACATGCATTGTTTAACAATACATATTTTTCAAATGACATGGTTTCTAAGTTTAACCTGGGGGGCCAGCCAAAGAAACAATGATCTGTTTAAGTAGTGCAGGGGAAAAAATGGCCAAAGTATCTCCACACAATTCCCCAAGACATGTTTAATTTTTACCTAGCAAAATGCCTCTCCGTATCTGTGGAATAGCCCTGTCCTAAGAAAGATACGACTCCACTGTAATGAATGAGCGGCACCAAGTCTTACTGTTCTTTCCATATTGTCACGAGCTTTCCCACACCCAGGGGCTCACTTAATGTTGTCCCACAGTTATTTTCAGAGAGATGAGAATTATAAAGACCTACTTGAGGTCAGTGACTGAGTCTTCTTCACTTAGTATTCACATATTTAATATATAAAAGGGGACCTATTGGGTTTTCTTTTCTTTTTGTTTTTTTTAACTACATTATGGTATTCTCTCAGCAGTGCAGGATGTTTCCAATTACAAAGTAAATTCTGGCCTCCTTCCTAGTTAATAAGCTAATAGGATCTCTGACATCTAAGCTCCAGTGACTGTTTTACATCCCAGTACTAAGATCCCAATGATGATCCATCGACATCAGAAGACTTCCCTAAGAAATCTGTCCCTATATTTGTAAAGTATTTTCAAACTCATGTTTGTGAGAAATATGCTGATATGGTGATGGCATTATTTTACGTATAGAAATAGGATTAATTCACTTCAGCGCTTTGGGCATGTTTGCCTATTTTGAGGCATTGAAAAGGCAGCTATCTCCGTGAGCAATGACTTCATGGGAAGGAGGAAGAAATGGTCTTGGAGCAGGGAAGTGTAACAAGGGACAGTGTTTTATCTGGATAATTAGTACTTTCATTGCTTGGCAATATCTTATGATACAATAGTCACTTAGTTACTATTGTCTTTGTTCTCTTTTGAATAATGAAAGGACACACCTTAAGTTTTTTTTTTTAGAAGAAAAAACTCCTCATTAAATCAACTAAAATAACCAACATCAATTTTGAAACAATATCCTCAAGCAGCTTCCTTAATTTAGCTTGAAAGGAGAAAAGTTCCTTCCTAATTCTAACAACAGACATTTTTCTCTTATTGGCCAGTTTTCATAAAGGTAACCGGGAATGAAGATGTTAATAACAGAGAGATGTTTTAAGTTATCTTGACTCAGCAGGATGTCATGTTATGTGCCATGGGCACATATACTGAATAATTTAAATATTTGTATAGTTTTATGTGCCATGTGGCTCTTAATCCTACTAATCCTATCTATTATACATAAAGCCTTGAATATGAGTGTTCTTTGTTTTATCCTAGATGAAAGAAAGGGGATACATCGAATTTGATGTCTATAGAATTTAATCAAAGGATGAATATAAGGATGTTGTTTTACCACCTGCAATTCTGGAACACTACGAGATTCCCAGGTAAAGTGCTTTAATTAACAACTTGATTTTTCCCTTTGAATTTGAGGAAGTGTCGTTCTGTTCTTTTAGTGCTCTGTCCCTTTGAGAGCAGTGTTTGGCAGTCCCAATTGTAGGCACAGATTTCGTTTGTATAACTGAGGCCTCGGGGGAGTATGAGGAACCGGAGAGGACTATGGGCAAATGGTCACTATTTCTGTTACTTTCAACCTCGTACTTTCATAACCTGCCAAGGGCAGGGACAGGCTGATTCTCCTATCTCCACCTGGGTAAGTGAGAGGTGCTGGGCAGAATCATATATTCCTATATATTAAAGCCATTGAAAATATTTGGTCTCCAATTTAGCTATGCTCTCAGCTGTCGGTACTCTAGAGTTGTTTTTACCAGTTTTCGAGGCTAGCTTCATCTTTGACCACTACTTGTTTCACACTCTCCTTCTCAGCAGATGCCCCTGCCTCCACGTCGCTAGGAAAAAGGAACTCTTCCAGAGACGCACTTGCGCCACTCCCACCCCCCCCATGTCAATAAATGCATCCATATCTGCACTTATCCTTATATCCTTACCCCTCAGTTTTAGAGGGTAGAAGATGACTCAATTCTTCAAGACTAATACCTCTCTCTAGTCTCCTTTTTTTTTTTTAAGTTATATATATATATATATATAACTTTATTTTTTAGAGAAGTTTTAGGGTAAAAAGTAGAATGATACACTGTTTACAGTTTCTTTCAAGTCTCCTTTGGGACCTGTCCCATCATCGTTCTCTCTCCTGAATTTTCAATGGTACGTTTGCTGGCTGTTGCCTCAAAGCTTATAAATGCACCCCATCTGGAGACTCCTCCTACCATCCTTTCTCTGCTTTCCATCACAGTGAAACTGCTAATCTGTAGTAGGGAGCCACAGTCTGCACTCAGGCGCAAGTCTCTTGTTAGCCAATCAGTTGGCTTCCACCTCAACCCTTCCACGGTCACCTCTCCGGCAAAAGTCACTTGTATGTCCCAAAGGCTAGTCCCATTAGTCTCTTGAACTCTCACGTCACTTTATTTTCCCATGGCATTTGATCCTGCTATGCCCTTCCGAAACTCCTTCCCTTGGCTTCTGTCCTACCACACCTATGCCCTCCTCCTCTGAACACTCCTCAGTTTTTCTTTTTTCTTTTTAATTCTTTTTTAATGTTTTTATTTTATTTTTGAGACAGAGAGAGACAGAGAATGAGCAGGGGAGGGGCAGAGAGAGAGGGAGACACAGAATCTGAAGCAGGCTCCAGGCTCTGAGCTGTCAGCACAGAGCCCGACATGGGGCTCGAACTCACAGACCGTGAGATCATGACCTTAGCAGAAGTCGGACGCTTAACCGACTGAGCCACCCAGGCGCCCCTCCTCAGTTTTTCTTGATATAGTAGACAAAATCATCACAGCAGTAGCTAGCATTTATTATGGGCCTACCATATGTTAAGTATCTTATAAGCAATAACCCATTTTAGTTCTCACAATAGCCCTATGAAATAAGCAGTATAAATTGGTGGTTAGAAGCCAGACCAGAATTGGGTGACTGGCCTATTCCTGAGTCGGTCCGGAAACCCAGTTATTGGGTATACTCTTACATCAATGAGGCATATTTGAGGCTGAGAGTAAGATGAGCTTTTCCTGATATATATGGCTGGGGACCAGGGGAGGTGAAGAAATATCTATAATAAAATTGGGGTTCAAATCCTGGCTCTGCCACTTACTAGCTATGTGATCTTAGACAACTTAATGTCTCTGAGTTTCAGATTGTTCTTATCAAATATGGGTAATACTGCATGCCTCATAGAGTTTTGGAAGGTTAAATGAATTAATACATATAAAGTGTTCAGACTAATTTAAGCACATGGCGTGCCCTCGGTAGATGTTAGCCATTCTCCCATCCCACCCATCTATCCTCAACATTTCTGCCACTGTCGTCCTCATAAAATGCAAACCAGTGGTGCCTGGGTGGATCAGTGGGTTAAGTGTCATTGACAGTGTTACTTCAGCTCAGGTCATGATTTCACAGTTCATAAGTTTGAATCCGCATCGGGCTCTCTACTCTCAGCGCGGAGCCTGCTTCAGATCCTCTGTCCCCTGCTTTTACTGCCTCACCTGCTCTCTCTCAAAAATAAATAAACGTTTTAAAAAATGCAAACCGATTATTTCAGTCTTTTGCTTAAACTTCTTCAGTGACTCCCCATTGCCTAATAATCAAATCTAATTGGGGTGCTTTGGTCACAAATAACAGAAAAACCAACTCAATCTAGCTTTTAAGAAAATAAGGGAGTGAACTAGATCATGTAAAAGACTATCAATGACAAGGTGAAGTTTAGGGTTAATTGGTTCAATGATATTATTTGAGAACCCAGGTTTCTTTCTCTCTCCTGCCTTTCATGAAGTCAGCTCCATCCTAAAGCTGCTTTCCTTCCTACTTATAATACGGTTGCCATAAGTGTTTGGGGCTATGTGTTTCTTGATTCATGCCCAGTGAAAGGAAGGGACAGACTTTCGATAACTCACAGAGTTATTTTCCCAGGAGCCTCTAGCAAACCTCTCTTGGTGTCCCCTTGATTATAATTGGTCATGTGCTATTCCAGAGTCAGCCAGTGGAAAGAGACTAGGTTTACCCCACTTATTAAATATGGATAATACTAGGCTACCTGGGACTAAGAGTGGGTGAGCTTCTTTGGAGGCATGCATGTTGGGGGAGAAAGGTGTATACTAACAAAACTGAGGTTCTGTTAGAAAGAAGAATGGGGAATGGATGTTAGGAAGGCCATGTTTTGTGTTCACTGCGTAGACCAGACGCTCTTGATCATCTTATTTTGAAGCACAAGTTATTTCTTGCCATTCACAATTTCAACTGAAAGCATTCATTTAATAATTGTTGTATATATGAATGAGTGAACTTTGAACCAAACTACTACTTGTAATACCCAAAATGTGTAAGATGATTTTCTGGCCTGTGTATCTGTGCTCATCCTGCTCCTGGTTTTTAAAATCATTACCTCCACCATTCCTAATCTCTCTCTCTCTCTCTCTCTCTCTCTCTCTCTCTCTCTCTCTCTCTCTCTCACACACACACACACACACACACACACACACACACACACACACACGCCTACCTTCTCACCACTTGCAAAACCGACTTCTCCCTACTCTGAGTTCTTCCGATTTCTGTGACCAAACTTACTCATGGCTTCTTTGCTCTTCTGTGGCTTCTTTTAGAAGACTTTTTTTTTGTTAATGTTTATTTATTTTTGAGAGACAGAGAGACAGCACACAAGTGAGAGGCAGAGAGAGAGGGAAACAGAGAATGCCTCTGAGTGAGGCTCAAATTGACAAACTGTGAGATCATGACCTAAGCCAAAATCAAGAGTTGGATGCCCAACCAACTGAGCCACCTAGGCACTCCTAGAATAGAAGACTTTTAAGGATGGGAATTGTGTCTTACTTCTCTTTTTACTGGTAGATGCATAATACATAATTCTGAATGCATGAATCAAAGATTGATCTTGCTCTACACCTTTTCAGATTGTAAATGTCTCTGGGTATAAATGTCTTTAAACACGTTTATTTATACAGGACTTCTCATCACTAGAAGTGGTAAGAAAAGCATCTTCAAAGGTCCTAAGAATCTAGTAGTATCTTCTAGGGTCTTTCACTTCAGATTCTTTTTATTAAAATAAACACTTACAGGATTGGCTAGGGGTGCATACTTGTCTTTCTCGCATTGGTCTGAAGTTGGAAGCAGGGACGAAAACTGGAGAAGCTGTCAGTCATCAATCAAGTCCTGGTCATTGGGGTCAGTTGTTACAAAAGTTGGTTTGGATTCCCACATTGTTAGCAGAGGTAGCACTCTGGCTTCCTCCAGGTCCAAATCAGAGCAGCCTGGCTTCCTGGGTTGTTCACTGTAGATGGGGGTTGGTGGGCAGGTTGCTCTGGGTTGTGGGTCAGAGCTCTGTTTTTATGTGTGTCTGGCCATTGTTGGCTACTATAGTCGGTATCAGAAGTCAGGAATGTGGAGGAGGGTCAGAGAAAGTTTTGAGGTGCTGGAAATATTCTATAATCTGTTGTTTTTTTTTTTTAATCTGAATGCTGGTGATTTCAGGAGTGTATACTTTTTATAGACATTTATTGAAGTGTAAACTTATGATTTATGTATATATGTGATATTTTAATACAGAATTTAATTTTTTAATAATTTCGTTAAAAGTAAAAATAAAATCACTTAGAGATGCAGTTCTTATTGTTAAAATGAACCACTTTGAGACGACGTGTTCAATGACAACACAACAGTCTGCACGCACATGACTGACTGAATTGTTTGGGCTGCGGGTCACCCCAGCTTGCATGAAATGCTTTAGGGAAGAGACACTTTCATCACTAGGGACCTGAGTCTGGAAACCAATCCAGGAAAAGTAAGTGATTTTGTAGATTTTGTTTGAATATTGCATTAAAACACAAACTATGTGAAGCAAAGTAGTTGTTTCATTACTTTCTTTCTGAATGGGAAAATATAGAAACAAGACATTAAGAAGCTAGGTTTAGAAAGCAAAAAGAGAGCACAGTGCTAAGAATAGTGTTGTGTTCATTGGGAATGTGTAGGTCTCTAGTCTTAATATATTTTGATTTGTTGTTCATTTTCATATGTGTACAAAACTGTAAAATCTAAACCTAGTAAAGAAATAAAAAGAATATGATAGCCAAGGTATTTGTTATGTTATATTTATACACTGTAATGGAAGTCCCTAAGTAATCTATAAACTCACAGCTGCTTCTCAGAGTTCTTACAGGAGAAACCTTTGAAGTTCAGGGAGTGGTTAATGGCTCCTTTGATCTTCTTAGTCCTTTTGCACTTCAGGGAGCTTTGGAGGAGGGCAACTTTGCTTATCACTGAACCTATTGTTAAACTAAAAAAAAAAAAAAAACAAAAAACCGAAAAAAAAGCAACTTCCTAGATCTATTGAGATAGGTGGTGCAGGTGAGGGACTTTCCCAGACTAGCTGTAGAAACTGCTCCTTCTGGCCTGTTTCAAAGAGGCAGTTCTGCCCAAATTACCTCTCCCCTAATCAACTTACAGTACCTGTATGGTTGGTTAATTGCCTCCACCCATTCTTTTTAAAAAATGTCCATCTTATTTGTGTTTGGCATATTAATATGTGCATTAATTTACTTTCCAAAACTTTTCATGAAATATTCTTTAATAGAATTGTTTTCCCTTGAGAAATATGAAAAACTGAACATGAGGATATTTGAGAAGTCAGATTCAAGATGATTATAGTTCTTGGGGTGCCTGGGTGGCTCAGTCGGTTAAGCAACCGACTTCGACTCAGGTCTTGATCTCGCGGTTTCATGGGTTCGAGCCCTGTGACGGGCTCTGTGCTGACAGCTCAGAGCCTGGAGCCTACTTCAGATTCTGTCTCCGTCTCCCTGTACCTCTCCCCGCTCATGCTGTCTCTCTCAAATATAAATAAACATTAAAAAAATGTAAAAAACATAAAGATGATTAAGTTCCGTAGTGTCTTCTAGTAGCATCTACATTAAAGGTCATTGTATCATTGAATCTATTAAGTATAAAATATTTGCATTTTTACATCTATTCAGTAAAATATTTTTATTTAAAAAATTTTTTTAATGTTTATTTATTTTTGAGAGAGAGAGAGAGAGAGAGAGAGAGAAAGCGTGAGTGGAGGAGGAGCAGAAAGAGAGGGAGACAGAATCTCCAACAGGCTCCAGGCTCTGAGTGGTCAGCACAGAGCCCGTGGCAGTACTTGAATTCACTAACTGTGAGATCATGACCTGAGCCGAAATCGGATAGTTAACTGGCTGAGCCACCCAGCCACCCCCAGTAAAATATTTTTAAATATATGTGTGTGCTCTGTGAAAAATGTTCATGCCTAGACTTTTGTCTTAAAACAATATTTGAAACAACTGCCTACCCATAAACGAATTTGTCTTTATATTATAAAGTTTTTTAAGATAACTTCTGGTGTTTTAAACAAGGTAATACATGCTCATTCTGAAGAGAAATGCTGAAAATTGTAAGGAAGAAAAGTGCCCTTTTTTTAATGTTTATTTTTGAAGGAGAGAGAGCAGGGGTGGGCGAGAGAAAGGGGGACAGAGGATCCAAAGCAGGCTCTGTGCTGACAGCAGTAAGCCAGATGTGGGGCTTGAACTCTCGGACCATGAGAATCATGACCTGAGCCAAAGTCGGCTGCTCAATTGACTGAGCCACCCGGGTGCCCCAAGAACAGTATTTTACATGTGATGATGCTCAGAAGGAATCACAGTATATGATGCATTTTCTTCTAACCTTTTTATTATGTAAATATATAATATGTACTTTTATGTATGGGAGTGATTAGCTTATTTTGTATATGTAGTTTGTATGCTTTTATAAAAGGTATTGTATTATTTTCTTATGTCTTTAAAAATTATAATTATTTTATGAATTATAATATATTTACTCCCCTATTTTTGGATGAAAATATCTTTTTGTAAGGATTAGAAACAATTGGTTAATGTATCAGAGTATCTCTTTTTTCCCCATAAGGGGCATGAAAATTAATTTGAAAAATCTCTTGAAATATATACACACATGCACATGTATCTGTTAAGTGAGAATAGGATTCAGGACTACAGTGCTGAATGAAGAACTCAAAGCATCCCCAGGACCACCACCATCACAACGTGTATCATCTTGATATTAATATGCATTTTCATCAGTGAGAGTGAGTCTTTAGAGAAAGTTTTGGAGAAGCTGGATATAATCAAACAATCTCACTTATTCATCCATTTATTCAGTAAACATCTGTTGCTCCGCTGTTAGGCATTGTAGGTTTCAAGGTGAAGGGCAGACTTAGCCCTTGCCCTCACAGACCCTATAGTCCTGATAAGGACAATCAAACCAGAGAATTTAGTAACATACAGAAAGGGCTATGACAAGGAAAGCAGTGATTATGGTAGGTGCTTATTGTAAGGGCAGCTGTATTTTCCCAATGAAGGCAACATTTAACCAGAGACTTGAAAAACAAGCAGGAGTTAGCTAAACAAAAGAGCCTGGATGGTCAAAGCCTGGGGAAGATCAGAATGCCTGGAAGGTGGAGTGAGGAAGCAGAAGAGGAAGCTGGAGATATAAGCCAAAGCCAGATCTTAAAGGGTGTCGTCAGCCACCATAAATTTAGATTTTATCTCGAGAGGTACTGGGAATCTGTTGAAGGTTTGTTCTTTGAAAAGATCACTCTCTCTGCAGTCTTGAAGATGGATGGGAATGGGAGGTAAGGGAGACAAGGATTATTGCCGAATTACAGGTGGGAAGACCAGCTCTTTAGCTATAATCTGACCACAGGGTCCTTCCTATGTGATGGCTGGAAGTGAAATTCTGTAACCATCCTTCTTTTCATTCACCCATTCATCACATTTAGCTTTTCACCCTTTCAAACCAACCTAGCACATATTAAGCACTAACTAAATGGTTGTTGCTTTTTTGTTCCTTTATGTGTTTGGAAAAGGAATCCATCACCTAACTCTACTTTTGCTCTTCTTCTAAAGAATGAAGTGTTAGAAGAGAAAGTATCCATCCTAAGGGACTTACCCACTTTTTTTCCTAATTGAGGGATTTCTCCACTTTCCTACAATGGCTCAACTATCCTGAGCCTATTGCCAAAGTCTTCATTTCCTTTATAAAAGCTTTCTGAGCTTGCACAGAAAGCCCATGAAATTCCTGATTTGTATAGAGGACAGTGCCTCGATTCTGCTCGATTTTGCAGTAACATGCAGCATTCCCCCCATTGTAACCGTAATACATGTTCAACATAAAAACATGGAAAACACAGAGAAGTGGAAAGAAAAAAAGCCACACATAGTGCCACCCTCAAATGATAACCATTATTAATATTTTGAGGCATTTTATTTTAGTCTTTGTCTATAGTTTAGGGAGAATTGCTTTTAGATCATTGTGATACATACACACACACATATATTTATATTCTGAATTTTTTAAACTTAACATCATAGAAAAAGTTCATGTTATTTTAAATATTACACTAAAATGTTAATTGTTGCAAAAATTTCACTGTATATATTCCAATCAAATTCAACACACATCCATCTTTAGGTTGTTACCAATGTTTGCACTATAAATAATGCTATGATGAGTAGTTTCAGCATAAATTTTTGGGGTATTTAGGATTGCGCATTTGAGATAAATTCTTAGAAGCAAACCTAATAACCCTTTTTTAAGGCTTTTAGTATATACTGTCAATTTGATTTACAAAAGGGAGTGTACCAAATTTACTTTTCAACGTATGAAAGTACTTGTTCTTTTATTATTATTATTATTATTATTATTATTCAGAGAAATATAGAGCATGAGCTGGGAGAGGGACAGAGGGAGAGAGAGAATCTTAAACAGGCTCCACTCTCAGTGCAGAGCCTGACACAGGGCTTGATCCCACAACCCTGGGATCATGACCTGAGCTGAAATCAAGAGTCGGACGTTCAAACGACTGAGCCACCTGGGCACTCCAAGAGTACTTGTTCTAATTAGACAATATTAAAAAGAAAATTTTGCTAATTTAATAGGCAAGGAAAAATGTTTTCAAAATAATTTAAAATTTTAGCAGTGTATTTATATAACCATAATAACTAAGTAAGCTAAAGGGAGAAACTGACTGCAAGGATATTAAGCCAGACTTATCCTAACAGACAAATTGGCTGCATCTTCCCTAACTTGGTAAAATGAGTACTAAGCGTCAGGGTTTTAGTATTCCTTGACATAATGCTAGATTTTTCTTTATGTATTTACTTCTGCTTGACTCTGCTTCTCTTAACTTTTGATCACAATATTTTATAAATTAACTCAGAGATTTAAAGGAATAGGTATACCATAAACCATAACACTAACATTAACTACTGATCATGATGTTTTTTGTTTTTTAATTTAAATGTTATTTAGTTAACATACAGTGCAAAATTGCCTTCGGGAGTAGAGTTCAGTGATAAATCACTTAATACAACACCGTTATTGTATGTGCCCTCCTTAATACCCATCACCCATCTAGCCCATCTCCCACCCACCTCCATCCATCAACTCTGTTTGTTTTCTATCATTGAGTCTCCTGTAGTTTGTTTCCCTCTCTTCTCTTTCCCTCCTCCTTCCCATATGTTCATCTGTTTTGTTTCTTAAACATATGAGTGAATTGCTGATATTCCACATATGAGTGAAATCATATGGTATTGTCTTTCTCTGGTTGACTTATTTCACTTAGCATAGTACATTCTAGTTCCATCCATGTCGTTGCAAATGGCAAGATTTCATTCTTTTTGATGGCTGAGTAATATTCCATTGTATGTGTATGTATGTATATATATATATATATATATATATATATATATATATATATCACATCATTATCCATTTATCAGTCAATGGATATTTGGGCTTTCTCCATAGTTTGGCTGTTGTTGATAATGTGCTATCAACATTGGGGTGCATGTACCCCTTCAAATCTTTATTTTTGTATTCTTTGGATAAATACCCTAATAGTGCAATTGCTGAATCATAGAGTAGCTCTATTTTCAATTTTTTGAGGAAACTCCATAGTGTTTTCCAGAGTGGCTGCACCAGTTTGCATTCCCACCAGCAGTGCAAGAGGGTTTTCCTTTCTCTGCATCCTTGTCAACACCTGTTGTTTCTTGTGTTTTTCATTTTAGCCATTCTGACAGGTGTGAGGTAGTATCTCATTGTGGTTTTGATTTGTATTTCCTTGATGATGAATGATGTTGAACATCTTTTCATGTGTCTCTTAGCCATCTGAACGTCCCCTTTGGAAAAGGGTCTTCTGCCCATTTCTTAACTGGGTTATTATTTCCTTTTTGGGTATTGAGTTTGAGGGTGGTTTTGAATATAAGGCTTTGAAGTTCATTTAGCAGTGAGTTTATTTTTTTATTAATTTATTTGTTAATGTTTCAAGTTTTTATTTAAATTCTAGTTAGTTAACATAATATTAGTTTCAGGAGTAGAATTTAGTAATTCACCACATATATACAGCATCCAGTGCTCACCCCAAGTCCCTTCCTTAATACTCATCGATCATTTAGCCCATTACCCCATCCGCCTCCCCTCCAGCAACCCTCAGTTTGTTCTCTATAGTTTTCTTTCCCGTATGTTCATCTGTTTTGTTTCTTAAATTCCACGTATGAGTGAAATCATATGGTATTTGTCTTTCTCTGAATGACTTATTTTGCTTGGCATAATACTCTCTAGACCCACCCATGTCATTGAGTGAGTTAATTTTAGATGGAAAAGTTAAAAGCTGAATATTAAATTGATAAAAATAATAATGACTTAACTAGAGAAAACACAAGAGGGCAATATTGCACAACAATAAATATGTTTGTATCAGATAAAAAATAATTCAGTATTTTTAATCAACTGTAATTTTTTCAATAGACGTTTAAAATCTTGTCAATATGTGTTATCTTTTTATTAACAGTGATAGAAGAGTGACTTTGCAAGAAAATTTAGTGCCAACATCAATACAATGAATTTTGCATGTGTTTGAGTTATGTTTTTTAATCCTCAAAAGAAGTGAATCTACTTTCCATGGACCACTACATATTGCCTGGTTTCAGTTTATATAAAAGCAAGGAAGTTGATCCACTATAGAAGTGACACCAAAAATAAAATATTTTTTTTCTCCTGGAATATATATTTCAAAATGGAAATCATTTCATTTTTTTCTGACTAGGAATATGTGATCCATTAAATCTCCATGAAAGAGATTTTTCTTTTAAAATAAAAATTTTTTAATAAAAAAATTAATGAAATGCTAAAGGAAGAGCATGTTCTAATGATTAGATAAGCAAACATGTATGTTTTTTTACATACTTTAATTTCCTGACACTTGAATAAGACTATAATCTTGATTAACTGACTAGGCCCTAAAAATTAAGAGCATGAGAAAATGAAATGTTTAAGACAATTACATGCACCTTTGTATGTGCAAATTCTCACAGATCTTGATTTCATCTACAAAGCAAGCACAGAGATAGTGTCTGTGTGGTCATACTTCCCATACCCTTAAACTAATTTGGAGTTTAGAGTGCCAAACAGGAGAGAGAGAGAGAGAGAGAGAGAGAGAGAGAGAGAGAGAGAGAGAGAAAGAAATAGGTGTTTTTCTGAGCATACTGGTGGGAGCAAGCCCAGAGAATTCTGTGATCAAGTACCTGGTACTTAGACAAGCAACATAACATAGTAGTTAATCACATGGAGAATGAATCCTCAGTTTCTGCCACATACTAGCTGTGTGACTTTGGGCAAATTCTTAACCTCTCTGTGCCTTATTTTCCTTATATGTATAGTGCAGTTATAATCATTCACATCTCATAAAGTTTATTTTGTATATTAAATGAATATATAAATACTTGGAGCAACGTCTGGTGCAAAGTAAGCTTTATTTAATAATTTCTATTATGCGAGGGAGCCTAGGAAAATCTCTAATGGAAATAAGAACCCAGATATTAAAAAATGAAACAGGCAGGAACCCTATTTGATATACTGAACCAACAAGAAAAAAAAAACTTGAGATTATAGCAAGTTTTCTTTTTGTTTTTGAGTTTAATTATTTATTTTTGGAGACAGAGAGAGAGAGAGAGAGAGAGAGAGCACAAACTGGGGAAAGGCAGAAAGAGAAGGTGAGAGAGACAGAGAGAGCTTGACATGAGGCTCGAACTCATGAACCATGAGATCATGACCTGAGCTGAAATCAAGAGTCAGATCTTAACCAACTGAGCCAGCCAGGCACCCCAGTTATGACCATTTTTCAAGGTAAGTTTGGCTAAGGGTTTTCTATAGTTCCTAGGGAGAAGGACTCAGAAATTAACAATAGCAATGTACTAAATGCTGTAAAAGTTTTGTTCACATTAGCCATGTAGAAACCATATCTGCTTCTTCCTCCACTGTGAGGAATGGTTAGTTATTCTAAAGTCATTTGATTAATGCCCATAAAACTCTTTATTAAAGAGACCCTTAAGGTCCAGTGCTGTTACTCACAGAATCCGAACTAATGAATATGCTTCAAATGGTGGAGTTAGGATACAGGTTTCCTGAGAAGGCAAATGAGACAAGCAACACCTTCTAGAAGGAAATAAGCAGAGGCTTATTTCTGTCATATACAACATGACTTGTGGTACAAGATGGTTCGGTCAGGTCACTTTCATATTCAGAAACTAGTTTCTCTTCAGGCAAACCTGAAATTGGAAACCCAAGATATATGAGTTCTATTCTTGTCACTGCCATTGCTATGTTCTGAGCACAGGTAAAGGATTCTCTGTGATTCTTTTTGTTCTTTGAGTGAATTTTTCATGTCCTTTATCATGGTTTCTAAGTTGTTTGAAATATAGAGTAGTTAAATGAGTCATTTAAAAAATTATTAACAATGCTGTACTTTTGCTTTGTAGTATTCCATCTATATTTTAGTTTCCACTTTGGATAGAGTGGTTAAACTCTGACAATATCTTGCTAGGAAGAAATAATCACAGTAATTTAAGTGTGCACATTTCTACAGAGGTCATTTTGAAATATCAATGAAAATTTCTATCGTATCCCTGTGGTGCTTGACCAATTCTGAGTGCTATTGTGGTTTGAGAGGGTGCCCAGTGGGCTGGGAAGATTTCTTTAGGGAAAATTGCCTGGCTGACTTTATTATAAGTTTATCTTGGTGAATTACTTAAAGTTATAGCTTTAACTTTTCAAGTTCTGGCATTTAATTTCCAAGTTCTGGGCTGAGCAGATTAGACCAACCAAGATTGTAAGAGACTGATTATAAATGCAGCTAGCACTGTGCAAAAGATAAACACAATCCCCATCCTCATTGAGCTTAAGGGAGAGAAAGAGTAAACAAATAATTGCACAACTAATTATCAAGTTAAAAACTCTGAGTAAAAAGTCCTGGGAGCTATAGAGCATGTGACAGGGTATGATCATCAAGTAGATTATGAGAAAAGACTTTTTGTTTTTTATGGTATACATTGGTATTTTTGTTTATTTAGTTAAATATGTTATCATACTGTAATAAATAGCTGCATCTGTCTCCACAATAAATGTATCTATTCCACAGACTTATAATTTACAGTTTGCTTATCAGGGTTCTCCAGCTTCAAATTGCACCTTCACCTTCTGCCTTTTCTACACCTTTATATAAGCCATTTCCAATTGTTGATACATTCTTTCTTCAAATATGCTAATATCACAGATCAAGTTATATGAAAGGAAGAAATTCTTTTAGCTTCAGAGTCTTGTCTTTCACTGTTTGTTGACGTCATTTGTCAAAATCTGGGGTGTTTGGGTGGCTCAGTTGGTTGAGGGTCTGACCCTTGGTTTTGGCTTAGGTCATGATCCCAGGGTCGTGGGATCAAGCCCTGCGTCCAGCTCCACACTTAGTGTGGAGCCTGGTTGGGATTCTCTCCTGTCTCCCTCTGCCACTTTCCCTGTTCATGCTCTCTCTCTCAATAATTAATAATAATAATAATAATAATAATAATAATAAAATAATGATAATGATACAATAAATCTGAATTTGTGGGTTCCTTAGTGCCCCACTACACTCATGGCAAAAACAAAAACCATTCAGAAGTTAATGTATGCTCTGATCAAAGTCCTGTGCCTTCAGAATGAAGTAGCAGGAAACAGCCACCTAGCCAAGTGGTATAAAAATTTATAGCAGTGTTATTCACAATAGCCAAAAGGTAGAAACAAGCCTAATGTCCATTAACAGGAGAATAGATAAACAAAGTGTCATATGCAATGAACTATTATTCAGCATTGAAAAAGAATAAGGTTCTAATACATGCTACAATATGAATGAATCTTAAAAAAAATCATGCTAAGTGAAATATGCCAGACACAAAAGGATGAATATTACATAATTCCACCTATACATGAGATACTTAAAACAGCCAAATTCATAGGGATGGAAAGTAGATTAGAAGTTACCACAGGCTGTTGGGAAGGGAGACTGGGGAATTCTTGTTTAACGAGTATAGTTTCTTTTTTTATTTAAAACAAAATTTTTTTTAATGTTTATTCATTTTTTAAAGAGAGAGAGAGCGCATGAGCAGGTGAGTGGCAGTGAGAGAAGAAGACACAGAATCCAAAGCACGCTCCAGGCTCTGAGTTGTCAGCACAGAGCTGGACGCCAGGCTCGAACCCACGCACTGTGAGATCATGACCTGAGCTGAAGTTGGATGCTTAACCGACCGAGCCACCCAGATACCACCTGAATTATACACTTTATGGCAAATTTTATGTAACATATATCTTACCATAATAAAAAGATACAAAAACAAAAGACTATCTGAAAAGTTGGGAGAATGAGGGGAATACAGTCACCTGTCCAGATGCTGTCACTATGGGATGCCCAGTGCCTTGTATATCAGTATTGTTTCTGTTATAAAGCTAAAACATTTTTTTAATTTTTGTGTTTTTCTTTCTACACTGAATATTTTCAACATTTTTAGCTACCTTGTAGTTGTTTTATTGTCCATCCAAAGTATTTTTGCATGCAAGGAATACTGTAGTATCATCATCATCATCATTATTATAAAATCTTGGATTGCTTTCATTGTTCCAGTATCCTATTTATATTGAGGGTTTAGTGTACCTAATATTAGCCTGTAACAACATGGATTACAAGGAGAGTGTGGTAGGAAGGACAGTGCTGTAATATTTTGTGTGATTCTATTGAGCTTTTGTTCTTAGCATGTCCTTACTGTCAGATGGAATTGCAATTTTTTCACCTAGTTGTATGCCTTTTGGAGATGACATAGGCTCGTGTTGACCTCAAGAGGATGCCTGGATTAGGACAAGGTCTACAAAGAAAGTGTAGGACTGAAGATGGTCCTTCCAGTATGAGAAAACTCTTTTTACAGAATTAATAAAAATATATGCAAACCCTTTTACTTCTAACACCTACTTGGTCCTGTAGAAATATTTTAATCACCACATGTTGGGAGCAGGGCAGACTTGTTTTGATTTAGAAGAAAAAAAAACCACTCAAATTCATAAGTTTTGGAATTAGCTAAACCTCTTTAAAAACTTGCTTTATGATATAAAAGGATCATAAGAAAATATACCATTATTCTTAAAATTATGGAAGTTATTTAGAGATATCTTTTATTATTTAAAATTATCAAATAATATATTTTCACTTAAAAAGCCAACAACAATGGCAGATAAAGAATAAATATGACAGTTTCCCACTTCACCCATCGCAGACAATACTGGTCTTCTGAAATAACCAATGTTAACAGGTCTATCTTTTGTCTACCTAGTATATATAAATAAAGTAAATAATAATAAATAACATAACAATAAATAAAATAATATATGTTATGAATATAATAACAAAACACATTGTTCTGTAACTTGGTGTTTCCTACATTTATTTGTTAAAATATTTAGGAAAGAAAAAATAGATTATTATTGTAAATATTGCCTCATTTCTTTGTTTTTTTGTTTCTCATTTCTTTTTGTTTGTTTGTTTCTCGTTTCTTATGTTTTGCCCAGTGGGGAGCCCAATGCAGAGCTTGAACTCACAACCTTGAGGTCAAGAGTCGGAAGCTTAACTGACTGAGCCACCCAGGTGCCCCACCTCTTATTTCTTTATCCATGAAATAAGTATAAACAATAGAAAAACCTCAAAGTGGAAAAAAAAATTGTTTATGTCTGTTCCCCCTGTTTTATTGCAAGCTCTTTCAGGTCAGGGACTGTGTCTGCCCAATCTTTGTAGCCTCAGAACCTAACACCGTGCTTGGCACAAGATAAATGCTCATTAAACATTTGTTAAGTATTGTTGACTCAATGGGCAGTATTTATCATCTTGTATTGGTAGAGTGTGGTCCTACAATGTGTGCTTCGGGGTACAATATATTGCTAATGCAGTGATGTGCTCATATAGTATGTGAACCTGGGCTGTTTAAGAATCCACTATATATCACATGGTGAAGGCCACAGGCTACTACCTGCCTTGAGAATTCAGGAATCCAAAGATATGAATCACGCACAGATGGTTTTCTTCTCCCAGAGCCCAGTAGAGGTGACACTCCTCTCTGTCAGATTTCTAAAATGCACACCATGAGCTTCAGGGAATCTCCGAATCCTAGATGGCTTTAATAAACAAAGAGTTTGGAAGGGCCTTTTAGTTTTTTGTATAACAGTGTTAATCTGCTAAACATTTGAAAAGTCTTAATCTGCAGAATATCAAGTAGAGGAGCAGTTGTGTTCTCAGGACAGGGTGCCACAGCAGCAGTGAAATTGCCACACTGTATAAATATGGATTAAACACAAAGAATAAATAGAAACTTAGGTACACTTAATTATTACGTGCTTTTGCCCCAAACTTCATTTATCCCTTTAATTTCAGTGTTTAAAAATTACTATTGTGAAGCATAGTCCATAAAATGCTATTTTAAATTTATGACAATATAATATTTTAGCAAGTTCCTAACCTTGAATCCTGTTGCTGTTGTGTGCCTTTGGTCAGGAAATCACTTGACTCCTTATTATTGGCTTAGATTAGTCAAAAATAATCACCTTGCATGACTTTAACCTTTAGTCTTTTGGTTGTGGTTTTGTGTAACGCTTTGTTGAGGAAGACGAAAGGCTGTGTCTCAACTCTACCAGAACGTGCCATGATCATGATGAGTCAGCATATCTGTCATGGACATGCAAAGGAGGAGGGCAATATACGTATGGTGGTTTGTGCAAGTGCTGTTTTTTGTTTATTCTGTTTTAAATTAATTTTAAGGTTTCTTCCATTCTAAAATATAAACATGGAAAGAAATTAATAATATATTATCAGTGAAAAATTATAATTATGTACAAGTCCTTTCTGTGTATACATATTTTAGCATAAAATAAATTCTGGAAAGATACTCATCAGATTATTACTTGATAATCTCTGGATGATGGAAATAAGGATATTTATGTATTTTTGTCTTTATTTTCTAATTATTCTTCAGTGATCATGTTTTGCTTTTGTATAAAATTGGGAAACTTTTTAAAATGTCTGATTTCCAAAATGTACTTAAGTGAATCTGCAAATTGTAAATTTTAACAGGTATAAAATTATATTTAATCAAATCATGTTAGATGAATCATTTATTTATTGCAATAAGCAAAATAAATCTAATAGACATTGATATTATCAAATAATATTTTATGCACATGCTGAATACTAGTATCTATGAAAACTTTCTTTATTAAATTTTAAATTGAGGGGCACCTGGGTAACTCAGTCAGTTAAGTGTCTGACTCTTGATTTTGGCTCAGGTCATGATCTCATGGTTTCATAATTTCAAGGCCTTCATCAGGCTCTTCACTGAGGGTGTGGAGCCTGCTTGGAATCCTCTCTCTCCCTGTCTCTCTACCACTCCTGTGCTCTCTCTCTCAAAATAAGAAAATTAATAAACATAAAAAATAAATTTTAAATTGAATAATTATACATTTGACAGTTATAATTATACAATTATATGTTATACATTAAAATCTCCAATAGTACAAAAGAAAGTACAGAGTAAAAAATAATCTTCCTCTTACCTGAGACTTTCTGTCTTCCTTCCAATGACCATCACAATCAGTGGTTTATTGTATATCATTATGAAATCACCATATGATACATAATCATACATATGTATGTATACTTTCTTCTTCCAAACAGAAGCATACCAAATATAGCATTGTATATTTTTTTAATTTTTTTTAACGTTTTATTTATTTTTGAGATGGAGAGACAGAGCATGAACAGGGGAGGGTCAGAGAGAGGGAGACACAGAATCTGAAACAGGCTCCAGGCTCTGAGCAGTCAGCACAGAGCCCGACGCGGGGATCGAACTCACGGACCGTGAAATCATGACCTGAGCCGAAGTCGGCCGCTTAACCGCCTGAGCCACCCAGGCGACCCAACATCGTATATTTTTATTTGCTTTCTCTTGATAATATGTGTTAGAGATCATTTCCTATTAGCTCATGTAGTTCTATTCCATTTTTTCTATGGACTGCAAAATATTCCATTTTAGGATGAATCCTAATTTGTTCAGTTAGTCCTCTGTTCATCAACAGTTTCCAAAATTTGTTTTAGCTATTTCAAACAATGCTGCCTTGAATAGAGTTGCTCATTTATATTTGAGCAGTTGTGTGAGCGTTCCAGAGGAGAAATTGCTGGAAGCACAATTGTTAGGTCAAAGACATGTGCATTGAAAACATTGATAGGCATTTTTCAGATTACTCTCTAAAGAAGTTTTACTAATTTACATCTTCACTATCTTGAATGAGAATGCCAGTTTTATGAAATCAATGCCAACAGTTATTTATAGGTGGAAAATGGTAACTTGTTATAATTGCCATTGCTTTAATTATGAGTAATGTGATCTCTTTCTGCATTTTTTTTATACCTTACTCTGAGAATTGCCTGTTGCTGTTCATTCCTCATTTTTCATTGCATTTTTTTTTCTAAGAGCTCTTCCAGAAATGGTTAATGAGTTAACAGATGATACTAAAACATTATGTAAAATTAGTTTCTTCTAAGAAGAAGTTGTTTGTCATTGGTGTCTTGAAAAACAGATTCCGTTCCACTTAGTTCAATAAACACTTAAGGGAAGCTTTCCAAATGCAGAGCCGTACCCTCCACGGGGACAAAAAGATTAAATGGATAAAAGCCTAGCTCAGGAAGCTCACAATTTAATACAGAAAATGAAAACAAAAAGCTGTGCTCTTAGAATAATATTATGAGGCTGTAGGAAGTGCAAGAGATTACTTTAAACAGATTGGAGTCAGGGAAGGTTTAATGGAGTAGGTGCCATATGAACTGGGCCTTGAAGGACAAATGTATTAGTCTCCCAGGGCTGCTGTAACAAAGTACCACAAACTGGTGGCTTAAAACAGCAGAAATGTACTATCTCACCGTTCTGGAGGCTAGACATCCAAAGTTAAGGTATTGGTAGGGCCATGCTGCCTCTGAAACCCAGGGTAGAATCCTTCCTTGCTGCTGCCCAGCTTCTGGTGGGGGCCGGCAATCCTTAGCATAGGGTCACCGGTCATATTGGATTAGGACCCACCCTAAATGACCTCATCTTAACTGAACCTGATCATCTGCAAAGACCCTATTTCCAAATAAGATTACATTCATGGTACGGGAGTTGGGACTTCAACATGTCTTTGAGAGGGGGAGGGAGGGGATACATTTTCATCCATAACAATGGATGATATTCCAACAGAGGAAAAAGGGAGGGCAGTTGGTGAAGGGTAGGTATCCTAGGAGAAGAGAAATGAGTAAAGACTTGTCAGTACAGGGCATGTCCAGAAACTTCAAGTACTTTGTCCAGTTTTTTGAGAGCATGTTGCAACTAAGAAAACTGTGGGAGAGGGTCTTTCCCATATTCTCCAGGGAACGGTCAATGACTGAAGCTTTCAGTCATTGGTGTCTTAGGGAGATTATGCTGTAGTTTTGTGGAAAAGTAATGAGGGAGAGAAACTAATGGAGGCAGGAAAACCAGAGAGGAAATCATTGCAGCTGCCTCAGAGAGGTCAGGCAGCAAACACCAGACTTCCAAAGACAGTGGGTTAGGGTACATGCGCTCACCTTCAGACCCTCTCCACCTGGGGCACAAAAGGCCTGCTTGCTTGTGATTTGAAAATTTCCATAATCCAGAGGCTCTCCCCACCCCACCAGAAGATTGCTTGAAATATACCCATATATTTCTTTATCTGACTGGGTTGCTTTATGAGTTGCAGTATTGCACCTGACAAAGGTCACACATGTTGCTTACTCTAAAAGAGGCCCCAGGGTTGTTTGTGACTCTTTGGAAGGCCTTTCTTTCTGATTTTTCCTTAGCATTTTCAGAACGACTCACCAAAATATCTTAAACCAGGAAGTGAAATTTGAAAAACGTCTTCTCCTTTAAGTTCTTAAGAGGTTTTCTGTACCTTTTGCTCAAAAGAGTATATAAAAGTGGGTTAATGGCTGAATTAAGCAGTGCCAGCCAGGCAGATATTGTCTGCATCTGCAGAGGAAGTGTCCACCCACTGTTTACCATTGTGCTTGCCTGCGATATGCTTACAATTATGTAGGGGATCCAACAACAATAGCAAATAAAAGTCACAAGAAATAGATGAAAGGTACCATTGTATATTGTGCAGAGGGGTTGCACATTTCAAAATGTCCTGTTTTCTGCCCCAGGGAGAAGAGGAGCTGGGTATGTATAAATTATCAGCCATCCCCCAAGACTAGTAGTATTTCTGTCTGGGGCTGTTTCTCTTAGGATCCTCAAATACCTTTAGAATCTTCTTGGCTGTTCTTTACAGAGAAGGCTATACTTGGCTTCATCTTCCTCAGCAATTGACTTTCAATGTCATGTAGCCAATTGGCTTGATCCCCGGCTACTTCTGCTGCTCCAACATAACTGCAGCATGCCAGCACATAGGTAGGAACAAGAAGACCAAACCTTTATAAACCTGAAATGGGTTAGCCTGAGTGCCCCGTGTTGCAAGTAGCTGGCTGATATTCAAAAGACTGCCATCTTATAAGGAAGAAAATTTGAAAAAGCAACTTAAATTCAGATCCAAATTCCAGTGCTAAGGCTTGTTTTAAAGATATTTTATGTGCTGTGCCAGACACCATGCATCTGTCTGTACACATTGTAGGCAATGTGTACGCTCAAGGTACGTGGCAGCCCAAAAAGCTAATGCCCAGATAGGCAGGACTGAATGCAGTAGGCTGAGCTCTAACTGATAACATAGCATTTATAATCACAAGGTGGTCCTGGTAGTAAAGCTGCATTCAAAACAAAAACTGCACTAAAAATATTTGTTATCAAGATCAGGGACTTTTGATTATCATACATTGTCTTAATGCAACGGTTTTAAATTCTAGTCCCAAAAGTATTCATTGCCCTCTGGAAGAATTGGATGTCAGTTTTGCGGAGTGTAATTTGTGCTTTTTTTTTTTTTAAATATAATTTATTGTCAAATTGGCTAACATACAGTGTATACAGTGTGCTCTTGGTCGCAGAGTATAATTTGACTTTAAGATAGAAATAGCTTTTGTAGACATGAATCTACAGTTTATTCATTTATCCAACATTTTTTAGCACCTTCCTTTGGTGGGAAATAAAGTACCCCTTAATCTATTCAATTAACTTTTAGAATAAACAAATATATGAACATCTTAACAGTAAATATCAGCATAGGAAAATCTACACAATGCTTTTTTTTTAACCATAACTAAGAAGTAATAACCACACTGCCTATCCTTGCATTCAAGAACATTGTGAAATAAAGATCACTTTAAAAAGCCTTTTCTCCTTAAAATATAATAATAGGAAAGAAAAGCATTCAGGGTCACTATTTCTTAGTATTGTGTGTGCTCAGGTAATAAGAACATTTATTTAAAGAAGTATATATTTTTTGAAGTAATAGCAACAACTATAGCAAGATTTGGAGAGAATTAATTGCTTCATGTTTTCATGTTTACCCCTTTTCCCTTTTTGCTTCTCTTCATTTTTTATCTACTTCTCTCTTTCCTTTTTCTTTCATGTTCTTCCTTGATTTTGGTTCTTTTCCCTTTTACTTCCATTTTCCCTTGTTTAAATTTCCCCCTTTTCTCCCTTCCTTTTTTCTTTTTTCCTCTTGACTCTTCTCCTCTTTTGTCATCACATTTTAAAAATATAGCAGCATATGCAATATAATTATTATTTTATTAAATATTAAACATATATTAAATAGTTGTTAGATATTTTAATACAAAGCTTCCCCAAACCCAACCTGTAACAAGTAAAAGGATAAAACTCATCAAGAAATTGGACCTTTTCTGCCTCTTTCTCATTTTACATAATGTTTACAAACAAGTGACTCCACTTTTCCTGTTCAAATGCCAGAAGGTAAAAATAAAAAAAATTAATTACTTTAATCAAAATCAGTTACAATGAGCATTTAAAAAAATCACATAGCTTCTGTGATATTGTTTCTCTTATCTTTATATTACCAAAAACAACACCCTTGGTTAGTAAGAAATATGGACATTATAGAATAAAAATATGTGGTGACAGAAAATACGATTGCAAGAAAGTTTCCTGGGAAAAATGGTTCCTAAAGATCAAAGCAGAACCTGAGACACTAGCAAGGCATGGCAACTTCAAAGGTTGTTCTCTGCATAGCTGTGATTCTGCTTTAGGTATAAAGCTTGCAAGAACTTGGGCATCCTGAGAACATTCCAGATTAACTTCCCAGTTTGCCAGAAAGCAATTATAGGCTCTGAAAAGGAGGATATTTTGAAACTAAAAGCCCAGATATTCATTTCTTTTTTTCTGTCTTTTCTTTTTCTTTTTTTTTTTTTTAAGTAGGCTTCACGCCCAGCATGGAGCCCAGTGCAAGGCTTGAACTCACAGCCCTGAGATCAAGACTTGAGCTGAGATCAAGAGTCTAGCGCTTAACTGACTGAGCCACCTGGGCGCCCCCGAGAAGTTCATTTCTGAAATGTTCCCTCTCATGGGGAATCTTTTCTCTGGTAAAAGCATGGCCAGACACTCAATATTTTTTTTGTTCAGGAATTGAGGTTAATAAACTATGACTGTTCAAACAAGCAAGTAAACAAGTAAATAAATAAACTATGACTGTTCAAATGGAGGAAGAATGGCAGCTGCAAGTGAATTCTAGTTTGTAAATGCATTATATACCAAAGATTACACCAGCGATACCTGATGTCCTTTCCTTTAAGTTTTGCTGCTTAAACCACTCAACTACCTCTCCATCTCTCTCATTACTTTTGATCAAATTGATTCAAGGATGCTTCATTATGACCCTCCTCCTGCACATGTTCTGAGACTTTCTCACTGTGCTCTAAGGACAATACCGTTGAAACGAATATACTAGGGTACAGATTTGATATTTCAATACAAACCCAATATACCTTTGTATTGAAGTGAAACAAAGGTCAGTCCCCCTTTGCGCATTTACATCAATTTCTCTTCTTCTCTTCTTTTGTCTTCGGTGATGCCATTATTTCGTCTACAGAACTCAGAAGTTATTGCCCATGTTGTGCCCGGCATGTATCTATGAAGATTTGCATGCTTCTTTTTCTACATGGATCTTCCCTGCCAAAGGTAATTTTGGTTTTACTGTGGATTAGGACTTTCTTCTCCTTTGCTCTCACATTATAATGTCATCTATCAATTGTCCAACAGTAATTTATCAATGAGGTAAATTGTCCTCATGATGGCTTATCCATGAGCACCAGTGACCTATTCCTGCTGCTTGTTTAGGGCTTGTTGCGACCCTCTGTGTCAAGAAAACTAGAGTTGCAGAGCCACATTCTGCCCACAGGGGCGTTAAGGAGGAAGTGAAGCAAGCCATCCCGTAAGCAGGATTCCAGCCTCCTCGGCTCACCCTAGTTGAAAGGATCTACCACCATGTTTAAAATTCTCCACTTCATTTTCAAGTAAATCCAGAGCAGATTACATGTCCTATTTTTGTGCTAATGTTTAATCCTCACAGTACCCAAGGTAGGAGAAGTACAGGTGTAATCACTCAGTATCCTCTTCTGAGGGAGAAATGACTCAAAGGAAGAAGATGAGCTATAAGGTGCTTTCCAGCCTGATAAATCCTGTCTAAAGCACCTATAATGGTGGCTGTGCTTAAAATGTATCAGGGGAAAAAATTATGTATTGAGTCTATAAAACGGTACTTACTTCATAGGGTTATAATAAGGATCAAATGAGGTAACATCTGCAAATATTGTCCATTAAGCTACATTTTCTCACTATTTAATATACAAATAGCGTAAGGCTAGGCAGTATTGTGTTTAAACTAAACAAGAAGTGATTTTTAAAAAGCATGTATTTTTTCCCCACCCAAATCTATTATTTAATTCGTTTTCCCAAACACAGGTATTTGGTAAAGAAAATACATTGTCACTTTTAGGAACCTAATTTTTTACATTATGTTATTCTCAATAATATACTGTCTTGATCTTGAGACAAAGTGTCAGAACAGAACATGAACCAAAAAAAAAAAATAAATAATAATAATAATGTTTTGACTTTCTCCTTTTATCTCACTCCCTTAATGTGAAACCATGTAACTACTGTTCTGTTTTTCCATTCTGATAATACAGAGGAATCTCAGAAATCAATTGAATCTCCAAGAAGGCATTTTGTAATATTTGCATTCACAGCAGGCGACTGAAATATTACTTCCTTTGGACAGATGTTTTTCTATTAATTACTGTGGCTTAAGACTATATGAGCCTAATATTAAACAATTTTCCCTCATTGTTTTTGTGTTCCTTAGAGCACAAACCAGAAACAGGCAGTCTAATATACTGTGGGTGAGAGTATAAATTGATAAATTTGGAGGTTGACTTAACAGTTTTTATTAACATTTTAAATGTGCATACTCTCTAATCCTGCAATTTCACTTCTAGAGATTTCCCCCAAAGCAATTTTTGCACAAGTACCCAAAAACATACATCCTAGGTTGTTCACTGCGGTGCTATTTGTAATGGAATAACACTACCCAACTCAAAAGCCAATTAGTAAAAGGGCTGATTAAATAAAATATGATACATTTAGAGAGTAGACTAGTATACAATTGTTAAAAAGACTAAACTAAATATGCATGAAAAAATATTGAGGAATGGACACAAAACCACTAAAAGTGATTATTTCTCTAGCAGAACCATTATGGAGGATCTTTACTTATTCTCTCTATTATATATTTTACTAATGGTTGAATTTTCAAAATAACAATAAATTGTTTTGTTAGCAAAAGTGCGCACTCATGTAAGCATATCATAAATACATATAAAAGCTCTAAAGACAGTGCCAGGCAAACCAGAGTGGTTCATTGAGGTGAAGCAGGAATAGCATTCTGCCTCTGGACTTCAAGTCCAGTGTGCTTTTTTTTTTTTTTTAACGTTTATTTATTTTTGAGACAGAGAGAGACAGAGCATGAATGGGGGAGGGTCACAGAGAGAGGGAGACACAGAATCTGAAACAGGCTCCAGGCTCTGAGCTGTCAGCACAGAGCCCGACGCGGGGCTCGAACTCACAGACTGCGAGATCATGACCTGAGCCGAAGTCGGACGCTTAACCGACCAAGCCACCCAGGTGCCCCAAGTCCAGTGTGCTTTTTAAAAAATAACACCACTTACCTTTTTGTGCAAGCCACATACGGCATCGGTGGGTATACTTATGGAAGGAGGAGGGCCATGAGATCAAGTAAACTCTGTTCTTTATGACCCCAGGACTCCTCCTTCCTCGGCTCCTACTGGCGCTTGCTTAATGAGTCACTCCCTGGCCTCCAGCCTCTGGGCACCCTTGAGCAGCCTATGGTGAATGAGCTTGTTCTCTTGAGGCAGATCCAAATGAAAATTAGTGCTGCCTGTAGGACTGCGCTGAAAAGCATCCAGAGGACAAATCTGGGACATAGCAGCATGATCAAGTAGAAATGCTGGCCATGAGTGAGGGTGATACCGCACTTGTGCCTTGCATTTGCTAATTCAGACCATAAATATCACAACGAGTATCATCCCGAGAACTACCACCACTTCCACAGCTTTTCCCCAGAGTTAATAACTTAGGACATTAAGAAGTTTTTGAGGGGTGCTTGGGCGGCTCAGTCACTTGAGCGTCCAACTTTTACTTTGGCTCAGATCATGATCTCATGGGAGTTCAAGCCCCCCATTGGGCTCTCTGCTGTCGGTACAGAGCTGGCTTCAGGTCCTCTGCTTATCTCTCTCTCTCTCTCTCTGCCCCTCCCCTGCCCCTCCTGCCTCCAGGCTCTTGTGAGCTCATTCTCTCTCTGAAAAATAAATAAACATTAAAAAAAAAAAAAAAAGAAAGATTTGGAAACCTGGCAAAACTGAAAGCAACCCTCCAACACATCGTGTTCTGAGTAGTCATTTGAGTTGTGGCCTATTTGGTTTCTCTGAGTGGCTTTGGAAAGTATAGGAGGATTATCAATTGCTCAGAATTGTTCTGCTTTCTTTGAATGGTTCATTTTTCCTTGGGTGTTAAGAATTTTTATAAGCTTATTTTCTGTATTATCACAATGTCTTGGAATAATAGAATCATAGATCTATTTCATTCTTTTGTCACCGAGTGTAACTATACTCAGACTGACCCTGTTCTTACTCTTTTATCTTCAGGAGGCTCTATACCTTTAAAATTTGGCATCCTTTCTTTTTATGCTTACTTCTGTCATACGTGGATCTACCAAAGTACTCAGTATTACCTTATTTTAAAGTCTTATCACACATCTTATTAAAGTTACCTTCCAAATTCAACTTTTGCATATTATATCTTCTCAGTTGAATAAATAAATGTTAAATGGTAATCAATAGGAAAGTATTAACATTCAGTATTACACTGAACCTAACTAATGATAAATACTGTCCTTTTAAAGATTCCTGAAAATGTGAATCTTATTTGCCCAAGTCCTTATAACCAATGGAAATATCTTTGATAATTATGAGTAGATGCAACAAAACCTTTAAAAATAGTGTTGGAGGGAAGGGACCAGGGGTTTATACAGGTAACTACTGAATCTATTTTTTTTCTGTAATTAACATTCTTCTTAGTATATAGCCACCGAGCTTCAAAGAGGACCACAAGTTTATAAAGAAGCATTCCATTTCTCTCTTACTTTTTGTTTTGGATATATGAGAAAGGAAAGAATGGAATATCTCACTTTGGGCTCAGAAGACAAATAATTATATTGATAGTTTATTTCAAATCACATGTATCTCCTGAGACAGCTATACTTCACTGTGGATTTCTTTCTTTCTCTTTCTTTTTCTTTCTTTCTTTCTCTCTTTCTTTGTTTCTTTCTTTTTCTTAAGTAATTTCTATGCCCAACATGGAGCTTGAACTCACAACCCCAAGATCAGGAGTCGCATGCTCTACCAAGCGAGACAGCCAGACACCCCTTTACTTTAAATTTCTTAATAGGAGATGCTTACAAGTCTGTTCTTAAAAGTCTGATTCTTACAGACACTGTTTTGGGCTGGGATCAATAAAAGACAAGACTTACCAATAAGATTTCTGAACTTTCACTTGAACTGGTCCAAGTCCGAAGCAGAAAGCTAGGAATGATTCCAAGGATTCTAGGACACAAAGGCAGGGATGTTTGTGATAACATAAAGTGCAGCCTGTTTGAAGAACTGTTGAATTTACTGGGTCCTAACCAATTATCTCCTAATCTGTGTCATTCCCAATTAATGAACCCATGCATTCCAACCCAGTTCCTTACTCCTGGGGACTAGAAAACTTTTTACAAGTCAAAGATTACTTGATATTTACTAATGAAGAAATGTGAAAAGATCACTCCCTTTAAAATTCACTTCACACAGGCCAGATTGTGCATAATGCCAAATTTACTAAGAATTAAGAACATTCATCTTAACATTTTGCCTAAACCTCATTCTAAGTCCAATGGAACTTTAAGAAATTCTAATTCTCTCCATTGCACACACACACAAATACATACACACAAACCGTGTGTGTGTGTGTGTGTGTGTGTGTGTGTGTGTGTAAACTGAAGTCGCAAGGTATTTTTCATCTGACTTGAGTAAAATTATTCTTATCAATATTTTTACATGTCTCCGAAGAGAAATCCTTTTTCAAGAAGCTAATCCCATTTATATCTGTGGGAATGGTAGTAAAAACCGTAAAGTACCTACACTGGAGATGTCATAAATGATACTAGCTCCTGTTTCCAAGGAATCCAAGCTCAAACCACAAGGTTGGTACACAATCAAATCCCTGTACATGGGTCCCTTTGTTCAAAACTCCAAACTCCAAGCTTCACTGTGAAATATATCTAAAGTAAACTGAGGCAGCATGAAGTTACATGTGCTATTGCTGTCCTTATTACACTGAGGCCAGTGGTGTTTGATATGTTTTGGGGTGAAAAGAAACAGGAACTGTACTCTTAAAATTTTATCTTAAATCTGTCTAGCTCACTTTGTTTAAATGTTTATTTATTTTTGAAGTAGAGAGAGAGGGAGAGACAGAACTCGAAGCAGGCTCCAGGCTCTGAGCTGTCAGCACAGAGCCCACCATGGGGCTCGAACCCACAAATCATGAGACCATGACCTGAGCTGAAGTCAGACGCTCAACTGATGGAGCCACTCAGGCATCCCTGTCTAGCTCACTTCAAAAATTTTTTAAAGTGACATAAAATTAACATACCATAAAACTCTCCCTTTAACATATAATATTTAGCACAGTTTGGTAGATTTTTGTATATTCAGAGTTGTGCAACCATTACCGCTGTCTAGTTCTGAAACATTTTAATTCTCGCAAAAGGAAACCCCCTACCCATTGGCCGTCACTATCCCTCTCCTCTGAGTCCCTGGCAACCACTAATCTGTTTTCTGTCTCTATAGATCTGCCTATTCTGGACATTTCACATAAACGGAATCATAGAATACGTGGTCTGTGGTGTCTGGCTTATTTCACTTCGGAAAATGTTTTCGAGGTTCATCCGTGTTGCTGGAGGTATTAGTACTTCATTCCTTTTTGTAGTTAAATTTGATTGTATAGATATACCATATGTTGTTTATGCATTCATCCATTGATGGACATTTGGATTGTTTCCACCTCTTGGCTCTTGTAAATAGTGCTGCTGTGAATATTCATGTACAAGCATTTATTTGAGCGCTTGTATATACCTACAAGTGGTATGGTAATTCTATGTTTAACGTTTTTTTTTTTTAGTTTATTTATTTATTTTTGAGAGAGAGAGACAGAGAGAGTGAGTGGGAGAGGGGCAGAGAGGGAGGGAGAGAGAGAATCCCAAAGAAGGCTCTGCACTGTCAGCATGGATCCTGACGTGGGGTGCGAACTCACAAACCATGAGATCATGACCTGTGCCGAAACCAAGAGTTGGACACTCAACCGACTGAGCCACCCAGGCACCCCTCTATGTTTAACTATTTGAGGAACCTAGTAGACTGTTTTCCACAGGAACTACACCATTTTCCATTCATACTAGCAATGTATGAAGGTTTTAAGTTCTCCACATTCTTGCCAATACTTGTTAATTGTCTGTCTTTTTGGATACTGCTATCCTAATGGGTAAGAATAAGTCATATGTTTTTGTGGTTTTGATTTTCATTTCCCTGATGACTAATGATGTTGACAATCTGTTCATGTATTTATTGGCCATTTGTATATCTTTTTAGAGAAATATTTATCCACATCCTTTGCCATTTTTTTTTTTTTTACTTGGGTTGTCTTTTTTATTGTTCTGATTTCTTTTTACGAGTTTGTCAAGAGACAGTCATACAGACATACCCACCATCAATATCTAAGAATGAAGGGAAACTATCAGATTTCAATAGAGAAAAAATCGAAATTTTCATTGCTTCCATCATAGAAAGAGATATGCTTACTAAATTTCCTTTTTAAACATGTAGCAAAAGGATCAAAGTATTAATATTTTTCTGTGGGTTAAAAATATTCGGATAGTACAATTGTATTTGTAATATGTGAATTAACAATATCTACCTTACAGGGTTGTTGTAAGAATTAAATACATATTTAGTTCACCCTTATATCCCTAGGGCTTACTACAGTGCATGGTATATAGTCGAAACTCAATATTTGCTGAATAAATTCATGAAGTACCCAATGGAGTCCCACAAACATATCAATATGTATGAGTTCCCTCCCCATCCTCTTCAGGAGACTTGAAGGAGGGATGAATAACCATACTAGCAGAACTAGAACCCTCTGAACTGTGTGGCTTATGGTACATTATGAAATACTATAAGATTTATGGAGCCAAATGGTTTACAGGATGTGAGTGCTGGAACTCTACCTGTCTTCAGTGAAAAATGGGAGTTGAATATGTTAGAAAGTGCTTGGTTTTGGAAAGGTGAAAAGACCCCCATAGTGTTCCTAACTTCGTGATACTGAGTCGCTTGTCTGTGTATTTTCTGATTTGATATTCAGTATGTCAGTCAATTAGACCCCCAGTGAGGAGGCAGCCACTATCACAATGCCATAAATGGAGAGTGGAAAAGCTAGCATGTCAGGCCACTCAAGACACTAAGGTGGCTTGCAGGCAAGGATGTTGTTTGACTTTTGGAAATGGTTGCAAAGCTACTATCACAACTGATATTTGACTATTGAAATTTCAATTGATAATTAAAATGTCAGATAATCTCTGTCTCACAACCCCACTCATACCACTGGTTTTATCTTCCAGCTATATTAAGAGAATATGCATAAATCAGGAAAATTCATTACTCACCTTCTAATATTATTGTCAACGTGCACAGTCCAACACTACCAAAAGAAATCCTGCTTACACGCTTTATAAACAGTATTTGATATTCGACCTGAGAAAAAAAGCTACTTATTGCAAATTGAAATTTTCATTCTCTGCGATATAAAATTGCCTGTTAGGGGCAAGACAGTTTGTAATACATGGAAAGTAGAAATGACTTACTCATACAGTTTAAATTAATGCTACATGAATAACTAAAGGCATAGAGTAAAAAGCACTAGTTATTTTATACTTTAATTCAAAAAATATTCTGATATATTAACAAATTGAATTTGCACTTTTTAAAAGAAGATCTTATGTTTTGAAAAGACTTAACATTGTTAAACACTTGAATAATAATCTTTGGAACAAAAGGAAATTTATCTCTTAAAATTTTTAGACACAGAGAAAACATTGTGAATCTACAAATCTCTTTTAGTTCCAAACATAAACTGTAGTTAACTTTTTTTAATGTTTATTTTTGAGAGAGAGAGAGAGAGAGTGTGTGAGTGGAGAAGGGGCAGAGAGAGCGGGAGACAGGATCTGAAGCAGGCTCCAGGATCTGAGCTCTCAGCAAAGGCCCGATGCGGGGCTCGAACTCATGAACCGTGAGATTGTGACCTGATCTGAAATCAAAGTCAGATGCTTAACCAACTGAGCCACCCAGTCTCCCCTATAGTTAATTTCTTTTCTTGAAGATACACCAGGCAGAACTGAAAGACCAAGATATTCTGGTAGTTTGGATGAGCTCCCTAAGGAATACATCTTCTAGCAATGACCTGAGGCTTAATATCTGCTAATCCTAATGCTACTGGAAGATACTTCTTACCTTCCTGGGTCTGGAGAGCAGAATTTCCTTTCAACTTCTGGTATTTTTTTAGCAGTTGCTGCCTGTGGTTGAATCACCCAATGATGCACTTTTAGCCAACTGTGTGTCCTCATTGCGGTTTGTCTGTCTTAAAGGACATTCAAAGAAAAGGAATGGCATATTATATATTGGTGATCTTTTTTTCTCATGACCGAGAGATCAAGAGTCACATGCTCTATCTACTGAGCCAGCCGGGTACCCCTTATTGGTGATCTTGTTAGCTGAGATTTCAGGTAGACTTAGAGCTAATGGAAAAGGATGTGCATTGTGGAGTAGAAATAGCAGATGTTGTAATGTTGAAACCATTAGAAATAATAACATTGAAAATAATTTTTATGAGAACAGTTAGGTAAATGGTTGTTTTAGCTAGTGCTCAAATTCTTGGAAATTGAAGCTACGGAGGATAATTACGTGGCTTTGCAAGCACTCTGTTACTCTGAAATAGCAGAGGGTTTTGTCTGACAGGCTGTAGGTATGGAGAGATGGCGGATGATAGCCATGGAATGTCATCCCTGGAACAACGGGGGGCTGTGAGGGGCAGCCGGGTGGCCTGCATAGGCAGGCGGAAGCTGGCCATTGTTCAAACATGACCAGTCACAACTACAGCTCTCAATAGAGCTCATTCTAAATTTGGTTTTTGTAGGGCGCCTGGGTGGCTTAGTCGGTTAAGCATCCGACTGAGGCTCAGGTCATGATCTCACAACTCGTGAGTTCGAGCACTGTGTCAGGCTCTGTGTGGACAGCTCAAAGCCTGGAGCCTGTTTCAGATTCTGTGTCTCCCTCTTTCTCTGCCATTCCCCACTCACTCTCTGTCTCTCTCTCAAAAATAAACAAACATTAAAAAATATATAAATCAAATAAATTGGATTTTGTTTCTTGGTTATGTTTTTCACTTGGAAAGTTCAAAACAAGATCAGCCAAGGAATTTATAGAATCAACATGTTTTGAATACTATGTGGAATGAATAGAGTCCTCAGGATTCAGGCATTTAAATCAATTCATCTGCTTTATTCCTCAAGCTCTTTATGATGATGATGATAATGATTATTATTATTATTATTTTTAAAGTTTATTTTATTGGGGCATCTTGGTGACTCAGTTGGTTGAGTGTCTGACTTTTGGTTTCGGATCGTCATGATCTCACGGTTCGTGGGTTTGAGCCCCACTTTGGGCTTTGCACTGATGGTACAGAGCCTACTTGGTATCCTCTCTCTCTCCCTCTCTCTCTGCTCCTTCCCTGCTCATGCTAGCTGTTTAAATAAACTTTAAGTTGTTTATTTTATTTATTTTGAGAGAGAGAGAGAGAGTGTGCAGGCAGAGAGAGGGAGAGAGAGAATCCCAAGCAGGCTCCCCACTGTCAGCACAGAGCCTGATGCCAGGGCTCAAACACAGGAACTGTGACTTCATGACCTGAGCCAAAATCAAGAATTGGATGCTTCACTGACTGAGGTACCCAGGCACCCTATTATTTTTTTTTTAAGGCCATTCTGGGTTTGATTTCATGTACTGTGTTCCTCTGAAATTGTATGAGAATGCTACTCACATGGAGATAAGGACATGGTCTCATATATATATGATGAAAACTTTCCTCTTGACAGATAATACTTTTATAGCAGTATCTTTCCTCTCTTATATTAGATACCTAAGAATCTAGAAACATTTTTCCAAAAAACATGTTCTTCAAAGTCACAGCATCCAGCAAGGATGATTATGCTTATTATACATACAAGAGGCAGAAATGCAATTGTTGTTGAAACAATTTGTTCAAATGATATAACAACTTCACCATTGAGCTATAATTTATCCTGAATTGCTAGGGTCCTATCTTAATGATTCTTGCTGCTATTTGTTCAAATAAAAGGATATTGATTTTAAGGCAATCACAACTGAGATGTGGCTCATATTTCTAATAATTTTCTCAGCAATACTGTTTCATTTCTCACCTGGAAGTAGAAGCACGTGTAAATGTATTGAAATTGTGTATTTTGGTAGTACAGTCTCTACGTTTTCATAAATTAAAAAAAAAAAACACGGGGGCTTAGTCAAGAGACAAACGTAAGATACGTTAATATATATCCTTCTTATGCTTGTTATTTCTTGGAGAAATGGCAAGGTGAAGAAATCACAGAGTCTCAAAGAGGTGAAATATGTAATGATATTGAGACTGAGCTCGAAATGTGTCTCTATTAAACAAACAAAAACAATGGGATTTATTTAACTGGTTACCTGAATTTTTAAACTCTGAATTTCCAGATGACCATCTCCACGAACTAGTTCCTTTGCTTCAGCTGGAGCACTATTTATAGGCATAGATTATTATAGTGAATAATTACCCCATATTGATTTTCCTGAGATAAAGAGGGATATAATAAATTATGCTCAGTAACCTCCCTAGAATAATATAAAAATTACCAAAATTATGGTCATAGACTTTCATTTTTATGAAGCAAGTAAAAACAATTTTTAAAAAATGACTAATTGAAATTAATACACCTTCTGCAGCAGAAGTGAAACTAAGCACATTATCAAGCATATACAAAGAAGGGATATCTTATTTAAGAATTCTAGGGGGCATCTGGGGGGCTCAGTTTGTTAAGCGTCTGACTTTGGCTCAGGTCATGATCTTACAGTCTGGGTTCAAACCCTGCGTTGGGCTCTGTGCTGACAGCTCAGAGCCTGGAGCCTGCTTCGGATTCTGTGTCTCCCTCTCTCTCGGCCCCTCCCCCACTGGTGCTCTGTCTCTCAAAAATAAATAAATGTTAAAAAAAATTTTTTTTAAAGAATTCTAATAGAACAGTTAAACTTACATTGACTTTAATAGCAACGGCAAACATTTGTTTAAATATGCATTTATTATTGTCAATACCCTACAGCATCACATTAATGCTGACGATTATAAATGACAGCAAGATGGGCATCTCGATGAAGGCAAAATGAATGCAAATATACTTTGCAGTTGTATAGTTCTTTTTTTATCACAGGGTCTCACATTTATTATACTATTTTATTCTCAACATGGACTATTTTATACATTACACCTATTTGCATAATTAAAAATCTCTTTTCACTGAAGAAAACCAACTAAATATCCACCAACACTTCCACCAGTTTCTTTTAACCTAAGTTGGTTTTCAAATGTTACTTTCTTTTTACTAACTCCGGTGTCACTCTATCTGCTTTCCCTTGTTTTATTCTCTGGAATACTGCTACGTCAGGAAAATCTTTATCTCCATGGTCAGGACTCTTTTGTGTTTTCTTTCCTTTTCCCATTAAATAGGACCACTTGAAGTCTTTCTTGGTAACTATGGAATATTCTTCCGTGTATTATAACACTATTCATCTTGTTTTGCCACAGGATGTATTATACTACTCAGGCCAATTTGTACATTTCATTCAAAACATAACAATAGAACAGAGATAATAAAGATTTAATAAAGTATCAAGTTTAAAATTAATTATGTTTGCTGTATAATAAAGGCTGTATTTTAAGACACCAGAAATACCATATTCCATGTTTTCATGTTTTTACTACAACTGCTTCTTGGTTGAAACAGTTACAAATGCATAACACCATGCACTTAATAACTATTTGTTAGCATAGAAATATCTTTAAGATATTATCTGAACTGTCTTTAAAATGTATCACCTGTGTACATGAAACTAGAGACTTACTAAGATAACTTGTCTTATTTTTATGCTTCTTCATTTAACTTTTTCCTCTGCCAAAACTAGTCTACTTACCTTTGTGATAATATTTTTATTGAGACAGTGGTATCAGTTACTTCTCCAAAAATTAATTGGTTTTTTAAAATCGTAGAACATTTGTGTTGAGTCCGTTGGCTTACCACTGTACAAGTTATCAGAACTTAAAATCTCATCAGTACTGCAATACTTGTACATTTTCTATTTATATGTTCATTGTTAAGTTGTACTCAGAAACCGGATCTACTATTTTATTCTTGAAGTCATCTTGTCTAGGAATTTTTCTCTTGTGAATTTCCATAGAAATTATTATTTTTTTAATGATTTTTTTTTTTTTTTTGAGAGAGACACATACAGCACAGTGGGGTAGGGGAAGAGAGAGAAACACACACAGAATCTGAAGCAGGTTCCAGGCCCTGAGCTGTCAGCACAGAGCCCGACGCAGGGCTCGACCTCGTGGACCACGAGATCATGACCTGAGTGGAAGTCAGACACCTAACCGACTGAGCCACCCAAGCGCCCTTCCATAGAAATTATTTTTGGCAAGTGATCGACTTGTATCTTCTAGAGACTTTTGCTTCCACCACTGCCCCTGGTGGCACTTGCGTGTCTCATAGTGGTGATCATATCTACACTGAGGAATTGTGTGATTGACCATGAATGAAACAATCCCAGTGTCATTTTTACTTGTTTTGTCTTTTTAAGTTGGACTCTGAATGAATTGCTAACCATATGTGGATTACTAGCTATACTGTGAAAAGCTATGCTGTTGACCTTTTCACAATGTATTTTCTTAACAAGCTGTGGGAATGGGCTAGAGGGGTGAATTTTAAGAGAATAATAGTTGAAGGGTAGTCATCACAGTATTGTAAACTTCTTGCATGTCTTTATATGCTACAGTCACAGACGATATTTGAACTTAATCCAGCACCATTTCCATCTTGTTCAAATAAGAAAATGGCTCTCGTGGGAATTCTTTTGACTCTGTCCACCTGCCACGGGGTATTAGCAGATTAGAACAAATGTTGGGAGGTGCCTCATGCCATCTAAGTGAACAATAGCACATTTGTTTGCCTTTCCACCTTCAAGGATATTTGAAGGTCGAATTTTTGTTTGTTTGGGCCAATATTTTTTTAATCATCAGGCTAGAGGTTCCAAAAGGGCAGGGAACCATCACTATCTCGAACAAAAGGAGCCCTCCTCAGTCAGCACCAAGAATATCAAAGTATTTCCTCTGAAGCTCTTAGGAACGAGTTATGAAAATATCTCAGTTACAAGTGGACAGCTATCTCACTTGTTCTCGGGACTTCTCCTTTATTTTTTAAATTTTTTTAATTTACATCCATGAAGGTCGACTTTTGAAGAGAGTGCTTTGTGAACATAAAAATAGCCATGTACTTGTGTAGAAGAAGACCGCCTTGATTGTAAGGAGGGCCTTCCAACTACACAGCTACAAATCAGAAAGAAAGCCCAACATGACAGACCAGTCCTCCTTGTGTCCACTGTTCCAGAACGCTGAGGGTTCCATTCACCCCCAGACATCTCCCACTCAGGGAGGCCCTGTCTTCGAGATGCCCAGGATCACACTGGAGCTGTAAACAGCGATCAGTAGTCCTGTCCTACTGTTAGCACAGGAGAAAACCCAAAGGGGAGGTGGTGAGAGAAGTGTTTTTCTTTTCCACAATTTTGCATTCCATATAAAGAATCGAAATGTGCAGATTTCTTGATGCTATTCCTGCACCGAAAGAGAACAAAATAATAGCAGTTAAATCACTTTTGGATAGTATTGCAGGAATTTCTCATGTCCCTACTACAATGGTAGGGGTCTGTAGGAATCATGCAACTGGCCTTTATTTCCTTTTCTATAAAATAGAGTAATGGGTGCCTCATTCTTACGGAGTGGGATGTTTTATACACATTTAAGAAGTGTTTACTTAAGAAATAAACCCTATGAGGGGCGCCTGGGTGGCGCAGTCGGTTGAGCGTCCGACTTCAGCCAGGTCACGATCTCGCGGTCCGTGAGTTCGAGCCCCGCGTCAGTCTCTGGGCTGATGGCTCGGAGCCTGGAGCCTGTTTCCGATTCTGTGTCTCCCTCTCTCTCTGCCCCTCCCCCGTTCATGCTCTGTCTCTCTCTGTCCCAAAAATAAATAAAAAACGTTGAAAAAAAAAAATTAAAAAAAAAAAAAAAAAAGAAATAAACCCTATGAGCACACTGTTTTTAAGATCCAATAAGTATCTTATTATTTTTGACATCTGTGATATTAAATGAAAGAAAATGCTTTTTTGTTTTACTTCTTATTGAAGAAAACAATGATATTTTCAAAAAGTTGATATACCATGACAAGGGGCAGAAGAACAGTGGTCTGTGAAGATTAGTTTCGCAGTAAACGGTCAGTGGATAATTGAAAGAGTGATTAGTCTGGGTTGTCAACAAGTAATGTGGGAGATAGAACTAATATCCAAGGCACATGGCTAATTCCATATCCTCTGGAAAAAGGAAACTGCACTGGGCTTCAGTTATTGAAGGAGAAATTATTTTTAACAGTGTGTCGTGCCTCATTTTATAGTTCATTTAAAAAAAGCTCAAGCTTAAAACTGGTGAAGCCTGAGGAATAAAATCTCCATCTGCGTACACATTCAAACACGTACAGAAACCAGGGGCTTCAGTGGCCAGAGTCGTGCCTGCTCACCGAGGAGAGTTTTCCAGAGGTGGGAGGAGATGCGGCCACGCTTCACCCAGACACAGGTGCAGCCTGTCTTCTGCAGAGAAGGAACAATGTCCGGAGTCGGCTGGCCTTGGTTTGTCGTCTCCTGTGGCGACTGCCAGTCGTTTGCGGGCTTTTGTCTATGCTTTGTGTACTACTTGACTCAGCTTGAGCCAAAAGCATCAGCAGCTGAAGCTGGAGTCTACCTTTCTGCAGAGAGCGCAATGTTTGATGTTTCTGAACATTTTTGCAACACATAACCACCCTGAGCTCCTGCTGCCTTACAAGCTCTTCTCACATGAAAGTACAAGACTCTAAAACGGCACCTTCCGCACACTATCCTTCCATTTAGGAGGTAGGCAGACAGTGTGTGCTGACAGCTGGCTGTCCATCTGGTGTTTGATGTGTGGCAGAAAAGCACCGTGGGGTAATAAGGGAGATGGATGTTTCTCTAGGTGACAGTCGGGCCTTCCCGAGAGCAGACTCCCCTGGGCTTCCTGCCCTTGTGCCCTGAGCCCTGCCTCTCCCCACAGGACCGCAGGCTCTGCCTTCTTGGTGTAGGGGAGCTCAGCTCTCTCTATGTACCTCCCTGGCTTTTCATTGATTTGCAATATCCTGATCACAACAAACATTTCTAGCACTTTCATTGCAGTGCCACCAGCATGAATGCATTGGTAAAGGTTTGTAACAGCTTCCGTTCTTTTTCAGTTTTTGTTCATACCTGAAATTCTCCTTTATTTTTATTCATTCGTGAACCTTTTCTAGTCGCTGTTCTATAAAACTAGGAGGAACATTTAGACTAGACAAAAAGCTATCACGTTGCAAGCTGTGTCAGGCCAAAGATAATTTTTTTAAACGTGGGTAATCTTCAGTTTGCTACGTTTGAAGTTTATAAATAGTTCAAGTATCTGTCTACACATCGCTGTATTATGCATATCCAATTTAACAATTATTTGGACAGTTAGATTCTGAAATGACTCTATTTTTAAAAAATTGCACTTGGTATCTACAAAGATGTTTTGCATTTTTGACAGATAAATCCCTTACAAGTAATAAAATGTAAAAAAGCAGCATGAATTTTTTAAATGTCAGAACTGTCTCAATTCCCTTATTAACGGTAAAAGGACTATTTTTAAAAAATTTTTTTTTTAACGTTTATTTATCTTTGAGACAGAGAGAGACAGAGCATGAACGGGGGAGGGTCAGAGAAAGGGAGACACAGAATCAGAAGCAGGCTCCAGGCTCTGAGCTGTCAGCACAGAGCCCGACGTGGGGCTTGAACTCACAGACCGTGAGATCATGACCTGAGCCGAAGTCGGCCGCTTAACTGACTGAGCCACCCAGGTGCCCCAAAAGGACTATTTTTTTAAAAAACATAAATAGCTCACTTAGAAAAACGAATCGTGTGTATACTAAAACATAGAAAATATTTAAAAATTTGTTCTGTTACCTTTTTTTTTTAACATGAAATTTATTGTCAAATTGGTTTCCATACAATACCCAGTACTCATCCCAACAGGTACCCTCCTCAATGCCCATCACCTACCCTCTCCTCCCTCCCACCCCCCATCAACCCTCAGTTTATTCTTAGTTTTTAAGCGTCTCTTATGGTTTGGCTCTCTCCCTCTCTAACTTTTTTTTTTCCTTCCCCTCCCCCATGGTCTTCTGTTAAGTTTCTCAGGATCCACGTAAGAGTGAAAACATATGGTATCCGTCTTTCCCTGTATGACTTATTTCACTTAGCATAACACTCTCCAGTTCCATCCACGTTGCTACAAAAGGCCACATTTCATTCTTTCTCATTGCCAAGTAGTATTCCATTGTGTGTATAAACCACAATTTCTTTATCCATTCATCAGTTGATGGACATTTAGGCTCTTTCCATAATTTGGCTATTGTTTAAAGTGCTGCTATAAACATTGGGGTATAGGTGCCCCTATGCATCAGCACTCCTGTATCCCTTGGGTAAATTCCTAGCAGTGCTGGAATTGCTGGGTCGTAGGGTAGATCTATTTTCAATTTTTTGAGGAACCTCCACACTGTTTTCCAGAGTGGCTGCACCAGTTTGCATTCCCACCAACAGTGCAAGAGGGTTCCCGTTTCTCCATATCCTCTCCAGCATCTATAGTCTCCTGATTTGTTCATTTTAGCCACTCTGACTGGCGTGAGGTGGTATCTCAGTGTGGTTTTGATTTGTATTTCCCTGATGAGGAGTGACATTGAGCATCTTTTCATGTGCCTGTTGGCCATCTGGATGTCTTCTTTAGAAAAGTGTCTATTCACGTTTTCCGCCCATTTCTTCACTGGATTATTTATTTCTCAGGTGTGGAGTTTGGTGAGTTCTTTATAGATTTTGGATACTAGCCCTTTGTCTGATATGTCATTTGCAAATATCTTTTCCCGTTCCATTGGTTGCCTTTTAGTTTTGTTGAGTGTCTCCTTTGCAGTGCAGAAGCTTTTTTTTTAAAAATTTTTTTTTCAACGTTTTTTTATTTATTTTTGGGACAGAGAGAGACAGAGCATGAACGGGGGAGGGGCAGAGAGAGAGGGAGACACAGAATCGGAAACAGGCTCCAGGCTCCGAGCCATCAGCCCAGAGCCTGACGCGGGGCTCGAACTCACGGACAGCGAGATCGTGACCTGGCTGAAGTCGGACGCTTAACCGACTGCGCCACCCAGGCGCCCCTGCAGTGCAGAAGCTTTTTATCTTGATGAGGTCCCAATAGTTCATTTTTGCTTTTAATTCCCTTGCCTTTGGAGATGTGTCAAGTAAGAAATTGCTGTGGCTGAGGTCAGAGAGGTTTTCCCCTGATTTCTCCTCTAGGGTTTTGATGGTTTCCTGTCTCACATTCAGGTCCTTTATCCATTTTGAGTTTATTTTTGTGAATGGTATAAGAAAGTGGTCTAGTTTCATTCTTCTGCATGTTGTTGTCCAGTTCTCCCAGTGTCTTAAAGAGACTCTTTTTTCCATTGGATATTCTTTCCTGCTTTGTCAAAGATTAGTTGGTCATACTTTTGTGGGTCCAGTTCTGGAGTCCCTATTCTATTCCATTGGTCTACGTGTCTGTTTTTGTGCCAATGCCATACTGTCTTGATGATTACAGCTTTGTAGTAGAGGCTAAAGTCTGGGATTGTGATGCCTCCTGCTTTAGTCTTCTTCAATATTACTTACCTTTAAAAAAATTTTTTTTTTAACATTTATTCATTTTTCAGAGACAGTGAGAGACAGAGTGTGAGTGCGAGAGGGCAGAGAGAGAGGGAGACACAGAATCCAAAGCAGGCTCCAGGCTCTGAGCTGTCAGCACAGAGCCTGATGCAAGGCTCAAACTCAGGAACCATGAAACCATGACCTGAGCTTAACTGACTGAGCCACCCAGGCTCCCCCTTAGTGTTATCTTAAAATAAGCATTACTTAGAGTTGATTAAAGGGCACTACCCAAAGGCTGTTGCTTGAAAAGGAGCAACTCTTGAGCTGTGATTATCAGAAAATCCATTCACTAGGAAGGAGAGAAACATCCCAACCATCTCAGTGGCCTACTCTTCAGGATTAATGAACATTTTGCTGCCAAGATGACACCAATCCTCTTTCTCCTTATCCAGTGTTGTCTCTGTTTTGATTTGTCCTCACGTTCTTTGCCCATTGGCAGTGAGGGTGAGGCCATCTTGATTAGCTGTGGCCTGGCATCTAGTCTCAGGAATCCTTTAGTTCATGAGATGGGAGAAAACAGCCCAGGGATGGCCAAAGTCAGCCAGCCATCTGGTCATTGCTCCCACCTCCTATTTTGGAAAACCAAGTGTTTCTGTCCTCCCTAGGAGACAGAAGAAAACAATGGATTGAATTTTCTTGCTGGTCATGGGGCCAAATTGGCTGGATATGGAGTATAATGAAAATGGAAATCTTTGCTATGAAATGTATGGTTTGGAATAAGTGAATCAAGGAGTTCTTCTGAGGATTAGGACATAGTTGTTTATCTTGTTTAAAATGGAGAAGAACTCTTTTTAAAAAATAATTTTTTTAATGTTTATTTTTGAGGAAGAGATACTGAGCACGAGCTGGAGAGGGGCAGAGAGAGAGACACACACACACACACACACACGCATACGCAGGATTGGAAGCAGGCTCCAGGCTCTGAGCTGTCAGCACAGAGCCTGATGTGGGGCTTGAACCCACGATCTGTGAGATCGTGACCTGAGCTGAAGTTGGCTGCTTAGCCAACTGAGCCAGTTAAATACTCCAGAAAATCTCTTGTTTTAAGAAGCACAATTTTAAGGAGCCTACTGAGGTATCAACATTTGCAAGTAAGTAGACTAAAAGGTAGTACCATACTGTCTTGAAGGTGTACTAAAAGGTAAATCAAGAAGAGGCAAAAAAATAAAAAGATGCCAAAACAATGTAACAACAAAATTTGTTTACAGAAATGTATAATCGATATTCCAATGTGCACTAATTATGTAGTTTCTGAACTTCGAGCAAAGTGAAAAGATAGAAAGAAAAAGCAAAGAAGGAGAAACCCTTTAGTGAAATGGAAAAAAGTTTCAATACCTAAGCTTGGTTTTAGATATTATATTTTTTTGTCTAAAACATAATATTTTAATATGCTTTCAGATTTTAATTTTTTTCTGAGATGGCCATCCTGCAGAAAATGTTGCTCACTCCCATCTAGAAAAAGGACAGAAGGAGAGAAAGTGAACAGCAGGTAGCAAGCAGCAAGGTCAAGTGAAAGAGTGTGTGATCAGAAATGAAAAGAAATAGGACAGCCTCTGTCTCGCCCTCATCGAAGCTGAAGTAGGACTCTGGTACAATTTCCCAGAAGCAGGCACATACCCCAAGGCATCAGAGAGTTTTGCAGTTCACACTGAATTTCACACAATGTGGAGATTGGGGCTACTTTGTAAGACCACAGATTTCATTCAAAATTAGCGAATGCCTCATTTTCATCTTTCTATTTATCCATCAACTCTCAGGTATTGAAACTCCTTCCCCTTCATAGCCTCGTCCGCCATCTTTACCTTTTGGTTTTCTGCGGTTTGGATGATGTCTGGACATGGTTTTCTTTGAATTTATCCTGTTTTGCATTCACCAAGCTTCTTGAAATCTGTAAATCTGTATCCTTCACCAAATTTGGGAACTCTTCAGCCTTTATGTTTTCAAATATTTTTTCTCCACCATTCACTTTCTCCTTTCCTTCAGCGACTCCAATACCATGAGTGTTACACCTCCCATATTGTCCCTCAGGTCCCTGAAGCTCTTGTTTTGTTTTGTTCTCTCTTCCAAATGGATCATTTCTATTGATCTGTCTTCAGGCATATTGATTCCTTGCTCTGCCATCTGTATTCTGCTACAGAACTTATCCAGTGAGTTTTTTTTTTTTTAATTTCAGATATTATATTTTTCAGTTCCAAAATTCCCACTTGGTTCTCTTTTATACTTTCTATTTCTCTGCTGAAATAATTTATCTTTCCATTCATGATTTCATTAATATCTACCTTTATCTCCTAGACATTGATTATAAAATTTCTTTAAAGTTTGTGTATTTTAATTCCAACATCTGGATGATTTTGGAGGTGCATTAACTGATTGTCTTTCTCATGCGAATTGGGCAGAGTTCAAGGTTCTTTATATGTTAAATACTTTAGGATTGTATCCTGGACATTTCAAATATTACATTGTGATTCTCTGGGTCCTGTTAAAATGTCTAGAAAATGTTGAACTTATTTTTCCGGCAGGTGATCAGCCTGCATAGTTTGAATCACAAGTTCTAGCCCATCTGTGGGTGGTGTGGTTCCAATATCAGTTCAGTTCTCAAAGCCTTCGCGATGCTTGTAGGAGAGCCTGGGACTTGTGTCAGTTTGTTTACAGAGTTAGGTTCATTCTTCAGATCTCTCTTCTCGGAGATTTTCTTCATACTCTCCAGTTCCCGTGGATCTTTTTTCCAGGCTCCTCTGGGCATAGGAATGGTTTTCTTTCAGAGTTTTAGCCTCCTGGGGCACCTGGGTGGCTCAATTGGTTAAACGTCTGACTCTTGATTTCGGCTCAGGTCAACCATCTCACAGTTTGTGAGATCAAGCCCCACGTCGGGGTCTGTGCTGACAGCATGAAGCCTGCTGGGATTCTTTCTCTCCCTGTCTCTGCCCTTTTGCTGCTTCTCTCTCTCTCTCTCTCTCTCTCTCTCTCTCTCTCAAAATAAATAAATAAACATTAAAAAAAAAAGATTCAACAAAAGGGGTTTAGCCTCCTGTGTTAAAGGAGATCCCAGGTCCATACAACTGACCCATCTTCAGGGTGAAAAAGTGAGAAAAAAATGAGAGAAAAATAATGGGGCTTTCTCTATACTCTTCACATAACAAGACACCCTTTTCATGCAGTGACAGTGCCTCAGGTTAGGGCTGGGAGAGGAAATAGAAAATAGAAAAACAAGACTCCTCCCTTACCCTTCAGCTTGTAGGGATTCTCCTTAAGTCCTCTGGTCAAAAAGTGTTTGTTGTCTGCAACTACGGGGCATTTCACTGATCTGGCCCACCCTCCAGTAAAAGCTAAGAGATTAAGAAGCAGGAAAGCCAAAAACCAAAAAATGGCCCCAAACCCCACAAAACTCTCAGCAGAAAAACTGCCCCCACCACAGCGGGTATTTTTTTCCTTCCAAATTTTGAATTCCCACCTTAATCTGCCCTGTTTTATTTTTCACAGTCTCCAGGTAGTTGCTTTTTGTCTTTTGTCCAGAGTTTTTATTTATATTCGATGGGAGAGGTAAAGTTAAACATAGAGTTTGATTACATTATGTAAAAATATATGTGATCGTATATAAATATTTTTTAACAATGTTGATTCATTTTGAGAGAGAGAGAGCATGGGAGGGGCAGAGAGAGGGGGAGAGAGTGAATTCCAAGCAGGCTCAGCACTGTCAGCACAGAGCCTGATGCGAGGCTCAAACCCAGAACCATGAGATCATGACCTGAGCCAAAACCAAGAGTTGGATGCTTAACTGACTGAGCCACCCAGGTGCCATTTGTTTTTTTTTTAAAGACCAGAAGGTCAAAATTCTCATCTTGGTCATTTGGGACTGGTAAGATTATGGTTTTTTTCCCTCACTTTATATTTTCTAAATATTTTATAACACACCTTTTTCAACTCTTCATATTTAATTCTGTTTCTTCCAAATATTTGGTTAGCTAAGTCTTTGCTGAAGGAGCATGTAGTTTACAATCATTAGAAACCATTAAATTCTGTACCAGCTAGATTTCTTTCAGCTTCAAGAAACAGATCACCAACTCAGTGACTTAAATGATAATGAAAATATTTTCTTACATAATAAAAAATCCACAGGAATCGTTGGAAGGTTGGTTAACTCTGTAGCTCTGTCTTACCACCTGCCATTCTTATGTTTGGCCTAGGCTTCAGGCTTAGTTCCTTCATGGTTGCACAATGGCTGCAGTAGTTCCAGACATCACATCTAGAAACAACAACGTTTAGAGGCTGAAAATAGGCCATCTTTCTTTTTTAAATTAAAAGGCATTTTCTTTTTAATTTAGAGAGAAAGAGTGTAAGTGGAGGAGAGGGGCAGAGGTGGGGAGAGAGAGAATCTTAAACAGGCTCCACACTCAGCATGGAGCCTAATGTGGGGCTCGACCCCATGACGCTGGGATCATGACCGAGCTGAAATCAAGTGTTGGATGCTCAACCCACTCAGCCACCCAGGCCCCCTCTCTCTTTCTTTGAATTAGTGTTTGATTTTATTATAAATGACAGAACACCCAAAATAACAGTGGGTTAGGTGTGGCTTCATTTTGCTGTTGTTGTTCTATACATGGTCTCCATTCCCAAGGTTGTCCACAGTCCCGAGTGATTGTTTTACCTCCAGCTATCATATCTGCATTCCATACAGCTGAATAAAGGAAGAAGGTAAAGTGTACATGTCAGTGTCTAATAAGGAAGATTGTCAGGAGTTGCCACACCACACTTCTACTTTTATCATATTGGTAAGAACTTATCAGGCTACAATGGGCTGCAAAAGAGAGTCAGAAATGTATTCTTTAATCTGGATGTCCGTGTGCCCAGTGAAACTTTCTACCACTATGGCTAAGTGAAGCATGCATGTGGGCAACAAGAAGGAGACACTGCCACTTTCTTGTACCTCTCAGTCACTTTTCTCAGAAGCCACCAGCAGACCTTCCCTTATGTCTTATTGGACAGACAAGCATTGCATGACCATGCCTAGGCCAATCCTGGTAAAGGAATGGTACCATCATAATTAGCTTGTGTCAATCAAGGTTCACCATCTAGGTTTGCAGCTGGAGTTATCCTCTCCCAAAAAGACATGGCTTCCAGAAAGAAAGCAGCCACCTGACAAAAGTTAGAACTCATAAGAAGGAGGAAGAGGCATAGGAAAAGGAGGGGCCCAGGGTGGATGTGGTAGGTAAGGTCACTTGCACACTTCTTTCTCCTCCTCCTCCTCCCCCTCTTTCTTCATCTTCTTCTTCTATAACGTTTGTTCATTTTTGAGAAAGACAAAATGCAGGTGGGGGAAGGGGCAGAGAGAGGGGGACAGGGAATCCAAAGCAGGTTCTGCACTGACAGCAGTGAGCCCAATGTGGGGCTCCATCTCATGAACTGTGAGATCACGATCTGAATGGAAGTTGGATGCTCAACCAGCTGAGCCACCCAGGTGCCATCCTTCTGTATAGAGTACAACAATGTTCACATCTCTGATTTTAAGTACAATTGAAATATCTATCTGTTGAATGGATAAAGAAGATGTGGTTTATGTATACAATGGAATACTACTTGGCAATAAGAAAGAATGAAATCCTTCCATTTGCAGCAACATGGATGGAACTGGAAGGTATTATGCTGAGTGAAATAAGTCAGTCAGAGAAAGACAGATACCATATTTTCACTCATATGTGGATCTTAAGAAACTTAACAGAGGATCATGGGGTAAGGGAACGGGGAAAAATTTACAAACAGAGGGGGAGGGAGGCAAACCATAAGAGACTCTTAAATACACAGAACAAACTGAGGGTTGATGGAGGGTGGGAGAGAGGGGGAAGTGGGTGATGGGCATTGATGAGGGCATTTGTTGGGATGAACACTGGGTGTTGTATGGAAGCCAATTTGACAATAAATTTTTAAAAATATGCCAGGATACTGTCCATTAAAAAAAAAAAGTAAAGAAAATATCTGTCTGTGATGGTTCTTGTTATAGTTTCATCTCTTCACAGCTCCCCAAATAGTGAATTTATTGTGTATTTGTGGGAAGAGGAACAAAGCCCAATCAAACCCAGTTACTGCTAACAGCTCCCCATATGCATTCTCTCCTTCTACTTAAGAGTTAATTTGAATTAAATTCTGAATATTGAAACTATTTGCATTAGACAAGCTTCCCAGGAAAAATATAACTGTTCCTTACTTAGGGTTAATGAGGAGGATCCCTGAAGAGAATAAAACGAGAAAACAAAGTTGGCATTTAAAATTTAGGGCATTTTGATAAGTCACATGGACTCTTTTTTTTTTTTTTTTTTTTTTTTTTGCCATACATGAACTTTTTTGGGAAGAAGGAACCAATATATGAAAAGGGATGAAAAAAAAAAGGATGGAAGAAAATGGCAATGAATGAAACTAGATGAGAAACAATAAGAAGGCACATATGTGAGAGGGAGAGAAGGGCCTGTGTGCTTTTGTCACAGTTATGTTGCTATGGTAATGAAGCAAAATTGGGCTGATGCTGCGCTATTGGTTTTGTTGGGAATGAAGAACCAAATATGTATAAGCAGAATGACGAATCAAGTCTTCAGTAAACCGAAGAGATAGTCTAACTGTATTTCCTCTAAAAATTCAATATAAGAACTCCTACATTTTCAAAATAATAAAATCTGAAGAAGATTCTGTAGACTTACACAATAATATTGAAGTTTCTTCTTAGGAATTAATAGTGAAAGAAAATGTCTCCATTATAAAATATATGTTCACCGTAGAAAAAATTTAAATACATAAGAGAACAAAGCAGATTATTAAAAAAGACACCTGATCCTGTCCATTAATGTTTTGATGTATAGCTCTTCAGTCTCTTCGTTTATATGTTTTTACCAATTGGGATCACATTCTATTACTGCACGTTGAATGTCTAAGTTAATTCCAGTTCTTCACTGTCTTAGTCAGCTTGGGCTGCTATAATAAATTACCAAAGACTGGATGGCTTAAACAACAAATATTTGCTATTCCTCACAGTTGTGGAGGTTGGGACATCCAAGATCAAAATGTCCGCAGATAGAGTGTCTGGTGAGAGCCTGCTCTATTCTCACAAGGGGCGCATCCTCATGATCTAATCACCTCCCAGAGGCCTCACCTCCAAATACCACTGGAGGTGGATTAGGGCTTCAACATTTGAATTTTGGAAAGACAAACGTTTAGTCCATAGCACATCGTTACAAATAAGATTTCAAGGAAAGAATTTTGCATACATTTTTGTACCTCTATAAAGTACCTAGAGCTACTCTTGACACACATGGGCAAATTAATACAAAATTTCTCATTGGCAATGAGAAATACAGAGAAATATAGCTGCTAGGAAGATGGTGCATTTTTATCTGCAAAACTAGTACATTCTCTTCTTATAATCAAATAATCAGGTAAAATGTAAGTGTGTATTCACAGAGGTCGCTTTCTTTCCTCAACAGTTCATACACTCTATTTCCAGTTGTGGTACCACATAATTAATTTACTATACAAGTTTATCCTTTCTAAACACAATTTCCAGATCACTTTGATTGGAATTGAGGGTGTTCCTAACTGCGGGGATTTAGGTCACATATTTATAATATCTTGGTTTATTTCCTTAGGTAGCTGTTGATGTTCATTTTATGTAGGTGTGACTTACTTAACTCTAGGAGTAACTGGGTCACCTCTTCCTCACCATATTCTTCAATGGACCCTGTTGGTTGGGTATTTTGTCAAGAGAGGATTAAAAGGTTTCATTCTATTTATTAAAATGCTTATGGGGGCGCCTGGGTGGCGCAGTCGGTTAAGCGTCCGACTTCAGCCAGGTCACGATCTCGCGGTCCGTGAGTTCGAGCCCCGCGTCAGGCTCTGGGCTGATGGCTCGGAGCCTGGAGCCTGTTTCCGATTCTGTGTCTCCCTCTCTCTCTGCCCCTCCCCCGTTCATGCTCTGTCTCTCTCTGTCCCAAAAATAAATAAAAAATGTTGAAAAAAAAAAAAAAAAATAAAATAAAATGCTTATGGAATAAAAATTTAAAGGCTATGGATGTCTGCTGAAAATTTCATTTGCCTGACAGATATTTATTGAATACTAAATGGGAAAAAAATGAGTTGACTGGGGAACATTTGTTGCAACATTTCTTGCTTTCCACAGCACTCTTATACCATTTGGGAAATAATCCTTTCAAGTAAATGGTCCTGGTAGAGGCTGCCTTCTTGGCCATAGGGTTGGGCATAACATCCAAGTCAATCAGAATCCTTCCACAAGATTTTTCAGTACTTAGTTGGGCAAGTGGGTGGTGCTTAGAAGGTAGAAGGCAGTTCCTCTCAGGGCAATGAACTATGAGGATACACTACACTACCCTAGACAACGCTCCAGACAACTCCCAAATCTGTATCTCTGACTTGAATCTCTCCATTATCCTCTAGAATTTTTATAGACCTCTCCATCTGAATGCCTCATCAACCAATGACCCAGACAGAATTCTTCACACACCCCCCCCAATGCACTCACTTCCTGCCCAAACTGATCATCCAACATTGCTGTCAGTGTCCAGCCATCCAAGCCAGAAATATGGAAGGCATCCTCAACTCTCATCCCTCTCTCTCACCCCAAACACAATCAGTCACTAAACCCTGTCAATTCTACTTTATAAATACTTGCACATTTATTCTCTTCTATTTCCATTGCTGTGGTCTTGGTACAGTTCTTCATCACAAGCTTTTAACTGGTCTGCTTGCCACCAGTCTTAAAAACCTTCAATCTGTTCCATTCTGTCCCCATGCCCAGCCTCACCCCAGGCAGAATGAGCTTTCTCCTTCAGCACTTTAGGGACATTCCTGCTCCCTCTGCAGCCTCTTCTCTGAACACACTCTTGCCTCCAGCCACACTGAACAGTCTGCGGGTGCCTGAACGGTGTTCTCTCCCTGCTCTAGGCTGTTCACTTTGCTTAAAATACTTTTAAATACCTTTTTTTGTTTGTTTGTTTGTTTGTTTGTTTGTTTTTTTCCCATGGCTAACTCCTGTTCATGGTTAAAGGTGGGAATTGGGTAGGGCTGTTCCACACATCCTGGGTAACAGTTTTCACCCGTGCCTGCCTGGTTGAGATCCTCTGGACACACTCTCACAGCACTGTGGTCTATACTAGCAGAGGACTCGCTACCCTATGCTGTGAAAACACGTCTAATTGTCTTTTTTCCTTACTAAGCTGCAAATTCTTTGAGGAAAGAGATTGGGTTTTGTTCAAATTTGTATTCCATCCCCTGGTTTGGAGTCTGACACATAGTAGACCCTTAATAAATAGCTATTGAAGAATAAATAAATGAAGGAGTGAACCCAGGGAAGATGTGCCATTAACTTTAGTTCTTCGATTCTGTGAACCCATTCTCTTCCTGACCAACGATGATTCTATGAAGCACTGCTAGATCGGGTCTTGTGTGAACACAGTACCCTCATGAAAATTTCTTTTGCTATAAAAGCTGGGAAATAGAGGTCTTCATGTTTACAGATGAAGAAACTAAGGCACAGAGAGGTTAAACGACACTCAGGGACACACAGCAGGGCCATGCTGGGTTAGCAGTCTGGGCTCCTCTGTCACCACTCTTGTTTTTTTCCAGCTACTAAATTGCTTCCCTCAGGCACCAGTAATTGCAAATACTTTTGATCTTGTTTCTTTGAGAACTGTGTTGAGAGCTTCTAGCCTCAGGAAATGAACATTCCCACCTACAGACAACTCCCAACAGCTACTTAGCTCCTTTCTGAAACGAATTTACTCCATATTTCAGGCAAGAGAATTAAACAGAGCACCTTCCAAGTCAGCTGCCCCTGGCCTCCTCCACACATTTCAAAAATTCCAGGGAGGGAAAGTCACCTTCTCGTTTGGCTGGGAGCATGAACACGGTCTCTGAGATAGGATCCATTTGGTTGGGGAATGGGCCTCCCTGGTAGGTTTTTATAAAAACGATTCACAGGTTAGTCATGGAACTAAAGCATTTGGTGCTGGAGGTGGTGGGGTGGGTGTTCAGAAAATAAAATGCAAAGATGAGAGTTGTTTCCATGATCATTTTTCATAATAGTTTAGGCTTCTTTTCAACCAAACCTGGTGTGAGTGCTTGCTTCTATTTCCTTTTCTCCCCTAGTCACTCTGTATCTGCCCCCATCTGCTAAAATGATTTCCCCTGATTTGTCTTCAGTTTGTCTGATTTCTGTACTTATTGCTATGGCATTTAAACATGTTTAGCACATCAGCTTGACTGAGGTGTCCTTTAGTATAGAACATAACCCAGTTTAAAAATATTTTATTTATATGAATTGTTGAATTCAAAATACTGTTGGGTATTTTACATTAATTTTACTTTATTTTTTTAAAAATCTTTAATGTTTATTTACTTTTGAGAGAGATAGAGAATGCGCGCAAGCATGAGTGAGGGAGGGGCAGAGAGAGAGAGGAGACACAGAATCCAAAGCAGGCTCCAGGCTCTAAGGTGTCAGCACAGAGCCCGATGCAGGGCTGGAACTCACAAACTGTGAGATCAGGACCTGAACCGAAGTCAGATGCTCAACCAACTGAGCCACCCAGATGCCCCTATGTTAATTTTAAAAAGAGGATGTTTTATATATGGCTAGTCTGTTTGTCAAATGATTGCCTTTTACTATTCCTCAGAAGTTTTCGTATTTCTTGTGGTCTTTAAGGTTGTTTAGTCACTCAAAGAATAACATAGAAAAAAAAGCTGTAAACCTGAACCCTAAGGGACAAATTGATGATGAAAGGTTGCCATCTCACCAAGGCTTCTCAAGGGTCCACTTTGAACCATAGACTGCACACAGTGTGTGTGTGTGTGTGTGTGTGTGTGTGAACACATACTATGTGTACATATGTATTTGTATACATGTGCGATATATACATGTGTATTTGTACATAATATATGCTGTGTGTACATATGTATATATATATACACATGTGTATATACATACTGTATGTGTGTATATATATGTATATATATGCTATATGTGTGTACATATGTATTTGTATAAAGATGTATTAAGTATAGCCACCATGCATGCTTGTTGAAGTATTATTAGATCAAGGCACCCTATGAAACATTCTCTACTAAGGACAGGAATAATTTTGAGCACTGTGGGGGAAATTCTAAGGAAGCCTAATTAAAACCACTGCATGAACAGATATTGCTTTTATATTGCTTTCTCATATCAAGTATTTATCACAGAATTTGAGCTTTCTTTAAAAAAAAAAGGCACTCTAAATGTTTACTAATAAAACCTTCAGAATCAATTTCCTTCTGAATTGTAGTTGAGAAATAATACAAATTCTAGGTGATATACCTAAGGTTTATGATTACACAATAGAGAAGAAGTGATTCTGAGACTGATGATGCCTCCATCTGCCAGGTGGAGGTCTGAGCATCCTCTCAGCTTCCTTCCCTTCCCCCCCCCACCCCTGCAGCCTCCAAGAATGCCTGTCCAGGCAGCCTCAGGCTTCCGGTAGGGGTTGCTGTTGTCTAATACAAGGCCTATTGTTCTCAGTACAATTTGGTTATCCCTTCAGATCATTTCTCACCTTTGCCCTTTCCCAGGATTTAATCTATTTAAATTGATATGGGTTATTTGCTCTTGAGTTTAATGTGAATTTAATCTTATGTTACTGTCTAATACATGAAAGTGCTATTTTGGTTGCTGATTAGCATTAATTTTCCCCAGAATGTGTTCTGAATACCAGTGAGCTTGTTCAGGAGAATGAATGATAATTTTGTTTTAAAAGCAGTGAAATATTTGATTACTTTACAAAATTCAGCATGGAACTGAATTTTGAAGTGATTCGGTTCTGGAATCAAATGAAGCCTTTAAGAGGAATTGAAATACTGGCCTTAAGAGACAAAGTTCTTTCTTAAAATTTTTATTTTTCTGCTGTAGAGATGCATTATATTTGCATTTTTGAGCCTGAGTAATTTTAATTCCATTTTTATTGTACAAACCCAAGAGGAACATTTACTTTGTTTTCAGTGATTGGTTATACAATTATTCTTTTCAGATACTACAAGAACCATGAACCATAATATTATATTCCTTGCTAATACATTTTGGCAAAAGTATTTACTTGAAAACACAATACATAAATGTAATGACTTTCTCAAATGAGTACATTGTTGCCATGAAGCAATCACCTTTATTTTAATGCAAGTAAAATTCATTAAAATTTTCTCAATTAGCAAAGCGACTTTTCCAAAGGAACTAGTGAAGGAAAAACACTGTCTGTTTTATCCTAACCCACCTGATTGGCCTTTTATTACCAGATGCCTATTTAAGGAGGAGAAAAAAAAGAGTAGTTTTTAATTTTAATACACTTGATGCAATGCTGACTTCCAGGAGATTAGGTATGCTTCTGATACACTTAGTTTCTTTTTGGTTAGTTTCAAAGTAAAAGTTAGATGCGAAAGCAAAAACCTTTCAAGCAATGATTCTACCTTCAAGACTCTCTTGTGTTGAAAGAAGGAACTTGAAGGCCCAAATGAACAAATCCTTTGAATTACAAAACTTAATTTAAACAAAAGAATGTTGTATTTGTCTCCTTTCACTAAAATGTTTAAATCCCTCCATAAACCCAATAACCAGATTAAGTCATTTGACACACGCAGTTGAGTTGAGCCTTATATCTGTAAGTGCAAATGTAGCTTTTTGGAAAAAGAATACAATTAACTTTGAATTCACATTTATATAGTATAGATTTCAGATTAATTGAACTGCCTCTTTCTAAAGTAATTTTTTAATTCTAGTGTTGGTTATTCATTTTATGTATAGAGTGAAAACATCTTTTTCTTTTCTTAAGTAAAAAAAAAAAAAATGACACTAGCTGTGCACACACTGAATGACTCAGAGTATGGGATTTATAAAATCTGTTAGATATTCCTAATAAAAATGCAAAGACTAAGAAGTTAACTATCCTATGTATTGATGGGATTCCTGCTCTTAAAATACTTAATATCATGGAATCTAATTCTTGGGATACCTGTTTAGCATTCTTTGGATGAATTGTAAAATGCTGGTTAAATAATATTTCTGAGGGTATAAGGTTAAGGATGAAAATTCCAATTTCTAATACTGTTCTTTTAGGATAAGTGACAATTAATATAGCCTCTGTCTTGTAAGGAGCTAGAGTGAGGTGTTAAAGTCTACCTTAATCCTGAGGAAACTTGTCAAAATTTTGCTCTTTCCCTGATATTCCCAATAGCTCTTAAGTTGACAGGGGGTAGACTCCTAAAAGAAAAAGAAAAAAAAGAATCACAGCAATAAATCAGGGGCATATGATATTCTCTAATAAAATGAACCAGACTCCTTGGGAAAATGACTGATTATAGAGCTGAGGGAGAAAATATTCCAGATGAACTCAGAGGATCCTGTAATGCCAGAGAGTAGAGAAGTACTCAAAAAACAAACAGAAAATGAGGCATATCAAAGGGGAACAGGAGCCAACCTAACAGATCACCAGTGGACAAACCTGGAAAAATTTAGGCAACAAAATAAATAAGGTAGTATTGGATTATAATCCAAAGAATATACAACTGAACAAATAAAAAATAAATAAAGGAGAAGGGTATAATTCTAAACGATTTAAGTAGATACTCACCACCTGTCTCAGTTCTTCACCCCTGAGCGTGGGCTATGCTTAGTGACTTGCTTCTGAAAAGTAGAGTAGGGGAAGGAGAAATAATAAGTAACTTTACATGGATAAATGTGGGAAATGCTATCTGGGCCAGGTCATCCTGGTTAACAGCATCAGTGATGTAACATTGATAGCATGTACCCCGGACATGATGTGACGAGAATGATACTTCACCTCCATGCTCTTCTTCACAAATACCCATATCCCCAGTCTAGCCATGAAAATAAACATCAGACAAACCCATATTTAGGGACATTCTGTATTTCTCTAATTTTCTTAAGTCTGCTTTTATATTTTCTATTTGCCTTTTAATCTGATTGCAGGAAGACTTTCTCAATTTCTCTTCCAATCCATTTACTGAATTTCTCTTTTCTTAAATTTCCAATAATTCTTTTCTTCTACATTTTCCTGAATGTTCCTTTTTAATAGAACATGTTTCATGGATGCAGTATCATCTTTTATTTCTCTGAAGATTTTGATGATAGCTTTTTAAAAAAGTTTTCAGCTCCCCCTGTAGTCTTTGTTTCCTCCAAGCAGCAACTTACTTATTTTTTGCTTTTGGTTCATTTTGGACTATATCTTTTATTTTGGAAGTTTCCCTCAGATATCTAAGAATTCTTAACTGCTTGATGATAATTAAGAGTAGATTACTTAAAAGCTCAGTGAAAGTTCTCTGGTTAGCTGGGAGGCTTGATGACTAAGGTCTCACTCTAGAGTGATCAGGCTGTTGATGAGAACTCCCAGCCCACAGCAGTATTTCTAGGTCATCTTTCCTGGTGGGGTCAGGTTTCTGAAGAAGCACCTTTTTCATTCCTCCCTGAGTGGTATAAAAGTAACTGTCTGCTGTCTAGAAGCCAAGTTGGGAGGCATGCTGGCAGTAGTTTCAACATTTAGCATGTATATGTTATTTAACTTCATCCTTTCAAAATAAGGTCAACACCATTAACTTGTTTCTAGCACCTCCCAGTCCAGGGACCCTCTTTCTCCTAGCTCGGTAAGAGAATCAGGTACTGGTTCTCTGCCAGGTAGAAGAAGGGATGGGATCCAGTTATAACCTTCTACCACTCCTTTCTCATATAGAGTTGACCCAACTCCTCAAAATCAACCTGGTTTTCCAAGGTCCTTCTGATCAAAATGGATCCTGTAATACTATCTAGCTGCATAAGGGATGAAGTTCTCTATCTATTGATAGGAAGAGATTGACAAGATACATTGTTAGATGAAAAAAGCACATTGGAGAACAGTATGTCTAATATACTTCCTGTGTTAAAATAGAGAAAATAGGGATGTATTTTTATAGTTGCTTATATATGCATGAAGAAAATATTTAAGGTTACATATAAACCTCTGCACCATCCTTCTTGATCCCTGAACCAATCACTGTAGTCAGGATATAACATACTGTATTCTGATTGGCCAAGCCTAGATCACAAGGGGATGGCTAGGTTGCCCTCACTCATCATACCACACCGAAAGGGGAAGAATATTCCCCCAAGCTAGGGGAGATGGGTAATGAACACATATCTACTACAGAACCAAATGTGCTTAAAACCAGAACAAACCTAAAGGCTCAGACCTTTATATCTAGACTTGCTACAGAACCCAGGGAGCCACAATACTAAGGATATGGAAAACGACCATTAACTCTCCAAAAGCATGCTCTCCATTTCTGTGGGCTTTGAAGTTAAAACTGGAATAGGACATCTTTCTCTAAGACCCTACCTGACTGAAGTTACTATTGCAAACTGAGAAACACATTAAACCCCTTCCGCTCACAGACTGTTTATTCCCTCCTGGTCTAGTTTTTGAATCTAAACTTAAATGGTGAGACAAAGGAAAACGTTTGCCAAAAGAGAGAGCAATACAGGAAGCTCCGGTTTCAGAAATGCAGAATTAATCTTCACAAAAATGGCCAACTTTTTAGAAAAGAAAAAACTCAGCTAAGCTCATTAGAAAGTCATCTAACCTTATGTTGAAGACAAAAGTGTGGATGTGCAGTTAGTGAATTACCTACCTCATGTGTCTTGCAGCTTTTTCGGAACCTTGGGAGAACCCAACTACTTGAAGAGAAAACACAGGTACGCTCAAAAATAGCTACACTCCATGCACTGGGAGAGGAAGCAGGGTGAGTTAAACCACTTGAGACCCTGAAATATCATTTCCTCAATCTGCAAAATGGAGATAGGCCTGTTTTATAAAATTGTGGAGAGTTATATAGTGCCCTGTTGCTGCTATAACAAATTACCACAGATTTAGTGGCTTAAAATGACACAGCCTTCTCGTTTACCATTCTGATGGTCAGAAGTCCTAAATGGGCTGACAGGACTGCATTCTTTCCAGAGTCTCTAGAGGGATAAGCCATTTTCTTGCCTTTTTTAGCCTCCAGAGGCTGCCCACATTCCTTGGCTCCTGGCCACATCACTCCAACTCCTGCTTTGGTGTCACATTTTCTTTTCTGACTCTGACCCGCTTTCTTCCCTCTTATAATGACCCTTGTGATTATATTGGTCCACCCAGATAATCCAGGTTAATTTTCCAATATCTTATCCTTACTTTAATTACACCTGCAAGGTCTCTTTTTCCATAGAAGGTAAGAGACTTTCAGGGGTTTCAGGGGTTAGGACATAGACATGTTTGGAGGCCATTATTCTGCCCTACTACAGGAGTATAAAATGAAATAATATCTGTGGAGATTTATAGTGTTGTGCTTGCCACGTAATAGCTACTTGACCAAATGCCAATTTTCAGATTTTAAGTTTTAACAATTTAGATATTTGATTATGCATTCAGTCCACTACTGAATTCTTTGATATTCAATAATCTAATGGGGGTGGAATACATAATTCTATGTTCTCATGGATGCCAACCTAATTTGTTTATATTTATGAGCTCTGTGTACTGACCTTAGAAGATACTTTCTGTTCAGAAGTAAAGGGCAGTCCTTGAATGGAACCATTTTAAACAGCAAAATAGTTAACATGCTAGTTCTCTTCAGTGACTCTAATGAAAGCCAAATGGAACACATAGGTTGTGGACAATATCCAGAGAATACTCAGTGTCCTAAAAAATGTTACATCTTGTAAAAATTAAAAGGTTATTTCATCAAAATATGTTGTAGGAGGCCAAGATTTGACAACGCAGATGTTTGTGCCTCAGCAGATCTCCTCATTTGTATTTGGGGCAACAGGTTCCCAGGTCATCCCCTGGGATGCCCTTTGGGAAGGGTCCTGCTGGCCCTAAGCTGTACTCAGCACACCCCAGTGCCCTGAATCAGGGTGGTAGATGCTAAATACTTATGTTTTTCACATGGCCCGTTACACTCCAAGGACCTCAATGGCCAAATAAAACTCCTTATCACTTTGAAGATATGCGGTAGCCTTGAGAGCCTCCCAAAAAGATTCATGAAACTATATTCATACATCTAAAGAAAGATAGAGACGATGGCTTTATTAATTTTAGCGAAACAAATAATCACCCATGATACCCAGAAGGGTCAATCTTTGCAGTAATGAAGTTTATATTTGGTATGATGGGCCATCCCTCATACGTGTTCTTCCTGGTTAATAATAGTCTTTGTTTGGTAGGCGCTCTCCTAGTAGGGAATGCTAATGTAATACTCACCGAGTTTTTCTGCTGCCGACTGGGAATTATCAATAGGTCATAAATAAACTACCACCACATAGGAAAGACAATAAGATTATATATACTCCTACTACCTCCAATTACAGTAAGAGCAACAATTATAAGGTTGCACTCCTACAGCCACCCTGGGGAGAAAATGAAAGGAAAATGTTCCATTAGCTTAATGAAGAGAGCACAGCAGAGCTACAGTCAAATTTTCTCACTATTAGCACCTATGGTGTGCCCCAGCACACAAGGGAAGCTCGATACACAGAGTAACAATTAAATTTCCTGACAATTAGCCCCTACCATGTACATTCCCTGAACCCAAAGGAGACATTTCAAAGCATCACATTTACATTCCCCACCTTTTGATGATGGAATCCGAGTGAGTCATTTGCTTGTGGAGATGGAGCTGGGACTAAAAGTTTATTTTATAGATGACTGCAAAGTGTCACTGGCAGACTTGCCGGAGAGTACATACAAACTGAATGGTGGGTTTGTAAAAGGGAGGGCTTTGAAAGATGAAAGCAGAGAAATGTTCATGCCAACCTAATTAGGAAAAGATGGACTGGATCCATGTTGGTAATTTCAGTGTTTAGAGTAACTTCACTGTTACCTGTGTTAGAAAGACCAGTTGTGGGGGAGGTGCTGGAAATAGATGTGAGGTCTCTCATTCCAACTGCCAAAGAACCAGGTTTGCTTCCTGGAAGGCATTATAGAGGAGAGAGCTCCTGAGACTGGCTCCCCTGTGTCCAGATTCTGGTCTACCACTCCACCTTACCAAACTCCAATTTCCTTCCCCTAAAAAGTGCAGGTAGCAAATTTCCATGGGTTATTGGGAGGATTAAAAGACAAAAAGCCTAGGGGTCAATCAACAGTAAGTGCTTAACAAATGTTAGTTATTATGATCTACATTCAGAACCAGCCTAGAACAGTATGCATTTGTATGGCCTAAGTAAATATTGGTGTGCAAAGAATACTCTCAAAATTTCCTTCTGGAGACCAAGATTTAAACTTTACTTGGGCAGTAGACAGGGAACAGTTCACTTTGTTTCGTCTCAATTTAAGAAGTAAAAGATGTTTTTTGCAATTTGGAGATGAAACTATCTGAACTGCTCTACAAATCATCCATAAATATATGGATAAATGTGGACAAATAATGGGTATCTCCCTCCCCCATTATCTAGAGCACAAGAGACTTTTGCTTGGTCCAACTTCTCCACCCCATGAAGTGTAATACTGACCTTGAGCACACCAATCCACTACTGCAACTGCTTCTTGTTGCCACATAGAGTTGCTCTCGAAAAATGGGTGCTCCACTGTCCAACAGGCCTGACACATAGCGCTAGGAAGTCTCTGGGCAGCACAAAGCAGTTCTTAGATGAAGGTCAAGTCCTCTTCCTTGGAGCTAGCTTTGACCAAATGTGCACTTCCAGCGTGAGCCTTCACCTGTCTTATACCCCATGGCCTCCAGGGCACGCGTTGGCCTCAGTAACTCTGGATCAGAGTGGGTTCAACCCAGAAGCCTCTCTCACCCTTCCCTGGAGTTCACACCTCCAGGAATCAGATAACTTCTCAGTTTAAATCCTCAAAACACCCTCCGGAGGGTTTCCTGGATTGCAATTTCTCAACCTTTGACTTCCAATAGTAGTTACTGAAAGCTGAAAAGAAAAATGGCAAGTCAAATAGCAGACTTTATCTTATTGAGAAACAGTATTCCCTAGGATAGTGTTTCAAGCATTATTATCCTTAGTGTCTGTGGATTGTGCTGGTGTTTCAGAAGGTAGTTTGGAACTGCAGTTAGAATGTAGGTGTTTCGTGAAATTGCCCCAGTTGTTTTAATATCATTTAGTTTGTATCAAGATACTGAGTTTAAAAAGTGAAAGCACTTCTCAGTAACACCTTCACCTGTCCTTGTGATACCTGCCATTTTGTGACAAGCAAGGTCACTTCTTTCCCGAATGGTGTGGAAGCTGCTTTTTACAGCACTCGCTGCTCTCTTCCTGATTACCAGAAGGTTCACTCTTGCCCTCAGTTGCTGTGACAGTTGTACATCATGTAAAAATCATACCTTGCTTCCATCCCCCAGAACTCTTCATCCTTCTTCTTTCTCCCTTTTTTTAACTGTAAAGAATTTATCACTACTGACATATCACATATTTTACTTATTGTTGTGATTTTGTTAACATTTGTTAAGTAGAGCCCTAGGGTGTTGGAGGGTGGGCCACGGTTCAACAAAAAGCACAAGGGAAAGTAAAACAGAGAAGCTTATTACTCACAGATCCTGGAGGAAGTACATGGCACGCCTCAAGGGGCCTGGACGATGGTCAAGGCAAGGTGCCAGGGGAGAGAGTGTGGTAAGACATAGGGTGTTTCCTTAATAGAGTCTGCAGGTACACCCTGGTGTTCCTGGCCAGATTGGCCGATTCAAACCAAAAAAAGCAGGGTTTTCATCTCATTTAAGGGGTACACAAGGAGAAGGCCGAGGGAGATGGGAGAGACTGCTTATCACAAAGGTCAGGAACTTAGATTTACTTGTGACTGTGGGCGTGTGTTCAAGGGAGGGGCAAGTGTGAGTTCCACACCCCAGCAGGCAGCTTGGCCACACAAAATAGATGCCAAGGCAGGAATCTTACGGTGTAGTTTAGCTATACTCTCAACACCTGTTTATGTCTCTATTTTCTGTTTCTCCTTAATGTAAGTTCCATGAAGACAGCGGGTTTGTTTTATTCATTGTTGAATCCCCAGTGCTCAATTTAGTGCCTGAACATAGTACATGCTCTATATGTTGTTGAATTAAAGAAGAATCTGTAAGTTCACAAAATCATGTGTGTGTGTGTGTGTGTGTGTGTGTGTGTGTGAAAGAGAGAGAGACCCAATCAAGGGACTTCCATAAGAGAAGAAATTTCTTTTTAATTTTATTTATTTATTTTAGAGAAAAAGCACAAGTGGGGGAGAGGGACAGAGGGAGAGAGAGAGAGAGAGAGAGAGAGAGGGAGAATCTCAAGCAGGCTCCATGCTTAGTGTGGAGCCAGACACAGGGCTTCATCCCATGACCCTGGCATCATGACCTGAGCTGAAATCAAGAGTCAGACACTCAACTGACTGAGCCACTCAGGTGCCCCAAGGAAAGATTTTCATAATTCTACAATTTGCTTTCTTAACCATGAGCCCTGTGATCATTGTCCCCGCTATCACTTTTTCCTGTTATTAACAATTTGTCTCTTCTGTTTCCTCAAAATTATGTGCCTATAAACAACAAAATGTGGTTTATGTAAAATTTGTTTTATATGTACAATAGAAATATAGAAAGTGATAGGAACCTTAGAGATTATGTAGTCATCGTGCCTTGTTCCTACATTTTTTGAATGAAAAAACTGACAATAAATGATATAGTCATGATTGCATAGCCACCAGCGCTGTCTTTTGTTTTAGTTTTGGGATAGAAAAGTCTTGTGACTTTAGAAAAATATTTGCAAACCTGTCCTCATCAGGATAGAAGCTACCCTAAGCTCATGAGCCCTCATGCACCATTTGCAATCTTGAGGTGATGACATGGGCTAAGTCACTGTATCAGGCAGGCCATGGGAGTAAGATGAGCAGAGTGGTTGATGTGGTGTGATCTGATCTGAGAGGTGGTATGGAGGCCCTATAATGCAGGATACAGAACACTCTCCACGTCAGAAGTTGTACCTTTGGTCTTTGTGCTAAGCTTTACTCACTCTGCAATCCTATTTGAAAAGTGAATCCTCTGAATGGTGGAACACACAAGGTTCCTAATACTTTAGTGGGGACACAAACTTTGAAGTGATCTTAGATTTCTGGGATTTCACAGGAGTACTGAGATTCTAGGATTGGGAAAGAACAGAGTGGAAACTAGGTTGTGCTCAAAGATGAAACAAACATGCTGAGAGCTCAGAGAACTTAAGGAGTTCTGAGTTGCATCTCCAGTTAAATGGGTTTTTTTTGTTGTTGTTTGTTTTTTAAAAAGGCTTTATAGTGTCAATGGTGGGATATGATGCCGAACTGATCATGTTGTATAGTGGCTCTGGGAAGCAGTGACACACAGTTACTTAACAACTGTTAATTTTACTAATTAACCCTTGGTTCTCCTCACTGAGTATTGATGAACGTGTAAAGATCGGTGCAGAGCATCTCTGGATATTTTCTGCAGCTGGTGTACCTGGCACGAAACAAAGCATGTTTTGTGGGTAGAGATGAAATGAAAGTATGCAGTCATGTGTTGAGGGCCGGGTGGTGCCCTCCTGACATTGTCTGTAGAGAAGCTTAAACACAATAGTGAAACTGACCAACCATGGGTTTGCTTTTTATTGTCATGTGCCAATAATTCTAAACAATGTTAGTGCCAAAACAGTTCTCTCCCAAACTACCTCTTGTGTGTCTAAATTCTAAATAATTAGTTATTGTAGAGTTGAAATAAAATATATGTAAATTTCAGATTAGCACATTTTGATAATTTATCCTTTAATAAACAATGCATCCTGCATGGAAGTTAATGTGGAGAATTCCCAGTTATACCATCAGCCTACACACACGGACTTGGTTGCATCCATTCCTTTACATAGTAATAGCAGTTGGGGATGTTTTTTGGTTTTGTTTTTAATTTTTTTTAATGTTTATTTATTTTTGAGAGAGAGAGACAGAGTGCAAGCAGGGGAGGGGCAGAGAGAGAGAGGGAGACACAGAATCTGAGACAGGCTCTAGGCTCTGAGCTGTCAGCACAGAGCCTGACGTGGGGGTCCAACCCACGAACTGTGAGATCATGACCTGAGCTGAAGTCAGACACTTAACCTACAGAGTCACCCAGACACCCCAGTTGTGGATTGTTAAAGCCTGCTTTGCAGGTAATTTCTATCTACAAACTTTGTGGTCCTACATAATCCTATTGAAATTAATAATTTAGCACAGTGATTTTAAAGATAAGAAACAGAACTTGAGTCATCTCAATCCAGTCATTCTGGGAAGTTTTATTACAATAGCAAGACAGCATGCTAAACCTGAAGTGTGAACTTTTTGTTTGAGAAGTATAAATCTTATTTCAAACATCAAATCTTTTACTAAATTTGAATAATACTTCTTTTTATTGTTTATCATTTGTTTTCAACTAAACAGTAACTCAAGAAAATGGAAGGCTACATCATGGTGGTATGATTTAGTTGTCTAAACTGTACCTTTTGTAGACATTTTGATTTTATTAAAATTCACATCAGTTACTGTAATGCATTACTGTGACAAGCCAATGTGAAGGTATAAATTCACCTTTTAAAACACACTAATGCAATTTAGGGGCACCTGGGTGGCTCAGTTAGTTAAGTGTCTGACTTGATTTCGGCTCAGGTCATGATCTCATGGTTCATGAGTTAGAGCCCCACGTCTGCACATCATCATCACAGAGCCTGCTTGGGATTTTTGCTCTCTCCCTCTCTCTCTTCCCCTCCCCTGCTCATCTCCCCACCCCCTCTCAAATAAATAAATAAACATTAAACAAGTACATTAGTGTAATTTAAAAGTATTAGTATTTTTTCTTTACTTATTCTGCACTAAGTATTCCATTTTATTTTTTCCCCCACTGGCATGATTATTATGCCAGTAAAAAGCCCCCAAAATATCTATACATGAATGTTCAATAAAAGACAATTTTCATTTATCTGCACTCCTTTTCTGGCCATCATTCTTATTCCTTTCATGATTATCACTGAAAACCACATGGAGGTGATAGGTATTAAAAATAATCCACTCCAGGTGTCAAATAACCTAGTATGCCACTAATATCTACACTGAGTCTATACTGAGGTCTTCAACTAGGATCTCCAGTAACCAGTTGCAGCTTTGCAAGTGGGCTTTGCATTTTGGTTGATTTGCTAGGGATTACTAAGCCAATGAGCTGTATAAGAACAATTTGAGTTCCATTTTTAACTTCGTTGGAAGAAAGGAGTTCTTATTATTGGAATTACTTTGTCTTTACTGGTTAAATTAACATTCAGCTATTGAGGTTGCTGTGCAACAGACGACATTACTTTACCTACTGTGTGTTCAAAGTACTCTTGTCACAGAAACAGCATGCTAGCATGAAAAGCCATGGCAAATACGTAAATACATGTCTCTTGTGAATTAAAAAGGGGTAATTATGTCAGCCTCGCTGCATTTGTGTGTGAACAGCTAAAAATAATAGAAGTAAAAGTGTCAGGTAATATTTAACACTAAATACAAATAATCACAAGATTGTTACAAGGAAAAGGAGGACATATAAAACATCATTTTCAGTTTCTCTTGAGAGTATCCAAATTAGAATATGAAAACACATGCATGAATACTCGTTTATTTTCCCTTCTTTTTAGGCAGTTCCAGTCCTACACACTACAGATTTGATGGCTGCAATTTTCCTGTCAAAATAGATCTTTGCTCTAAAAGGGCCTCAAATTGTTATTTTTATTGAAAAAATTATCTTTATGCTTTATACAAACAAAACTCAAATAAATCCTGATCTTGAAAATATTTTGGTTTCCTAGAAGAAACAAGCAGAATTATGCTGTATGGGGTGTGCTTATGAACGAGATGCATTTAAAAACAAACACACCTAAACTTGCAACAGAGCTCCAAAACTGTCTCTTTGGTTAACTACACACTTATTCCAGTGATTTCTGTCCTCATACCAAATCTTTCTGGAAATCCCTTTTTCTTTGTGATTGGCCTTCAAATCATGTGGCATACTCTTCCAAATATTTGACTTCTTAAAAATTGAATCCTATGAATATAAGATGGTTGATTAAGCTAGATAAAGTGGGTGTTATTTAAAGAGACAATCATAAAGTTCATTTTTTCTTCTGCAGCGTCTAAATTAGCTTTGAAGGCTTTTGCAAAGAGAAGTCCCCTCATTACTTTTCTAGCTATGATGGATTCACTAGAATCATCTCTAGAGGAGACTAATTTGAAAGACAATATGTATGTGAATACATAAGCTGGTAGAGTTAGTGAAGTGAGTCTCATTTTTAAAAAATGGTCAAACAGATTCTAATGGCTTTTGATGTAAAGTCATGATTGGTGGCATAACTAAGTTCACTGTGTTTTAGCAAGAATGAACTGCTTAAAGTCAGAAGTCACCAGGGGACTGTCTGACATGATCAGTTTCAGGATCATATTAAACTCTCTCTAATCTTTTTCTTTTAAATTTTGCCTAGAACTTTATCAGTTGTAGATTAATAACACTATTTTGGATATAATTATTAAATATAAATAAATATATAATTAAATAATTATATAATTATTCTTAACCTTATTCCAAAAATGACTTGAGGAAACTAAAATAAAGGATATAATAGCAATAAAGATTCATTAATAAAGATCAATATAATAGGATAAGGTAGTATAATAGAATAAAAATAGATGCATTGAAATAAAAAACAAAATAGTAAAAGGAATACAATACAAAAATAATAACCAAAAATATATTTTAAAAGCTCTGGAAAAGGTCAAATAAGGTCAACATGTCAATTCTTAGTCTTTTTAAATAAATTTTTAATGTTTGTTTATTTTTGAAAGAGAGAAAGACAGAGCATGAGAGGGGGAGGGGCAGAGAGAGAGGGAGACGCAGAATCTGAAGCAGGCCCCAGGCTCTGAGCCGTCAGCACAGAGCCCAATGCGGGGCCGGAACCCGTGAACCATGAGATTATAACCTGAGCCGATCAGACGTTTAACTGACTGAACCACCCAGGCACCCTCAGCTCTTAACTTTTAGTTACCAAAGCAGAGAGGAAAATTGTGTGTGTTACAAGAATGAGTACGTGTGTAGGTTCACTTACTGTGTGTGTGTGAGGAGAAGGAGTGAGGCTGGTTAGCTTCACTAGATGAAAATCTACATCTGACTTCGCCAATAACACAAACTTTTAATTTTTCTGTGCTGCACTAAATGTGGGAATTCAATATATTGCTTTCCTCTATTTTGCTAAGACATTCCAAAAAAAAAAAAAAAAAGATTGGAAATAATTGTGACCTACTTCCAGTTCACAAGTCATTAATAAAATCGAAACAGCTCACATTATATGAGGGTGAGTCGAAAGGAACGAATGAGATCACCTATGCACTATCCTCTTTATATGTGTTATGTCATTTAATTCACATACCAATCTTATGAGGTAAGATTCCTATTTTACAAATGAGGACCCCAGGCCCAAGGTTTACTTACATGAAGATGGTATTTGAATTGTGTCTGCCTAACCCAAAAGGCAGAGTATATACTCCGTAGACTACACTGCTTATCAGCCCCTCTGAGGACTTGACTGAAAAACTATCTCAAGTAGCATAATGAAGAGCTATTCCTATTTTAGATTCCCTAAGTGTCAAACTTTGCTTTTCCAAGAGCTCCTAAATAATTTTTGTGCACTCATCTGTGTCTCCACCTTTCTGTTCACCACTTACCACCTCAACTATTATTTACTCAATATTTTTCTTTATGTGTATTCATTTTTATTTTTTAAATTTAATTTTAATTCCAGTACACTTAATACTGTTATATATTCATTTTTCTTTTAAATTTAAGGAGGAGACTTTATATCACTATTAAAAATGTAAAACCAGTGTATTTGCTAGAAATAGAAACAAAAAGAGAAATACCTATGAGAACTGTGGGTTCGAGCAGCCCCTGGGAAGCTCTCAGGCGCCACCAACCGGGCAACCGTAGGGAACCCTCCAGCGCAGGACTGGGAATTTAGGAAGCCCCTCCCCTCCATGGGTGTAGGGGCGTGGTCTTCAGCGGGAATTTCCTGAGGGTCGCATAGGCCTTGATGTTATCTTGTTCCTCACTTTTCCACTTTCAGACAGCAGGCAGAGAGACTCAGACCTTGGGAGGATGAAGGAATATACCCATTGCTATTAGCACTCTGCAGCCGCAGCTTATTGTACTGTATTCAACAGAGCTCATTTGGGCAAAAGGTCCAGTAAAACAAAACAAAACAAAATGTTCCTAGTCTGTTGGGAAAGAACAAACTATTTTCAACCCTTTTTAGCACTACTAAGATTTAATTGCCTGGTTCTGTAACTTCAGATCTCCAGCTAAATTTGACAACTCAAATGGTGCTTTAACTCAATAAATCAAGCAATTTGACATTAAAAAGAAAAAAATTATGTTGTCAACTAAATCAATTTTTTTCTATTATTTATAGGAAAAAGTTTCAAGAAAATCCAAAAGATAACAACTTAGAGCCTTTGTATATCTTAGATTATAAATTCTGGGAAAGCAAGCACTTAATCTTTACATTTTTTCCTATAGCCTAGTACAGTAGGTTACATTAAATATGTGTTTCAGAATATTCTGAATGTATTCATTTCCTTACCAGACATTAGACTCAGGCTTAATCAGTGGTTCACCTTATGAAGAAATGACTTTCACATGTACCTATTAGTTATGAATGGCACAGACTATATCTTGGATGAGATACAGAAAAGACTTCCAGAATTAAGCTCTATCAATAGTTTGTGCTATTACTGCATTTGTTCAGTGTTCCTGTGGATAGATTTTATTTTCATTCAGTCTCACTTTTGGCAGATTGCTATTTTTTCAAACCTTATAATATGTAAATTTTGAGTGAATGTCCTTCCAGGAATAATGACAAATTGTTAAACTTCAGTGAGCTTTATAAAACTTACACCCACTCAGTTCTACAGCCATTTTATTAATTCCAAGCACCCAGTCAAGCAACGGAGTAGGCATTCCTGCAATATAACATAAAGCTGAACATTTAAAACCAAGGCCAAATAGGGGCACCTGGCTGGCATAGTCGATCGAGCAAGCAACTCTTGATCTCGAGGTTGTGAACTCAGGCCCCATGTTGGACATACAGGTTACTTAAAAAACAAAACAAAACAAAACAAAAAACAGCAAGGCCAAATGTTGTCCCAAATGGACAACTCATACAATTTGGAGAATCTGAAGGCATAACTGTCAAACTATGGGCAGAAACAGTGGCATGAAAAGGCCATTCTGAACATTTGCTTCAGAAGGGAAAAAGCATTGATTGAATACCCATGCAGAAGACTTGGTATCCTTTAATACTCAAAATAACCCTATGAGGCTAGGAGGAAAGTGAAGATCACAGAAGTTAAGTAATTTATCCAGGACCACCCAGCTTGTAAATAGCAGAGATGGGTTTTGGGATCAGCTGTGTATGACTTCAAAGATCACGTATTTCCTCTACAGCACTTAATTATATGGATATGTTCCATATATGTTAATGGATATGCTCAAGATAATCACTTGGGATTCTTGGATACTAGCAACTCTATTTCATCAGTATAGGGAATCACTGAAAGCTGTGGCTTTATGGGATGAGAGGAGTCATAGCAGATCAGGTCATACTCTATTGAATACAATCAGGATCAACTCTGAATAGTGGGGAACTCACAAAGCCATTGTAGAATGAGTTCCAGAAGGGATTTCTAAGATGGAAATGCCCAGTGCTTTAAGGTTCACTGAAGCAGAACTGCAAAGAATGTGTCCTATGATGGGCAACAACTGCAGGCCTCAGCTGTTGCTGGCCCAACAGGCTGAGCCAAAGCTCTGCACAGTGTGTCTGAAGAAGTGTCATAAATGGTGGCATTTCTTGCAGTAGTGCTACAGATGGCAGTCATGGGGCAGAAATCACCTATGCTGAATGTGGACCGAACCACTGTTTGCACAATGAACTTTTTATATACACATGCAAAACCATAATGACTGAAACATCATTGATTTAAGTGGAAAGACAATCTGCTTTATTATATATTTAACATTTTGCTACTTCATTGAATCAAGACTAAGCTTCTTTTGTGGCATGGGGAATACAAAGATGGGAAGATGTCATTGTCCTCAAGAAGTTCAAAATATTGGTGTGGGAAGCAGGGGAAAGGCTTGCAAACTAATACATGAGACCAGTGCTTGAGAACTTGTATTTTTCTTATTTTACTTATACACATATATATGTGTGCATGTATATTTATTCAAATGAGACAAGGCTAAGAATGTGTTCCAAAGGTACCAGTTCTACTACAGGTGAACTAGAGAAAATTTTAGCTTATTAATTGACTATAACATATATTACCATATCAAGTTATATAAATTCTTCACTTATAATTTTCTTTATAATCCTATTTATACATCGTCCTATTTCCTTGATATTACAGAGGCAAATCTCAAACTATGGATTCAAAATTATCAAGGAAGGGGAGAAGGGGAAACAAAATAGGGTAATGTATACTTAGTACGTAGAAGTGCTTTCATATATTACATATGTTAGGGTGGAAGTTAAATATTGCAACAACTGTTTCGCTTAGAAATTTGTTATTTATCTCTCCCTCCAAATTTCAGACATTTGGAAGCAAAAAATATTCCTTTACGTGTATACACTTACCACGTTAGATGTTCAGGTTTCTGGAATTCTGTTTGTCAGATAGACCTACACAGATATGATGTTGCCCTTCTGATGCCCTTCTTTGTTTGCCTGGTGAACATCTACTACCACTTCTTTGAACAAGTTCTGTATTAATAAATGTATAGAAATAGTCTTCCATATTACAATGCTAATACATTGTGGGAGTTATAAGGTATCATTCAAAATCAGATATTATCTGTCTTTGCGTCTAGTTCTCGAGTAGCATTTAATAAGAGTACAATAAAAGTTTAACACTGAATTTTTATTGACCAAATTAAGGTCTCCGTTTCAACTAGATTACTCAGCAGTTTTTAGTTCCAAGTCATACCTTATGTTCAATTGTGTTTAGGCCTTTAATGTTAAATCAAATGACTTGTGCTTTTAATATGAAGGAAATACATATTATGGACATGAAGCCACTGATAGCCGTATCAGTTAAAAAGTCCTCTTGCGGGGTGTCTGGGCAGCTCAGTTGGTTAAGTGTCCAATTCACCTCAGGTCGTGATCTCACAGTTTGTGAGTTCAAGTCCTGCATCAGGCTCTGTGAAACCTGCTTGGGATTCTCTCCCTCTCTCTCTCAAAATAAATAAATAAACTTAAAAAAAAAAAAGTCCTCTTGCCAGTATTAACTAAGCTATACACATTACTAACCACTTTTCCTTGGTTACTTCCTTAGTAAAATCAGCGTTAGAGGCATTTGCTTTTTTTCAGATTAAAAATTTTTGTTTTTTTAAAATATGGACAAAGATTTTTTTTTAGTAATGTTAAATAAAATTCATTTAAAATATAAACTTAAATATAGCAATTCATAACTTTTAAGTAATTTTTATCAATTCTTTCTGGATTTTAAAGTATATGTTGTAGAAATGGTAAGTAATAAAATATCTGGCTAAGAGGTTCTCAATAGCCTACAGCATGTGCTAATGATCTTTGCTAATTGTGATAGATCTATTTTTTAGGCTGAAATGTAGAAGATTGACAACCTGTCCTATTGGTGAATCTAAGAAAACTGTCTTCAAAAATTAGTCAATCCATAAGAGACTGCAGAATACTGAATTACACTCAACAACACTTATTAAGAGACCAAGTAAAATATGGTATTTTAATCCCTGTTAAATACTATACTTTTCCTACTTCTAAAATATAAAAGTGATTTCAATTGTTCATTTTATTTTATTTATTTATTTATTTATTTATTTATTTATTTATTTATTTTTTTCAACATTTTTTATTTATTTTTGGGACAGAGAGAGACAGAGCATGAACGGGGGAGGGGCAGAGAGAGAGGGAGACACAGAATCGGAAACAGGCTCCAGGCTCCGAGCCATCGGCCCAGAGCCTGACGCGGGGCTCGAACTCACGGACCGCGAGATCGTGACCTGGCTGAAGTCGGACGCTTAACCGACTGCGCCACCCAGGCGCCCCCAATTGTTCATTTTAGATAGGTGAAAGGCTAAAATTATTTCTGAACTTTTAATTATTAATTTCCCATCTTACCAGTACATACAATACTTCTTAAAATTTTTTTAATTTTATTGTTTATTTATTTTTGAGAGACAGACAGAAACACAGAATCTGAAGCAGGCTCCAGGTTCTGAGCTGTCAGCACAAAGCCTGACACAGGGCTTGAACCCAGGAACCATGAGTACATGACCTGAGCCAAACCAGGCGCCCCGTTACTTCTTAAATGTTTAAATGTTAGATTGACATGTTATCATTTGCTGTCTTGTCTATTGTCAACTTAGTTTTTATGAAGTAGTTCAAGATAACTGCAACTCACAAAAGCTCTCACAATTATCATGCTCTTTCTCCAATACACATATTACATATTGTTACACATTCACTTCAATAATTTCACAGCTGTTTTTTTTTTTTTTGGGGGGGGGTTATTTTTAGCTCATTATTTCTTATGCATTGTTGTTTTGGGGAAGAAAATTTTACCAAGCATTTAGAAGTAATTGGAAGGTATATTCAAGCAAATGAGTCTTTTCTTATGGGATACATTTCTTAGATGAAAATCTTCAAAAAAGAAAGTATTAAAGTCTGATACTTAAATATTTTGAAGATAGATCAGAAACAAATTAAGTTAAATGTCAGTTATTTTTCTAAAACGTACACACAGCTCATTTTTATTATGACTCATGCACTAGGCTAGAGAATAGCAGGTTGAAGATGCAACAAATATTCTTTGAACACTTCAATAAACACAATGTAAACATTCCCTTTAATAATGTTTCCTTTGTTAATACAAAACTGAGTGCATTTTTCCCTTGCCTCTGGCTAAGCCATGACTAGCTGAGTAGCAACAGCAGAGTGCTGAAAGAATTTTTCAACAGTAATTTGCTTGTTCTAATTTACTTTTCAAGGTTGATGATCAGGAGCATTATGTTGCTTGCAAAAAGATCTATTTCTATTAATTTGATCCAGTCATTCCTGTTCTCATCATATTTAGTTTCCCTGGTAGCATTAAGTGAATCAGAAAGCCACTGGCACTTCAGTTCTATAGTTTATATACAAAATGAACTTCTAGATCTTTAAGAACAGAACTGTTACACCTGTTGAGAAAGTATGGGTACACTGAAATGAGGGACTCAATGAAACCTCCGCCGTTTGCTCTTCCAATAGAAATGATCCTTCTATTTAGCAGACTTATACAACAATACTGCAACGAAGCATTATCTGTTCAACCCTTTCTTTAAAGAAATTCTAAGAAGCCTTGGTTTTTAACTTGAACACAATCATCACTCATCAATAAGATCAATACATAGAACTCATATGTAATTTAAAATTTTTACATGGTGCACACTGAAAAAGGCTTTATATCAAATGTATAATATTCTAAAATGTAATGGGAAATAATCAAGTTATTCTCCACATCTCCAACAAATTTGAAAATCGCTAAATGTTTTCCTGATCTCCTTTCTTTGAGGGAATGTGTATGGTTAGTTCCAATGTGTATAGTTCCAACATTTAAAGAGTCCCAGCTAAGTGATTTGGAAAATTCAATGGTAGTATTTTTCACATACTGGCAAAGAAAAGAAACTCTTTCTTCAATCACTGGCAAATGAAAGAGTTAACAATATAAATAAAATGGATTGTACTTAATCCAGGCTATGCTTCTAAAAGGGAAAAAAATCACAGGGTTTAAATATAGTCATTAATTATCTCTTTATAGCCTGCAGAGGGCACTCAAGTCCTTTGAAAGAAAAAGTAAAAATTTTAAGAGGGATAATAATTTTTTTATTTTTTATTTCTATTATTAGTATGTTAACTAAGCAATATTGTTTTTACAGAAACTGTCATTTAAAAAGAAGACACATATAAAGGAAACATACAATTTGACCTCAAACGTTTAGTGGATTATTAAGACATATAAATTTCCACATGTCTACTGGAAAAAACAATTTAGCAGGTGGTTTCCATCCCAGGGTACCTGACAATCCATAAATGCTGTGCATCTTACATTAGCACCACACTGCCAACAATTACACAGATTAGTCAGGGCCTAGAGAAGTCAATCTGGACCTCAGAGTAAACTGATCATACAGAAAAGGCATTGACTTCTCCAGGCTACACATAGACAATATTATCATCTCCATAAAATAGCTGATGAAAAAAATTAGAAACTAGTTGAAAAGGCTTCAGTTCCTAAGAGCTGTAACCGTCTTCTAGAGTAATTGCATGAGTTCTTTGGCAATTTTCATTTTAATGAACCTCTCCATCACTATTAATAAATATGTTTAGAGAGAAGATACTTGACTTCAATATTCTTCCTTTGACATGATACACAAATATTTCATAGGGAAACCCACCAAGTCACACATACTAACATATACATTATACAAATACACACATACATATGTATACACGTTTGCTATAGTCTTTCTCTGACAGCATATTTCAAAATACATTACATTTTATTAACTAAATATTGACTGCATAGAGTAGTAATTATTAAAAATACTAGTTTCTTAGCAACATAGCCAGGGGATCCTGCCCTTCCATCTTAAGTCTTTTTCTGCTTTTCAATTTTCCTCTGGTTAAGTAACTTGGTATCAAAAGATATTTCAAAACAGATTGGTTACTAAATTGAAACTAGAGAGACTGATTCGGCACCAACATGAATTAGATATGCATAAGACATTGTTTCAATTTAGAAACTGGATCACAAAATGTTTGAGCCAAAAAACGTGTAAGAAAGTTATGTATATATGCAACTTACATTGCAAACTGCTACTAGAATAATGAACAATTATTAAGCATTTAAAAAATGCCTTGTCAGTAATAATAAAATTAATAATTTAATACTAAAAAACAATTTTGTTACACACCATTGTTTCTTTTTTTAAGAGTCAGTCTTGAAACCTACTTGAAATATACTTGAAAATAAATCTCCAAATTTGATATCTTGGATGATAAATACTGACATTGAGGTTGATAATAGTTTTAAGTGAACTTCTTGAGAAACCTAGCATAAAACACATCTTAATATTTTATTCTTAAAATATTGTGCAAAATTACATAAAATATTTTAAGGTTTAAAGTTATGGAAGAAGAGGTACTCAAATGAGAAAAAGGCAGAAAAAATAGTGAGCAATACAGTGGAAGGCAGTTATTTTAATAATTTAAAATAATCTGAATTGTTTTCATAATGGCATCATTTACCTTCATAGAAAAAAACATCATTCTGAAAAAGAACATGATTATCTTATGATGGCAATGTAACAAGCCTTTTTTCCTCAAGAAAGAACAAAGTTAACAAATAAAGCTTTGAAACCCTAAGTCTTAAGATGAATAATTATGTATTACATGTTTCCCCCATTGGATTTCTTTACCACATAGCATGACATTTTTTTTTAATGGGGGGGAGGGCGAGGAGAAACCATGCAGTTTAATAAAAATAGAAGCATTTTCTCAGCCTAAGTTGTAGCCATTGCTTTGATTTTGGGTTTATCGCAGGGCCAATAAGTATACACTCTAGTACATGAAATAAAACTAGAAGATATACTTAGAATATAGTCTTTGTTTCTTCTTTCTTCAAAGCCTATGTTGCCTAAAATCATTGTTAGTCAAAGCAAAAAGAAATGTTTGTTCTATTACGTAAGAAATAAACTTCATTTGGTATTCAATTGACTTTCTAACTTAGCAGACAGGACTTTACATCTTCAAATACTGAAAATAAATTGCATTCTTGGCCCTTGCTTTAAAAGGTTAGAGAGAATAAACGCACACCCTGGTAGTGTTCTAGTGATCTCCCTAATCTCAGTTGCACTTTGTCAGAACGAGGTAACTGGTAGTTAAGTGAAATACCCTAGATCAAAGGGGGATTAATCACCAACTGAATCCTTGCTGAATAAACCTGTCATTCAAGAAAATTATTTCCACTGAACTTAGCAGAGGATTGAAGGTATTTGCATAACAGGGACCAACGTACTTCAGCCAGGTTAAAAGGTTCAGAATTCATCCCATGTTTAGCTTTTTGCCTCCTTTTCCTTTCAGCAGCTGGGTACAATGGTTTCTAATCTGATAATACAGCTAACTATCTAAATGATGTCAGAACAGGAAAGTATTGCAAAGTTTGGATGAGGGATGGATCAATTTCACTTTCAGTAACTCCTAAATCTGATTTGTTGGAATTTAAGATGTAATCCTAAAAAAGTCCCTTAAACCTGAGGACTGTTTATTAACATCCCTTTTCTGACCTTTGTCTTAGAAACGACCGTTCTGCTATGGCAGCAGTCCCCACAGAGGCTCTGGATGATAACTCGACCTACCTACCTCTCAGGGGTGGTACAGGGGTATATGAATATCTATAAAGCAGCCTGAAATACTATAATACAACATGAAAGAAAATATTAGTTGTTACTGTGTATAAAATTGTGCTTTGAAAGATCTTAAATCACACAATGTATAAAAACGACAATAATTTTAACTGAGAAACACTGAGTTGGTATGAAAAAATTAGTTTATGAGACAGACTATTCTTTAATCAAAAAAGCCTTCTTATATAAATAATTCTCTTAAGAATTCCTGAGAAGGCCATTTACTTCAAACCTGACGTTCACACTGATTATCTAAAAAAGAAAAGTAAAAAGTGCCCACCAGTGTAAAGGTATTAACTTATACTCTAAGAGTACTGCTGGCTTTATAAAGTTTTAAAAATATTGTTTAGTAAAAAATGAAGAAGGGTTTTATGAAAATCATGAACTATTTTTTTGAGTCCATTTTCAGAAATTTAACACTTTTTGTACCTTTGGGGTCTACTGAAGAATAATTACCCTTACGACAGACATCAGATTTCATAATCATATTTTGGCACTAAAAGGGAATTTAGCAATTTTGCGTCTAGAGTATGTCTGACACCATCCAAATCTTTAACTGGAAGTAGATGCTCATATTCACCACAAACGCAAAGCATCTTTCAAGTTAAAAAATGCAAAGAATAGTTATCAAAGAAAATGAATAAAATCCATAGTGAGATAATTTTTTAGAAAATGATTGAAGTTTTAACCCAAGAAAGGACTCTTAGAGTGTCTTATAGCTTAGAATAAGAACATGTCAATCACGATTAAGCTTCTGGAATCGGAATCCCTTTGAAATGCAGCTGTTTCTTCTTTAATTGTGGCAGCGGACTCTGAAGAAAAGAAAGGTCCAGCCTTAAAGATGAGTAAGGAATACAAAATAGCTCAGGATTAGTTGTGGAGTTCAAAGGTCGCTAATTACACTAAGGAGTTCCCAGACACAGGGAAAACATTAAACAGGTCACCTACCAAACGGGAAACAGACTTTGTCTTCAGAAATTATCCTGAAGTGACAGGTTTCTAGACAAAATCAAAAGCATCACAGTGTGCCCAGCTGATCTCAACAGGATGAAAACATGAGTTGGTTTTAGTTCTGTAGCATTATGTTAGAATGGAATGGCAACAGATGGCATCAGGTTCCCCTTCGCCCTATACTTTTCCAGGACTCCTTACATTTTCCTCAGGCTTCTAGAAATGTCAAACCAAAGATTCACTGGTTTTTCTGATAGCTTGTAAGGAAAGTTTTCCCTAGGGGATTATTATACTGAATATCTGTGTACTTACTAGATAAATGCCTCTTGCCTATCGTAGTGTACTCTACCCAACATTTATACAATAATCAAGATGTCCAAATGGCTCCATTAATATTAACATAAGTTAAATGTTAAGCTTCCCTTGAGTTTAAGAGAGATCAAATAACTTAAGGGAAATGGCTTTTTCCTTCTTTCAAAAGAAAAGTTTTTACTATTGATTATCTATGATTAAGCTAGAATAATAAGTTAAAGTCCTGGTCAGGCAGTTATTCTATTTTCTTTGTTACTTGGAATAATTTTGAACATGGAGCATTCTGCCATGATAATGCCTTGAGAAAATGAGAATTTATAATGAGTGAGATTGACCCTAATTAAAAAAATCATATTTTAAATCCTAAATTTATTTGCAATATCCCTTCAAACTATCATCGCTCTCTTTCAAGGAGTTAGAAGCTTTCTTTAAGCTCTTCCTTAGGAGACTCATTAAGAAATAGAAACCAAGAGATAATTTAATTGAATATTAATCTGTAATGCATATTTTTTATAATGCTTCTAATGCTATTCTGTAAAAAGAAACTTGACATGGATTAAGTTTTAAGGATCTTGAGATTTCATGTTTTCTTGAATGGTCACTTTAAGTCCAACTTGACAATGAACTGCTTTGAAAATAGAATGAGACATATAATTGTAAAGACAGGTAGAGAATAAAGAGTACAGGTGGTTCCTAAAGAAATCAAGAGAATGCTAATAAGAAAGCAGGAGTGACAAAATATGCCACATGAGATTGAAATAAGACTAATACTCTCTACTCACAGAACAGCTTTTGAATTTTTACCTGAATTCATTAAGAACTTTCATATAATAAACATGAAAAACAGTATTATTCCTAAACTTATTTTTAAAAATTTGCACGCATTAAGTGATCACCAAAACACTATGCTCATTTTTTGAAGGTATCCCACTCCTCTTAGTATGCTTACTGACATCCTGAGCAAAATGTTGTTGTGGCAGATTAGTAAGTTCACCTGAAAAGTAAAGTAACTCTAGAACAGATAAACAAACACCTTATATAGAATTATGCAGATTCTTTATTAGTCAATAAGATAGTTCTGATTAAGAACAGGTTACTAATTAAACAACATTACTTTGTTTTCATTGACTGTTTTATTGTTTTTTGTTTTTGTTTTTTTTCCAAGAGACTGACAGTGGTTTCTGATGTGGTATCTGGTATTCTGCAACAACACATTGTACTAGGAGCTTACTACTCAGGTTTGAAAGGTTAAAGAGTTTTTTATCTTGCACATCATCTACAATCCATTGGGAATGGCTGCCTGCACCTTTGCAATGAGGAGACTGAGCCCGTATCCAGGAAGGCTCAGTGGAGAAAGAAGCCTGTGACTGATTGGCCATGTCTGCCACAGGGACAGGAAAGAGCATGTATGGTAGAGTGACCCAGGACTAGTCTAAAATAAGCCTAAAGTGAATCATGACTGTTTTATGCTCTGAATCTTATTTGAATAAAATCAAAGGGTAACAAAATAGGAGACATTAGCCTTTAAAATGTTCTTTCAAACTATGTCAATCTAAAAACATTAAACAGTAACATTTTTATAATTAAATCACTCAATGATTTTTTTTCATTCATAGTTTATATGCATACACATTAAAAATAAAAGACAAATGATTTGAACTATGTTACCATTATATAAATCCTATTTAAATATGAGATAATTACAGTAATAATGATCCATATGTTACTGGAGCAGGAGCCTTAGAATTCCAGATGTAATAGTCAGAAGAAATTAGTTTCCGGTCTATAGAAAAAGGAAATAAATGGTAAGACTGTATTATCTTAACAAAAATTCAATGAGACAGCAAAGTCATGATATTTTAGAATTGTGGGACACAATTATTTCAAGAAAGGCAACACTCTGAAATATTCATTTTAATTTCACTTTATCAAGGCATTATAATTTTTACAACTTTAAAAATATGGGCTTATTAAATATATGAATCCATCTTTGAGCTTATGCCAAATTTATGCCAATATCCCTTACTCATATTACTTCTATCAATTTTCTCATGGTTTCCCTAAATTGTTTCTTATGGACCATTATGTCAACTACAAAAAAACTAAAAATTTTTTATTGGTTTCCCTTCAGTAACCTCTTTACCATGGTCCTAACTCTGATCTTACTATTCTTTTCCCATTCAAAGTTTCAGAGATAGAAATAAATATCCAACTTTCTAGTAATAGTCTTAAAAAGTTGCTTCGATGGTTTCTTAAAGTTCTGATCAAATTTAAGCTTTTTGTTTTAATACCTTTATAGCTTTGAACAAAGGACAACCTCTCCGAACTCAAGTTTTCTGATATGTAAGTTTGAGATAATAATGCTCACTTGGAGCTAGATCCATGTAAATTCTAGTTGTGACACATATCACTAAATATCTAATTCTGCCTTTTCTACCTTCCTTCTTCATAATGAAGGAGATAAAGGTAGGATGTATTACCTTGTTACTGATTTATCTTTTTCAGTCTGAGAACCTAGTAACATCGAAAGGCAACACAGCATATTGGTTAAGCGCGCCGGCTCCAAAGCCAGCCTGCTTGGTCTGAGTCCCAGTCCTGCCATCTACTACCTATGTGACCCTAACCCCCACGTTCCACTAGCATCCTCATCTGTAAAATGGAGCTAACTCTCACATAGGATGCCGTGAGGATTAATGAGTTAACACACATAGAATACTTAGAACTGTGCCTGGCACAAGGTGAGCAATAACTGTTAGCTACTATTACTTAAATAAACATTATTATCGTCGTTAATAGTTTCAGAACTAAGTTATATATTACAAAAATAGATTTTACTGTGAAGATGCACAAAGTGGTAGTCATGTTCTGAAACTAACAGAGGAAGGAAATAAAAGACTGGTCATAATTATGCATTTAAAATGATCTTTTATGCAACATAGTAACATATTAATTTATATTAAAATATAAATTAATTACATTAAGAAGCAGGTACATTACTGAAATGTCCCATCCTATATTACGTTCCCTGAGAATTACTACAATATGTTAATATTAATAAGATACTTAAAATATTTTAGACATTACCTAAAGAGACAACATAGACAACCTAAAATATTGTCCCACAGTCTAACATTTTATCTGTTTGCATTCAGTATCCCATAGATAGAATCCAAAATATTTGTATTTAGACAAAACCACTGGTTTGTCTAACCTGATATATCTCATATTTTGCCCTCATTAAAAAAATGCATTATGAAGACTCTTTCATGTTTATGCATTTCTTTAAAATACAACCAAAAGAATGATGAATGAGACAACAGAGAAATCCTAGGGAGATAAAGAATATGACTTATTCTGGTTACATTACACAGAATTTATTATTGCCATTCACAGTTGCTTAGACTTCTATAGTTCTAAGTTCTGTAATTCTTTTGAAACTTTCAAGTACAAAGTCCTGTCTTATCCTACCTATTTTGGGGACTACAATCCTTAGTTTAAGAACTATATATCTGATTTTAATACCTTTATTCTTCTTAATACATGAGGTAAAGAGGTCTGCTTACATTTAACTAACTTAACCTCATTCTAGCTACTTTTCTGTTCTATGTTATTATAAATATTTGATCTGAATCAAATAATTCTGATTCATTTATAAATGAATCATCTTTTTGTCTCCCTGTATTTTCAAATACAGTATATATATTTATTTACAACCAACAAACTCACTGAAGGCTGGCAACTTTCTATTGCACTCCCATTTGTAAAATGCAGAGGATGCTAAATACTGCTCATTGACTACAGCATTTGCTAAAAATATTTAAAAATTTAAGTAATAATCATATCTAACATTTATTGAATCCATACTACAGGCTATAAGCATCATGCTAAGTACTCAGTCAATATAATTTTATCAAAATCTCATAACAATCCTGAGGTAAACAGTACTATTATTTCCGTTTATGGATGAGGAAACTAAAGCTTTGAGAAGTTTACTAACTTGCCCAAAGTTACACTGGTAATAAATTGTCTGAACCAGACTCAAACCTTTGTCTGTCCAACACCAAAGCCCCTGGGAACAACTTCTGAATCAAAGAATAACCATAGCAAAACAAATCCAACTTTATACTAAAGCTTGCCTCTATGCCAGTCCTTGCTCATCCAGACCATTGTATAAACAAGAGAAGGCAGAGTACAAGGTAAAGTACACACACTGCTGGGGCGCCTGGGTGGCTCAGTCAGTTAAATGTCCGACTTCGGCTCAGGTCATGATCTCCTGGTTTGTGAGTTCCAGCCCTGCATCGGGCTCTGTGCTGACAGCTCAGAGCCTGGAGCCTGCTTTGGACTCTGTGTCTCCCTCTCTATCTGCCCCTCCCCTGTTCATGTTCTGTCTCTCTCTCTCTCAAAAATAAATAAACATTAAAAAAAATTAAAAAAACAAAAAAGTACACACACTATTACACAGGATAGGATCAGGTCAAAATTTTTACAAATTGGCATTATTCTCTAATCTATTTCTGTTAGATTTTATCTTAGGTAGTAAATGCATAGCGCCATTTTATTCCCTCAAGTTAATCTGAATCTCTACAACTTACGTGTACTTATTTTTGGTTTTCCTGATGCAAAAACTTGAACTGAATGCTGATCCGCATAACAACCAGTGAGTGTATAATCTAAGATCCTAAAATGAAGCTAGAAAAAGAAGAGAAATATACCAAATTGAGATGATTATTTGGTAAAAGTGATGGCTACATTTTTTCCCTTGACACAATTTTAGGAATTTACTTCACACAGTTCTCAAAATAAAAATGTGTGTACGCACATGCATGCATAAACATATACACTTTTTCCCCCTTTATTAAGACCATTTCTTTGTGAAGTTGTCATTATGAAGTGCTTAATATACACCAGATGCTTCACTAATATGGACACTAATCTACACTGCAAAGCATCCTTATTTTATAAATGAGGCAATGAGGTTCAGAGATGGGAAAGATTAGCATCCCAGAATGTAAGGAGCAGAGCTGGCATTTGAACTCAGACCCAAATGACAACAAAAGCTGGTGCTTCTTCCCCTAGGGTGTCTCGTGCTCTGTATGTCCTCTCTAGCTCTAAGGCTATCTTGCTGTGATATATTTCAGATCATAATTCTTTTACAGGCAGAAATGTATGTATACACTTTTCTAGCAAAACCCAACAATGCAATTACTAAAACTGAAACAGTTTATCTGGTGTTTGGAGGGAATGAGATATTCTGCTTAATTTTCCAGAAAACTGAAATTTAATTTTTATAGAATTAAGCTTAAAAATCATCCTTTCTCTCACCTATAAAACCTTTCTAGAATGTAATCCATATTTCTGGAGTTAATTGATAATGTGGCATCATCGGTATAAATGCCAATTATTATATTGTAGAAAGGGCTGTTAACACCTTCTCTGAAGGCATAGTGGTGGGGTGCCTGAGTCACAATGATATTCAGATAAACTATGAAAGGTATCTGTCTTATGAGGGAGCACCAGTCTCCTTTTGCTGTGGTTCTCATATTTGCTGCTCAAAGCTCCCAAATTTGTAATATCCTGATACCTTTTCTATGTTTTTTTTTCTCCTAGCTCCCATCCCTGCAATTTTCTCCCACTTCCTAAGTTTCTCCTTTTGATTGCCAAATTAACTGATCCACATACATAGAATGTAAATTTTCAAGTCTTCAAAGCAATTTTTTTCCTATTGCATCTCAAACTCTAATAGTAAAGGGCTTTTGCTTGTTTGTTTGGTATAATTCTGGATGCTGGAAGTTATGCCAAGATTGATTTCCACATAACTAGATATTATAAAAATAAATCTATTCAGTAAACACAAATATGTATTATGTTTATACATATAACTGAGTAGGGGATGAAAGATTATAACTGAGTAGGGGATGAAAATAAATTACAAAAGTCAGAATCCCTACGTTTGCAAGACCTACAATGTAGTGACATCCCACATTTTTTCTGAAAACTATCTGGAAATAGAAATTTTTATAATAATCTCTGAAATAAAGCTTGTGGGCATAGCTGAAGTCAAGATGGAAGAAACAAATATCACTAGTGTACTTCAGACTTCATTACCATTTCCTCTAATTATCTTAATATATAGATTTCAATCTCTATTCTTTGATTTCTTTACCATTCTATTTAGATTTTCCTTACTTTTCTGATCACCCCTTCAATTCTTCTCACTGGTTCTTCTAAATCATTCTCTTATTTTCTCTTTTTCTGATCTTATTCATTTCCACTGCCTCAACTATTTTTTCCGCACAGATAACACCTAAGCCATTATATACTGTTGAGCTCTCTCTTAAGACTCAAGCTTCAGGTTTTTAGCTGCCTACTGGATACTTACACTGAGATATGTTGCTATTACCAGCAACATACATGATATGAAACCCACTTCCTCCCAACTTTCTCCGTATTAGTACTTTCTTCTAAATATATTCATCCTTCATCAAATATTTATGTGGTAGAGAATGAACTAGATGTTGGTGATAAAACAATGAACGTATGACACTCACATGGTCTCTGCCCTCTTGGAGTTTCAAGTGTGATTTAAGCCACATTTTTCTTTTTTTAATCTTGGGCTTAAAACCATTTCTTGTTTGTATATTTAATTAGTGATGAATACTTTACCTTTATCACAGCATGTCCAGCAGTCTCTCTTTCTGTGACCTTCAGCATCATTAACTTACTACCTTTCATCAGGAATACTAATATAGCTAAAAAATAGTTCCTCTCTCTCAAGTTTCATTATTTTTTTTCTACCTACCTTCTCACATCCATTCCAGATTGATCTTCGTAAAGTATTGTTTTCTGAAAGACCAACCACTCCCATATTCAAAACAAGTATAACATTTTCTAACAAAAGAATAAAAGTTAGAATGCAAACCCTCCAAAGCTATAATCTAGACCTAAATCACTTATCCAGCCTTATGTGTTACTACTGTTTCTAGCACGGCCCCTAAGCATGCTTTGTTACCATTCATTCCTTTGATTAAGTCATTTATTTACCTATATAAATGTTCATCAATCTTCAAAGCTTCATTTTCATGTTTATCTGGGCCTCAGAGTTTTGCTTAAACTCCATCTCTACTGCAAAACTTTCCTTGACCACTTTGGTCAGAAGTGCTCACTGTTTCCTTCAAATACCAAAAGCAGTTAGCATTGATCAATTATTGACATGTATTGGTGGAAAATCCCAGAGGTCAAGGGCTACATCTTATATTTTTTGTATACAAATGTTGAATGTGATAACTAAGAGCTGGGTAGATAGAACTTGGTTTATTTGATGTGTTAAAGTTATAGTTAAGTGTTTCACCTTAAAATTTGTTACATATTAAGTGAAACAGAAAGTGACTAATACTAAATAGAAATTGCACAAAAAAATCTTAAAAAGGACTTAGCGCAGACAAGAAGTTTCTCCAACAAAAAATGGCTAGAAAACGTTAAAAATCAATTAGATGTATTTAAAATTTAAAAAGAAACGCAAGTTTTCTAATGTGGTGAGCCATATAAATGTATTTACCTTTAAATATGCTGTACCTCCAATGCAAATCTCATCAAATGACTGCTTCTCATGACTCTTGGCTCCAAAAGTTACAGTTCCAGAAAGATTAATTTCCATTGATTTGGGGAACTTCTGTCCTAAGAACACAAATGCACCAACTGACTATTTTATTTTATTATTTATTTATTTTTATTTAGAAAATTGGTTTAATGTTTATTTATTTTTGAAGGAGAGAGAGACAGAGTGTGAGCAGTGGAGGGGCTAAGAGCGAGGGAGACATAGAATTTGAAGCAGGCTCCATCCAGGCTCTGAACTGTCAGCACAGAGCTTGATGTGGGGCTTGAACTCACAAAGTGTGAGATCATGACCTGGGCTGAAGTCAGATACTTAACTAATCACTGAGCCACCCAGGTGCCCCTACCAATCAACCATTTTAACTATTTAACAATTTTAACTATTTTATTCTACAACAAATGAATGAAAAAAAGTTAATAAATAGAAGCTTACCAATAATCCAGACCAATGAGCTTTTCTCTCGAAATACTTCAAGCTGGCCAAAACTCACTTTGTATTCCACATGTGTGATTGGACCCCTTTAAAAAAGAAAAGGACACAACTGAAAGAACAAGTGATCATAAATAGAAAAGTTTTAAGAGATCTAAGTCAAATCTTGCTAGTGTTATTTATTATAAGTATAACATACAAAGCAGATCTGTATTCAAGTTTGCAGAATAAAGTAGAACAAATAACGAATATTAGACCTCAAAAAACACCAGAAACACAATAAACATTTTTGGTGATGATGTGCATTTCATTATTAATTCTAAAAACAACTATAAAATCATATAGCATGTATTAATACAGTTATATAGATTGACATAGCATTAAAACTATGATTTTGGCATCCTGTGAAAAGAACTATACTGTAGAACAAATAAAAACAGAACTGATGACAATGTAATCTTATGATATGATTGGCTTAATTCACCAGGTAGCTGATAGTTGGGTTGACTTGTACGTACAGCACAGAGAAATTGCTAGAAATAAAGCCAGGAGTGAAATAATCCCTAAAGAAGCTACACTGCTTTTAAATTTATATTTACTAGCAAGTTTAGAGATTAAACTAGGTTAATCTCTTAAACATGGTCTTAAACAAGTCTCTTAAAGAGATTATTTATATGACTAAGTTTTGATTCAGAATCAGGATTCATTTGAATAAAATAAAATTTTTAGATCTTAAAAATAAGGTAAAAAACAAAGACAAATAATTTATTGTAGGGCAGTGGGAATGTACTAAGAAAGGCAGAAATCATGGCATCACGTTTTATTCCTACCTATTATAAAAAGGTATATGAGCTTCACAGAACTCAAAATTATTTTTCACACTTTCATGAAGTTTTAAATTAACTGTTATTTTTACTTGTATTTCTTCCTCTTTCATTTGATAAAAACCCAAAATCGGTGGAACAGGGACCTGGAAACAAACACAAACAAATTTTTGTATAATTCCTAGGTTAATGGATCTGAAATACCAATGATGATTGAGAAAAAGGCCTTACAGTAGTTATTATATACAGATTACTCCAAACTGTTTTGATAATAGATGATGGAGCTCTATTTGTTCTAAAGGTAGGAATTTTTCTATTTCCAGTGATGAGAAAGGTGCCTTACAAGGTATGCAATACATCGTTTTTTCTCTTACTCATCCAGCTTCCCCTCCTCCAGGTTCTCTATGACCTGCAACATAAGACATGCACTAGACATATTGCTCAATGATGCCTCCTCACAGCTCCTGCTGTCCTATGACAGCAGGACTTACCCACCCTTTGGCTCAGCAGTAGCTTACTCAGTTGATTACCAATAACCAATTGGAGGAGAAACTCTGTAGGCTGGAGAGAGCCAATCATTCTTCTAGTATATCTAAAGTAATAAATAGACTCTATGTATGTAGTATAACTTAGAGCTATAGGTCATGTGGAAGCAGAGAAATCAAGTTGGAAGAGGAAACTGAGAAGCAGAGATGAGACAGACAGTGTACACCTTGGTACAGAGTGACTTTAATTTTCATTTTCTGGTTCTATTCCTAGTACAGGCTAGGTATGCTTTTTATCCTTGAATGACAAGATTGCTTCTTGCATTATCAAAATAAATTCCTTTTATGTAAGCTAGCTTGAGTAGGGTTTTTTTTTTTTTTGGTTGCCTCTACCTTCTTTTTTTAAATTTATTTTATTTTATTTTTTATTTTTTTAAATTTATATCCAAATTAGTTAGCATATAGTGCAACAATGATTTCAGGAGTAGATTCCTTAGTGCCCCTTACCCGTTTAGCCCATCCCCCCTCCTACACCTCCTCCAGTAGCCCTCAGTTTGTTCCCCATATTTATGAGTCTCTTCTGTTTTGTCCCCCTCCCTGTTTTTATATTGTTTCCCTTCCCTTATGTTCATCTGTTTTGTCTCATAAAGTCCTCATATGAGTGAAGTCATATGATTTTTGTCTTTCTCTGACTAATTTCACTTAGCGTAATACCTTCCAGTTCCATCCATGTAGTTGCAAATGGCAAGATTTCATTCTTTTTGATTGCCAAGTAATACTCCATTGTCTATATATACCACATCTTCTTTATCCATTCATCCATCGATGGACATTTGGGCTCTTTCCATACTTTGGCTATTGTTGCTAGTGCTGCTATAAACATTGGGGTGTATGTGTCCCTTCGAAACAGCACACCTGTTTCCTGTGGAGAAATGCCTAGTAGTGCAATTGCTTGTTGTAGGTTAGGTAGTTGTAGGGTAGTTCTATTTTTAGTTTTTTGAGGAACCTCCATACTGTTTTCCAGAGTGGCTGCACCAGCTTGCATTCCCAGAGTAGGTTTTTTTAATCTACTGATTCACAATTAGGACAAGAGACAAATGGTATAGTAAAAAGAAGGTTAGGTTTTAGGGTGTGGAAAGTGTGGGTTCAAATCTAAGCTCTGTTATTTACCAGTTATATGACCCTGGGCATGTCATTTAACTTCTCTGAGACTCTCTTCATCTGTAAAATGGGGCTAGTAATACCTACGTTAAAGGTTTTAAAAGTACTGGAGAAAACACATGTAACATGCCTAGGACAGTGTCTGACACAGCAGTTATTCAATAAGCAACCTTTAAAAATAGTATTATGTATTTGTAACAACAGTTGCCTGAGATTACAGGTATTTTATGTTCATGATTCAAACCATGACATCATAGTAGGATCTACCTTATGTTCATGGAATCCTTATTAGGAAGCATTAAAAAAAAAAAATAACTCCCATGACTTTGAAAACAATTCAGTGCTGTAACAGACACCAGAGAAAAGAGGCATCCTATTCAAAGAACTGAATCTTCATCTTCATTCATCAATTATTATCTGGTAAATAAATAACCAAAAGTTCTCATGTGGGCCAAAAGTATGAATGATTTGTTTACAATGATTCATAAACATGAAGATTGGCAAAGTCTCAACTTTGCCAAGATTGCTTACCTGGGAAGTATAGTAGCATAAGTTAAATGACTCTAAGGGAGGTGTGAGTGGAAATTTGTAAGGTCCGCTAAATGCAGAATCATCCATTGCATCAGTGCTACTAGAAGTCAGAATGGCAGAGTCAAGAGAAGTCACACAAGGATGAACTAGAATATCCTGAAGTGGAGACCCATTGGTGGGGAGACTCAAGCTGATGGTAACATTTGGCATGATTCCTTCTAAGTCACACTGCAATGAAAACAGAAACAGGTATTACCAAGATCTTAGAAGCATACGTCTTCTGGGTGAGGCTTTTCTGAGTTTATCTAAGTCATTTCTCCCAGCTTAACTCACTTTTCAAGGTATTGCTCTTGCTTTCTGTGTTCTGGTTAGTCGTTCTATCATACTCAGATTCCAAGCCAGAGACTAGGAGAGACTTCCTAAAGGCCTGTAAACCCTTGAAAAGCTATTTTAAGTCCCTAGATTTGCTTTCCTCTAATCAATCCACCCTCCAGAGCTATCTTAACAAAATAGAACTTTAAATATATTGTATCCATGCTCAAGGTGTTTCAATAGTTCCCCCTCAGTTTTGCATTACTTTTAAGTCTTTCATTGTTTGGCTCCCAATCTACCTCTTTCATCATTTTCTACCCTGAAGCTGTGAAGCCAGTGTTTTGGGAAGGTTATGGAAGCCAGATATGACAGCTTCACAGAACCTCTCCCTGAGCTCCTGCTTTAAGGCTGTGCTGGCCAAATGTAGCACTTTGCAGTCCTTTCCATGAATTTCTTCAAGGCTGTCAACATGGTGGCATCTCAGAATTCTCTGCAAATTCTGACTTCTCCAGACCACAGTCATTAGTGACTATTTCTAGAAGGCTGCAGCCAGAAGATCAGAAACTTTTATTCTCTCAACTCCTCTTCCATCTGGTATGAGCTTCACAGAATTCAAAATCATTTTTCACACTTTCATGATGTTTTAAATTAACTATTATTTTCAGTAAGCCCTAAATCCTATATTAAATACCTTTACTCCCCTAAAACTTGTAATTTTTTTTTTTTTTTTGGGAGAGAGAGCATGTGAGGGAGTGCAAGCAGGGGAGGTACAGGAGAGGGAGAGAATCTTAAGCAAGCTCCACGCTCAACGTGGAGCATGATATAGGGCTTGATCTCAGGACTGTGAGATCACGACCTAAGCTGAAATCAAGAGTTGGACGCTTAATTGAATGAGCCACCTAGGTACCCCTAATGGCTCTTTTTCTGACCCAACCAGAATGATACACCTTACCTATATGTTCATGGTAATCAGGTTCTTCCTTTCTATCTCAACTCTAACTTGACATTTCCCTCTATTAAAGCCCCCAATTAAAACTAGTCAATTGGGCCATAAAGGCTTATTGATATGTTTTGTTTGGCTAGATATGAACAAGTATTTTAAGAGTCAGTAGAACCCAGCAGGTATAATGCTCAGCTTCAAATGCAAGCGGCTAGTTCTATCATATACATAGTCTGCATCATGCAATAACTGCCCACCCCCATAGGTATTTGTGCCCTGTTTGTTTCCCTCTTGAAGCTTTAAGTTCTTTGAAAGCAAAAATTGTTATATCTTTCTTTGTATTTCTAGTGCCTAGCACATTGCTATGTATAAGAGACACTCAAAAAATGCTTACTGATTGGGTATCTTTTTCTAGTTGTGGACCCCACCTTTGTTTTCCATTCTAATATGACATGCTTCACTTTTTTATGCTTTTATCTACTGCTTGACATATGTGTGAATTCAAGAATACATCTACTATACAACGTAAGCACTTAGACAGCAGGCAGGCATTATGAACAGTACCACATATAATTAGTACCTCATAAAGGTCTTTTGGTAACAGTTACAATAATGTCTATCACATTTGGAAAAAAAATGCCTAATAACCTTACCATAAAACTTAAAAATATTTTAGTGTTTTTTTTTTTTATTTTTTTTTATTTTAGTGTTTTGACTTTTAAACCATCTGCTACTTCACTCTCTATATGTGAACTAGCAAGAACCAAAAAAAAAAAAAGGTTTTTTTGATATTTATGGAGATAATAAAATGAGCAAATATTAATAGCAAATACTATTACAATGTTTAAATATTCAGTTTGTGCTTATTAAATTAGTCTAATATCCTAACAATCTAATATTCTTTTTTTTTTTTTTTATTTTTTTAAATGTTTATTTTTGAGAGAGAGAGATAGAGCACAAGCAGGGGAGGGGCAGAGAGAGATGGAGACAGAATCTGAAGCAGACTCCAGGCTCTGAGCTGTCCGCACAGAGTCCGTTGCAGGGTTTGAACTCACAGGTAGTGAGATCAGGACCTGAGTTGAAGTCTGATGCTTAACTGACTGAGCCACCCAGGCACCCCCTAACAGTCTAATATTCTTAAAGGGATCGGAAAATTGCAACCACTACGAAAACCACCAATGGATTATTTGCCACCTAGTCATTTAAAATATCAGATCATCGGTCTTTTACTATTAAATGAGGAAATTCTAGATGAAACCTGAATACTATCTTTTAAACAAACCTGGCATATATAAATTTGAACTTTTAACCAGGAATTATAAAACACAGAAGGGACCTAGAACTTACCTGATTTTTTTTTTTTTTTTTTTTTTTTTTGAGACAGTGCACAAGCAAGCACAAGCAGCGGAGGGGCAGAAGGAGAGGGAGAGAGAGAACCTTAACCAGACTCCACACCCAGTCGTACCCAATATGGGGCTTGATATCATAACTGTGAGATCATGACCTGAGCCAGAATCAACAGTTGAGACACTTAACTGGACTGAGCCACCCAGGGATCCCAAAGTGATAATAGTATTATTTCTATTGTCATTTCCTATTTTCTAACCTTAAACCAGAGAACCCTACATTAATCTACCAACTTGTTTAAATAATACAAGAGCCCTTCAAAATGGTTTTAGATATTAAGTCAGAGATTTGTCAATTTCATCCTTTTTAGAGAAAATGGAAAATAGGTATGATGGTTTTAAAATATTTTCACAAATTCTTTGACATTACTCTTCAAAAGATGGAGCTTAATTCTAGTTGCCTTGAATGTGGACTGGACTTAGTGACCTTTTCCTAATGAACAAAGTGGTGGAAGTAATGTCATCTGACCTCAGCTTAGGTAATAAAAAGGATAGCTTCTACCTGCACCTTCTTTCTCTTTCTCTGTCTCCCTCATCTGATCTCTCATTTGATCTATAGGAAGCTAGTTACCAAGTTGTGAGGAGATTTTTAAAGAGCCTACTGAGAAGTCCACATGGAAAGGAACAGAACCCTCCCACCAGCAATTTGCTAGCCATGTGAGTTAGCCACCTTGCAAGTAGATTTTCCAGCCCCAATCAAACCTTCAGGTGACTATAGCTCTAGCTGCAATCTTGACTGTGATCTCATGATGGACTTCATGCTAGAAGTTACCATCTAAGCTGTTCTTGAAGTCTTAACCCATAGAACACTATGAGGATAATAAATGTTTATTTGGGGGATAATGAGGCAAATCAATATGCAGCAATATATAACTAATACAATTCATAAGGAATGCAAAAAGGTAATATTACAAAATTTCACACAAATCTAACATTTAATGACTGCTGTTTATGAGAAAAATCAAGAATGTCATATAACAATGTAAAATAAAGTCAGAAAATTTTACTTTTCTCCGTACGTGTTAAATGGTATGATAAAACAAGTATGAGAGAAACCTTACCTTGCAAGTGACAGTTCCAACGACCTGCCATGTATCTGCTATATCCTGTTTATCGTATTGCATGGATTTTACCTTTTCGGTGATAGAAATAGAAACTTGTGGTTTTCCTTTGTATGTTCCAACTTTCCAGGCTGGCTGTTTTTGTGAATGAGTCACAGAAGCAAAATTAATACTATCCAATGAATTCTGTAAATTGGCATCCAACAAAGTTCCAAATGGACAAGCTTGTAGAAGCAAATCAGGTAATTGGTTCAATTTTGTATTTAGCTCAGTGTCATTTTTTTGACTCAAGGAAAGAAAATCCTGTACTCCAAAAAGAAGTTCAAAGCCTTGTGAAATTCCACTAATGCTAATTAACGGTGGATGAGGGGATAAAGTTTGTTCAACTAGTGGAACACAAGCATATATCATGTTATTCTTCAGAAAAGCAACAACTGGCCAGAGTTCTCCACCTCCTATGAGGAGCCCATAGACGGATGTTTTATTGATGTGTGAACAGCTATCACGACTCTCTATGAAGTCCTCATCATCATCCCATAATCTAAGTTCAAAGAGTAGTGCTTTAAGAAAGGGACCATCTTCAGGAATAGGCACATAACTTGCTCCATTGAAGACTTTGGCTCGTTTTTCAACAGTTGGATACCGTCTTTATTGTGGAAACAAAAATATTATGAATGGTTCTTCCAAGGAAAATAAAAATAGAAAAAAAAACCCTAAAACACAAGGCTAACCGTAATAACAAAACACGATAACAAATACATACACATATCCACAAAAACCATAACCAAAAAAATATATTCCATGTTAAATTTCTACTGTAACAACTAACTTTTGTATAACAGTTGTGTAACTGTTCGCATATTATCTCAAATTATAAAGTCATTTATTACTGAACATACTTCAATTTAATTTTTTAAATAGGCATAGCACACAGTTCTAATTCAAAATTCTAGTCTCTTTGGCCACTCAGATTCCTACTTGGTCAGCCAGGTACACATACTTGGATACATTTTAGGCATCTATAAGGACTTTTTTTTCTGATTCCATCTTAGCAGGTTCAATTTAACCCTCCACAACTTTGGATTCACTAGTTGAGATGATACAAATGTAAAAGGAATGTTCTATTCTACTCAACTAATAGTGAATAGCAAAATACCCTGAGTCTTCTTGCCAACTCCTTAAAATATAAGAACATTTTAGTAATAAAACTGCTTATCTCTATGGCCCTGAAAGTTATTATGAGATAATAAAAATAATAAAAACTGAATAATCTTTTATGGTTTGCATGTCCTAGACTTAATAGTAAGTTACTAATTTATCCTTTTGGCGGGAAAAAGACTAGAAGATGCTTTTGTTCATTTGCAGAATTATATGTTACAGTTTAAAAGAAAATGTACTTTTCCTACTCTTTTTCCCTCCACTCTAATGTCCAGAATAAAGTCATTTATTGGCTATTAACTTCTGTGTAAATCACCCACTTTCCTAAATCTATATTCTTATTTGTAAAATAAAGGGGCAGCTAAAGAATATATAAGCAATTCTCACCAAGGATCAAGAACAAACTTAGCCAAAATAATTTTTTTGCACTAAAACCACTAATAAGTTATTGATGTTTACTAATAATTTTTAAGAAGAAAAATAAGAATGTATTCAAAGTTATTTATATATTAATGAACCTCACTCACTTATATTCTGATGCACTTTTTTGATTGAGAAAGGAAAAGAATTAGCTCTCCAGTAATGGCTTAGAAAGAATGCCCTTTCTTTCTCTGAGTCTCTGGATAAGAAAGGTTGAGAATTTTGAACTAAACTCTAGCCTAGTGTCTTATCCTCTGGTTATCTAGAGGATAATTAAAGTCCTTCTTAAGTGTAAGAATTTCAATATTGAATGTACAGATAAGAAGTTAATCTGGGAGTGTATATAATGCCTTGATATGTGCTCAATAAATATTTTTGTTGGATAACTCAACCTATCATTTCAGATTTATTCTATACCTTTTCTAAAATAGGACTCAGACCTTGGCCCTATAATCATAGAGTACAATAACAACCTAAGCCATACTTAAGCTGATACTATTACTGTGTATCTGGACAGTAAACTTCTAAATCAGAATTTAGACCAAGTTTTGTTTTGGGAAAAAGTAACCACATACAGGAAAGGTCATCTGCTTTTAAAAATCTTAAATGATAGCCATTATCCTTTGGCATATATATGGGTAATATGCCGGAGCATTTATGTTTAGCCCTTACATCAGTTCCAAGGAATCAGAAAACTGAAAATAATAAAACTTACTGCCTCCACAGAGATGTTGAAAAGCCCACCCAAACATATCTGAATTTTTCTTCTGAAATTCCTAAGTACAATGAGAAAAATCTTCTGAAAACAACCATGACTTCTTTAAGGAACTTATTTTTGTAAGCATTAAAAAAAATCTCATCTCTGTGAGATATTAAGATAAGCTACAAAGCCACAGATATAAATACAGTATGGTACTGGTGCAAGAATAGGCAAATAAAGTAATAGAACTGAAACAGACCAATATTTATATGGGAGACATATCAACTATCAATAATCCCAGAAATCAATGAAAAATATATATACTGAAAAAATATACTAAACGTATGCAGGAAAACTGGCCCATACAATAGAGAAAAATATACGGGGATTCCTCTATTAACACCACACCTGAAGATGGATTAAAGATCTAAACATGACAAGCAAAATGATAAAGTTAAGAGAAGATAATTTAAGAATATAGCTTGTGAAATAAGGGTAGAGAAAAACTTCTACAAAATCCCCAAAGTACTACTGTGATAGTAATAAAATTAGTGGTTTCTATTTAACCAAGGGATAAAGTTGAAAATGACAAAATGAGAGAAAATATCTATCGTAGCTAGAAATGACATAGGCCTAATGTCAAGAATACACAATGAACTCGTGCAAATTAACAGGAAAACAAACAGCAACTCTCAAAGATAAAATGGACAAAGGATATGTACAAGCAATCCACAGAAGAGGAAATCCAAAGGGCTAACAATCATTGCTACACAATGAAATGCAAATGAAAATAAGATATCCTTTACACCAATATTGGCAAAAACTGGAATAAATGTTGGGATGGAATGGAGATATAGGAACCTTTGCTCACTGCTGATGAGAAGAGTGTTGACTGTTAAAGTATTCCGAGGAGCTAATTAGTTGGCAATATTTAGTCAAAATCAGCAAAGATATGTCCTATGGACCTTTTGAGGCTATCTACTACATCACTATTCTGGATGGCTGAGTTGGAAGCAACCCAGGATATCATCATTAAGGGAAGGATATAGGTAAAATATGGAGGATGTAGACCACAGGGTGCAACAGAGCAATGGGCTAAATCTGCACTGTCCAAAACAGGAGCCACTAGCCACGTGTGACTATTTAAACTTAAATTAAAATTAAACGAGACCGAGTTCCTCAGTTACAATAGCCACATTTCAAAAGCACAATAGCTACATGTGGCTAGTGACTACAATATTAAAAAGCACAGATTTAGAACACTTCCCATGTCCATTACTGCAGAAAATTCTATTGGGCAGAGCTGCTCTGCATGAACCTAAAGTAACATGGACGTTTCTTTAAAATAGTGCTGAGAAGTCTGGCAAATGTAGAAAAAGGAAATGAAGTCTATAGCACACTTAATTGTGTAATTTGAAAAATGCATAGACAAACACAGAAATAAAAGGGTAGCAACAAACATATGAGAGTTACCTGTGAGGAGGAGGAGAGTGGCAGAAATAAGGATACTCAAGGTAATATGTAAGTTCTTGGATAAACCAGTGAGGCTGATTAACCGTACCAATGAATACTATTAAAACTCCTTGCTTGAGGTACAGCAACAACAAAGTAAGCCAGGTATATTAGGGGGAAATGGTAAACTATAACTCTGATGCCCTCAGGAACAAAACAAATGTTTAGGTTGCCAGGAGGGAATTTTTCATATCCACGTTGCCAACCACTTTCATTTAAAATCACACTCAACTTTATCTGCAGTTCAGGGCTATGCTACCTCCCTACAGAGCTTTCCCCAGGGAAGCGTAACAATGTTGGCAAGAAAGAAACGTCCATAGCCACTGAGAATAAAAGGTCATAGGTCACAGAATTGCCACCTATATCTTACAATGAGTTATTGTATAATTCTCATCACAGAGCTCTTTTGATAAAATGTGGCAAATGCTAAAAGTGGGGCCAGATCAGCTCACACCATCTAAGAAAAAGTGAATACGGTTCAATGTTTTGTACTTTTTCAATTTTCTTCAACAATCCATCTGAAAATTTCTAAAAATTTCTAAAATAACAGTCTTTTAATGATCAGCAAAGATTTTCCGGAAGAATGAGTTAAAATGTCCTTGAATGATCTTTATCAACAAAAGAAAAATGTGAAACCTGTTTAGTGCTCAGTAAGTTTCCTTTCTTTCCTTTGGTCATCTCCATCTCAATCCTAAGCAGGTGGAATTATTTTAAGAGAAAGTAATAACAATATTGCAGAACACATAATGCTTAATGTGTGCCAAGCATCAACTCATTTAATTCTCACAACACTATTTAGTAGTATTAAGATCTTCATTTAACAGATGAAACGGAAGTTAAGTAAATTAATTGCCCAAGGTGGCGGACCAAAGACACATCCCCAAACTACAATACATCATCCATTCCTCCGATCCAACACCTCTGAGAATTCAGACCTGAATTTACCTGGAGAATCTGACGGTGCCACAAAATGGAGTTCCCGGCTCGCGGCTTATGAGCCACACTGCCCGCTGGGCCATTAAGCCACTAAAGCATCAGCTGATCCCTAAGGTCTCTACGGAAAAAGGACTGGCTTTCTCAGATGGACTTCTACCAGAAGACCCGGGGCTCACTCAACCTGAGCCACCTTCTGCCTCACCACAAACAGGTCGGGCTCTGCAGAGACGCTGGCTCCTTCTGGTCAAGTGACTAAAACCTCTGAGTCCGTCCTGTCAACACACGCCACAAAAGTTCTGTGACTCCTCACCTAGAATCTCGAGAAACATTCCTCCCCACCAACCCACTGCTTTCTTCCTCTACCGTCCACTTCCGGGACGGTGGCCCGCAAGGATCACAGTTCCTCACTCGCCCAGGCGACGAGCTTCTCTGCGGTTCGCCGGCTGCCGGCTTCCCTCGCCGGCCCCTCCCGACAGCCAACCGGGCGCGCGCAGCTCCACTTCCGGCGTATGAGGCGGTGACAATGGGAGCGGCGCGGGCGGCGCCGGGAGGCAGCTGACAGGCGTCTGCGCTTTCGCTTCATGGCCGCCCTCCCGCCCCGCCTGGGCTCTGTGGGGAGTGGGGGAGCCCGCGGCGGCCGGGAGCCAGAGCTGGCGAGCCGAGCAGGGGGCTGTGCGCGGCGCCGCTGAGGCGCAGCATGTGAAGAGGAGACGGCTTCCAGTGCGAGGCAAGCCTCTCAGCCGGCCGGGATGGCTACGACGGCCGAGCTCTTCGAGGTGAGTCCCGGCGGCTCCCCGGGGAGTGGCAGGCCCGGAGTGCGGGCCGCGAGGTGGGCGGGCGGGCGGAGGCGCGGGCGCGGCCCTGGGAGAAAAGGTGGGAAAGGCGAGGGGTGGGGTGGCGGCTCTGGGGGCCGCGCGGGCGGAGCATGCAATGGGGGAGGGGTGGCTTGGGGACCTGGGTGGGGAGGTGGGCAGGGAAGGGAGCCCGGAATGGGAAAGGAGGAGGGTTGGTTTTGTCCGCGGGGCTGGAGGGGAGCGTCGGAGGTCTGGGGGTTGGAAGATGTACCGGGGATGAGAAGTGGGAAAGGCTGGCTCAGGGCGCGGAGAGAGCAGCCGCGGCCCCGGGTTGGGCGAGTCTCCCGTCTTGTCGCTTGGATCATCAGATAGTATTCTAAGGGGGCCACCTGAGACTGGGACGACTGGGGGCTTCTCGCTGTTGAGTCATTAAAATTATTCCATTAGTGAACGTTACGAGTGGCACTCAGGTGCCTGCCAGTTTCCCCTTACCTTACATTCGAAGAGGCTGAAATGCTTTTTAGGACAATAAAGGCCCACTTAGCCCTTCAGACTGAAGGGGGGCGGGGGGAGCGAAAGTAAACATCAATGTTCGGGTCTCCAGGAATTTCAATGTGTTATAAAACCACCTAACTGCTAGCTAGAGAATCCTTAGTGCCTGAGACAATGAGCATTCTATTGTGTTTCTTTCCTTGAGCGTTTTCACTCTCTGAAACTTAAAATTTAATTTAGTGAAATCCAATGTAAGAAGCTGTGGTGTTTGAGATGACTAGAATAGGAAATTGTAACTGGATCACCAAACAATGAAACGTTATAAAGCCTCTCCTTTTGTGAAAGAAGTGAAAACAGATGTAACGAAAAAGGAAGGAAAGGCCCTTTTTGTGTGTGCTCGTCTTTCACAGCAAAAGTGTAATAATTGAGACGACTGTAGTTGACAATAGAGAATTTCTCCGCAAGTGAAGATTGGATTTTCTGCTTCAGAGTCAGCAGTTTTGGCTTGAAATTTGGCCACAGTTTTTGCAACAATTGGGAACTTTTCGTATGTTACTGTTACTATATTTTGGATTTCTTTCAGCTCCTGGATAGATCATGCTTTTGTTGAGAGGAATAACATATATTATTGTTATAATAGCTAATAATCAAAGAGTAATTTGTGAGTGAAGAGAGAGAATTACAAGAGAGAATTTGGAATTATTAATTGTATGTTCTCAGATATAAGTGTTGGGAGGTAGATTATATTAACTTCTCAAATTTCATAATTGTGCCATCTGTTTATTGATTGATTCAGGAGCAGGAAGACACTCCTTTGCTAAAAGCTTTTATTGTATGTTCCTGGGCAAGATACTAAATAGTTCTGTAGTTTCTTGTTTTATTTTTCACGTTTCATAAAGGTAGAAAACTGTTCATGAAGTTGAGATCTTTAATATACTTCATGAAATACTGTTAACAGAAAACTATTATTCTGTTACATGATTCATAAGGCATTAACCTGTGACTTAATCCTGCTTGACGTTTCCAGTTGTGTTTTGGACCATCTTATATCTATTTTTCTTTAAATGTTTGACCACATGAGTCCCCTAACTTTAAAATATATTTGATTTCTGCCCTCCTTCCCCTCCTGGGGTAGAGGGGAGGAGGTAGAGAAATACATATATATATTTGGGGGGGGGGAGTAAATATTTATATTTGCTTTCTAGGGTCATGCCATTTAGTAAAGTAGTTAAACCAAATTAGGATTTAACTTAACTGAGTGACTCCTTATGTATAGCTGGTAACATTCACTTAACTGATCAGTGATGGCAGACTAGTCCTGTGGCCACAGGGTTCATAGGACAACCTTACACACGCATAGATCTTAATTCATGTGACTTTCTCTTCTTGCTTCATCAAAATTAAAAGCATATTGTGGTAAAAGTTACAATTAAATGTTAATAGTTATGATTAAGAAATGTATTTATCTTTTCAGCCCTGCAGTGGACTCTACTCTTGAGTAAGCTTTCATCCCTCAGTGAAAAGTTGGTCTCTCTGCTTTTGAGTGAGGAGGAAAACAAAAAACAAACCCCAGTCATCGCTGCCGTTTCCTGTTGCTACTACCATGGGATCTAGATTGTAGGACATGTTAGGGAGGGTCTTTTTCTCTTCCCGTTTTTTTTAGACATAGCTAGAAAACTGTAGGAAACAGGTCAGGATGTAGTCAGGATATTTTGTTTTTATGCATCCTGGTTTCTGCTTTCATTTTTCCACATTGGAGATGAGGTTAAATCAATACAAAATTATGCTTTCAATCCATGAAATTTCATAAAGTGTTAACTCTCCTTTTAAAGTCTTATTGTTGATCCTATGAGACTTCCTCTTATCATGTAAACACCCTCATACAACAAAATAAAACTCCAGGATATGATTTAGTGATAGATGTTTCAGTTATTTTAATAACATGTGTCCTGGAAATTGACCGGAATATCTTCATAGTTTCAACCCTCTATGACAGATTTGCTGAAAAGTTCTATCTCCATGTTTACCTCAGGATGGGCATTGTAAATAGGAATTCCTGTGTGGTTTGGATTAATTATGTCCTCTGCATATAAAAAGTGGCTGAGGTAGTAAATTCTTCTTCTGTTGTCACAGGTATTCCTCTCTTCTCTTACTGCATTACCGAGGACATTGTACTCTTACTGTTTTTCTCTGCTGTCATTCTTGGAGTCTTCTTTTTGGGCAGGCTACCTTTATGGAGGAGTTCTTTGTTAACCAGGTCCATTACCCATTCATTCAACAAATGTTTGTTGAGTTCCTATTAAGTTCAAGAGAAGATGCCAAGATTAATGAGACTGCATGTCTCAAAAGGAATGCCATAGAAATATTAATCCTATGAGATGTGCTGCAAAATAACCCAAATGGTTTAAAGGCCAAATAAGTTTTGGAAATGGGCATACTTTGTTTCATTAGAGGTTTACAACATACCTTCATATATTAAAGATTGTTATATTTTCTACTGCTTGTTAATTTTGTGAATTCCATGGAGCATACTTTGGGAAATGTTTAATTACATATAGAACTTGCCCTTATTATTAAATATGGGGAGAGAATATAGCTGCATAACTATGTACACTTGAAACAAAGTTGTAAATGGTGTCAAAGATAAAGTGCTGTAGGAGTTGAGAAGATGGAAAGATTACCTCTAGAAGTGGGAAAGGATTAAGAGGTGGCATTTGAATTAATAATTAATTTTTAATAATTAATTTTTAAATTAAATTTAAAATAATAAATTAATTTTAATTAATTAATAATTAATAATTAATTAATTTGAATAAATCTAACAGATGTATAAAGGATCTGTTAGATTTGAGTTTGTGCAACTGCATGGAGGGACTTTCTAATAAAGTAGACAATAAAAGCCAACACACAAAGGGAGGCAAGTATAGATCCTTGAGACAAGGGGAAGAGTTCCACTTTGGCTGGAGTATAGCATGCATGAAGAAGAGGAGTGGCATGTAAGGAAATTTGGGGTTTAATTGTGGAGGTCCTAAATGCCAGGATTAAGAATTTGACTTTTTTCTTTCCTGTGAATGTAGGTATCTTGATAATTGTGTTTGAAGTCAAGTAATTTAACTGTGGTAACAATGTTTGTTTTGACCTCCAGATTAGAACTTAAATAGCCAAGAACACATTTTTTGCACACAAACACATTTATGTTTCTTGGATTTTGAAACCAAGTTACAAAAGTTATTTAAATGTACTGAAAAATCTCTCTTGTTCAATTAACTAGCTAAATATAAGTCAACATGAGATATGCAAGTAAGCACCACTCCTTTACCTTCTCACTGCTGAAATGCTTCTTGTTTTAGCCATATTAGCTGTTAGATAAGGGTTTGTGGAACCTGGCTACCAATTAATTAATTATTGTGTATTTTATGAAATGTGTTTATTCCCCAAACAATTATTGAGTACTAGGACAGAAGTCATTTCAAGTACTGGAGTTAAAAGATGGTTTGAGTTAAAACCTACTTGGGGGAATGAAAGGAAAAGAACTCTGTTCTCTCAACACTCTATCACTAGTCTCAATTATTCATTTCTGACCCCAGATGTGTACAGCTTTTACCCACAACAGTGCAGTTTTCCAGCAGACAGTGACTGGGTGTTCTACAGTTCAGTTCAATTCTGACACTGTGTACTTAGAGTTAGCATCAGATCTCACAAGTTAAGGGCTCAGTACCACAGGAATGCCACCACTTCAGATACCAGTGGCAGTCCAGGTTGTTACCTGTGCTTCTAACAAACTAGCTGTAAATTAGAGGTTCTCATGACCACCTCCTCAGATTCGATAATTTGCTAGAACAGCTCACAGAACTCAGGAAAACAGTTTACAAACTAGATTATGAGTTTATTACCAAGGGATGTGACTTGGGAACAACCAGATGGAAGAGATGTATGTGGCAAGGTATAGAGGAAAGAGCATAGCACTTTCATTCCCTCCCTGGGTGCACCACCCTCCCAGCACTTTGATGTATTCAGCAACCTGGAAGTTCTCTGCACCCCATACTTTAGAGATTTTTTAAAGATTTTTATAGAGGCTTTATCACTTAGGAATAACCAATTATTAACTCAGTTAATTCAGGAGTAGAGGGGCTTCTAATCATGCTTGATCTTTCTGGCAACCAGCCCCCATCCAGGAGCCCTGTTGCTTCAGTAGAACAAAAGACACCCAGGAAATTCCAAGATTTAGGTGCTCTACGTCAGATGCTCCTATCAACCACATCACTCAAGAAATTACAAGGGTTTTAGGAGCTCTGCATCTGGAACCAGAGCTAAAGACCAAATATTAGAACAAAAGATGCCTCTAGCACATTTTTCACTTAGGAAAAAACAAAGGCTTTAGAAACTATAGTCAGGAGCTAAGTACAAAGACTAAAATGTATATTTCTTAAAGTATGTATATTTTAGGGGCGCCTGGGTGGCTCAGTCGGTTGAGTGTCAGACTTCGGCTCAGGTCATGATCTCACAGCTCATGAGTTCGAGCCCCGCATCAGGCTCTGTGCTGACAGCTCAGAGCCTGGAGCCTGCTTCAGATTCTGTGTCTCCCTCTCTGCCCCTAACCCACTTGCATTCTGTCTCTGTGTCTCTCAAGAAAAATAAATAAACATTAAAAAAATTTTTTTTAAAATATGTATATTTTATATACATATATATGTATTTGTTATATTGCAGTATTACAGGGAGATATATATTAACAGATGATACAGTGTAGTACAAGTACACAATCTCTTCCTGGGATAATTAGGAAAGCTTTCATATAGTATTGACATATAAACTGGGTATTGATAGATGACTAGAAACTTCTCAAGCAGAAGAAGGGCATTCCAAGGCAGAGAGAGAAGTGACTAATTTTTAAGGTGAGCTGTGTTCAGGAAAACATTGAGTTGAGAAGAGATCGGGTCTGTGTATGCATGTTTTAGGCATGTGGAATGGTGGTTCATAGCAAGGCATTCGGACCACAGAGGCAGTTTGGGGGAATCTTTGAGAAAGCCTTATAGGCCATGCTTATGGGGGCTGCCATGACTTTTGTTGGAGGGGGGTAGGAGTGGAGAGGCAGATAATTTTAATGTTACTGTGAAGAATGGCCTTCAATGAGGAAGAAATTGTTAGCTGGTAAAATAGAAGTCATACCCTGCCAGGCATAGTTCTTGTCTAGGCAGGTGAAATTCTGACCTAATTCGGTGGGGACAGAGAAAGCAGGAAATTTGGGAAGACATTTTGGAAGAAGAATCAAAAGATTTTGATTACTGAGGAGTTAATTCCAAATTTATGAAGTTAGAAAAGTAGGTGGTTGGTGATTGATTAACTGTGACAGAGAAAATAGGAAGGACCCTTTCAGAGGGAAGGGATCATGTATTCATTTTTTAAACCTATATTTTAAGTTTTTAGTAAGACATCCTGGTGAAGAAGTCCAGAAGGCAGTTGGAAATATGAATTAGTATTTCAGAAAGACACCACAGGTGGAGATAACAAATTATTATGGGAATCTTCATCTTTTATGTGTGGCTGTTTAGACTTGGGAATGGATGACATCTCTCAGCTTTATCCCTTACTATTTTATGATCTTGGACAAGTTACCTGACCTTTCTGTACCTGTTTTCTTATCTGTAAAATGAGGATAGTAACAGTACCTACCTTAGAGAGTTATCTCTAAGATTAAACAAATTGATGTTTGAACTACTTAGAAGAATGCCATTAGAAGAGTAGTAGCTTTTGGGGCACCAGGCTGGCTCAGTCGGTTGGGCATCCGACTTCAGCTCAGGTCATGATCTCACAGTCCGTGGGTTCAAGCCCCATGTTGGGCTCTGTGCTGACAGCTCAGAGCCTGGAGCCTGCTTCAGATTCTGTGTCTCCCTCTCTCTCTGCTCCTCCCCTGCTCATGCTCTGTCTCTCTCTGTCTGAAAAATAAATAAAAACATTAAATTAAAAAAAGAAGAGTAGTAGCTTCTTAAAATTAATATTGGTAAGTGGATTGAGAACAGGACTAGATTGAGAATAGGTCAGGGAGAAAAAGCCTTCAAAGGAGACTAAGAAGAAATAATCCTGGAAGTAGGAGATCACACTAGGGGAAGAATTACAAAAAGGTGACATGGAGACTTGTGTTTTCCAGGATGGCCACAATTTGCTATCCTATAATGAGATGTCAACACTCCTCACGTTGAGAGGTAGGGTCCATGTTGCCTTCTTGAATCTAGACAGGACTATAACTATAGAAGTGATGCTATGTGATTTCCAAGGTTAGGTCATAAAAGGCGATATGCTTGACCTTATTTGGATTCCCCTTCTTAGAACCCAGCGACCATACCACGTAGTCCAATGAGAAAGCCAAGGCTTTCAGTTCTGACTGAACTCCTAGCCCATAGTCAACATCAACTTGCTAGCTTGAAAGTAGATCTTCTAGCGCCAAGTTGAACTGCTTCAGCAGATGTGACATGGAACAGAGACAAGATTCCCCTCCTGAGTCCTGCCCAAATAGCAGATTTGTGAAGAAATAATCATCATTGTTATTTTAAGCCACTAATTTATTGGAGTGGTAATTATGCAGCAATAGATGTTTGGAACTGGGGCTGATCAACTCCTTATCTACACCAAGATTTAGTAGGCTTCTGCCACTCTCAGTAGAGTGGTGGAGGTAGAGGCAGATGCTTAAAGAGTAATAATGGTTTTATATTTAAGTATTTTGTAGACTGAATTTTGCAGTCAAGCCAACCTGGTAGTGAACTTTTGGAATGGACAAGCCTTTAAGTGGAGGATCATTTATTGACTGTGTATGTGTAATTAGTGTAAAATATTGAGTCCCTGGTGTGTTCCGGAGCTGAGTGGTATGTAATTTAAAAGTTTTGATTGCTAAAAGTTTATGTATATAAGATATTTTAAAAACCTGTAGTGTTCTGATTCTGTTTTCTTTCCTTGGAATGGAAATATGAAAATAGTAATAACAATATAGTTAACTATATCATCTATATACATTTTTGTTAAGGATATAATAAATCAAAAAAATGAACAATTCCTTGGATCCACATGCTTAATTTTATTCCAGAAGTGTTTATTAAGTGCCTGTAATACATTGAATGTGTAAATTGGTAAATGCATTTGATTTGATTTGAAATGCTAATGGAACATATTGTTACATACACTAGGTGATGATTTTCATGGTCTTTGTATAATTTTAAAAGATACTGTAATAGAATGGAAAAATCTCTGGTTAGAATACTGGATTAATACCTTGACAAGGCTTAAATTTCATTGCCTCAGTTACTTATACATAAAAAGGAGTTGAAGGGACTAGGGTAAGATGATATTTAATGACCATTCTAGCTTTAAAATTTTTAAACCTAATTTGTGATTCTTTTGAGACTGGTATAAAACATGCTGTAATGTTCTGTTACCTTTCTCTTTTGGGCATGGAAATCAGATACTACTTTACTGTCAGAAGTGAGATATACTCTATTCTGAAGAGAGATTTTGTGTAAGAGAAACTAAAATGTTTCATAGGAGTCTAAAGTACCACCATGTAATTGTCTTCAAAACAGTTCTGCTAATAAGATTAATTGGCTCATTTTATCATAGTTTAAAGAGCTGCCATCTCCTTCAAGATGGATATTAAAAATGACTTTAGGGGCGCCTGGGTGGCTCAGTCAGTTAAGCGGCGGACTTCGGCTCAGGTCATGATCTCACGGTCCGTGAGTTCGAGCCCCGCGTCAGGCTCTGTGCTGACAGCTCAGAGCCTGGAGCCGGTTTCAGATTCTGTGTCTCCCTTTCTCTGACCCTCCCCTGTTCATGCTCTGTCTCTCCCTGTCTCAAAAATAAATAAAAACCGTTAAAAAAATTTTTTTTAAATGACTTTAAAAAACTAAAACTGTTCATCTCAGTGTTGCAAGTAGTTTTCAAATTTAACCTTGTAAAAGTTTGCCTTAGTTGTACTTAGGTGTCTTTTAAAAATCTTTTTAAATGTTTATTTAGTTTTGAGAGAGAGAGAGAGACAGAATCTGAAGCAGGCTTCAGGCTCTGAACTGTCAGCACAGAGCCCAGTGTGGGGCTTGAACTCATGGAGTGCAAGATCATGACCTGAGCTGAAGTCAGACACTTAACTTACTGAGCCACCCAGGTGCCCCTGTATTTAAGTGTCTTAATGTGCTTTGTCTTCCTACCTTTCCCTAGGTAGAATGAATCCATTTTGTGTGCTTTAAAAAAAAAAAAAAAAAACAACCACCAATACGCAATAAATGTAATTCATTTCTTAATCTGTCATAGAATACATAGTCTCATGAAAACCAAATCAAGTGGGGCTAAAAAAGGAGAGGCAAAATGTAGTAAAACTCATTTAGTTCCAGTGTTAGAATTGCATAAGGTTCATATTTGGTTTCTGATAAAATTTTGGATTTATACTACCATAGAATGCTTGTTCTTTATTTTTGGCGTGTGGGGTGGTAGTACTGCCTTTCTGATTTTGTGTGTATGAATCAGGGCTTGATTTTCAAGATCTTCTGCAGGGGATTTGGCCATGGTCCTAACTAGCAAGTGTTTTCATTTATTGTGCATCTGTGGTGCTCAACATTATTCTATTGACCACAGTTGGAAAGCAAGAGAAATGTATGACATTTCAGCAGATGCTGCCTCTGCTTTCAATTTAAGTGTGGGGAAGAGTGAAACTTACAAAAGTTATTGTAAAACAATAAATGATAATAGTATAGTGTTCTGTGTTGAGGTTTGAATTTCCAAGCCTCTTTCGGGTTTAAAGAGTGAAGAAATCAGTGGAGGTCATGTAGGGAAGGAATTCTTCAAGGAGGAAATGGGAATTGAGCCAGGCTTTGAATAATTATATAGAGGTGTTTAAATTGTGGGAGGAGAAAGAGTAGCCTTGTGGGATGAGTTACCTGGCCACATGTAAGGAAGCAGAAGTAGCATGGGTATGAAGAGAAGACTGAAATTGGCTGATGCTAGCTAGTGTGGCTGTTCATTTTGGGGAGCAAAGAAGTTGGGTAGGAAATGTAAGATAAGAATCTAAAAGGGTAGACAGAAGAGTGTGAACTTGATAGTTTAGGAATTGCATAGGGAAGTTTCTGATGAAAAGAAAGCAGTGCCTTTTTTTTAAATTTTATTTTTTTATGTTTGTTTTTGAGAGAGAGAATGAACGAACGTGGGAGGGCAGAAAGACAGGGAGACACAGAATCGGAAACAGGCTCCAGGCTCTTAGCTATCAGCACAGAGCCTGATGCAGGGCTTGAATTCACCAACCATGAGATCATGACCTGAACTGAAGTCGGATGCTTAACCAACTGAGCCACCCAGGCACCCCAGAAAGCAGTGTTTTAAAGATTAGTTTGGCATGATATGCACAATAAATTTAAGAAAAATACCTTGTAGGTAGTACTTGAACCCATGGTTTGTTGGCTTAATAGGATACAGAAATACTTCTTTCGGAAATCCTTTGAGCCTTATGTTTTAAATAATTAATTAATACTTATTTATTTATTTTCTTACATAGGCTAGGGCAAAATATTACAGTTTCTTTGAGTTTCTAGGTGGTTGTAACACATTGTATTGGATCTGTTTTGGGAAAGGATGCTATAAGAAAATATAAATGTTCACTTTTCTCAAACAGTGTTAAATTAGGGATTCATGTTCCTGTCCAGGGGCTTGATGTCTTAGTTTTTAATAGAAATAACTACAAACTCCATGTTTTTCTTGTCATTGGTAGCATTTGTAAAAAATATGAAATCAGTTTGACTACAATAATGAGTTACATAAAGTTGAATTTAATATAATAGCATTTTAGTCTATAGTGCATAATTCATAGGTATTTGTTTTTGTTGGGACAATTTTTGCCTTTAATTACTATAGTGAAATAGAAGGTAAAGATAGAACTTTGTCAGGTTTGTGAAATTCTGAAAGATTTTTGGGGGGATTATTTACATGTATTTTTGTGAATCCTTTGGGGTGACTTGGTCATTTGGAGGTCTTAAAATCTGTTAACTTGGCTATCTTTCTTATTGTAAATGCCTCTGCAGCAGCATTAAGTATTAGAGAGCAAGTTATTGGGATTCATTTGTTTGGTTTTGCTTTTTGCTTTTTTGGAACTTTCATTCCACTGGGAGCAGTAGCTGATTTATCTTAAACTCTAGTGATAATTTTCCTCTGAGATAAAACCTGCACTTTGCTTCCAGGACACTCCTTCACTCCTGAGTTTTCTTCCTCCTTCTCTAGTTCCTCCTACTTGGTCTCTTTTGTTGGATCCTTTTCCTTCATTTATCTCTGAATGTTGTTGGCATGCTCTTCTCCTTCCTAAATTTCATCTAGTTCTGAGATTTTAAATAACTCTAATTTTATATCTAGCTCTAGTTTCTTTCCTGTAATACAAACTTATTTTTCTAATCATGTGCTATTTTCAATTACGGTATATTTAATAAGCCTCCACAACACGTCATATGCAAAACAGAACTCATTTCCTCACTCCCTCTTGCATCTCTTTCCAGTCTCAGTAAATGACACTACCCATCATTCACACAGTTGTTCAGTCTGCGTTCCTCCATGAATAATCGTGATTTCCTTTTTAACTTTGTCTCCACATCCAATCCAGCAATTTGTGTGAATACATTCTTTAAAATGTCATGAACCTGACCATTCTTTAGCATCTTCACCACCGTCACTTCCGTTTGAGCCATTATCATCATCTCTCCATTGGACTACTACAGTGTTGCAGGTTGAGTTCTCTGAAAAGCAGACTTTGAGACAGAGTTTCGTGTGCAGAATATTTTTTAGGAGATACCCTTGGTGTGAATATCTGTGAAGGGACAGAGTAAGGATGCAAGATCAGACGTATGGAGAAATAGAGTTACAGTGTTGGCCCAGTGAGAGTGTTTTTGGCCCCTGGGGCGAGTTCTGAAACAAAAATAAACTGTCAGAGTTGTCCTGCTTTAGACCAAAATTGTCCCTATCTTAGTCATTTGTATAGACCACACTGGGAAAGGTATGATATTGAGTGAATTGATTCTCTGCAGTTGAGGTGATCCCTGAAAATACTGCCAGCTGAAGGCTCTCTACTGACAGCATGGCACTGGTAGCAGCTAGAACAAGTCCCTTCTTGAAGGGAGATCTGGATAATACATCAGTGTGTCTACCACAGACCACTCCTGTGCCACTAGGCTCCACTTTCTCATACGCATTTGGGGAGCAGCTCCTTTGGCATTCCAGTTGGGAGGAAAATTAGAAGAAGGTTAGTGGGATGAACTGTGGTTCCTACTATTGTGACTGGTTTCGGGTTGCAACTGATAATTCTCTCTTCTATGTTTCCCTTCTCTGTTCTCCATTCTAATACCCCCTTACTTTCAGCTAGTGCCTCCACTACTCTTGGTGGCTTAACTGGTTACCATACCCATCTTAGGCCAGGGTTGCTACACTTGTTCGTGTACTTTCAGAATTGGTCAAAGGAGTACCAAGAGTATTCCACGAATATATCTGTGTGTCACAAATACTGTTACGGCACCTATTGTGTAATAGCAGCCCTGCCTCCTGGTAATCAGAATCTGTTGCCTCTGCCAAGATGGTCACTCCTCTTCTTGCCTTTTATCCTCTGGATATAAGCAGCCAAAGCCCAGGCAGCACTTGTAGTTATAGTTTAATGGGACTCTTACTATATTCTCAGACAAAGAGATCTTTGCCTTTGGAGATCAAGACTTCCAGCCCTGTAGACTCCAGAATTGTGGGAATAGCAAGTACAAATGGAGAGTCATTATAAGCAGGACCACTTCTGCTTTTATACTTTGTTCTCAGACTCTTGTTTTTCCTGTGGGAACACAGCATCATGTAAAGGCTTTATTTTTTTTTTTTAAGTTTATTTATTTATTTTGAGAGAGAGAGAGCACAAGTGGGGTAGGGGCAGAGAGAGGGGGAGAGAATTCCAAGCAGGCTCCACGCTATCAGCACAGCCTGACATGGGGCTTGACTTCATGAACCGTGAGATCATGACCTGAGCGGAGATCAAGAGTTGGATGCTTAACCAGCTGAGCCGCTCAGGTGTCCCTCATATAAAGGTTTTAAATTTGGAATATATACCGCATCTTGTAGAATAGTGCTCCATCTTTATTGAGTTATTGTCTCTGAACTGGCGCTTCAGCTATGCCTTCAGCAGACTGTTCCAGTGCCCTATTAGACTTACAGCTTCTGGGTGGTGTACTTTGTGATATGACCAGTGGATCCATGGTTACCTTGTCTGCTGTAAAATGGGTCCTTTACTCTGATGTGATACTTGGGATCCAGTGCCACAGGAACAGACACTCCCTCTGAGGGGAGGCATACCCAACTTGAATGTTTTTATTCTTGTCAGAATGAATTACTCATCCAAAATGGAAAGGAACCAGGTAATCAACTTGCCACCATGTGGTTGGGTTAGTAGTCTTCTTGAAGGATGGGGTGATTTCAGGGGCTCAGAGTTGGTTTCTATCACCGTTAGGCTAGATATTCAGCTTTGACAGTACCTGGATCAGCCATGGTAAGTAGGACCTCATGCTATGGGGGCCATGTTGTCTCTGTACTGTGTTCTTTCTGTTCATGTCCCCAGTGTGCTAATGCTGGGTAAAGGCTGGCTGACGTCAACTGGCAGAATCATTTTGTCTACTTCGTTGTTTGATTTTTCTTCCATGGTGGATGTCCTCTGGCGAGCGTTAACATGTGACACAATGATCTTCACACTCTGTGCCCACTTTCATGTGTCCATGCACATGCCTCTATCCCAGATTTCTCTGTCTTTAATCTTCCAGTCTTTGTCCTCTCATAGTCAGGCCCTTTGCCATTGTCTGTGAGTCCATATATATTCTAAACTAAGGTCAGTTCTGTCTACCCAAGATGATGGCCAGATGTCTTTACCAAAACTTTGACTATTGAGAGGATTTTTCTTGCCACTGAATTTTAAGGCTTCCCCTGAATGAAGTTTTAATTACTGCTGCTGTCCATTTTTAGTTGGCACCCACATGCCTAGCCAACTCTCTGCATGAGCCAAGTTCAGGCTGTTTCCTTCTCCATCAGCAGGTTGTAAGAGATGCCCCATAAGGCTATCCACGTAAATTGAAGGAGAGAAGCTAGCACAGTAATGGTAGAAGTTTGGCTTCCTGCTTATGCAGTTTGCTTTCTGGTCCTATTCATGTTTGGTTCTGGGTCTACCACATCCATCTAGGTTAAATAGTTTCTCAGTCCATTGACATAATATCTTGGTGAGTCTTTTAGAACCCAACTCATGCTATGTAGTTCTGGATGCAGGTTCACTTCCTGCTCTGTGGTTAGGTGTGCTGTCTCTACCAGGGTCTAGTAGCACACTGGGAATTATTTCTCAAAAGGTGTGTAATCCTCTGCCTTAGATGGCATGATCTTGCTTTATTATCCAGCAATTTGTGTTGTGATTATTCACTGAGGTTTGCCACAACTCCACGTGACATTGTTTCCCAATACTGATACCTTTAATACTTAAATTAAGACTGATTCTTTTAATACCATAGGGTCTGCAAAGTTGTATGGCCCAGACAGCAAGGTTGGTTGTATGGCCCCCACTTCTTCAGAGCCCTTTCTTGCTTTTGTGTCGCTTGGTATATGTGCCAGAGCATGTGTGCCCTGCATGCAGAACCTGGAAAGTCCTGTCAGGTATTGTGTGTCTTTCCTTGTGGTGGGATGTGCAAGGTACAATAATTGTCCTTTACTTTGGGTGAGATGTCCTGGAGGGCCCCTGACTACCTTAAAATTTTACTGATTCAGTGTGCCCTGGAATCTTTGTATAGTATATACATGAGTACATGTATCTTACCAAGATTCCACCAATGATGTCAGTTATGTATGATGGATCAGTAAGGTGTTCTGCACAATGTTCATATGGTACAAATCATGTTATAATAGGAGAGTTCACATAGTCCTGAAGCAAAGCTATAATTGTATGCCACTGTCAGTTCTGTGTGACTGTAAACTGTCTGATCCTCTTTTTTTTTTTTTTTTTTCCCAATAGGGACAGAAAATAGTGTATTTGCCATAGAAAATAATGTATTTGCCAAATCATTGGCCATATACCATGAGGCTTGGAGAAACTATATCTGGCATGACAGATGTAATAGGCTACTTTTTTGTTGATTTTGAGATAAACACCTTTCAGGATTTATCTGGTTTTTGTAAAAACCCAGACTGATGAATTAAATTAGAAAATTGTGGGGAATATTGCCCGAACATCCTTTAGATAAGGGGTTGGCAAACGTATAGGCCCTGGGATAGATACCTGTTTTTAAAGTTTCACTGATATACAGCTGTGCCCATCTGTTTATGTATTGTCTATCGCTACATTTGTACTACAGCTATAGAACTGAATGGTGATAAGAAAGATTGTAAAGTACTTACTGTCCAGCTTTTTGAGAGAAAAATTTGCTGATCCTTGCTTTAGAGCCTTAAGAATGGCACTAAATTTTGACATTCCACTTGATTTACTACATTGAGTACAGAGGGGCAATTTCAGAGACTTCTTGGACTTCCCTACTGTTGAAAGCTCTTACTCTATAGACCACGGACCCAATGTGGGAATTATGTCAGCCATCAAGTGTGCCTGTCCCTCTTACATGTTTACGGACTGGGAAAATGGCCAGTAGTTGGGCTAATGGACCCATTGGATCAGTGATGAGCTGGATCTTGGCTCTTGTATATCTTCACTCTCTTGAGTGCATGATGCTTGGAGTCCATCAAGTGTCGGAATCAACTAGGACTCTGTATACAACAGACCTCAAAATGTTTGAGTATTTCCCTTTACCTTGTGTACAGTTAGTTATTCAAGTAAATGGTTGTACCTCTTTTGGCGGGGGGAAGGAATAGTAGAATCGTTACTGCATATACTTGCTAGTATATTGCAGAGTCCTTCATCCTGGGAACCTGCCTTTTCTTCGTTCATAGCTGAAAGTGTATCAAGGTGCATCCTACAATCTCTGGGCTCTACTACCTCTTGTACCTTATCTACAACTGTTCTCCCATTCACTCACTCTGCTAGTTAAACTGGTCTCTTGTCATTGCTCACATACTGTTTGTTCTCTGTACTTGGAGCATTCCTTTCCTTGATGGCTTATTCCTTTAGATGTATTCAGGTCTTTGTTCAAAATTTATTTTCTTAGACCTTGTCTGATCACGTTTACCAAAATAACCACTTTAATCCATCACTCCGCATCCTTTTTAATTTTCTTCATAGTTCTTATTTATCATGTATCTTCTCGTTTGTCTGTCATTCCCTTTCATGATATCCATTAGGGCAGAGATTTTCTCCTGCCTTGTTTACTGCTATTTCCTTGGTTTATAGAATAGTCAGTAACATCTAGTAGACTCTCAATGAATATTTGTTGAATGAAGGAATATTGTATTTTGAGAAAATTGAAATATTTCATGTGAAAAATTCTTATTTTTCTCCATGTCAGTAATATTTGTCGATGTATGAGTTTTGGGGCATATATCATTTGATAAAACTTGTGTATTGAAATTAATGAACAGTGTAACATATTTAATTAGAAATTGCAACTACTATAGGGGCACTGGTACCCCAATGTTTATAGCAGCACTCTCAACAATAGTCAAATTATGGAAAGAGCCTAAATTATGTCCATCAACTGATGAATGGATAAAGAAATTGTGGTTTATATACACAATGGAGTACTACGTGGGAATGAGAAAGAATGAAATATGGCCCTTTGTAGCAACATGGATGGAACTGGAGAGTGTGATGCTAAGTGAAATAAGCCATACAGAGAAAGACTGATACCATATGTTTTCACTCTTATGTGGATCCTGAGAAACTTAACAGAAACCCATGGGGGAGGGGAAGGAAAAAAAAAAAAAAAGGTTAGAGTGGAAGAGAGCCAAAGCATAAGAGACTCTTAAAAACTGAGAACAAACTGAGGGTTGATGGGGGGTGGGGGGGGAGGGGAGGGTGGGTGATGGGTATTGAGGAGGACACCTTTTGGGATGAGCACTGGGTGTTGTATGGAAACCAATTTGACAATAAACTTCATATATTGAAAAAAAAATTACAACTACTGAATAACTAATAAATAAAATTAACAAATGAGAACTATGATTATTAAGTATTTACATAGGTATGCATGTGCAAAAACTGACAGGGAAAAAGAACATTACTAGGTAAAGCTATTTAATGGAAGTATTGTGGAGTTTTGGAAGAGCTGACTACTTCATAATTAATTTAGCTTTTTTTGAAGAAAAAACTCTGGATTTTACCAAAACTGAAAACTTGGACCTTTGAAATCAGATAAATCTATATGACCTTGGATTAAATAACCTTTTTGTATCACACAATTTCACAGGTCTAAAATGAATGAATATTAATAAAACCTGCCTTATAGAGTTGTATTAAATGATACTAAGTATGTAAAGTGTTAGGCACCTAATAAACACTTAAAAATTAGCTGCTGTCAGCATTTTGTCATTATTTAGGAGTAATTCATATGCTTGTCAGATTTCCTGAAGTTTGTAAGTAGCTGAGTTTCTAAAGATCTAAGTATTCACTCTAAACATAAATTCCTTGATCTTGAGTCAATGTTTCCCAATTTATGTATATAAATTAAAAAGTATTAGACATATGTCAACTTTTGTTTCAACACAAATGAAATTGACTAAAGAGAGGTATGATTATCTAAATGATGATATGTTTGCTAAATGAGTTAATTGTTATTTCAGAGGGTCAAAATTTTTCCTTTGCAGGATATCTAATTCATCATTAGGGTTTAATTCTCAAACATGTCAGCACATGGATAAACTGATTTATTTATTATTTTTTTTTTCAACGTTTTTTATTTATTTTTGGGACAGAGAGAGACATAGCATGAACGGGGGAGGGGCAGAGAGAGAGGGAGACACAGAACCGGAAACAGGCTCCAGGCTCCGAGCCATCAGCCCAGAGCCTGACGCGGGGCTCGAACTCACGGACCGCGAGATCGTGACCTGGCTGAAGTCGGACGCTTAACCGACTGCGCCACCCAGGCGCCCCCTGATTTATTTTTTTAAGTAGTTAACAATATTCTTTATTTTCTATGCCTTCCTCGTATCAGATAGCTTTCCTATAATGGAAATCTTATGAGAGAAACTGGATTAATATAACTGCTATTTTTTAGTTATTTGACCACTATAAAAGAGCCTCTTGTAGGTACAATATAAAAAGTCTTTAAAAATTTTTAATGCCCATTTATATTGTTTTGTGTTCTTACTGTTTAGTGTTTACTTTTTTTGGGGGGGGGGGGGCAGTCAGCGATATTAACGGTCGTAAAAGCTGTATGGTTTTCTTATAAGATATGACCAGTTTGAAAGTTGATATTAGATCTTATGTATAGATAGGCATGTGACAGTTTATCAGTTGTCTGAGAAAATTATTAGTTTACATTATTGATGGGTCATACAATTAGAATGTTTATAAATTTAAGTAGAAATTTCAAAAGACTTGATCAGTGATGTGTGTGGGCCTTCATGTGACAGTTTTCTCCTTTTTAGCTTCACCTGTTATCCTTACCACCTAACTTTAGGTATAAGGAGCTACTTGTAGTTTCCCATATTTGCCGTTCAGTTTTACCTAGTAATAGAATAGAATGATTTAAATCTCAGCCCAGCTTGTGTTGTCTTGAGTAAGTAATTAACCTCTCTTACTCTCAGTTTCCTGATCATAAAGTGAGGATGAAATAGGACCTCCCTTCTAGGTCTTATGAAGAGAGTAGTAAATGAGGTAATGCGTGTAAACTGTTTACGTGAGCTGTTATTCTTGTTGGTACGTATTCCTGTTTTTGGTACATGTTCCTGTTTTTATGATGATGGTTATCCATAGTCTGACTGAAATTCATCCTCCCATTCCTCCTCTCACATCAGACTCACGTCAGTGAACCAGTCTCTCGAGTACCAGTGTGATGATAATGATAAAAAGAGCAAACTTGTTACCTGTTGGCGTTAATAGTCACCTCTCTTGTTCCATCCAGATAAGCTCTTTGTGATCTATCCATCTTCTCAGTTCCACAACTAGGTTAAGTTCTATCTTCTTTTTCCCAAATGATCTGGAAAGATATTTGTTCCATTTGTGTCTGGATGATTTTTCTTCTTTCTTTTGGTCTCAGCTTAAGTGTTAAGCTCTCAGAAAGTTTGCCAGTTGTAATTCCTGTGTCTTACCAGTCTTCTATCCCTTAGTGTCTTCCTGTCATCTCTGTTTCTGTTGTATAGTCTTGGATCCAGGACTTTTTTTTCCCCTTACATTTATCACAGTTGTAACTAGTTATTTCTGTAATTGTTTAATGTTGGCATCCTTACCTAGAAGATCATTTCTTTGAGGCCTTTCAGGAACCCTGTCTATTGAATTACAATTTGTATTCTCAATACCCACCACTGTGCCCAGCACATAGCAGTTGCTCAGCAAAATTTGCTGAATTAATAAATAACCCCTTTTTTGTTGTCCCAACTACCTGTTGAGGTAGCGACTTATTCAGCAGTGTTAATATTAAAGTTTGGGCACAGGTTCTTAATTTTACTTATCACATACTTTTGCATTCTTTATAATTTCTTCTCTATTAGGTTGTGAGTTTCCTCAGGTTGCAGTTTTTTAATACATCTTTTTATTCCAAAGCCTAACAGCGTGCTTGGCACTGGAAATTTTACTGTTTAATGAATGTTTATCAATGAAAATATGTTTTTAAGATATGATTAACAAAGAGGAAATTTTGCAGATAATAAGAATTCAGACTGGAATCACCAGCAAATGGTAGCAGTCTAAGTTACATGCTAAGTGGGAAGCAATACAGGATACCCATTTACATGAAAGAAGATGGTATGAAAAATATGTACACTAGCGTGTATTAGTCTAAAAAATTCATTGTCAGCTGCTAATGGTAAACATTTGAGTGTTTATTTTCTTGATTGGATCATCTGCTCTAATATTCTTTTTTTCATAATAAATGCTTTTTTTCTCAGAAAATTTAGAAAATTTTGTATCCTACTTTTTTCAGTATTATAGGTGAACATTTTTTTCTCATTGCATGATTTTTCAGCATGATTTTAATAGGAACATGGTTTTCATCCTGGAAGTTTGTCATAAATTTTCAATAATGATTTCATTAAGTACTTATATGAACAATTTTTCAGTATTGTACATAATACTTAGTGGATGTTCTGTAAAAAATTTTGTGTTCATATCTGCTTTTCCCTTAGAATTTTAAAAGTAGAATTACTAGGTTAAAGGGTATGAGTATTTGTAATACTGTTTATGTTACTAAATCATTATTTATTATCCTTTAAAAATATTGTACATGTTAGATTAGATGAGAGTGTGAATTTCAGTTTACCCTCTCCGATATTGTGTATTATAATTACCAAAAACAAAACCAAAACAAAACAAAACAAAAAAACCCACCCACTTTGCCAGAGTGTGAGGTTAAAAACAAAAGTGATAATTTGACCTCATTTGATTACTAGTGAAGCCACATATATTTCATGTTTCTTGTATTTCTTCTATAAATTGTGTCCTTTGCTCATTTTCCCACTGGGATGTTCTAACTAGTCACGATACTGTTCTGATATTTTAATATCCTAATTTTTATTAATTTGATTTTTTTCAATTGAAAAAGGCTTGTACATTTTAATAATGTAGATGTATTTAAATGATAATTTAATTCTATTTTAAGTTCTCACATAGTAGAACCTGTTTAATTTTTGCAAGTAGCATTAAGTTATCTTCTATGAAACTTTTTAAAAGAACACTTATTTTGTATACTAGGAGCCTTTTGTGGCAGATGAGTATATTGAAAGACTTGTGTGGAGAACCCCAGGAGGAGGCTCTAGAGGGGGACCTGAAGCTTTTGATCCCAAAAGGTGAAGTAAAAATGTTTTTTCCCCATAGATCCAACCTAGTTCAAGTTTGTGTTTGGAATAGAGGTGACTATTGAAATTCCTTTCAACGTTTATGTAAAGGGGTTTTAGTTAACAGTTGGACGATAAAGACACAAGCATTAGAAGTCAGGGATTGATTTATTTTCTTTTATATTTCTTTTAGAGAAGGATTTTAACTGGTATGAGGGGAGGAATTTTATTGTGTTATAAGAATTTAATATTTTCTTCAATTAATAATAAATCAGAAAAGGTTGGTTCTACCTGTAAAATAAAAACATGTTGAATATGTTGTTTTAAGTGTAGTTATAAATCAGAGGAACAGAAAGTCATTGTTCCCTGGAATGCACAGTATTATTTTTATATAGCATCTTTATCGTTTTGACTGTTTTCTATAAAATTGGTTTCTATTCTGGCAGAGATTCTGAGTGAGGTTTTCATTCATGTTAAAGATAATTCCTAAGATGCTATAGAGAAAATTAACATCATTCCTACCTTAAGAAATGCTTATTAATATTCTGTTACAGATGAACTGGTCAGTTCCTAATGATTAATCATAGATGGATTGATACATACTCTGATTTTCCTCTACTAGGTTATTAGAAGAATTTGTAAATCATATTCAAGAACTCCAGATAATGGATGAAAGGATTCAAAGGAAAGTAGAGAAACTAGAGCAACAGTGTCAGAAAGAAGCCAAGGAATTTGCCAAGAAGGTACAAGAGCTCCAGAAAAGCAATCAGGTAAACACTAATTAAGCAATGAATAGTTTATACAGATTATATTTTTATTCCCTTCCACTATTAAGTTCTTAAAGAACTCTAGTCAAATAATAGTAACCATTGAGGTTTCTCTCCACCGTTTGCATCCCTGGGGGAAAATGTCAATGAATTGTTGTGAGGCACTCTTAGCACAGACTTGCTGTTGATCCATGGTTTGGGATCACAGTATTCCCTTCTTAGGTTGGAGTGGCATCCAGTACAGTCACAGTGCATTCTTTGAAGAATGTCACTTTAGCTGACCTGCATTTTTGGGGACTCATGATTAGCTTGGATATTTAAGTGTCATTTGCATTCTCATTTAAACATAAAACAAAGCAATAACAGAACAGTATTGCCTGGATCACATTTTTCCCTGATCTGGGAAGTTTTACAGAAGTCATGGAATATGTGTCCCCATGAGAATTGTAGTATAACGTGGGGAAAGTGAATGCAGTACTCTTCCTCAATCCATTTTGAAGTAAAATCAAATCACAGCCTGGCCCTGGGGTAAGTGGGCCAAATTTCTTAGCCCTTCTTGGGTCCTACACTGAATCTGGAATCTGTGAACCCCTTTTATGGCCTGGGCCTGATCTGGAACTTGATTGCCCTGTATAAGTGTAGTTCATGGAGCATTGTGTAGCATTGCTGCCTCCCAGGGGCTGTTTGTTCTTTAGTGTTAGGGATTAGCAAACTGATTTCTGCTCAGATTTTATTTAGTTAGATTCCTTCGCTCAAGCATATATAGCTGTGAGAAAACATTTAATAAAGTCAGTAGTTTACGTAAGATAGAGGATGTGTTTTTACATAGTCCAAGTGATAGATTCCAAATACTTCCAATGCAGTTTTCTCTTGGTAATAATAATGGTATTATTAGTTAACCTAACAAGCTCTGGAGATAAGTCTGCTCTGCTACTTACTAGCAACTTAACTTCCCTGTGCTTTAGTTTTTTTCATCTATAAAAATAGCTGGTTACAAGGATTAAATAAGTTAATACATATAATATGCTTAGAACAGTGTCTGGCCCAGAGGAAGTCCTTAGTGAATGTTTTCCTCTCCCCCCCCCGACCTCCATCTTAACTTAAAGTAAGAACAAAGTGTCATACTGAATTATCACCAATTTTGTTATCGGCAGTTCTAAGGCATTCATTGTGTATAATTTTCATACACCGCAGAACAATCTCTGTAGTCAGAAAAGAGGAAAAATATGTTAGGAAGTATTGTACCTTTGCTTCATTTAAATAATTGTTATAGTCTTTTCTGTTTTCAAAACTGGGCAAGAACCATCTTACCTTATTTCTAATGTTGGCATTGCTCTTCAAATATTTAAAATATATGTTAACTACTCTATTTTTGAGAGAGAGAGAGAGAAAGCACGAGCAGGAGAGGGGCAAAGAGAGAGGAAGAGAGAGAATCCCAAGCAGGCTCTGTCTGTCAGCGCAGAACCAGACATGGGCCTCAATCTCACAAACCATGAGATCATGACCTGAGCCAAAATCAAGAGTTGGACGCTTAACCAAATGAGCCACCCAGGTCTCCCAATATTCTATTTTTAATTAGTGTTTTTCCCATCTGACGTATTTTGACTCCGCGTGATGGCAAGCAAATTGTCCAGATCATGGGTCCCTTTGATACTTCGTTCATTGTTTTCAGGACTGAATGGTACTGGGAATGTGGTTAAACAGGATACTGTTTTGTTTCTAAACAAATGTTCTTGATAAAATGTTTTGATAGTTAAAGGTATAAAAGTGTGCAAGTTTGTTAAAAAGTTTTCAGATCATGTTATGCTGCTAATGGGCATAAGTTTGTTTTTGTAGTTTACCTCATATATAACTCCTATATTATCTTCAGTTACCTAAGTTAGAGAGTAGGGATGAGATTGGTGCTCTGGGTTTGATATGAATTAATTTATAAACTGGATTCTCTGATTATATTTTATGCTTGTGTACATTTTTCCTAGGTTGCCTTCCAACATTTCCAAGAACTAGATGAGCACATCAGCTATGTAGCAACCAAGGTCTGTCACCTTGGAGACCAGTTGGAAGGGGTAAACACACCTAGACAACGGGCAGTGGAGGCTCAGAAATTGATGAAATACTTCAATGAGTTTCTAGATGGAGAATTGAAATCTGATGTTTTTACAAATTCTGAAAAGGTGAGCACTATCAGAATGATAAAAGCAAGCTGCATCATTAATAGCAATGCCTAATTATTACTTTCAAATCACTGAGTAGCTGATTTATTGAAACTTTTTATTGTCCTGAAATGTGTATTAGTACACTTGCCTGCAGATTCCTGATGAAGTGTGTATATTCAGATTTTTAACTACGGGATTGTCTTGGCATTTTTGTTTATAGAATTATGTGTGGTTTGGAAATGCTGAGTTAACTATGTTAATAGTTCTTTCCCATAATTGACTTTTAATATTAACAGAATTTAATAGTTATATTCTGTTGGGTTTAGGGGGTGGTGTGACCTAAATCATTGATAAGCTGAAATATCTTTCTGCACAAGGAATTCAGAGTTTCTGGTTTCTGTTGCTTGAATAAAGAGCTCTAGTTTGGACCAAAGAGATTGGAAAAATCTGAATTGTTTATGTTAATCCTTTTCATGGCACTAGTCACTTAATACTGGTCTGAGGGTACACGGTATTGACTGTTCTGCAATGTTGAAAGAAGGTTGTTTAGCTTTCTCCCCCCGCCCCCCCGAGGGGGAAAAATTCAAAATGCATGAAGAAATAGACATTCTTATAGATAGTATATGCACAAGGTAACATTGTCCACTAATACATTGAATATACAGTCTTCCTGCATTATTCCAAGTTTACTCCATGGGATATTTATGATAGTGGAATGTTAAAAACTAAGTATTGTTGAAGTTTACTTTGAATTCGGCAACACTGTTTTTTGTAAGTAGGAACTGTATACGCTTACAGAAAAAGCAGTTACATATTATACATAATTCCTCTAAGGAAAAGACAGTATTTTAAATAATGAGTGTAAGGAATTATATTTATTGTATAAAGGTAGAATTGACAAGATTAACATTAAGAATGTTGTCAAACTTAAACACTTGTAAGACAGTGGCAATATCTAGCTTTTGTTACATTTATGATTTTTAAGTATAAAAGTATACTCACACAGACACATACCCTAAAGCTTGAGCAATGAACTGTTTTTCAGGATAGTTTATGGAATGCTTTTATTTTGTTTCTTAAATATAAAAATATATGGTTATAATATAAAAGTACATATTTATGCATATTATAAAATATGTTTTTATATATGAAAAATTGTATGTAATTTAAATTTTATAACGTGGATTACCTGGTATTATACCTGTTGGATTGTGTAATCTGTTTATGCTGTTATAAACCAAATGCAGATATTTTACCCAATGTGAGTTGGCCTTTTATTTGAAGGCAGCTCAAAGTAACCACTTAGAGTCTAGAGAAAAAAATATTTTAAAATTGACTGATCATACATACTTTTAATCCGATTTGTATTGCTTGTAATGTTTTACATCATGAAATTAAGTTCTTTATACGCTTATTTAAACATTATAGTTATCCTCAGGTCATTGTGTAGTTCTTTGTATTATCTGTTAAGTTCTAATTGAAAGAAAAAGTCTTCATATTACTATTTCATTCACTTGTTCACTCATTTATCTGTAGTTTTTAGGGTGCAAGTATAAACTAACAGTTTTTTGTTCTTGTTTTTTTAGACTAGTAATTTTTAAGTGAATTCTTCTTCTTTGCTTCACTCTCTTCTATTTTCTGTTTTCTTTCATCTTGTGTTCCTTTTTTCTTATGTTTTGTTCCTTTTTTCCCAATCATCTTGTTTTTCTCTCATGTCTTCCATAAGTTTGGGGTTACTGTTTGCTAGTTATGAATCATTATTTTTGGCTTAGTATTATCACAGTTAACTACATTTAAGTTTTTTTTTATTTTTTTATTTTTTTATTTTTGGGACAGAGAGAGACAGAGCATGAATGGGGGAGGGGCAGAGAGAGAGGGAGACACAGAATCGGAAACAGGCTCCAGGCTCCGAGCCATCAGCCCAGAGCCTGACGCGGGGCTCGAACTCACGGACCGTGAGATCGTGACCTGGCTGAAGTCGGACGCTTAACCGACTGCGCCACCCAGGCGCCCCTACATTTAAGAACTTACATTTGGTATTAGATTGCCAATTACAAGATAAACTTCTAGCTATCTCAGTTTCTATACTCTTGCCAGCTCTCCCTTCCCAATGGAAAGAAAAGGCAAATCACCCACACCTAGAGAGATGTGTGATTGCAGGAGGAATTAGAATAGGATAACACATCTTCTTCCTGCTCCATAGTCATTTTTATTTCTTTTAACTTTGCTTTAAAAAACCTATTTTCTGTCCATGTCATATATATTCCCTCTTACCTCTATTCTTACAAAGTTTGTTAGTTGTTTTACTCCCTAGAATCACAGCTTATTGTTCTTCATGTAGATAATGCCTGATGATTTGATTATCTTTAACACTGCTGCATGGGTGGCCTCTCACCTTACTCTACATGTAGACAAATTATTAGATTGTGGATTTGACAACTTCTGTACTTACTATTGTACTATACTTGTAACTGATTGATGCCCTTGAGAACTATTGTGCTTTAAATGATTTTTATAAAATAATTACTTGTGGAAATTCAATAAAGTCAAGTGTTATTTATTGCTATATTCCTACTACATTAAGGAAAGTTTGCAAACAGCACATAATGGGGACTTCCATCTCTTAAAATAATAGGACAGATTCCTGGTGGAAACAGAACTGGCTATAGACCAGGCAGGTCTTTTCTGAAGGGGATATTGGTGAGGAGAAAAGGTTGGACATTGCTAGTCCAACTAAATGGCATGGTGCAAAATGATATTGGAGTGGTACCTGTTCCCATGTGCAGCAGGATGGAGTGAGTGTTTATAACTGAAAATCACAGTGACATACAGACAAGGAGAGAAGAGATAACTCAAACCAGAATGCTATGTTCACTATTGTTTGGCAACAGTTTGTTGGGCCCTGCTGTTGTCCACTTTGCTTGCCAGACTTCACATGAGTGCTTGGTTAGAAAGATCTGTGTTAATGTTTTTAGCTCTTGCTTCATGTTTGTAAGAGTCTCTTTATTTTTTAGTGTAAAAGAAAGTGAGTGATCATAAATCAGTTACTGAAGGTGTGCCAAAACTCAGTACTTAATTGAAACTTAAAGAAAAAGTGAATATTGTATAACTCCCCCCACACATTAGTGTAAGTAAGCATGGTCCAATATTTGCATTTCAAGGACTTTAGACCCTTGGCCTGAATCCTTTAGTTCTACCACTTAAAGAAGTACACCTCTGTACCATATTTCATTCAGGAGGCTTCATATTCAACTCTATATTTGCTTTTAGAACAAGTTTTATAAATTTATGTGTTTATTAAATGATAGGTCTTTTAGCTGTTTTATTTTGTTATATTCATTCAGTTCAGCTTAAAGTGGGATATATGCAGCAATATGATCTGAATTATTTTCATAAATCTTGTTTGTCTTTTTTGGGTTCATAAACCAGAAGAGGCACTTAGGCTTTCAGCAAGCAATGATTTTAATTTTTTCAGAGTAAACTTGAACTGCAAGTTTCACTGGGAAGGGATTATGGCATTATAAAATCACAAAATTTCAATACCAGAAAGACAGATGTTTATGTTTTATTGATTCATTTATTGATGATAATGTATTTCCGTTGCTCACAAGGTTTTATTTGTATGGATTTTAAAAGATAATTGTTGGAGTGAGGGTCTATTGGCATACATAGGGGATTATTATTATTTTCAAATATAAAGATATATTTGGTATGTATAGGGTTTGTTTTTTTAATTATTGCTTTCATTTATTTTTGAATAGATAAAGGAGGCAGCAGACATCATTCAGAAGTTGCACCTAATTGCCCAAGAGTTACCTTTTGACAGGCAAGTTCATTTCTCAAGAGCTAATTTGCATGTATGCTATAATTTATAAAGTTTTATTTTTCCCTGTATGTTTTTGCTTATTCAACAAGAGTTTATTGAGTACCTCCTTTGTACAAGCATAGTATATAAGAGTTGATTGAAAAAATATAGTTTCTTAATATCTAAATTTAGTGGTATACTTTGAAATACTTTCAACCTTTTGTCTTTTTTTTTTTTAAGTTTATTTTATTTTGAGAGAGAGCGCGTGCGTGCGCAAACGGGTCAGGGGTAGAGAGAGAGGGAGAGAGAGAATCCCAAGCAGTCTCCACACTGCCAGCAGACCCCCAGACACGAGACTTGATCTCATGAACCCATGAACCGTGAGATCTTGACCTGAGCCATGATCAAGAGTCGGACACTTAACTGATGGAGTCACCCAGGTGCCCCTCTTTGTCTTTCTTCTGAAAAAAAAAATTGCTGAAGAATTTTGAAATTTCCTAAAGTGATGTTTTAAATTTTCTTTTTTTTTTTGGACTCTGATAAGCTGGAATGGAGGGAATGGGGAAAGTTTAAACATGGGGCCATTCAGCTGCTTTTTCTTATATCTAGATGAGAGTCCTTAAACTTTATGGAGTTTTAGACACCTTAAAAGTTGATGAAAGCTAAAAAAGTTTCTTCAGAAAATTCAGATCCACACAGATTGTTATAAGCAACTTCATGGAATTTTAGACTCTTTAGCCTAGCCACAGACTCCTCCTTAGGGACTTCAAAATTGGACCATTTCCTTAAATGGGTAAAATGTGTAGATCACAATAGGTTGCCTGATAATTGTTGGATAATCTCTCCATTCTATTCTGCATATACTCATCTTCTCCTATTTTTCAGTTACATATTTCTCTTACAATTCTGTTTTAGTCTCTGCCAAGCCTTGGAGTTGAATATATGTCCTAATTAGTTTTAATTCTTTCACAAAGATCAGTATGGCCTTACATGCATTCTATTCCACCATGACTTTGATACATCAGTTTTGTATAACTCTACTTTTTAAAAAAATTTTTTTTAATGTTTATTTATTTTTGAGAGAGAGGCAGATTGCGAGTGAGAGTGGGTCAGGGGCAGAGAGAGAGGGAGACAAAGAATCTGGAGCAGGCTCCGGGCTCCAAGCTGTCAGCACAGAGCCCGACGTGGGGCTCGAACTCACAAGCTGTGAGATCATGACCTGAGCCAAAGTCGGATGCTCAACCGACTGAGCCACACAAGCGCCCCTGTACAACTCTACATTTTTATCACCTTCTTTATCTGTCTTTGCCATCTCTTTTGCCAACCATCCTCCTCTCTCTCCAAACTGATTACATAGAATCTCTCAACATTACTTTTTCATAATGTACATTCTCCCTTGATATTTAAGATTTTAAAAAATTCTAGTGTAGGGGCGCCTGGGTGGCTCAGTCGGTTGAGCGGCCGACTTCGGCTCGGGTCATGATCTCGCGGTCCGTGAGTTCGAGCCCCGCGTCGGGCTCTGTGCTGACAGCTCAGAGCCTGGAGCCTGTTTCGGATTCTGCGTCTCCCTCTCTCTGACCCTCCCCCGTTCATGCTCTGTCTCTCTCTGCCTCAAAAATAAACGTTAAAAAAAAAAAAATTTAAAAAAAAATTCTAGTGTATGGTAGTATGTAATGTTTTAGTTTTTGAATTTGCAAAGATTGGATGGTTCGTCTGTAACACACATTGCTGGGTTCTTTTGATGACTTCTATTTTATGTTTCATATACTGTTCTTGTTATTTTTCTTTTAAATAACAGTAATGGAATTTTTTTTTATGAAAAAAATCCCAACAGAAGGGGCAAATAAACAAATAGGAATTTAAAATGTTAGCGAATAGGGCCACCTGGGTGGCTCAGTTGGTTAAACATCCGACTTCAGCTTGGTCATGATCTTAGGTTTCATGAGTTCAAGTTCTGCATTGGGTGAGCTTGAGCCCCTGCTCTGAGCTCCACATTGACAGTGTGGAGCCTGCATGGGAATTTCTCTCCCCCTCTCTCTCTGCTCCTCGCTCACTTGTGCACACTCTCTCTCTCAAAAATAAATTAAAAAAAAAATCTTTTAAAAACTTGTTAGTGAATATAAGCAGAGACAATAGCTCAGTGTTGGGGCTGGTGGGGTTGTTAATGCCTCATATAGAACATCTCCCTCTTTAACAAGTTATTGGTTATTCAGAGTGAATTTCATAAATGAGAACTAGTCGCCCCATCTGAATGGCCCAAATTCAGTTTTGTTACCTGGCATGCTTACTATCAGTACTCTTTCCCTCCTGGTTGGCTGACTAGCTGGTTTGTTTGCTTTCCGTCTTTCCTTCCTCCCTCCCCCCCTCCCTTCCTTCCTTCTTTCCTCTCTTCTTCCCTTTTCCCCTCCCTTCTTTCTTTCCTTGATGGTGACCTTTAGTACAAAGGTTTCCCTTATACTCCCAGACCCCGTTTCCCCTTTTATTAACATCTTAGATTACTGTGGTACATTTTTCTCTAGTATGAACCTCATCATTGGTTTTTATCTTCCAGATTTTCAGAAGTAAAATCCAAAATTGCGAGTAAGTGGAGTTTGATTTATTTAATAGTTGTGAATAGGTGATAAAAATACTTCTATAAAAGAAAATAGTAAAAGGAGAGATAGTGGGAACAATGTTATCTTCTCACCTTATCCCTGAGTTTGACTCCTCTTCCTTGAAGCAGTCATTACCAGTTTCTTAGGTATTCTTCTAGAATATCCTATGGATATACAAGCATAGGACATAAATCACATATACATGTGTAGAATTTAGTCCTGTCCCTGGTTATTTTTAAATAATTGGTAGCATCCTATACAAATAGCTTTATACCTTGTGTTTTTAATTTAACAGTGTATCTTGGAGGTTGTTTTGTATCCATGTATCTGTAAAGTAGGTTCTTTGTCTTAAAAGCTAAGAGCTTTTAACTTAAAAGCTTGTGTGAGCATTTCAGTATCTTTATAACTGCTTACATGATTAGTTTTATCCTTTCCAGTCTTTGGATTATATTTTAAGCAGATCATTCTGGGTCTCTGGAAAAGCCATTATATTTGCAGGCTCCCATGGTAATTTGAGTCATGTTTGGGAGACCATTGCATAGAAGGTTCAGAGAGCCACCTATTTTCCCAAAAGTGTTACAATAAGAATTACATAGATAGTTGGACTTCTTGGCAACGTTTCTGATTACTGTAAGATTAACACAGCATTCAGGTTTTCACACAGAACATTAGTAGCCTCAATAATGTAGTGAATCAGACACCATGTATTATCTTAAGGTGATATTTGGTGTTAAATCCATGATAGTTCATGGTAAAGACATCTGAATTCTAGTAAAGAGTTCTGTAGTCCTCTTCACCATTTCTACAGCTTTATGTTTAAGATTTTTCCTATCTCATACTATCAGAAATGACATCCAGAGGTTTATCTCAGTCAGCTGCTTTTTTAAGTAACAGTGGTAAGTGGTAGTCAGACCAAGGGAGTTCAGCTGTTTTCCTGGTTGGGAAGATTTCTTTGTCTTTAAAAATATAGATTTATATTATATCATAGTGTATTTTAGGGGCTAGACTCACTGCGTATAATCACATATTGTTTTTATAAGTCTTTCAAAAGAAGGCTAGATCCATAGTCATTATATTTGTAAATAATTCATGTGCTTGTAAATAACTTGCATGCATTGTCCCGTTGTAGCTGAATTACTTCCTTTTTACTTTTAGGTAAATACCATGATTTAGAATGCCAACTGATTCAGGAGTTTACCAGTGCTCAAAGAAGAGGTGAAATCTCCAGAATGCGAGAAGTAGCAGCAGTTTTGCTTCATTTTAAGGTAAATAGTAATTATTAGAAATGAAGATTAATCTTCAAGATTGTGGAGATTATATAAATTCTATATATTATAGTCAGCGATTATCCTGTTAGTTGTATGACTCTCACAGTGATTATTTTTATTGTTTTGAACAATTTAAATGTATATTTCATATCTCTTCCATAAATTATGTTAAATTTTAGGTATTTAATATTATATTCAATAAAATTTTATCAATGACTTTTTATATTGGTTGACATAGAAAATCATACTGTCTTCTTGTCTTTTTGTTTTTTCAGTCAAACATGTTATGAAATAGGTCAAAAGTAAAAAGATTTAGCTTTAAATATCTGGTGGAATGTAGGAGCCAGAGATTAGATGGAATATAATTAGTAAAAGACTTAAATCCAGAAGATCTTAGGTGGTAATACAAAGAAATACTATCTTCTTGGATTTTGAATTAGGGAGAGAATCCCTATAAAGAAATTAAAGAAATAGTGCTTTGCAATTTGTTTCCTTTTTTTTTTTTTCAGAGAGAGAATGCAAATGGGGTAGGGGGGCAGAGGGAGAGGGAGTGGGAGAGGGAGAGAGAGAGAGAAAATGAATCTTAAACAGGCTCAGCACAGAGCCTGATATGGGGCTTGATTCCATGAGCCTGGGATCGTGACCCAAGCTGAAATCAAGAGTCGGACTCTCAACCACCTGAGCCACCCAGGTACCCCCGATCTGTTTATATTTGTATCTGAGTAGGAAATAGGAGTTTTTTGTTGGACTTTTCACTTACAAGTAACATATTAAGTATTGAGAATGGCTCTTGACACAATAGTGTACTTTGGCATTGCTTACTTTACTTGTTTTTATGTATGATTTGTTAATGGACAAAAATCATTATAGAGAGCTTAATATGACACATTATTTTGTTTAAATACATTCTGCTAAAATAGATTTAATTTTAAAAGTAAATTTCCAGAATGCCAGTTAAATACAGCTCTGTTCAGAGTCTTGCAAGGGAACACAAATGCTTTGAATCCAAGAGTGGAAAGAAGGAAATATATATATATATATTAACATGAAATACATAATGTATTTATTTATATATATTAAAAACCTTTTCTCAAGACTGAATCTGTGTGTGTGTGGGTGCATGCATGCATATACATGTTTTGGAGTTGAGGGAGATTGGCTAGGTGATCATAGGGCAAAATGACTACAAAAAACTCATACCAGTTTTCTTCTTTCATTCTAAAATCTTGCAAGGATATGAACCAGGTGATCAATTTCATAAAAAGCAACTGGGAGAATTTCATTTAAATCCAACAACTGTTATTATTGGTGATTTATTAGGGCATAGACATAGCTTTATTACATATAATTTTTATTGAGATTATTACTGTTGTGATTATTGTTATTAAAACAGAACTATGATAATGTATTTCTTTCTTCTTTGTAGGGTTATTCCCATTGTGTTGATGTTTATATAAAACAGTGCCAGGAGGTAACCTAATAGTACACTTTTCTGGATTTTATTTTATGCTAATTTGTGTTTTAAAAACCATTTTAAAATCATACATTAACTATGTAAAATGCCTCTGTTTAGGGTGCTTACTTGAGAAATGATATATTTGAAGATGCAGCAATACTCTGTCAACGGGTAAACAAACAAGTTGGAGATATCTTTAGTAATCCAGAAACAGTACTGGCTAAACTTATTCAAAATGTATTTGAAATCAAACTACAGGTAATTTTAAACTATGACTAAGTAATTCTTAAGGCAATAAGTGATTTTTTTCTCTGTTTTGAAAGTTATTTATTTATTTTTTAATTTTTGGTTTACTCATGTAATGCCCTTTGGAATAGTAATCTCCTTATTCAGTGAATGGGAAAAGAATAACAACGTCATGCTTTTTTAAAAAAATATTGTTCACCAAGAAAAAAGGTGCTAACCACCAAGCATCATCAGAGCACATGTTTAAAATTTGTGTAGCAGCAGTACAAGTCATAAAAGGTTGTAGAGGGGTAGCCTCAGATTGTTGTTGTTGTGGTTTTTTTTTTTTGAGAGAGAGAGAGCATGCTAGTAGGGGAAGGGCAGAAAGAGAGGGGGACAGAGGATCCAAAGCAGGTTTTGCACTGACAGCAGAGAGCCCGATGTGGGGCTTGAACTCATGAACCATGAGATCATGACCTGAGCCCAAGTCAGACGCTCGACTGACTGAACCACACAGGTGCCCTGGTAGCCTCAGATTTTTATTTTTATTGGGTCCTCACTTTGACCAATGAATGTATTTATGAAATTGAGTAAGAATTTTAAGCACAGTCTGTAGAATTTTCATAATATGGTACTAATATGAAAAGAAAAAAACATAGTAATTTCTAGGTGTGTAGGATGGTTTAGTGTTGTTTTGGCTGTATTTCATGGATGTGAGACACACAAAAAAGTTCCATGCTGTTCTGCCATCTTGGCTCCTCCCGAAAACAGTAATTTAATGTACAACCTGGACTCCCATAGCACTATACATTAAGGCAACATTTCCTAAACTATGTTTTCTACTGGATTAAGCAACATAAAAGAAGTTTTTGTTTTTAAAACACAATTCAGAACTTTTTATAGCCTTTAAAAGTACTAACACATATTGTGATTCTCTAGGAGGAATGTAAAGTACAGCATTTCCCAATTTTAGAGTAATGCCTGTTAATCATAGGGGACACTAGTGTTAGCCAGGCCACAGTTTGAGAAATGCTGCTTTAAGGAATTGACTATATCGATACAGCATCAGGTTTTGTTTTTTGGGTTTTGTGGGGGTTTTTTGTTTCTTGTTTTTTTGAATATTTATTTATTTTGAGAGAGAGAGAGAGCATGAGCAGGGGAGGGGCAGAGAGAGAATCCCAAGCAGGTGCCACTCCATTAGCATAGAGCCTGATGTGGGGCTCAATCCCAGGAACTATGGGATCAGGACCTGAGCCAAAATCAAGAGTTTGATGCTTAATGAACTGAGCCACCTGGGTGCTTCTGAGTTTTGTTTTTTAAATGTACTTTAAAAAGCAAGACAGGCCAGTCTCAAAAGAAATTTTGAAATTCTTAATACTTATTCCCAAGACTGCTATAGATTAACATGTAAATATGAGAAGCATTAAAAATTAAAAGCCTATTAATAATTTTTTTATATTGGTATACTTCTTATGCATTGCCTTTCCATTGTATTTTAAGTAAGAACAGCCCCAGAATGTGGAGTAATTTAGAGAAAAAATATAATGTTTACTTGACATAATGTTGGCCATTTTTTTTTCCCCTCCAGAGTTTTGTGAAAGACCAGTTAGAAGAATGTAGGAAGTCTGATGCAGAGCAGTATCTCAAAAATCTCTATGATTTGTATACAAGGTATGTTTTTAATTACTAGAAAATAGTAACATCTCAGATTTTCTTTCCTTTTTTTTTTTTTAATAGAAAATGGTGAAGTATTCAGGTATTTTTGAGTAAAAGTTTGTTAGTAGTTTACCTTTCAGTATTAAATACTTGGTTACGTAGATTACTGTTATAGAAAGAGCAGCATTCTTAGCACATTAACTTAAGGAATCAGATATTCTTTATAGTCATGTACTTTAATGAAACTTTGTTTATGTTGTTTAAGACTCAAGAATTTTGTTTTGAATTTTAATTGTAAGCTAGTTCCCTATCATTTTTTTTCTAAGAGGTAGTATGATTATATTTATCTGCAGTTAAATCTTTAGAAATTGAGAAAGTCACAAATTCTTAACAAATTAGTTTCAGCCTTAAGTTTGATATGAAAATTTGCCTTAGGCTTTTGTAAATGAAAGTGTTACACTTAGAAATATTATATCAGAAGCTTCTTAATGGAGTTTTTTTCCAGTCCTATTGTTCTTTGTCAGTGACGTCATTTTGGGAGGAGGGTCTTCAAAAGTAACTATAATCAGGAAGTCCATCCCAACAACGTTTATTGTGAGTCTGTATTTAACAATGCAAAACAGAAAATTAAAGAAAAGTCCACATGGGCAAAGACAAAAGGGAGAATGAACAGAGAGTAGATCTTTCAGTATTCTGACTTGGGTACTATGTTATGAATGCCATTAGAGTGTAGTTGAAGTCATTCTGCCACTGTTGTCATTTCTAGACTGGTTGGTTGCCTAGATTTTTTCTCTTAAGTCGCCTATCCCTAGGAGATTATCCTTAGTCAGTTTGCAAAACCACAATGTTGTTTGTGATGTCAATCTACTTTATATATAGAGCTGTGCAGCTTCTCTCTGTATCCTAAGCACCTTCCCAAGGTTTAAGAAATGGTGGTTTAACATAAGTTATTAAAATTACATTGTAAAAATATGTATTCCTCAGTGTTATTACTATACCTAAAATATACATTCATCTTTTTCTCCCTTTTTCCATGAAAAGAACCACAAATCTTTCCAGCAAGTTGATGGAGTTTAACTTAGGTACTGATAAACAGACTTTCTTGTCTAAGCTTATCAAATCCATTTTCATTTCCTATTTGGAGAACTACATTGAGGTAGAGACTGGATATTTGAAAAGCAGAAGTGCTATGATCCTACAGCGCTATTATGATTCAAAAAACCATCAAAAGAGATCCATTGGCACAGGAGGGTAAGTGTTTTTGTTAAATGTTACAGTTAAAACTAAAGATGTTAAGAATTTTATTGTATTTGGACAAACTTGTCAAATATTGACAGTTACTGAAATTTTCTATGAAGAACTCATTTAACCCAGCTTATTTATGACACCACTGATCAAATCCTGTCTCTTGAACCATGTATTAAAATGACCTAACATGATGTAATTAAAATGTAAAGCAGAATACCAGCACTATAAATAGTCGCCTTTTTTTTTCCCAGACTGAATAAATTATTCCAGGTTATTAACTAGGAAGCACATCATTTTTTGTTGTTGCAGGTGTGGAAAAAAAAATAGCAAATAGTTTACATTTTAAGTACCCTGAGCTTTTAATGACTTGGGCATAAAATTACTTAATTAATACCTAAAGCCTGGGATTATTCACATACTAGAAGAAAATGATTTGTTCTAAGAATTGGTGGCATCTTAGTTATCCAGATCTCAACTATGTGGAACCCAGTCATTTTTAGTATGAAGCAGAATGACTTATGCAGAGCCATGTAATTAGAGTCCAGAGTACACTCAAATCACTTTCTTGATTCCCAGTTTGTCATATACTACATAATGATCAGGGAGAAGTTATAGTTAGGAATAAGAAGTGACATCTTGGGGGCACCTGGGTGGCTCAGTAGGTTAAGTGTCCAACTGTTGATTTCAGTTCAGGTCATGATCTCATAGTTGTGAGATCAAGCCCTGCGTCGGACTCAGCATGGAATGTAGAGCCTGCTTGGGATTCTCTCTCTGTCCTCTCTCTGCTTCTCTCCTGCTTGTGCTCGTGTGCACGTGTGTGTGCACGTGTGTTCTGTCTCTCTCTCTCAAAATAAATAAAAAGTGACATCTGAAAGGCAGCAGCAAATAAGGGAAGAAAAAAACTAAAGAACAACCATGAGAATTAAAAAAAAAAAATTAGGTTGGGGCTCCTGGGTGGCTCAGTTGGTGGAGCATGCAACTTTCGATCTTAGGGTTGTAAGTTCGAGCCCTCCATTGTGTGTAGAGATTACTTTAAAAAAAAAAATATTCACAATACTCCAGAGTTAGGTATTCTAGGAGCAAAAGAAGTTTAACCTAAAGATACCACCGTATAATAAATGTTCAAAGTGACTGGTTACTCAGTCATTAAGAAAAGCTATATTATGGTTAATATATCTTATTTAATAATAATGAAGAAATAAGAAGTATGTTAAAATGGTTAAATGTATTTAAAAAAGCATTAAATTTTTAAAGTTTAAGAAGGACCATTTAGTTATATTAACTAATTTGGAATAGTCCACTTGCTAAGGAAACCAAATAAGGAGTTTTTGGCTATTGAGTCAGAATTATAGAGCTGAAAAAGACTTTAAAAGTCCTAACTCCAAATATACTAATTTTTCAGATGAAAGTCTTCTGTGTAGACATTAAGGCTTGTTTCACTTTATAGAACTAGAGTTTATTGGAATTAGAAGTTTTAGGTCTCCTGGCAGTTAGTCCATTTTTCTTTGTTGATGTATACTAAGTTGAACAGCATTTGAAATTGAAATCTGTGTATAATAAAATGTTCTCTTTTTATTTGTTGTCATGATCCATTAGTATTCAAGATTTGAAAGAGAGAATTAGACAACGTACTAACTTACCACTGGGGCCAAGTATCGATACTCATGGGGAAACTTTCCTATCTCAAGAAGTGGTGGTTAATCTTTTACAAGAAACCAAACAAGCCTTTGAAAGATGTCATAGGGTAAGAGTAATTGTAAATTTATTTTATTTATATATAGTTGTGTATTTTAATTTTTGCCTTGTAATAAGATATAAATCTGCTATCTGGTTAGGTACAACTATTTTTTGTAATAGAGTTTTTGTTTTGAAGAACAGAATTATTTTTAAAGTTATTTAGAAGTATATTTTAATATAATTTTACGAGTTGAATATACCAATTTTTTTTTGTAAGATATTAAATCAATACATGAAAGGGAGGTTTCGAATTATCTTATAAAAATATAGAGCATTAGGGAGAGAAGGATGTTTTAAGAACCCAGGTATTAAAGGAAAAGAATGAAAAGTTGACTCTCTTAAAACCAACAAACACACTTTGACAAAGTAAACAGATAAGTCACAGCCTGCAAGAAGTATCTATAGCTAGTATTACCAGCAGAAGATTATGTGAAACAAATAATAGTGGCACGTAATTGTATAGCACATACCATGTTCAGAGCACTTTAGGTATACATTACTCATTTAATCATTGTAACAACCTTGTGAGGTTTTTATTCCATTTTACAGATGAAGAAACTGAGATATGTACCTCTTAAGCAGTGGAAATGAGAGTTGAGAGCATCTTAATTTTTTATTTGTATCGATGTGCATATGGTTTATATATTTTATATTGACAGACGGTAAATCAGTATAAATTACACACATAAATCAATAGGAAACAAAGGCTACACATAAACAAATAGAGAAAATGCAAGTTACCGGGGCGCCTGGGTGGCGCAGTCGGTTGAGCGTCCGACTTCAGCCAGGTCACGATCTCGCGGTCCGTGAGTTCGAGCCCCGCGTCAGGCTCTGGGCTGATGGCCCGGAGCCTGGAGCCTGTTTCCGATTCTGTGTCTCCCTCTCTCTCTGCCCCTCCCCCGTTCATGCTCTGTCTCTCTCTGTCCCAGAAATAAATAAAAAAAAAACGTTGAAAAAAAAAAAAATTTAAAAAAAAAAAAAAAGAAAATGCAAGTTACCAATAAGATTTTCACTCTCACTAATAGGAAAATGAAACGTAAAATAGGGAAAATAGTATCTCATTCAGTCTGCAAAAATTAAGTCTGATGATATCAAGTGTTGGTAAGGATGGGGAGCAATAGATATTTTCATGCACTGCCATTGGAATAGAAATTGTATCTTTACTTTGGATAGTAACTTGAGAATTCCTTAGAGAAACTAATAGGTATATGTGCCACATGGTTTATAATGGTAAAAAATTAGAAGCAAATTAAGTGTGCCTCAAAAAGAGAATTGATAAACTGACATTGTTGATACACTAGAAAACTATATAACAATTTAAATGACTAGAGTTACGTGTATCAACATTAGCAAATCTCAGAAATACAATGTTGAATACAAGATGGGGAAAAGATATATTCAGTATAATACCTCTATATAAATTTTTAAAAAGTAAAACTATACCTTATATCGTTTAGGGATGTGGACAAGCATAGGCATGATAAATTCAGGATAGTGGTTGCCATGAAGGAGGAGTACCTAAGGGACTGTATCCATATTTATAATGTAGGACCCCCTCACCCCCCAGATCTGAAGTACATTTGGAAAAATGTTAAGATATGACACATCTGGGGGTTATGGATATATTTGGTAAATTACTGTGTCTAGTTTTCTGAATGCTGGAAATAGGTTAAAATATTTCTAAAGATCATCGAACTTGAAACTGTCAACAGTATATTGTTTGAGTCACAGTAACTAGCTCTAAATCATGACCTTTGGAAACTTACAAGATAGAAATTTAGTTCAATTCAGTGCATTCTGATCCAGCAACATTATGTGTTTACTTTGTACCAGCTGCCATGTTAGACATTGAGGATATAAATGAAAGACATATACCTTACTTTCGAATAGTGTGGAGAAAGGAGGTAGCATATAAAGAATCAGTGCAAAGTAGGTATATCGTGCTGGGACCAAAGAAGGTGCAACCAGCTCTGCCTGGTGAAGGAATTGAAGAAGAGTATTTTTTATAAAAGATTACAAGAAGGGAACTTTTGAGGCCTGAGTCTTGAAAGCTACATAGGATATCTACAAGAAGGTAATTCTTGCAGAGAGAATACTACATATAAAAAGACATACATAGGGCTGTCTGGGTGGCTCAGTCAGTTAAGCGTCCAACTTTGGCTCAGGTCATGATCTCACAGTTGATGGCTTCAAGCCCCTGTTGGGCTCTGTGCTCCAGCTCGGAGCCTGGAGCCTGCTTTGGATTCTGTGTCTCCCTATCTCTCTGCCCCCCCTCCGCTTGCACTCTCTCTCTCTCTCTCTCTCTCTCTCTGTCTCTCAAAAATAAGTAAAAATGTTAGATAAAAAAAATAATAAATCCTTGGTGGATGTCAAATGGCTTTCTTCCTGTAAAAAAAAAAAAAAAGACATACACAAAGATTGGCTGTGCAGCACAAAATGCTTGAAATAAAAATGTACATTGGAGAGTAATAAAAAAGGAAGTTGAAAATGTAGACAGAAACTTTTTGTGTACTCTGCTTAGAAATTTAGACTTGACCTTGTAGTTGATGGAAGCTTTAAAGGATAATTAAAAAGGACAGTGTAACTTTTGCACTGTTGATGGGAATGCAAGCTGGTGCAGCCACTCTGGAGAATGGTATGGAGGTTCCTCAAAAACTTAAAAATAGAGCTACCCTCTAGCCCAGCAATTGTACTACTGGGTATTTATCCAAAGGATACAAAAATGCCAAGTGTTTATAGCAGCACTATCAACAATAGCCAAATTATGAAAAGAGCCCATTTATCCATCGACAGATGAGTGGATATACAGTGGAATACTACTAGGCAACCAAAACAATGACATCTTGGCATTTGCAACAGCATGGATGGAACTGGAGAGTATTATGCTAAGCAAAATAAGTCAGTCAAAGACAAGTATATGATTTCACTCATACGTGGAATTTAAGAAACAACAGATGAACCTAGGGGAAAGGATGGAAAAATAAAAGTAGAGACCATAAGAAACTCTTAAAGAGAACAAACGGAGGATTGCTGGAGCTGTGTTGAGTGGGGGAGGGTGGGCTAAGTGGGTGATGGGCATTAAGGAGGGCACTTGTTGGGATGAGCACTGGGTGTTACATGTAAGTAAGGAATCATTAAATTCTACTCCTGAAACCATTGTTACACTCTATGTTAACTTGGATTTAAACAAAATTAAAATATTAAAATTAAAAAGGGCAGTGTAATTGGTCCTTTTTTTCCTTTTTTAAAAAATAACTTCCAGATATCTTTTACATTCAGTAAACTGCATGTATTTAAACCACATGATTTGATAACTTTGATAAGTTATATCTACATTTCTGAAGCTATAACTTCAATCAAGATAACAGATCCAGTACCCCAAAAAGTTTCCTTTGTCCTTTTATAATCTCCCTTTCCTCTCCCTCCACTTCTGTTCTCATTTGCATGAGACTGAACAGCTTTATGTCACTGTAGATTCATTTTCAAAAAGAAGTTGACATTTGAGGACTGAGTTTTGAAAGCCAAATAGGATGTCTTTGAGAGGTTGATTAATTTTCTAGAATTTTTTTTATAAATGGTATATAGGATATTATAATATAGTATTTTATAAGTGGTATATAGAATATATGTACATGTGTTTCTGGCTTTTTCAGCACGATTCTTTAAGAATTCATCCATGTTGTGTATATTATTTACTGTGTTCCTTTTTATTGCTGAGTAGTATGTCTTTGCATGAATATACCACAGTTTATGTATTTACCTATTGATAGACATTCAGATTGATTTCATTGTTTGACTATTAATGAAGTTGCTATGAACATTCATGCATATGTCTTTATGCAGACATAAGCTTTCATTTCTCTTGGATATAGACTTAGTAGTAATACAGGTGAGTCATGTGGTATTTCTTTTAAAGAAACTGCCATACTGTTTTCCAAGGTGGTGGTTTCATTTGACATTCCCACCAGCAATATGTGAAAGTTTCATTTGCTTCCCCATGACCTCCAACATTTGGTATGATCAGTCTTTTTAATTTTAGACAATCTAATGGTGGATAGTGATATCTCATTATGATTTCAGTTTGCATTTTCCTAACGACTAATGATGTTGACTGTCTTCATGTGTTTATTTGTTATTTGTATATATTTGAGGTATTTTTTGTACATTTTAAAAATTGAGTTCTCTTATTTTTTGAGAGTTCTGTGTCTGGTTACATTTCATTTATCAGATATGTGATTTGCAAATGTTTTCAGTCTGTGGCTTGTCTTTTTAATCTCTTAACAGTAGTGTTTCATTTGATGAAATATGGATGATGAGAAGTTCTTAATATTGGTGAAATCCAACACTTTTCTGTTATGGATGGTATCAGAATTTTTGGTATATATAAGAAATCTTGGCCTAACCCAAGGACACAAAGACTTCCTATTATGTTTTCTTCTAATAGTTTAATAGTTTAAGATTTTGCATTTAGGTCTTTAATCAGTTTTGAGTTAACTTATGCATGTCATGTGATGCATGGATCAGAGGTGGGTTTTTTTTGTTTTGGGTTTTGTTGTTGTTGTTGTTGTTGTTGTTTGCATTTAGTATCCAGCTGTTTAAACATTATTTATTGAAAAGCTATCTTTTCTCCACCAAATGCTTGGGAACCTTTGTCAAAAACCATTTGAGAGTTTATATGTTGATCTATTTCTGGACTCTGTTCCATTGACCTACTTGTCTTTGTGCTAAGACTACACTGTCTTGATCACTATAAGCCTTGAGTCAGGTAGTATAAGTCCTCTAATATTTTCATATGCCTTATAATCAGTTTGTCAGTCTCAGGGGAAAAAAGTTTGAAATTTTGATTTTGATTGCATTGGATCTGTAGTTCTGTTTGTGGACAATTAACATCTTAACAATATTGAGTTTTTGGTCTATGAACATCGTATATCTCTCCATTTTTTTAGACCTTCTTTAATTTTCCTTAGCAATGTTTTCTAATTCTTAGCACACAAGGTTTATCCCTGAGTGTTTAGTATTTTTTGTGCTATTTTAATGTAATGTCAGCAGTATTTTTTTAATTTGTATTTTTGATACTCTGTGTTAGTGTATAGAAAAACAGTTGATTTTTATATGGTGATTTTATACCTGCAGCCTAACTAAACTCACTTATTAGTTCTAATAGTTTTTTTTTTTTCTGTAGATTCCACAGGATTTTCTGAATAGACAACCATGTTGTCTGCCAATAAAGTCAGTTTTACTTACTCAAGTATAAAAACCTGTTATTTTGTTCTCTTGCCTCATTGCATTGGTCAGAACCTCCAGTTCAGTGTTAAATAGAAGCAGTTTGAGTAAACCCTGTGTACTATTCTTAACCTTAAGAATAAAGCATTCAGGGGGCACCTGGGTGGCTCAGTCGGTGAAGCATCCAACTTCGGCTCAAGTCATGAGCTCATGTTTCATGAGTTTGAGCCCCACGTCGGGCTCTGTGCTGCCTGCTCAGAGCCTGGAGCCTGCTTCGGATTCTGTGTCTCCTTCTGTCTATGCCCCTACCTCCCTCTCTTGTTCTCTCTCTCTCTCTCTCTCACTCAAAAATAAACACACACACACACACAAAAGAATAAAGCATTCAGTGTTTCACCATTAAGTATGAGGTTAATACTTCAAGAAATTGTAGGTTTTTCACAGATACTCTTAATCAGATTGACAAAATTCTTTAATTTCTAGTTTTCTAAGTAATTTTATAAGATTAGGTGTTGTATTTTGTCAAATGCTTTCTTTCTATTTTGTTAATGTGCTGAATTACATTGATTTCCAAAAGTTAACCTTGCCTTTCTTGGATAAACCCCAATTGTTCACCATGTGTTATCGCATGTATATTTTGTTGGATTAGGTTTGCTGAACTTTTGTCAAGAATTTTTGTGTTTGTGTTCATGAGGGATATTGACTTAATACATATACTTTTTTCTCATAATGTCTTTGTCTAGTTTTGGTTGTCAGGGTGTACTGGTCTTGTAGAATGAGTTGGAAAATAATCCTTCCTCTTCAGTTTCCTGGAAGAGTTTGTATAAAATTGGTATTATTTTTTCCTTAAATGTTTGGGAGAATTTACCAGGGAAGTCATTTGGGCCTGCGGTTTTCTTTGTGAGGGTTTTTAACTACAAATTCAACTTCTTGAATAGACTTAGAAATAGGTTATCTATTTCTTTTTAATTGAACTTTTGTAGTGTCTTTTAAGGATTTGTATATTTTACATAAATTGTTGAGTTTATTGGGATTAAGTTGTTCATGATAGTTCCTTATTGTCCTTTTAATATCTGTAGAATATATAGTGATGTCACCTTTTCATTCTTGATATTGGTAATTTGTATCTTTTTTTCCTGATCAGTCTAGCTAGAGGTTTATCAGTTTTATTGATTTTCCCAGAGAATCAGCTTTTGGTATCTTTGATTTTTCTCTGTTCTTTTGTGTTTCATCAATTTCCACTCTTTATTCTTTTTTTGGTACCTACTTGGGTTTCATTTGCCCTTCTTTGTTTAGTTTTTTAAGGTGGTAACTGAGGTCATTGATTTGAGACCTTTCTAGCTTATAGCTAGTTAAGGGCATCTGTTGAGCATCAGTGAGCAAAGAAGAGAGGTGAAGGTTGTGGTTAGAGTGACTAGTGAAGAATAAACTTTGGGGAGTGGTATTAAGAAGACCAGGAAGGGAATCGAGTAATATCAAATCAGTATTTATAATAGATCTTTTAAAGAGGGCTATGTATTTCAACTCCCCCTTCTTTATATCAGATGATAATCATTACTCTGAGAAAGGTACATGAATGGAGACTACAAAGAGGCAACAATCAATTGATAAACAATACAGGAAGCAGTTATAAGAAGTTGAGAGGTAATTTTCTAACTTTTTAAATAGAGATTTCATTTTCTCACTGTGACGTTAATAATTCTTTTACTGAGTAATCATCAGCAACATCAACAGCAAAATGAACACTTGTGAGTTTACTGTGTGCCAAACACTGTGCTAAAAATACTTTATGTGCATTTTCGTATTTTATTCCCACCTCTGGACTAGGATATAAGTACTGCTAATAGTATTCCCACCTTACAGATGAGAAAGTGAGGCCTTGTGGGGTTAAATAACATCTTAAGGGGTTACTCAACCAGGGAGTGATGAAGCTGGGATTTGAGCCTGTCATAGTTTAGTGCATCGGCTACTGATTTCCCCATCTCCTCCCCCAGTAGAATAAAGAATCCTTCTTATTTTGAGTTTTGCTAGAATAGCTTTTGTTAAAGTTAGTGGCTCTGGAACTTCTTTCACCACAACCTACAATAAGAAATGGATTTTACAGGGGCACCTGGGTGGCTCAGTCAGTTAAAGCATCTGACTTTGGCTTAGGTCATGATCTTGCGCAAGTTCATGAGTTTGAGCCCCACATTGGACTCTCTGCTATCAGCATGGATCCTGCTTCGAATCCTCTGTCCCCCTGTCCCCCTGATCCTTCCCCACTCACTCTGTCTCTCTCAAAAATAAATAAACATTAAAAAAAAAAAAGGAAATGGATTTTACATGGCAGCCCAGGGGACATTTGTTATATGTATGTTTATGTATGTGTTATGTTTTGCGTGTATGTGCATCTCATTAAACTATATTTGGTTTTAATATGTACATTGTACTTCATTTTCTATTGATTCTCTCTTCTCTCCTCTCTTTCTTGTCACAATCCACTAATGGATTGCAATCCAGGTGAGAAAAACACTGATCTAGTCTAAGCCAGGAGACTTGTAGACAAATAGGGAGTATTGTAACTATATGTCTATGTATGTGAGAGAGGCATTGGGGGTGGGAATGGGAGTATAAGTTATTTTGATATCTGAACACTGGCTACATCTTAGACAAAATTGATTGCTAAAAAAAAAGTTGCTTTTTTTTTTTTTTTTAAGATAGACTTGAGGAGTAATGTGTTTGGTTTTTCTTTTTAAAGCTTTCTGATCCTTCTGATTTACCAAGGAATGCCTTTAGAATTTTTACCATTCTTGTGGAATTTTTATGTATTGAGCATATCGATTATGCTTTGGAAACAGGACTTGCTGGTAAGTATATTTATTTGTCTTATAATTTGCATTAAATTTCTTTAATCATGCTTAGTTAACTGTATGCATAATATTGTTTTATATATATTCAACTTTATACATCGAATTCAGTTCAATGCAATGAATAATGCTTTTTGAGCTTCTTTAATGCAAGGGTTTTCCAGGTGCTGAAAGTTACACAAAGACACAGTTGTCTCATATTTCTTACATCAAGCAGGGCAGGGCAAGCTACATAAGTTACTGCAGCATATGGGCAGACTGTAGTACAATGCTATAAGTTATAAAATGTCAAGGGAGCAGAAATAAGGATGACAGCAATTCTTGTTGAGGCAGTTGAGTAATACAAGGTGTAGAAAGAAAAATATTCCAAAATAAGCCTGGAAAGGAATGAATTCATATTAAAATTTTTTCTTTTGCTTTTGGTCTTTTTTTTTTTATTTTTTTATTTTTTTTAAATTTTTTTTTTTTTTTGTCAACATTTTTTATTTATTTTTGGGACAGAGAGAGACAGAGCATGAACGGGGGAGGGGCAGAGAGAGAGGGAGACACAGAATCGGAAACAGGCTCCAGGCTCCGAGCCATCAGCCCAGAGCCTGACGCGGGGCTCGAACTCACGGACCGCGAGATCGTGACCTGGCTGAAGTCGGACGCTTAACCGACTGCGCCACCCAGGCGCCCCTTGCTTTTGGTCTTTTGGGTTTACTGGTATTCATAGGGTAATAATGACTTCTTCCCTAAATCCCAGTCCCATTAATCCAGTTGCCTCTGAACTTTCTACCTGTCTATTGTGCATCTCAGATATAACATATGCCTAATGAAGCTCTTTGTCTTCCATCTAAATCTGTTTGACTCCCATTTTTCTCCATATGTTTGAAAGGTATTACTATTTATGGGTTGCTCAGGCCCCAAACATAGGAGTTGCCATAATTTTTCCTTTTCATGAATGCTGATAGCCAGTCTATCAGCAAATCCCATTAGTATACTTGCAGACATAACTCAAATTCATCTGCTTTTCTCAAGGTCTACTGATGCCACTCTAATTTAAATACCATCATCTCGGGGCACCTGGGTGGCTCAGTTAAGCGTCTGACTTCAGCTCAGGTCATGATTTCATGGTTTGTGAGTTCGAGTCCCGCATCAGGCTCTGTGCTGACAGCTCTGAGTCTGGAGCCTGCTTTAGATTCATGTCTCCCTCTCTCTGTGCCCCTCCCTAGCTCGCTCGCTCTCTCTCTCAAAAATAAATAAAACATTTAAAATACATACATACATACATACATACATACATACATACATACCATCATCTCTGTCTACTCCTAACTGACCTTTCTGTGTACATTCTCACTTCTGCACAGTACTGACTCCACATAATAGTCAGTTTGATTATTATTTCTTTGTTTAAGACCCGTTAGTGGGGCGCCTGGGTGGCGCAGTCGGTTAAGCGTCCGACTTCAGCCAGGTCACGATCTCGCAGTCCGTGAGTTCGAGCCCCGCGTCAGGCTCTGGGCTGATGGCTCGGAGCCTGGAGCCTGTTTCCGATTCTGTGTCTCCCTCTCTCTCTGCCCCTCCCCCGTTCATGCTCTGTCTCTCTCTGTCCCAAAAATAAATAAAAAACGTTGAAAAAAAAATTAAAAAAAAAAAAAAAAAAAGACCCGTTAGTAACTTCCTGTTACTTTTAGGGGGAAAATAATAACAGACTTCACAAAAGCATGGCTTTTGATCTGTCCTCCTCTTCTGTATTCATCCACATCTCCTATTGCACTTCCTCTCACTATCTCAGCCGCTCTGGCCTTCATTCTTTTTTCTCACTCAGGCTTGTTGCGCTTCGTGTTTCCCTGTCCCTCAAATCCTTTTCCTTCAGCTCTTCAATGCCTGGCTTTTCAACCTCTGATCTCAACTAAGAGGTCAACTTCTCAAAGAGTCCTTTGCTGATCACACTAGCCAATGTAGCCCACCTCTCCCAGTCCAGTAACTCATTATTTCATCACTGAATTAATGTTTTTCATAGCACTTCTTGCAATGAAATTTTCATCTGTTAACATCTGCCTCCGCTAACCAGAATTCATTAACTCAACACATACCTTTTAAGTGCCTACTCCTGCACTCATGGAGCTTTCAATCTCAGGGAAAGGATAGACAAATGACTAGAAAGTGCAATGTAAAATTGAGTAAGAGTTAATGAGAAGTGTTGGGAAATTGGGATGGGAAATTCAGGAACAGAGGGTTGTTTTTTTTTTTGTTTTTTTTTTTTTGTTTTTTTTTTTTGGAGGAAGGATGGTCAGAGACTGCCTGTCTGAGGAGACATGATCCAGAGAGCTGAATGAAGTGAAGGAGTGAATTGAGAATTTGGAGACAGTATTTTAAGAGAACAGCATGTAAGCTCTTGTGGCTAGGAATCTTAATCTTTCTTATTCACCATTATTGTCTGGCACCTAGAAAGCACATAGTAGATGCTCAAAAATGTTTATTGACTGTATGTCACATCATTTCATAAAGTTTTTAACATTGAAGCATACTCACCCATAATTCAGTAACCTTGTGGTTTATTCTTACCCAATTTTTTATTTGCTCTCATGATGTAGATAAACATTTGTAGCCTGCTCTTTTTTTAACTTAAGTACAGCAGACTCTTTTTTTTTTTTTTAATTTATTCATTTTCTTAAATAATCTCTACACCCAACGTAGGGTTCAAACTCACGACCCCAAGATCTAGAGTCACATGCTTTGTTCCAACTGAGCCAGCCAGGTGCCCTAATTACAGCAGATCTTGACATCGAGTATTTAACATTTGCCATTTGCAAATGACTTAATGTGGCAATTTGTATTGGGTAATAATACCTCAAAGGTATGAAGATTAAAGAAGATAATGAAAAAAGATAACATGAATTTGAATCCATATTGTATGAAGGATCTGTTATTAAGCTCATATGGAAATCTAGCACCTTCATTTTAATAGTTGTATGTATTCACAATTTGGAAGGGCTTAGGGGTGAGAATGTTTCTTATATTCATAAACTTTCTTCCATGCAGCCATTTAGTTAGTATTTACTGCTGTTATTTCTAATGATAGAATAAAATTCTGTCATGCATATATATAATAAAGTTAAATAAACTTAACTATCCCCTATTTCTAGATATCTTGAATCTTTTCAGTAATATAAATAATGCTGCAGTGAACATTGTAGAGCTTAGAGTGTTTTCCTTATTTTGAATTATTTTCTTCGTATGAAATCCCAGAAGTGAAATTAGCAGTTCAGAGTGTGGTACCTGGGGCCCCTGGCTGGCTCAGTTGGTAGGGCATGTGACTCTTGATCTCTGAATTATGAGTTCAAGCCCACGTTGAGGGCAGAGTTTACTTACAAAAACACACACACACAAAGTGTGTTACCAATTTCAAATTTTCTATACATATACAGTTTTGCAAAAGGGTTTTTTTTTTTTTTGCAGTAATTTACACTGTTACTGACCTTTATGATTGTACTAATTCTTTGCATAGTGTTGAATATTTTTTAGAATAAAGGGAATTTTTTTTTTTTAATTATGTAGAGAGAGCGCATGCATGAGTGAGGGAGAGGGGCAGAGGAAGAGAGAATCTTAAGCAGGCTGCATGCTCAGGACAGAGCCTGAGGCAGGTCTCAGTCCCATACTGCTGGTTTATGATGTGAGATGAAATCGAGAGACGCTCAACCACTGAGCCACCCAGGTGCCTCTGGATATTCTTTAAAAACCTTTAATTTAATGGTTGAAAACACACATAAATACTACCTTAATTTTTGTATCTTCCATTAATAATAAGGATTGGTATTTTCTACATGTGTACTGACTTAATTTTCTTTCTAAGTTTGTGTTGGAGTCTTTAGTTTTCTTACTATTTGGTGATTTTATCGTATCTTCTTTTTTTTTTTTTTTTTTTTTGAGAAAGAGGGAGAGCGTGTGCAAGCATGTGCACAGGTGGGGGAAGGGCAAAGGGAGAGGAAGAGAAAGAATCGTAAGCAGGCTCCATGCAGCCAACGCAGGGCTCTGTCTCACAACCATGAGATCATGACCTTAGGCAAAATCAAGAGTCGGACGCTTAACCAACTGAGCCACCCAGGCACCCCTTTTGTTTTCATTTTTAAAACTTTGAAAAAAAATCATCATCCCGTAAAGAATTCTAGGTATTAAACTTTTATTTCCTCATGTATGAATATTTTCCTTAGCCCATTATGCTTCTTAGTTTTCGCTAGAAACATAGACATCTAAGGTTAGAATGTATCTTAGAGTTTATCTATTGCTCTTTTACAAAAAAGATGAATCTGAAATCTGGAGAGGTCAGCTCTCTTTTTTGGAGTCAGCATGTGGAGTCACCTGAATAGCATGCTGAAAAATCAAGAATTTTTTTGTAGACAGCAAGGAGACTTTGAATATTTTTGAAGAAATAATAGAGAGCAAGATGAGTGAAATGTGTAAATTTAAATATATTACTCTGGCAACAATATATTAACAGAAAAGATAAAGTGATTTGAACCCAGGAAAGTAACAAAAAAATTATTTTAACTGAGATAATGAGGCCTTGTTATAAGAAAAATGGTGGAAGTGGTTCATGGCTCATGTGAACCACTGGGCATGAGAGAGTAGGAAAGAAAAGATATAGACCAAGATGATTCATTTATCGATGTATTTTTTGTTTATCTCAGCAAATAATGAAAACTGAGTAGATGGTGAAACTTTGCGTGTAAAAACTTTGGATTAATTTTATTATTAAGCTTAATTTTACTTTTCTGTCCACAAAAATCATTGCTGATTTATTAAAATAGCAGTTGCTTTTATTCATAATATCACATTCATTTTTTCAGTTAGCAAGATGAATTTCTTCAAGTGTGATTCTAATACATACATGCCTTCCAATTTTAGGAATTCCTTCTTCAGATTCTAGGAATGCAAATCTCTATTTTTTGGATGTTGTGCAACAGGCCAATACTATTTTTCATCTTTTTGACAAGCAGTTTAATGATCACCTTATGCCACTAATAAGGTTAGTCAAATTGATTTTTGTTGGTATGTCAGTGAATATTATAATGTTCTCTACATATAAAGACTTACAACAAAAATTTCATGAGATTAATAGGACAGATTTTAATATACGACATTAAATAAGGTTTGGTTTATATTTTCCTATCAGTTTATGTGAACTTGTCAAGCATGTGAGGATTAATAAATAAGGTGGAGTATATGTGAACATGCCTTATAAAATTATATGTGTACTATTACAAGATGAACAATATATAAAAGATAATATTTTAAACATTTTATTGTAAACATTGATATGCCAAAAAATTAGTCTAGAAACAGTCTTAAAGATAAGATCACTTGTAATCCCTAAATCACACTTTGAAAGGAAATGTACTAATTTAAGAACTGTAATGCCACATAGCAAAGAATCCACATAACTATTAGAGTTGCATATTCCTTAATATTTTGTGTGTTTTTGACATTTAGGTGGCATTCAGAAGGCAAATATGATTGTCAAAATTATTTTTTAGTGTAGGAAAGCTAAATCAACTGGATTGGCTGTAGTCTCCAAACTTTAATTAGTATAATTGATTATATTCTTAAGATATCCAATGGATTTTTTGTTTTTTATTTTTTTATTTTTTACTGTTATTTAATTAAAAAGGAAACAAACACAAAACAACAAAACAAGAAGAAAACAAAACAATCCCAAAATTTCAAAATCACATATATTTATATTCTTGAGGGATATCTTCTCTGAGATGAAAGTAATGAATCCAAAAAAAGAGAGGTTAGAGTGGGAGAGAGCCAAAGCATAAGAGACTCTTAAAAACTGAGAACAAACTGAGGGCTGATGGGGGGTGGAGGGGGTGGGTGGGTGATGGGTATTGAAGAGGGCATCTTTTGGGATGAGCACTGGGTTTTGTATGGAAACCAATTTGACAATAAATTTCATATATTAAAAAAAAAAAGTAATGAATCTAAATCTTCCTCTTCCTTCTCTTCTAAATGGTTAATTTTTCCTAGTGTGACTATTAGGCATAGTAATACTGCATAATTTCCTAGTTTGAATTGGGCACTGTAGTTACTACTTACGTGCTTCTTGGATTTGCAGGCAAATTAAAATAATATATATGTATGTTTGTGTATTTATAAATTTTTATAACAATATACATATGCATATGAAAAACTTTCAGAGTTATAAGGCTACTAATGTGATTTTTTTTCCTTTTAAACATTGAATAGCTCTTCTCCTAAGTTATCTGAATGCCTTCAGAAGAAAAAAGAAATAATTGAACAAATGGAGATGAAATTGGATACTGGCATTGATAGGCAAGTTGTTAGTTTTATTTTTAGTTTTTTTTTTTAAGATTTTATGTTATTATTTTTTTAAATGTTTATTTTTGAGAGAGACCATGTGCGAGGTAGGGGAGGGGCAGAGAAAAGGGAGACCGGATTGGAAGCAGGCTCTGTGCTGACAGTAGAGAGTCTGATGCAGGGCTCGAATCATGAACCATGAGATCATGACCTGAGCTGAAGTCAGATGCTTAACCAACTAAGCTACCCAGGTGCCTCTAAAGATTTTATTTTAAAATCCACACCGCCGCGTGGGCTTTGGACTCTCAGTCCTCCAAAAGCCACATGCTCCACCCCCTGAGCCAGCCAGGCACCCCCCCCTTGCCTCTTATATTTTTTAAATTGTAAAAACACTAGGGGGCGCCTGGGTGGCTCAGTCGGTTAAGTGTCCGACTTCGGCTCAGGTCGTGAGCTCATGGTTCGAGAGTTCGAGCCCCACATCGGGCTCCGTGCTGACAGCTCGGAGCCTGGAGCCTGCTTCCGATTCTGTGTCTCCTTCTCTCTCTACCCCTCCCCTGCCTCACACTCTGTCTCTCTCTCAAAAATAAATATTTTTTTAAAAATTTTAAAATTTTTGTAAAAACACTATTATAAATGCAGCATGAAAATGGTTTTTAGTATGTTTAGATTCTTTTAAACTAGATTCAGTTGAAAACTATTCTTGGAAGCCACCGTTTTCTCCTCCTCCTCCTTTCTCCTACTCTTTCAGAACTCCTTAAAAATGGTATGTAACATAGAGGATTTTATTTTCATTTAGAATTTTCAGGGTTATGTCTGAAATGTTTTAAATAAATATGCTAATTTTCTGTAAGTAAATTTCATTAAGTGAATGCAAACTCTGTGTTCAAAAATTTTTGTAACCGTTTTTGTAGTTAATTATCTGTTTACGGTATAGAGCAGTGGGTCTCTTTTCTTGAGATGATGTGGTGGTCTTATACTTACTAATGATGATGACAGTTACCATTTATCAGGCTTTTGCTGTGTGCCAGGCACAGTGTTAAGGACCTTCACTTGTGTTATTTATTAGGTAGAAAATACTATTTCTGTTTTACAAATGAGGAAATGGAGGCTTAAAGAAATAAAGTATTTGCTCAAGATTGCACAGTTAGTAGTGGTAGAGCTAGGATTCAAATGTTAAAGCCCTTGCTACTAGGTTTGGGCATATCTTCTTTATATATTGTAATTCTGTTCCTTTCTCTTTATTCAACAAAGCATATTTGAGTGCAAGTTAGTTAACAGTGCTGTTACAAGGATAGCCTGGAATTCACTCTAATTTGTGAAAAAGTAAATAATTTTTACTTTATTAGTAGTATCAAATTTGCAGGTCATCTCCCAATTACCTTTTCACTAAGATCAATATATCGTAGAGTATATGATAATGAGGGGAAGAAAAATAAAGTTAAAGAATAAAACTGGGAAAAGGGCATGTTATAGAATTAATTACTGAGCTTAATTTACTGATTATATGCTTAGAATAATCCTAAAAACTGGCCTCTACCTTTTGCTTTCAGTCAGGACAACAGGAGATTATACATACACAGTATTTCACGTAATGTAATATGTTTATATACATTATAATCATCCCTTCAAGAAGTGTGTATTTTCCTATCCTAAATCCCTCATATTAACTTAATTTGTTTCTTCTTGGTTTGCCTCAGAATACCTAAAAATCATATTTGGGACGTGGGGAGGTTGGATACATTAAGCTTTCAGAGGTACAGGAAAGATGTATTTGTTAGGCATCTTCTTAATATCTTTCTATATAAGCTTTAGTCTTGGGCGCCTGGGTGGCTTAGTCAGTTGAGCTTCTGACTTCAGCTCAGGTATGATCTCACGGTTTGTGAGTTCGGGCCCCGCATCGGGCTCTGGCTGACAAACTCAGAGCCTGGAGCCTGCTTTGGATTCTGTCTCCTTCTCTCTCTGCCCCTCCCCACTTGTGCTTTGTCTCTCAAAAATAAATAAATATTAAAAAATTTTTTTAAGCTTTGGTCTCAAAGTCTTTGTACTAGTTGACCAATTGAAAGCACAGTGATCTGTAGTGGTCTCATGAATGTGAACTTCTAATTTTTTTTACCCATTTTCCATGGATAATGGGTAAAAGAGGGAAGCAGAGCATCCACCTGATCCCTTCTGGTATTTTCAGACCAGTGTCCACCTGTGGGTATTAGGTCAGAACCTCTTTGCCTTTGAAGCTCACATCATCTTTTCTTATTGCTGTTGTCTCTCAGTCATTTATGTTAGTCCCCTGTATTTATTGAGAATTTGGGCAACAGGCTCACAGTTTTTCTTTTAACCTTAGTGTAGGTTATTTCCACTTCCTTGTGTCTGACCCGTTCATTTTCTTGATCATCTTCACTTTAGCTACCTACTCTCATATCCTGCTAGACCTTGTTATCATTGGTAACAAAAACCTCAAACTTGAATATCCCACTCATTGCTCGTAACCTCTTGTTCTTCCAACTCCACAACCTGCTTTCTGACCTCAGCAGGAGCTCTGGCCCTTAATTTATTAATCGTTTGCCAATTACCCTTTTCCTAGCTTTACTTTATTTTTATGCTTAGGTTGCTTGAGCCAGCTCTTGAATTAGTCCCTTCTAATTCCCCTAAAATATATTTCCATTAACTATAACTATCTTACAGATCCTAAGTTTTGGATCAGTGCAGTCTCTTTTATTACCATAACTGGGTGACTGCTGTTGGAGAATATCACATAACTCAAATGTTATTGGTACCACTACAAACCCATGCTCTCATTTCTCAACTGGGTCTTTAGTACCACTTGTTCAGCCTACTGCTTGTCCTTAGAGTGTAAACTCATATGCTTCTCACGTCTTCTTCCAAATGTTGGCCATTCGTCTTAAACCCTCTATCTTCCCCTCTTGCTAACCATTCTCTGTATATAATTGTTAAGGAAATAAATTAGTGACAGATTTCTAAGATCTTTAATATTACCTTAAATAAAGTATTGGGCAAGAGCAGGAATCTAAATAAAACCAGAGTTCATTGATAGCAAGACCTAGAATTTATTTTTTCTAAAATCTGAAGTCTACCAACAGTAAATAATTTTACAGAGCCATGAAATTAAATAATTTCAATTTAGTATAAATAATATAAAGTGAATATAAAATAAAGGGATCAAGGGGCTCCTGGGTGGCTCAGTTGGTTTAGTATCTGACTTCGGCTCAGGTCATGAGCTCACAGTTCTTGAGTTCGAGTCCCACGTCAAGCTCTGTGCTGACAGCTCAGAGCCCGGAGCCTGCTTCAGATTCTGTGTCTCCCTCTCTCTCTGCCCCTCTCCAGCTCACACTGTCTCTTTCTCTCTCTCTCTCAAAAATAAACAAACATTTTTTAAATAAAGGGATCAAATATATGGTGTTCTCAATTCTCTAGGACGTTAAATTGTATGATTGGACAGATGAAGCATATCTTGGCTGCAGAACAAAAGAAAACAGATTTTAAGCCAGAAGATGAAAACAATGTTTTGATTCAATATACTAATGTGAGTAAAATGATTCAATATACTAGTAAGAATATCTGCTTTGCTTAATAATTTCATTAACATTTTCATTGGTGCATCTTACTGTGCTCTAAGTTATTTTCTTTTATACTTAGAAGTCAGTGAGACACTATATGTATTTTCTCCTCATCTAAGTTGATATCCATTTCTATGTAATAAGTGTAGAAAAAATTTTACAGGCCTGTGTTAAAGTCTGTGCTTACGTGAGAAAGCAAGTGGAAAAGATTAAAAATTCCATGGATGGGAAGAATGTGGATACAGTTTTGATGGAACTTGGCGTACGTTTTCATCGACTTATTTATGAGCATCTTCAACAATATTCCTACAGTTGTATGGGTGGCATGTTAGCAATTTGTGATGTAGCTGAATATAGGAAGTGTGCCAAAGACTTCAAGGTACGTATTCACAAATCTGAAGCTTGTAAGTAGGCTCAGGAACATAAGTCAGACCGTTAAGAATGCATGCTGACTTACTGTCATTACTGAAAAGTTTACAACTTGTTGATATTGTAGCGAGACAGATCTAACATTTTCTAACTGGAAAAGTGTTGTTCCAATCATATTTTCAGTATTAACACATTTTTGCTTTGTGCTTTATTTTAGACAAGGCCATATTTCAGTTCCACAATTCAAATGACATTGTTGACTTTCATAACTAAAGCTGTATATATCACACATCAGGAAAATATGTTCTTTCTTCATGTACATCTCTCTGAAATCAGTTTTCCTTAAGGTTTAAATTATTTAAGAAAAGTGCTAAATTAATGATAACTAATTCTAATCCACAGAAGTATAAATGATTGTTAACTATTGAAGAAAACTGGCATACTATATATCTTTTCAAAAAGATTATACCACGTTTTTGTAATGTCTGAAATATTTGAGTTTTAATACTTTCTGAAGCTTTAAAAATTTTTTAATATATTGAACCTCTCCCACATTAGTAACTCCTGAATAACAGTAAATAAGTGAGAAAGATTAAAAACTAATTGTAAAACTAGAAATCGTTTTGTTTCAATGCTGTTTTTTTTTTTTTCCTTAATTCAGATCCCACTGGTATTACAGCTTTTTGATACTCTGCATGCACTTTGCAATCTTCTGGTAGTCGCCCCAGATAATTTAAAGCAAGTCTGCTCAGGAGAACAACTTGCTAATCTGGACAAAAACATTCTTCACTCCTTCGTACAACTTCGTGCTGACTATAGATCTGCCCGCCTTGCTCGACATTTCAGCTGAGGTTGAATTTACAAGGGAAACATGTTGTACTTCAGCAGGTCTTGGTTGACAGAAAGCACAGGAGATTTCTTATGACACAGCCAACATTTTATGGAAAAATGACTGTTTGGAAAAACAGCAGCCATACTTACCCTTGAGATTTTATTTGAAATTTGGACACTACGCAGCCATATTTTGCTTTTTTCCCCTTAAGTTAAATTTTAATTCCATTCTTGAACTCAACAAATTTCAAATTCTAAATTTCACATTATGTGAACCTACGTGTCACTCTTTTCATCCTGGAAAATGCTGGTGTCAGAAGACAAATGAGATGTTATCACTGTTCCAGTTCATGTTCTTTGACATATTCCATTGGGAAGTTTCACCATCCTATTTTTCATTGATGGTAAAATACAGCAAAACTGCATTTATTATTTACCAATTTTTAATGACCTTTTCAGCACTTGGTAATTGTTAACCAATTGTTATTTTAGGTTTTCTTAGAGAACTTTTGCCTCTTTCAAAAGGTTAACAACTGAGCATAATTTCTGTAGTTGGTTAATTGGATTTTTCCCTGAGGTACAACAATAGTATTCCAAGAAAAATGTTATAAACTGAACTAATATGATGAAATGTTTTATGTAGATATTAGGAGTGGATCAGAATACATCTGCTTTCTGGGTAAAAAAACTTAAAGTTTACTATTTCTTATTTCATAAACAGATTTTAAGCCAATGCTAGCAAGAAATTAATAAGTCTACCTTATTTTATATTTCACTTAAGGTAAGGTGGAGGACCTTAACTGAAGGACCATATTTATTCATTATTTTAATATTATAAGGGAAGTAAAGTTGAGGTATAGTCTAAATGGTGAATATGAGAAATATTGACAGTGTTTAGCAACAATGCAGCCCTTTAAGATTACTTTCTTAATACTAAACTGGAATAAGATGGGATGGCTGAACATTGATCATCTATTTTAAGGGGAATCAGTAATTGATAGATAGCATTATATATTCTAAGTCTGGAGACAAGCTTTGTGAAGACTGATTGCTTTTCAGATCTATAGTTTCTGTCATTATCTTTTTCAAGGCATTTCTGAAGCAATTCTTGAATGGAGTTAACTGAATTGGCTTAATATGGTGACATAATAAATCACTTATAAAATTTTAAACGTCAAGTGGAAATTTAGCAAGGCTATTTACTCTACAATCTCTCTAAACTTGCTCTGCAAGAATTCATTCTTATCTGTGTGTAGTATTTCAGTTCCCTTTGTGTTGTTCGCAATCTTCTAAGAACAGATAAACTTTAATGTTCAGCTCATTCTTGGCATTTTTTTTCCTTTAATGTAGGCTTTTTGGCCTAATTTTGGCAAACTACTTTTCTTTTAAGACTATGTTTCTGAATAGTCATCAATCTTACCAAAACTTCCAGATCCAGCACTACCTACTGTTTAAGTTACTATTGACTGAATTTTCTTAATTTTCTGTTTAGCCCAGTGTTATCAAGGTAAGCAAAAGAAACAAAGTATGCCAACTTTTATCAAAGCATTTTAGAAAATTGTGGCAGCTTTAGAAGGCTGTCTAGTTTTCTATTCCCTAGCCAAGGGGAGAGCCAGAACAGATTTTGGATACTAGAGAAAGTCACATGCTTGTACTATTGCCATTTTAGAAAGCTCTGATGTGAATTCAAATTATACCTCTGTTACTTAAAGCCAACAATTTTAAAGCAGTAGTTTTACTGGCCATTTGAACTCTTTGTACAGTGTCAATTTGTAAAAAAAAAAAAAAAAAAAAAAAAAAAAGAAAGAGAAAACAAAATCTTAAATAAAACACGAGAGAACATTTTAAGACTTCCAAATCAGAGAAGTGCTTCAAATTATTTTGTTTGGATTAATTTTTTTAAATGTGAAACATAAACATGTTGCTTAAATATTTTGTTAATTATTATTTCCATGCTTGAATTTTGTGCAATATTTTCCATTATGTCCATTGACCAAGGCAGTGACAAAGAAAACTCATAAGTGAATACTTAATTTAGAAGTGTTAACATTAATGCTTAATAAACAAATTCCCTGCAATTGTTTTTTTATTTCACTCCATTTTTTACATCTTAAGGATATCCATACTTAATTTTCTAAATTATTGCTATTTAAGTTTTTAAGATGTTCCTTATTTTTTATAGGTCTTCTCACCTCCTTTTTTTTTTTAGAAGAAAAATACTTTTTTTTTCTAAGATTAGAAATTTAACTGATTATCTTTCTTTAAAAAATTTTGTTCTATAAAGCCCTGTGCATTCCTTGCATTCTTTTTATTCCAATTTTTAAAGCATTTTTTATATTTATGACCACTATAAAATTTTGCCCACAATTTATGACTCAAAAAAGATGATCAATAAGTAAGATGTTTTTCAAATGCACATGATAAAATTTTAAGTAGCAATAATGGAACTTTGTATATTAGTAACATTAGACAACATTTGATTAAAGAGAATCCTTAACAGTTTTCTGCATTTCTACAGGAGCTAACAGACAATATCTATGTAATGTTTTGAAGTGGAAAATATGCTCCAAAACACTGCAAATTATTTTTCTGAAACTTAAGTATATTATGTTAAAATACAGGACACAGGTTTTAGCCTCTATAAGTTATGGTATTGAAAATGACAGTCGACCACAGTAGATGAATAGTCCTTATGAAGAATTATAAAATAACAGTTGAATGAATCTTTAGACAGATGACTCATTGACTATTTCAAGACAAGTATTAGCCTCATTTTGAGCATCTCCATGGTTGCAAGTACCTAGCACCTTCCTTTTTTAAAAAAGAACTGCTAAATACATTAACTTATGATATATTTAGATGATTTTCTTTCCTCTTTCACTTTAAATTTTCACTATCTGAACATCAGCCTTCTGGCTTACAGTGAAATAATTTTATTATTAGATTGATTCAAAGTGGAGAATGTACTGCTTCCTTAAAATGCCTTTTTCTCATCTAAGATGGTGAATATTTACAGGTATCCAGATAAAGAGATTTTGGTTCCTAAAATGCCACAAAACCTTTTAAGGTGGTCATGTTTATAAGGTAGTGCCTAAAACATGCTTGAACAACTGTTATGTGAGAGTCAGCAAGGTTCACTCTGTGCATAATTTGTTATTAACTTAAAAAGCTCAAATCTGGGATTTAACTTTTTTTTTATCAATACAAAAGTAGGTTTCATATTACCCACACACTATTCATTGACTCAGAAGTGTGAGGTACTTTCTAGAAGTGTACTGAATTCTCCTGATTTCTATTGGAGAATTTGATATCAAAAGCACTTTAAGCTTTCATCCAGTTAATTTCACTATACTCAATTCGGTAGTACTTCTCTCCGCTTGAGAAACTCGGTCCTGAAATACGTTATGTGCTTTGGAGGAAAAGACCAGTTTATATTGTTAGAGTAAATAATTCTACATAAAGTAAAACAACAATTTTTAAATATTGATGCATAATAAAGATAATTCTAGCTACATTTATTGGTTCAAATTCAATGCACTATGCTAATCATTTGTACACATGATCTCATTTGATTCCAAAACAGCCTTAAGAGTTGGGTAGTATTATCTCCATTTGACAGGTGAAACATCTAAGCCACAAAAAACATAAAGTAGACCTGCTAAAGGTCTGTAGGTAATAAAAGGCTCAGATTGAAACCTAAATCTTTCTCACTCACTCTTGATGTTCTGTGCACTATTCTCCTTATGTAACATTAAATAGGTCTTTTATTTTGATAGACTCATTAGTTTTCCTTAGTCTAATTTCCTTCTCATTCAATGTTTGTTTCCCACTGTAGTGTTTAGGCTATGAAGTTGATACACAGGATCAGTATTTCATTTACTGTTGGATTTTTTAATGTTCCCAATGTGTGGTCATACTTTTTAAATTTGGTTTTTAAAATTTTATAAGTGGTCATGAAATTTTAATTTAATATTAAGTTTGTACTTAATAGAAATCTTTCAAAAAGTTCTCTGTAGTAGTATTTTACACAATTACAGTACTATATCTGCTTAACTTTTACAGAAGAAAGAGTCCAAGTGTTTTATAACCTAGGAGTAAATCACAACTCTACCTTGGAAAATATGGGCAAATCAGTATTTCTACCTTCAAACACAGACTATTTTAATGTCATACGTTTGCCAATTGTGTTAATTATTTAATGCATTTGGTAGTTTTTAAATGGCTAATGCTGGAGTGAAAATATAGGGGGAAACATGCATGTTTAATCTTTTAAGAGTTAAGACTCTTAACTTTTATTCTTACCACTGGTCAGTCCTTTCTCTTTCCAAATTTAGGGAGGAAACAACTCCTCAAGTGTATATGAGAGAGAAACCTGACATGTTAGAGTGTGAGAATTTTAATTGGTGATTTGGAGCAGTTAGGCTGATAACTCTGGGCTTTAACAAGATTGATATTTTTGAATATTTGGCCCTGTATACTTTAACACTAATATTTGGGTGATAACAGTAAACTTCAGTTCTTGAGATGAATATCACTTGTGGCAGGAGAGAAAAGTAATTAACCATACTTGTTCATTTTTTGAGTGTTTTTAGATGGTTGCAGTCTGCCTCACCGTACAAAGCCAATTTAAATATGAATATATCACATCATACTCCAAACAGCAAACAACCTCAGAGGAAAGTCATTTATTCAGAAGGCATAGATTTGTGCTAGACAGCAGTGATGCATTACAAATATATAATTATTTGCACTAATATTTGAGCAGGTGGAATGGATTAGAACATGGTCAACATTATGCTGCTGATAACATGTATTTTTCTATATTAATATGTACTGTGCAACATGTATTAAAATTGTCAATAATTCATTTTAGCCAGGATACTAATATTTATATTACTATGTTGAAGAAACAGTATCCAACTGAGCCACTTTTAATTTAAAAGTCTGAAACTGGAATTAAGTTTACTTTGAAAAACCACTTAAATTTATAATCACTGGAAGGTCAGTAAAACAGAATTATCAGTGACTGGTGACTTAATTGGAAGAAGTGTGGAAGGTTAAGAATAGGTGTAGGAATCTGGAATGAGTAAGTTTCATTTATTTATAGCTCAGATGAATGACTTCCTTTTATTTTAACTATTAGCAATCTTAAATGAAGGAAAATGTCTTATCCCTTCCAGCGTATCTTCGTATTAATACTCTAAGTCTGCAGATTGGATGGAACCACCTCTGAGGAATTAATCTCAAATGGTGGATTTTCAAAATTTTTGGATTAAACTTTGAGAGGTAGGAAGCCTTCTTGGTGCCCCTGTAATCTTAAACAGGCAGGTACCTTTAAGTGAAACCATCCCTTTTTATCTGCCTATCATATTAATCTTTATACTGTGGGTAGATTTGGTTCCTTTGAACTGTAGTATTTTGTTGTGGCAGTTTTATCAAACCTGCAGCTTTTTGCTATAGAGAATAGTATCCACACAGAATCTAGACACTGCTGACCTAAGAGAACTGTGAAACTACCTCTAAGTATATTGTTTGCAAATGCTGTGTGCTATTTAGAGGATCACATGAGTTTATGTGAAAATACTTTAGAAGGAGTAATACTAAGTGCCTCTATATTAGGATTCTTCAGTAAAATGTATTTTCATTTTTTGCCACAAGGGGGAGAAGTTATTTTTATAGTAATACCTACATTTTTGTTTGATTTAAAAAAAAAAAAAAGAACTCACATTGTTTTTCTCTACTGAACGGCACTTACGAACATTATCACCACCCTAATAGGAGTGAGTGTGTGTGTGTGTGTGTGTGTGTGTGTGTGTGTGTACGATTCTGAAAGTCATGTGAAAAAAATTTCTGGGTCAATTAATGACAAAACTAAAACCGTTTTTGAAGAACCTGTATGTGCACAGCAGACACAGGAATTGGACAAAGTTCATCATAATTAAAATTATGTTTTTTGGAGTTCTATATCTCATTGAATTACTTTATCAGCTCTTTAAGAATGATCTATTGATTAGTTCTCTGCATTCTGCTTTTTAAAGAAAAAATTTTGAAACAATCTCAAACTTACAGAAAGGTTGTAAATACTGTACAAATAAAATGTTTCTGCTTTGAGAGTAAGCTGCTGTCATGGTGCCCCATCACCCTCCAGTACTTTTACGTTTCCAAAAAGAAAGAATTCTTCCATATAACCACAATACAACCATCAAAATAAGGAAATTAGCACTGGTGTATTACTTCCTCAGACCCTGCCCAATTTTCACTAATTGTCCCAGTGATGTTTTATAAAGATCCAGTTCAAAGTCACACGTTGTCTTAACGTTGCAGAGTCTCTCATTTCTTTGGCTCTGGAGCAGTTCCTCCGTCTTTCCTTGACTTTTGCTACCCTTGATTTCCATAGATTACAAGCCAATTATTTTGTAAAATGTCCCTAAATTTGGATTTATCTGTTTCCTTGTGATTAGATTCTAGTTGCATTTCTTTTGCAGGAATATTACTGAACCAATTCTGTCAGATAGTGCACAATTTCATTTTGCCCCATTTCTGATGATGTTCATTTTGATTTTGATCTCTTGCTTACCTATCATGCTTTTCCACTGTAAGGTTACTGGGTTTTTCTTTGTAAATATTTTTTGGGAAAATAGTTGAAGCTATGTATATATCCTGCACCTAATCAAATCTTCACTTTATTAATGTCAGTGTGAATTCATGGTTTTCTTTTTTCTTTTTTAAATGTTTTATTTATCTTTTGAGAGAGCATGAGCAGGGGAGGGGCAGAGAAGGAGGGAGGAACAGAGGATCCAAAGCAGGCTCTATGCTGACAGGCTGACAGCAGTGAGCCCTATGCGGAGCTCAAACTCCTGAACTGCAAGATCACGACCTGAGCCGAAGTCGGATGTCAACCATCTCAGCCATCCAGGCACACCCATGGTTGTCTAGTCAATAGGTTATAATCTGTTACTTATTTTGCATCTCAAATTGTCCTATGTTTGGGCACTGGGAGCCCTTTCACATTGGCTCCTATGCCCTTTTGATATGTTGCCATCATTTTTAAAGCACTTTCTTACTTTTAGGCACACAAGTTTTCCAAACTCTTCTTGTACTGCCTTTGCCCCAGCCTTAGAATCAGCTATTTCTCTACCATTTGGTGGGAATTGGTATTTAGAAGCCATGATTTGTGCGTGAGCTGTGCTTATCATGACTGAGGTGTCATGTTACTGCTGCTTCTCAGGGGACAGTGCTATGGGGCTTTATGTGTGTATATACAGGCACATAATTAAGTTTTTTAAATTTACATACACATACACTCTCCTTGTGACACCCTTCTCCACTTGAGCTCCAGCACCCCATATTGGGTTTCTCCTAGTCAGGAGGAAGCCTTCCTTACCCCATTCAGTTACCAGAGTTTTGGCTTTAGTATAAAGGGGAATGAAAAATGGTTACTACAGAAAGCATGGAAAGATTCTAAATAAAAATTACTCATAATTTCATCACTCAGAAACAATTATATTTTGGTGTGTTTTCTTTTACTGTAAGCAAATTAGTAAAGCCAAATCGAGAAAGGTTAAAGTGTTTATTCCAAAACATGGCACTTAACATTTTGAAGGAATTAAATTTGAAGTGCATGCATATGCATATGTTTTTCTGTATCTTTTGCTACTATGAGTAGTTGCTAATTACAGTACATCAGAGAAACTGCAAATGCAAATTTGACCATTGATGACTGAATACCAATAGGGTATTTTTACTAGTAAAATTCAGAGGGAAAATGATCATACAATTGTCATCTCACAGGCCAAAATAAAAATACATTTAAGTAAGATAGACTTTATGTGAGAAAAGAACCGATATCTGGGATGAATTTAATAGATGTTATAATAAGCTTAATGTGAAATGGGAGTCTACAGGAGCAAATTAGTCAACTCTCAGTTTCTTTGTTAGGTCTCTATGATTACTAAAATTCTATAATTCTAAATATAGGAAGATACAGGCATTCTATTAAGAGCTTATAGTGATGTCAGAAGTAGATTAGCTCAAGAAGTCACCTCCGAGCCCAACTGAGAATGAATGTATAAGAGCCAAATCCTCCCCTAATGCTACCAGCACGCAATGACCATATACCATTGTGATGAAGAGCTAAGGCTCTTGATCAGACAAATAGCAGATATGCATCTTGGCTTTGTTGCTTATTAATTCTGTGACCTTGTTACAAATGTTGTGAAGTGGGGAGAAACATTTGTGATCATTTTTCATTCTCACCATTTTTATAAGCCTTTTAAAGGGGTTTCTAATCCGTTGGGGGATCACTTCATTCTTCATCGGATGAACTTTGAAATTCTGTTTTTTGCCAGGTACTGCATTAGAAGTTAAAGGGAATTAAAAAGATCCTGCCCTCAAGAATCTAGTCTAGTGTGAGAACGTATGCAACCAATCATATTATTACATCTGTAATAAGTACTGTAATAGTAGCATGGGACCAGGTGCTGCAAGAGCTCAGAGGAGCTGGTGATTAAGTTTGTGGGCCGGTAGGGGATGAGGCAGGTCATTAAAGCTACTAAAGTGACCATTTATTAAATACATACTAAGTCAAGCAGCTTGCTAATAAGTACATTTGTTATTTCAGTTAATTCTCACACTGCAAGAGTGTTATTATTCCTATTTTACAAAGGGAACTGAGAAGTTCAATAACTTGACCAAGGTTATATATCTAAAAAGTAATAGAGTCAGAATTCAAACTGTACCCACAAGCTCCCAGAGCCAATGCCTTAACCACTTTATTTCCTCTAAAAAGGTTTCGCAAAAGAAAGTTAACATTTCAATTGAACTTTAAAAGGCAAGGAACATTTTAGGAAATGGGGCAGGGGAAGGGGCATTCCAGGTAAAAGTGACTCATACTTGCAAGGGTTTAGCACAGGAGTCACTGGTATATTCACTGAATGGGAAGACTTATGTAAGTAGAGCTCAGGGTGTGTGGTCTGTCAAAAGGCAGGTAAAGTTGGAATACTTGGGTCAGGGTTAGCTTATTAAGAATCTTAAATGTTATGCTGATTGTTTAGCTGTATCAGGAAGATGACAAAATCGACCATTAATGATTAGGTGAATGACATGAACAGCTCTAAAAGGATGACAGGAATGCATGCAGTGGTTCAGAGGGGAGAAGAGAGCAGAAGCAAGGCTGCTGCATTAGTCTGGATGGGGAAAGCCTGAACAGCGTAGCATAGGAATGAAGAGGATGCGATGGATTCAGAAAACACTTGGAAGATTAAACTAATAGAACGTATTTATTGTTGCTTATTCGATGTGGAGGGCAAGGAAGAGAATCAAAGATGATTACAAGATTTTTAGCTTACATATCTTGGTGAATGCTAACATTGTTAATTTACACAATAATATATAATGTTGTATACATTAGCAAGATAGGTGTGGAGGAGAGTCCAAGCATGCCGGAAGAATATCTTCTTGCACCAGGAGAACTTGGTTAAGGTCATATAAAAAATTTAAAGTTTTCAATCTTCTGCATTTTTTCAGATATACTGGAAGTTGTGGCAGGGAAAAAAATCCATTGGCTTTGAAACATAGGAGAATGATTTTGAAATTTGAATAATATATTATTTGATGGTTGTATAGTTGTTGAGTTTGGTTTTTACTTTAGGCAAAACAAAACAAAAATATTTAGCATTTTTGTGTATAGATATATTGGGTAGAATTAAATGGAATGACACCTGTCCCCCATCCTCCCCACTGAAGGGAATCCTTTAGAAAGTTTAAATTGGGAAGTATGTAGATGACTTCCTATGGTTGGATCACTTACATGTTCAATAATGAATGTCATCTGACCTCAAAAGATAGGCCTACTATAGTAATCCCTTTGTAGATTGATTAAGACAGGTATATATAATAATTTTTCTCTTTTCTCATTTCTAAAATGTGTATATACTATAAGTACTCCAAACATGACAGAAATATACAGTGTAGTATAACCAGAAATGTATAGTGTAGGGCACTGCTTTACTGGCTTGGTCCACAAAAGGTCAATTTTTTAAAAATATTGAAATTCTAACAATTCCAGTTTAACACCTTGCATTCCCCCCAGACCTAAAGTTATGTTAGTAAAGCTCTACTGCATGCTTGGGGGATAACCAAAGAACAGCTCTAAAAGTGATTTACTTTGCCATCAGCAGTGATTTTTCTCAGGTTCATGAGCCCCAAATTCAATATCAGGGACCCTGTGGAGTTTCTATCAGGCTCCCAGATGTTGAGGCCAATTTAACGCCCATCAAGAAACTCTCCAAGAACTTTCATGCTCCAAATCCAGACCCAAAGAGGCTCTTTCTGTCCCACTCCCACACTGCTAATTCCAAGGCCCCTTCATTTTTCTGCTTTAAAATGATTGAGAGAGGGAGTAGAAGGTCAGTTACAGTAGAGTGGATTTCTCAAAGCCCAAGTTAGTTCATTTTAAATAGCCACACAGGAGCACTGAGAACCCTCTATCTAAATCTACATATAGGGAAGTATTTCTCCAATGTTTCAGGAGCCCAGCACGGCCAACACCAACCACGTTCAGTTGCTAAACAGAACTAATGATAGCTAACACTCATGGATCATTACTTTGTACCAAATGTTATTTTAATGAGTTTGCATTCAATCTACACAAAAACTCCATGAATAGATACTGTTGTCATAATTTCGTAGATGAAAGGGTCAAGGCAAACCTAGTGCAAATTTACCCAGGTAGGGGAAGGTAGAGCAGGAATAAAACATAGTGAGACATTGGTGCCCATACTGTTAATTCTACGATGTCACATTTCTTAGAAAAACAGTCCCTCAGATTATAACGTCCAGGTTTAGATTTCTGATGACTTCAGAGGTTTCTTCAAGATCAACTGGTGAAGAGTTTATCCTAGATAATTTTCCCCAAACAAAGGGTACATCTCGGATTATATTGGATTTACGTTCTACCAGGAATCCAAACTATCCAGCAACCCCCAAAAGCTAGATCATTTACAAAACCAATGAACCAAAACATTGGAAAAGTGAAACTTCCCAGCAATTCTGCTCTGACCTCAACTCTGTTAATAGTCAAAGCCATGGATTTTGATTGACGTTACTTTTAAAACTTGTTCTTACCCTTAAAAAAATCCATATTTTTCACACTTCAATACGCAGCAGATTGAACATTAATATGGCCCTTCATAGCATGAGCAGAGGTTGGAAATACCTAAACCAACATGAAGAGTTTAGAGAAGGAGCCTTGCCTTTCTTATTTTAAAAAGCCAGAGGGTAAAAATTCATTGTTGATAATGTTGCCTAAATATTGGGCTAGGCCACACCCAGAGCCTTGTCCAGATTCAAAGATGGGCAGTAAAGACAACTTGGGCCCATTTTAAGGATACTTTTACCCAATTAACCAATCTGCAAATAAGCAGCAATACAAGTGTGTGAGTGGAGAGGTTCCAGTGTCTCCTTTGCTCTTTGTGGAAGGGTGCCCAAAGTTCACAAATTACCAAAGCACATTTCTAGTGAGGAATCATCACAAACTACCTCATAGAGTTTTATTAGTCTAGGATGGAGACCCTATTAGCACTGAGGATTTATCATTCAACTCAATAACTATTTACTGAGCGCCTACTATATGCAGGGTTCTAAGCACATGGGATACATCAGTGGACAAAACCCCAAATATTGTTGAGCTTACATTCCAGCAGCAGAAGCCAATCACTATAATAAATAAGTAAATTCTACAATACATTAGAAGGTGATGAGTGCTTTGGGGAAAAAATTGATCACACTATAGAGAAAAAAACTTGGCAGGGAAGAATTTCCGTTTTAAATATGGACGTCAGGATGGCAGAGTCAGCTTCATATGAGTGCAATCTGCAATTGCACGTGGCCCATGCTCAGAAGGGACTGAACTTGGTTTGACGTTCTAATGACATCCTGAAAGTCTTAATTTTGCATTTGAATTTCTGTGTGTGTGTGTGTGTGTTTAATGTTTATTTAGTTTTGAAAGAGCATGAACAGGGGAGAGGCAGAGAGAGAGGGAGACACAGAATCTGAAGCGGGCTCCAGGCCCGGAGCTGTCAGCACAGAGCCCCACACGAGGCTCAAACTCATGAACCATAAGATCATGACCTGAGCCGAAGTCAGATACTTAACCCAATGAGCCACCCACGTGCCCCTGAACTTAACGTTCTTTAAGTGAAGTCTGATGGAACAAGGGAGTTATGTGTATAAGCAGAGGGGATATGCACAATTTTTGTCTGTTGAGGTTCTACTTGAAAGTGTAGTACATAGGCATATTAATTTAGGGACAATTGATATTTTTAAAATATTAAGCTCTTTCCATTCAAGAAGATGGTATGATTTTCTATCTGGTTTTATGTCCTTCAGTGATATTACATAGGTATTTTCTGTTTAAGGTCAGCACATTTCTTTTTAATTTATTTAATTTAAATTGTATTGGAATTTATTCGCAAGACTTTTCTGGGAGAACAGCAGTTTCAATGCAAGGCACATCTTTTTTTGTATTAAAATCCAGCATTTGGGGGCACCTGGCTGGCTCAGTTGGGACCACTTGTAACTCTTGACCTTGGGGCTGTAAGTTTGAGTCCCATGTTGGGTAATAGAGATTATTTAAATAAGTAAATAAACTTTTAAAAAAATTTTTTTTACATTTATTTATTTTTGAGAGACAGAGAGAGACAGAGCACAAGTGGGGAAGGGACAGAGAGAGAATGAGACACAGAATCCGAAGCAGGCTCCAGGCTCTGAGCTGTCAGCACAGAGCCCGATGCTGGGCTCGAACTCACAGACCGCGAGATCATGACCTGAGCTGAAGTTGGCCGCTTACCCGACTGAGCCACCCAGGCACCCCTAAGTAAATAAACTTTTAAAAAAATTCCTGTATTTTGTCCTTTTACTTATAATCATAGGAGAAGAGAGAAAATATTTGGAGAAACATACAACTAGAAACGTGTTTCCTGGCACATTGTATTCCTAGTTGTCCTTTGCTTGCAAGTTTATTATCAAACTTGTTGGAGTTAGATAAATAATCCCTTTCAGGGGAAAACAGAGAGATCAGTGAGTCTGAAAGTTAGAGTAGTAGTGGACAAGACAAAGTCTATATTGGCCATGAGAACAGACTGCCCTGTGGTTACTTGTTGGGATAGCCATGGTTGTCAGCAAGACCAAAGAGAAATAGCCAAAGAGGTCAATGACCCCCTGGCCTTTTGGGTGGGGTCTACACATGCATCGCTGACACCAATGGCCAATGAGGACTGAATGCAAAAAGCAGCAAAAGCAGGAACCATAGGGGCTGATGTGATGTGTGGTCCAGGCTTGATGTGTGCCAACCAGGTGAAATGGAGCTCATCCCAGATCAATAAGGCTATAAGTCTTACTGTAAACCACAACAGACGTATTGAATCAGCAGAAGTATCTTCCCCAGCAGTATAGAACATGCAAATACACAGAGATGGAACGGCCAGATGTAAAATGAGAGCAAAATCTGAAAAATAGCATCAGGGCAGAAAGAGGTAGATATTCTAGACTAAAATTAAGTGGACACAGAGGTACTCATAGACTGCTCCAGCCCAGCAGCATACTCCTGGAGACACTGGGATTCTCAGAAGGCAATCAGCCCAGCCAGGACAAGCATGGATCCAAGAGAAGATGAGGCACAGAGAGGAGGAGGTCTAAGACGGGTCTGAGAATGCTTCTTTCTGCTTTGGGCTATACGGGAATACCTAGCCATTAAGAAATTGTGGAGTATAGTGAATCAGTTGTGTCCAAATGAACCACTTTAATGGACATATGCCATCTACTTGTATAGGTATAATTTCTTACCAATTCATATTTCTTTGTTTACAGTGGCCAAGGCAGTCTTCATTCAGGAGTGAGAATAGAAACAAAAGCCTCTTCTGCACCCAGATAAATGTCAAGCCATGGTAGTGGTTTCTATCAGGACACTTAACTGTCAGGCCCCAGTTTCACAGGCCACCGCAATTTGCAGCCATGGGAAGGCAGGATGGGAGGCTGTTGTCTGGATCCAGAATGGTAACACCACTCTTAGCATTCGTTTTTCAGCTGAGTATTGTGTGAATCACAGGCAGGGTAAGAGTTGTGTACGTCAAACTGCATACACAAAATAAGAAAGAGGGAGAAAGAACTGTTACCAGCCTATTTTTAAACAAAAGGCATGAAAATGGAGGCTCTTGTGGGTATGAAAAAAATTTTTCCTTTTCATACATATTGACAGCCAGAGGGGGTTATTATTGAGAATATGGGTAAAGTTACTGCCAGTTTCTGCTGGTACTCATGTTTAAAAAGAAACTATGGAAACCAGGAGAAGGAATATTAATTAAGTTCACATTTGGAATGTCTTTGCCAGGAGTACATGAATGAATTCAATGAAGCAACCTGTTGGGTTGTAATTCAGTGTTTTGTTGGCAATTTAATAGAGCGCTGAACTTTTCATAAATTAACACTTTGTTTTAATAATCTTATTAAAAGGTTATTTTTTTGGCAAGATTAGGCCTGGAATGTGACTTCGTTTTACATTTAAAGAAACTGTATGTATATTTTGTCTTCTCACCATTTAAAATAACCTATTAATAAAAAATTTTTAATACAGTGACATATTAAAAATAAAAAGCACAAAAAATATAGACAAATAAATGTCTTTCCCCCTCTATCAGCCTTTCCCCACCCCTAATTGAAGAAAACTGCTATTAGTGTCTTGTGTATTTCTTTTAGAGAGATTATTTGCACTTCTGTTTCATACACATTCTCGGAATCTGTTGGTTTTTTTAGACCTATTACAATTCGTTTTAAATCTTCCCTATTATATGTATATATAGATATAGATATAGATAGATAGATAGATAGACAGATAGATCTAAGACCTTTGATGTTTACATCTTTGGTGTGGTTATTCATTAAGCACACATGCCTTTTAAAAGAATATTTTCTAACAGTGAAAGCAATATGAATGTCTGGAGCAGGTGACGCTAATGAGAAAATACAAAATGGGAAAATTATTCACCTGAATAAACCTGGAGAGTTTACAAGTAAAGCTTCACTGGTCACTGCAGGGTTTAAAGTTTCCACTTTACAATGTAAATATGTTGTGGTAGTCTTAGTTCTTGGCCTAATTTGCTTCCTTCTGGTGGGGAGGATAGGAGTGTTGGGAAAGTACTGACTACACTGAAAATCAGCTCCATTTAAATGTGAAGCTGCATTCTAAACACAAGCACAGGCTGCTGAAGGGCTCTGCACATTAAGCTGCATGCCTTGCTGAGGTTTATTCCAAATAGACAACAGCAGATGGTAACAATGCACTTCTCATAGATGGTAGGAGGGAGGCAGTCTTGTTTCAAGTAATACTATTTCTGGGCGATAATCCAAAATGTGCAGTAGGCAGAAGTTAAAAGGAAGCGCTTGCTTTTAGGTTTTTAAAATATATCCCTTAATCCTGGGTGATGATTGACAATCATGATTTAGAGTACGAGGGGCCTCTCTTTAATCTGGCAAGTTTGATGTTATTTGCGTATCTAGTAGGGCTTTTATTCAACTAAAACTAAGTGGAAGCCTGTGCAATTGATGCCGCATTTCAGAATTGATTCCTGGCCTGGTACTCTATTTACAGATTAGTAAGTACACAGGATCCGTCCTCCTCATCATCTTTTTGAAATTTAAAGGCTCTAAAAGGCACATTTACAATTAAAATGTTTCTTGCTGTGTAAGACTATGACCAGGAGATGACGTTTTTCCCTTGTAATTTAATTTCTTGAGCAAAGAAGCAGTCTGTAAGATTATAGTAATCCTGATTTGATTTTTAAAATATAATATTAGCCATTGGTATTTACAAGTGATTCAAATGTTATCACTATTGACTTCGTGCAGTTTGCTGTAAGTTCTTGGGAGAAATTCTAGTAAGTTACCTCCAAGCCTCCTGCTCCTGTGTAAAGGTTTCCAGTAAAGCCTTTGTAAGGAATGGATCAATTTCAGCTATTGAATTCCTATTGTTTTATCTGTTGTGATAATAAATTGATTTAAGAACACACATTATTAAAATCTAATTAATTAAATTATAAATTCCAAAACAAAATATAACTAAGAAAAGAAGATGCACAAGAATGAAAGACGAATTTTACAACAGTAACAATAGAGTAATTTTCATTAAGGCCCGTAAGTACTAGCTTTAACGTCTCTGTCACAGTTGCCTTAAACAAAACAAGATGGGCTTATAAGAAGTGAGAGAGAATTGTATATGAACCCCAAGTGATTTGGTGTTTAACCTGTGTTCCCGCTATGATGTCTTTAATTATGACTTGGGGAAAATTTTTAAGAAATAAGCCCATTCATTACCCAAAAAATCGGAAAACACAGAAAAGTTTAAAAAGAAAATAAATCTGGCCCTCAATCCCGGTTTTCAGAGGCAATCACTATCATGTATAGTCTTCTTTCTTTTTTTTTCCTTAGTGTGTTGCAAAGATCCAGATTTAAGGGCTAAAATGTACTTCCCAGGAGACATCCTGGCTGCTGGGAGCATGCAGAATTCAAAAAGGGTGCCTGGCAGCCTCTGGAGTGGGGGCGAGCAACACCGTGCTACAGGTCTGGTCTGCGCTTTGTAGCTGTTATCAGCAGAGCTTTCTTCCCATAGAAACCCGGGTGATGGGCTCCTTTGTGTTTAGAATATATTCTAACCTAATAAGTGAATGTTGATAATACCTCTTTTTGTTAACATTTCAAAAGCCTGTTTTTGCTGCAGAATCATGTGTTTGATATTTAAAGTCTAACAAAATAAATCCAAGTGATAGAAAATTCTATGAAAATCATCTTGGAATATCCATTGCAAACAGTTATTAAACCCAAATTTCCTTTTTGCCCTTGGTCTTGGGGGTTCTTGCCAGTGAACGATTGAGCGATTGCACAATGAAAACACTACTTGCCTACAGCTTTGCTCAATGTATTCCTAAGAATTGGATAGGTAACTCATCGAAGCTTAATGAGGATTTTCTGAGAAGTGTGGTAGGTAGACCTAAGTCTACAGGGTCAAAAATCAGATCTCGACTCCTCAGAATGCCATATCCAGGGAAAAGTCAAGGATCTTTCTCTCTGGTCAGCGATCGATGGCTATCATCCCAGAAACCTATCTTGTCACACTGCTTTCCCTCTGCCTGGCATCCTCTTCCCCTCCCTACCTCCCACCCACACATCACTGGCTGCACATTTCCTTTGAGATGCTGTTCTGAGGTCTCCTGTGCCATGAACCGTTGCCTGCTGCCCTGGGCAAGGTCGCTGGTCCCTCCCTCTGCACGGCTAGGGTGCTTCACATACACACCTCTGATGCAGCTCTCATCACTATTTACTTATTGTCTGTTTCCCTTTCCTGTGAGCTCCCACAGCCTAGCACAGCATTAAAAAATGATTTGTTGACTGACTGAATTACTAAATAGATGAATAAACAAATGGATGGGTGAATTTGCTCATGAGATAAAGGTGTCTAGCACCTAGTCTAGCAGCACAGTTCGTACACATAGCAGTAATAATAAGTCTCTGATGCTTATTACTCTTTGTGAAGAGTTAGCAGACATTATGTTCAGTATTTTAATGAGTTGCTCATTATGGTGACGTTATTATCCTATTATACATGGGAGGAAACTCTGATTAGAAGGAGTGAATCACTTGTCCAAAGGCATACAACCTGCAGCTCACAGGGCAGGAACTCAAGTTCAAGCTGTATTATTCCAAAGCCTGTGTACTTACTATTATCAGATACCGCCTTTTTCTGCAACGGGCAGTCGATACTTGTTGAGTGAATGAATGAATCAATGAATGCTACTTTGCCTACGTGGGACTTTGCCTACGTGGGACGGGTTTTAGTAAGAAGCAAGTTATAGTAACATTTGAACATTTGTTTAGCGATGTGGGTCGACGCTGGCAAGAATGCTTTTCTTTCTGTTCCTGTTTCTGTTCCTTTCTTTTCATTCTTTTTTCTTTTCCTTTGTTTTCTTTCCTCTCCTCTCCTCTCCTCTCCTCCCCTCTTCTCCTCTCCTTTTCTCCATTTTAATTTCTTCTGGAAGGTCTTCTACTTCAGTAGAAATGGAACCATGTTACATTTTGCCCTTCATCTTAGGAGGTATGTATGCAAACCCGAGTTCACTGGCAATATAGTCTGTGATATTTTTAACACTTCTGTTATATTGTTACCAGGTGTCTGTCTGGATGGGACACCCCATAATCTGGCTTATATAACGATTGATATTATTATGATAAGTGCCAAAAGATCGAAGAGATCTATGTGGCTCAGTGATTCTCTCAGCCTTGGTTTTGAGGGTTGTGGTGGACATAATGTGTTTTTAGGAAGCTCAGCCCTGTGGATTAGAATGTGGAGCTTACATTCAGAACTGATGAGACAAAATATATACAGGCCTCTTCAGTGTCTGCCATATAAATATATACTTCCCTTACCCTGAACTCTCCTAAACAGGATGGCAGACAGAAAAAGGAAGTAGGGGGTTATTTCCAGCCTTGTCTAAAGAAGAAGGGAATCTGTGGATATGCTAATAGTTTAACCTAGTTCGGTGGTTCACAAACTTGGCTTTTCTGGGGGAGTTTAAAAATATAACCTGAGTTCACTGGAGACACATTTCTAAAGTATATTTAGAATCCCCATTATGTTGATGTCCTGGGTTCCCACCCCACAGATACTGACCTAATTGGTCTGGAGTGTGCCTTAGGTAGCAGGAATTTTTTAAAGCTCCCAAGTGAGTCTAATGTGCAGAAGAGTTTGAGAACCACTGGTCTGGTTGGAGAGACTACATCAGACATCAGGTAACTGATTGTCTTTGGCAATATCCCTCAACAACAGTGTCCTCTTGGACTGATCCTTCTGCCACTCCCAAAGTCTGATTTCCAGAAAGCACATCTCTACTTCAAAGGCAAGGAGAAAACGAGGCAGTGGGTGTGGCTAAATATTTTCTAGAATTTCCAGATGGAATCTCAGGAAGTACTTTGTGGAGGCACTGCTTTGTTATATATTTTTGCTCTACCTTTATTCTCACTAACAAAGCCCTTGATCTTAATTTAATTTTCTAAGTTAAAGGATAGCCTGGACAATGGGAGTAGTACATTTAGCAATCAAATATCTCAATAAAAAAGAGTCCATTGGGATTATGACTTGTGGGGTAAATTAGTATGAGCCACCTCTTGAAGCTGGATCACTCTCAGGCACAATAATAAAACTGTGGTTCAGAGCCCCCAAAGCTGAGAAACAGATCCTACTTTCTCAGCGACCCTACCAAATTGCCACTCTATGAGAATTGTCCAGAAAGTGACGGTCAGCTTTAATTGTTCTCTTTACAGAAAGACCTGGGGTCCATTGCCACAGCATTTACCACGTTTAATAAGTTGGGGCCCCTTATTCCAGGCAAATGCTGGAAATCATAGGCAGGTATTTGAATCAAGCCTATAAAAGAAAATAATCTGACAACATGGAGGAAAAATAGAGATAACTGAAGGGTCTCTGAGTGTAGGCAGCATAAACACCAGTCAGAGGGTGGTGTGTGTGAGAGGCAAACCATGAGATAGAATGACCTTAAGCCAAATACACATGTTTGAAGGACCTTCCAATGACCAGTCCCACAAAGCTCACTAGTGGAGATGACAATCATAGGATACAGGGAGTGACTTCATAGTAACGCTTCTCCTCTCCCTCTAATTCTCCTCTACTCTGCCTTAATCTTAGAGGCTGCATGAAAATACCAATACTAAGGCTGTGCTACTATATGAAATAAAAATCTCCAGAAAGACTTATATAATAAGCCTACCCATTTATGTATAGATAGTGATCCTCAACCCTGGCTATGTAGAATCTGTTGGGGTGATTTTTTTTTAAATACAGAAGCCAGAATTCCATATCAGTAATTCTGATTCAATTAGTCCAGGGTGGAGCTCAGGCATACACACACACACACACACACACACACACAGTAAAACCTTGGTTTGCGAGCATAATTCCATAATTTGTTCTGGAAACATGCTTGTAATCCAAACCACTCGCATATCAAAGTGAATTTCCCCGTAAGAAATAATGGAAACTCAGATGATTTATTCCACAACCCAAAAATATTCATATAAAAATGATTACAATCCTGTGATATAATACAAAATAATAAAGAAAATATAAAATATGAAGAAAAATAAATTAACCTGCACTTACCTTGGAAAACCATCATGGCTGGTGTGAGGGAAACTAGAGAGAGGAGGGTTATTGTGTAGGATGACTTTCACTATCACTAACAGGACCACTGCTATCTATTGGCTCAACAGAATCTTTTTCTGCATGGGGGCCACTGTATATGCTCATATAGATGTTGACTACAGTACAGTATTAATAAACTTGTCATAAACTGTATTTAATGTAACTGGCAATAAGACAGCAGAGGAAAGGGTCTATACAGGCAGGCAGCCTCACCTAGAATGAAGCAAAGCATTCCTCAGCTTCCTCTTGGATGGAAAAGCGAAGGACTGTCCATAGGTGCTTTGAAGTGACAAAAAATACACTAGTGCCGGTCGTGGGCATCTTCCAACATTCTGAAAAATCACTGATTTCTGCCAAACACCGTGGCCTGAGACCGAGCATCTGAGGATGGGAGACGATCACCCAGTCCCACAGCAAGAGAGAGAGAGAGAAGAACCATTGGCTCAGTTGTGCTCATGTGATGTTCAGTGTCACCGACTACTGGTGTTGCAAGACATCGCTCATTTATCCAGTTAAAATGTATCAGAAATGTTTCCTTGTCTTGCAGAACACTCACAGAACAAGCTGCTTGCTATCCAAGGTTTTTTTTTCTTTTTTAATTTTTTTTAACGTTTATTTATTTTTGAGACAGAGAGAGACAGAGCATGAATGGGGGAGGGGCAGAGAGAGAGGGAGACACAGAATCAGAAGCAGGCTCCAGGCTCTGAGCCATCAGCCCAGAGCCCGACACGGGGCTCGAACCCACACACTGTGAGATCGTGACCTAAGCTGAAGTCGGACGCTTAACCGACTGAGCCACCCAGGTGCCCTGCTAGCCAAAGTTTTACTGTACGTGACTTTAATGTGCAGCCAAAGTTGAGAACCACTGGTCTAGAACAAATGTGAACATTTTGATCATATCCTTTCTGGAGGGCAGATTCTGATTGGAAAGGAAAGAAAACCGAGTTCTTGGGTGAAGGGAGGTAGGAAGAAGAACCTGGGGTTTTTATAAGAAGATGGAGAGGGTGGAGATTAGGAATGAGGAGATGGTGCTGAAAATAAACTTGTATTTGTCAGTATTGCCTAGGGCTGGCTCTGACCCAGGACGTAAGAGAGATAAGAAGGAAGGAGGGGAATGAGCTCAGGAGAGAAGTGTAACTTCATGAATACATATTTAAAAACTGTGTCGACAAGCATTCTCAACATCACTGGCTCTCAGAAACTGACCGCTTTTAAAAGCAATTTTAGTTCCTGTAGTACTAATTCTTCCTGGAAAATCCTAAAATAAAAAATCCCACAAAATTTGAGCATTAAATATGTCTATGGGAGCATTGGTGAGTGAGAGATCGGCTTAAGGATCCCTCAGGGATTCATGTAAGAATCTTGAAGTGTACCTTCAGTTAAATCTCTTATTTTGTTCTTGTGAGATCGGTGTATAAATGTCTTTCAAAAGAAAAAACAATCCTATACTATCTGACTTTTATTTGCTTCTCCATCGTTTGCTGGCCAAACAGCTTTCCCCTTGCCTCATTCACTTCTTACTTTGCTTGGTGTGGAGAATTTAAAGTGCTTTGTGTTGGTTGTCCTCCTGACTTTTGTGTAGCACATTTTCCCGGGCTGCTGCTGTACATCTGTTCATGGCCTCTGAGAGGCAGTGTGGCATCAGGCATCAAGCTTGTGCAGCCTGGGTTTGAATCTCAGGTCTTTGAACTTGAGCACACCTTGCCGATTGCCATTTCCTCATCTGTAAAATGGGAACGATGCTACTATCCTTGCAGGATTATGAAAACTGAATGACAATATATGTGAAAATTGCTTTGTAAACTATAACATGCTGTGCAAGGGATTTCCACCCCCCACCCCTCTTTCTTTGGCCCATCCTACAGGAAATACCTGTTAAACTCTTCAGTATAGCACGAACGAGGGCTGGATTGTTTGGGGATATATTTTAATGTGTCTCTTCTTGGTCTATGGATCATTTCAGAACAAATGCGCTGAGATCATCCTCTGGTCTGCCTGAAGTCACGTCTTGAGAGTCATTTTCAGCAGCCTCTGGGGATATCACTCATCGGGTGCTCTGCCCTAGAATCTGGGGCCCTAGAATCTGGCATCAGAAAGATTTGCATGGACTCCTGGATTTGCAGATCTGACCTTGGGCAGGGCTCCAAATTAAGCCACTGTAGCTTGTGATAATCAGTGAGCCATGTACCTTTGAGGATATAGGACCAGAGTTTCCTCTCAAGCTATCTTGGTGGCTTTGGGTCCACCAATATCTCAGCCCTTAAAGGGCCCATTTCTTGGTCTGTAATTCCCTGGGGATGTGAGAGACTCCCAAAACATCAACCCAAGGCAACCTCAGAGCTTGAGCTTCTTTAGTAAGTCTTGTGGTTGTTCATCAATATCGTGTGATGGAATCCGCTCTACAAATACAATTCAATGAAAAATATAAGGTTATGTTTACTCTTTTCCTGTTCTAAGACTGTCATCTTAATCTAGCACAGTGATTCTCAAAGTGTGATTCCCCAGACCACCAGCAGCGTCACCAAGGGAACTTGTTAAAAGTGCACATAAATTGGGGCACCTGGGTGGCTCAGTCGGTTAAGCGTCTGACTTCGGCTCAGGTCATGATCTCGCGGTTTGTGAGTTCAAGCCCTTCATGGGGCTCTGTGCTGATGGCTCAGAGCCTGGAGCCTGCTTCGCATTCTGTGTCTCCTTCTCTCTCTGCCCCTCCCCTGCTCATGCTCTGCCTCTCTCTGTCTCTCAATAATAAATAAACGTTAAAAAAATGTACATAAATTATGAGCTCCACCCCAGACTTTCTGATAGAAACTCTGGAAGTGGGGCCCGACAAGCAGTCTGTGCTTTAATAAGCCTCACCACCCCCCTCCGCCCCCACCACCCATTCTGATGCCCACTGAAGTTTGAGAACCACTGGTCTAGAAGTCAGTTATCTAGGAAGCCTTGACAACTGTGTTCTCTCCTGGGCTCGTTAGAAGTAGAAACGATAATCTTCAGGGGCTTCTCTTAAGTCCCCTCATGGTAGTCACCCAGCAAAGGAGCCACTACCAATGACCCTGTGCTCCGAACACAGCCTGACTGGCTGCCATCGGGCTCTCCATCCAGCTGGCTGCACTCCCAGAGCTTTGCTTCATCAACTGCCTGGATTCAGCTGCTTTTACTATCAGGCCTCACAATTTTGGGAAGGCCTATGATTTCTCTTCCTGGGTAAATGTGCGTTTTGTTATCTGACCTCAAGAAATAGCATGAAATTAACTTATTTCCCTTACCCTTGGTTAAAAGAAATGTAATTTTGTTCTGTGGCTCTTCACACGTTTGGTAATATCTGACCATAAATAGTTTTAGGACTAGAGAGGGTCAAGCAAATAAAACAGCCTTGCCCATAGGCTGGGGAGAAAAAAATTCTGCCCAACAAATTTAAATTGCCTTTCCTTTGATCATAATGCATATTGGTGGCCTGAAGGAGGATAGTGCCAGTGTGCTGAAGGCTAAAATTTCCATTTCTATCATTTTTTCTTTACCCACTGGAGTGGCTATCTGAGACTTTTGGTCATACTTACTCTCTAAATAGGGTTCTGTGTCAGTTTCTGCTTTCAAAATGTGCTGGAAATCATAGGAGAAATATCTTCCTTGCCTTGTTACTGGTCTTGAGCTCTAAAAAGGTTGTTTCACAGTCCTAATTGACAAGGAAAAGAGACATTCAGGGAACTACAAATTCAAAGGCAGTTTCCAACTATCGTTCGACTCTAAGATTCAGTGAGAGAGGTCCCATCCTAAACAAGATCCCCTCTTCATTTGGTCGTGAACTCAGGATGCCACTGTGTAGCAATGAACTCCTCGCCAAAGCTTTATCAGTAAAGCCAATATGCTAGATGTTTCCATTTCCTCACCACCAAATACTTTAGGAGAGAGCTAGCGATCTTTGGCTTTCACCCCATTTTCGGTCAACTTTTGTCATCACTATTGGTCATGATGTGACAAGTGGGGGCTGAAGAAATAAATTGGCTGAAGTATGAGTGACAACATTACAAGGAAATGGCCATGAAGAGTCGTGTTCAACTAGCTGCTGGGTATTGGGTAAAAATGACCAATTCAAATCTATTCTTTTCCTGGCTTTGGTTGGCCCCACCTGTGTCTGTTTTTCACCCTGGCTTATATTTCAGTGGGGCAGTTCTGGGTCTTGAGGCTATCTGGGACCGACAAGACAATGACAGCCGTTCCAAAAAGCTCCCGGGTAATTACCCCTGCTTGCCCTGGTCTAATAGTGGGAAACTGGGCTGGGAAGATATGGGATTTGGGGCTCCATGCTCTGCTTCCCTGCTTCCCAGCGTTTCCCCCTAAAGCTTCACCCCCTCCCCACAGAAGGTTAGAACTTGAGAATGAGGGCTAGAGGAAGACAGAAGTCAACGGCCAATCTTGGTACATCCAAACTAATTAGGGTTTTCTGTATTAAGATTGTCAGCACACCCCGGGTAAGAAAAGGCTCAATTTATGTTTGACCAATTGAGTGAAAAATACAAGTAACACACCCCTGGGAGAAAATGCTAATTTTTATTAAAAGTTTAACTTTTAAAGATTTATTCTTTATCTTCGACCTCATTTTATTCTTGCAGCTTTGCCTTCTGGTAGGTTGGGGCTTCCTCCATGATCTACATTTTTCGGAGGAGGAACCTAGACACAGAGTAGGCAAATGACCTGTCTAGGATCACACAGCTAGAGAGAAGCGGAGATGAGACCCAAATCACTGCTTGTGATTTCCAGCCCAAATCCTTTTCTGCCTCTACCTTAAAGCAATGTCAACTATATAACTGAGAGGCTGCAAGCTTTATTCTCTTTTCCCTCAACCAAAAGAGTCGTCCAAAAACGGTCTTACATCAATAAAACAGAAGCCCTCTTTGGAAAGGTTAGTAGAATGAACAAAATAAGAATTGGACTCAAAGAGGACACATTTTTATGCGTGTGCCCAGGGTTGTGGAGGTGCTTTTGTTCATAGTCAAGAGCCCAGCACATGCTTCCATAACTTCCCAGGCTCTGCTTTCTTCAACCCCAGCATTGTATGGGCTTGGGAAGCCCCCTTCCATCTCCCTGAAGTTCACAGGTAAAAACATGTTTCATGTTGTTCATTACGGATGTTTTAGAATTATTTTCTGTGGCTAGAAGAGACTTTACAGGGATGGTTTACAAACCTGTCTCATTATTACACAGTCAAATGTGAGTGTTTTAAACGAATAATTATTTAAATGAGCTGGAAGTGGTATTTTTTTTCCTCTAAGGAGAAATAAAACTTTGTCACTATTTCTGTCCCTCATTCTTTTCGCTTTACCTCTAAATTTTATATCAACCCTCTGAGTTGCTCTTTTTCTGTTATTCTTCATTATTTAAATCAACCAGGCAAATATGTACTCTTGCTAGTCTGAGACTATGTGAGTAAAGAACGATGATTTTATTTTATAACTTGAGTACCCTGGGGAGAAAAGTAACTGGCAAAAATGTCTTGACGTTAAAGTTCAAGGTTGATTGTTTTTCAAAGATTTGGCTGTGAAGTGTATGAATTAAAAAATCAGCTATTTGCAACAGTGTGTTCTGAATTCTGGACATCAGATGTGGTATGTTTATTAGTCTTTGAGTAGACATATTCAAAAGCTTCTTTTTGGTGGTAAAATCTGTGTTACAAGCTATTCATATAAACTGTCCCATATTATTCACCTAGAAGAGGGGGGTTGGTGAACTTCCTCTAAAGGGCCAGATCATAAATTTCTCAGGGCTTAAATGTGTGGAATAATAAGAAACATATTTGATCTTTGTCCAGGTTTCTGGCATAGAACTCCTAAAACCTTTGCCATCTCCTGAGTGATGGGATATTTGGTCTTTGACTCAGGTTCCTAACACAAGAGCTCCTACGACCTTTAACATCTCTGGAGCGGTAAGAGGGTCTTTTTGTATGCTAATGAGAGGACCGGTGGGCAGTCGGGGGCAGGGGGTTGTGGGGCGAGGAGGACACAGATAGCTTCAGGATGGGCGCTGACCACCAGCCATATTTAGACCAAGCCATATTTAGAAACTTGGAAATTTCAGTGACTCTACCTACCACTCCATCCTCTGGGGCTAGAGACTGAGTTAATAATCCATCATGCCTACATGATGACACCTCCATAAAAATCTCTAAACTACAGGGTTTGGAGAGTTTCTGGGTTGGTGAACACACCCACATACTGAGAGGACAGTGCACCCCAATTCTGTGATGACAGATGTGCCTATGCTTGGGACCCTTCCAGACCTTGCCCTATATGACTCTTCATCTGGCTGTTCACCTGTATTAAACTACCCTTTATATTAAACTAGTAAATATACCCTTTATATTAAACTAGTAAAACCTAAGTGTTTCCCTGAGTTCTGTGAGCCATTTTAGCAAATTATTGAACCTGAGGAGGTTATAACCCATTGATCAAAAATACAAGTAACAGTCTGGGGACTTGTGACTGGTCTCTCAAGTGGAGGGAGTCTCATGGGGCTAAGCCCTTAACTTAGGGGTGTGCACTAACTCTGGATAGTTAGTATCAGAATGGAATTGTGGGACAACCCAGGTGGTGTGTGGGGAGTTGGATAATTGGTTGGGGTGGGCAAATACCCACACATTTGGTGTCAGAAGTGTTATGAGAAGGAAGCAGTTTTTCCTTTGGTGGGTCGTACAATCTCTGTTGTAAGTACTCATTTCAGCCATTGTAATGTGAAAGTAGCTGTAGATAATATGTAAACAAATGAGTGTGGCTACGTTCCAATAAAAGTTTATTTACAAATACAGACAGTAGGCTAGATTTTGATCCAGGGTCTGCGGTTTGATGACCTCTGATCTAGGCACTTCTTGGAATACATTTGTTATTCTGACCTACAGAAAATCATATCAGATAAAAATTTAAAAATCAGCCAATTGTAGGCCAGAAACTTTATGGTTCTAACTCCTATGATTCAGTCTCCAGAACTATACTTTTATTTATTTATTTATTTATTTATTTATCGTTTAATGTCCATTTATTTATTTTGAGAGAGAGAGAGCAGGGGAGGGGCAGAGAGAGGAGAGAGAGAATCCTAAGAAGGCTCCATGCTGTCAATGCAGAGCCTGATGCAGGGTTCGATCCCATGAATCATGAGATCATGACTTGAGCTGAAATCAAGAGTTGGATGCTTAACCAACTGAGACACTCAAGTGCCCTCCGAATTATACTTTTAAAAGTGGGACTTTTTATCCTCTCATCAGGAATTAGGATGAGCAATTAAGAAAACTTAATTTAAGTGCTTCATTTTAGCATACAACTTTTAAATGAGGTATATTACTCACGAAAATATGTATTATATATGTACATGTTTACATATATATTCATATATAGTATCTATATATCTATTTATATTTATATCTAGTATCCTGTGAAATCCTACAATTTTTCAAGCTTTATTTTTGGTAGTGACTTTCACAAAGAATAAGACTGGGTCCCTCCTTGTCCTTCTCTGGACTCCAAGGGAAACAATCATCCCAAACCCACCATATGTCTGTTAGTGATCCCACGGTTGATCTATTCCAGGTGAGGGCTGTCCATGGAGGCAGGCATGGATATCTGAGGCTCTAAGGCTGCCCCCAGCCAAAGCGATTGTTTGCCAGGTTTTTGATCAAATGGATGGTACAGGGATTGGTAATTAGAGCCCAGGTCATGAAGGCAAAGGCTGGAATTGGCAGATTAGGTAGATGGATAGGAGAGGTTTAACACATGAAAAGGTGACATAGAATAGTCAAGAAGACAGTTTGGAAGCAAATTTTATGAACCCTGGCTATCCGCTGGGACATCCCTTCTCAAGGGCAGCCTGGCCAGTGTTTACAGTGAATAGACTCGGTGGGTTACTTCGTGACCCATTCTAGGGATTTATAGGGTCCTGAAGGATCAATTCACCTTGGATCTCACAAGCATGAAATTGGCCAGAATGAAGGCCACAAAAACTGTCATCAAACCAGCACAGAATCTCCTTTCATTGTGTGAGTGGTCATTTTCAACATGACTTGGGGCTTTAGCTATCCTTCGAGGCAGTCAAGGTTAAAAACAAAGGCTCTGGAGTTCAACTGTCAGGCTTCGCACATCACCTCCACTGCTTACTAGCTACTGTAATGTAATGCAATGGTACTGTGTAAAATAACCTAATCTGTCTCAAATTGTTGACTCTGTAAGATAATCTATTCTTCTTTCTAAAACAGTGCGCGCTTCTGCCTGCCTCTTCTGCTGCCCAAACCCCCATCCCACATAGTTTCCTCTACTGCCGCAAATTGCTGGATGGAATCATATGAATTCTAAATTACTTTTGAAAATTGACATGACTTTGCTGTAAGCCAAACTACCTCATAAATTGTGTCGGCTAAAGGTCTCCCCACCAGTTAGTCTGAAGAAGTTTTTGCTGTCATATCTGTCCTGTTAATTTAAGCAGAAACTGTAATTAGATGTAAGTGGGTCTGTTCCCACAGAAATGAATGGCAGCATCTGTAGAGAGACAACTGTTCCAAACCCTTTTGGCTACCAGCGCTCTACAAGTTAGCAGTATGGAGCGAGGCCCAGATCCAGACTTCTGTCGGCCTAATTTTATATCTGAGAATGCACAACACTAAATCCAATATTTCTAATGCCTTGCTGTGATGGGTGCAAAGCCAAGCACATTCCAGACTTTTGTGCTGGCGACTCCTCCTGAGAAGGACACACTGTGTGTGTACAGGGTGTGTTTCTGTTTTCCTCGATCACTTAGCATAGATAGGAAAAAACAGAGGTTGTATAAGTAGCTATGTGCAAACCCCCACCCACCCCCACCCCCCGCCAAAATCAGAAAAAGTAGTGAGTTGTGTTTATAACTCAGCAGTGGAATCACACAGATATTTTGATGAAAGATGTTTTGTTCCTTTGTTTACCTCTCTCAGAAAGGAATGAACTTCTTGTATTCTGAAAGGCTGGCCAATTGTAGAGTCAAGTGCCAGAGCCTCCTGTGCATGTGGGGATGTATTTGGGGTTGGAGTATCTATGGCAGACAGGTTTCTATCCAGGCAGTTAAAGAAATCTATATTGAGACAATGTATATTGTACTAAAGGTTCGATCGTGCAATAGAACTGGTAATTGTTGAATATTTACCCTTCATCCATACCACACTAGACACTGTGAGGTATACGAGAACTATAGAAAACATGATTTTTCTTCTCAGGGAACTTGGAATTTGGCTGGGAGTTGAAATATACAAGCTCGTTAGCAACACTACATAACATTGAGTATAATAGTAAGTAGAGTAAAACTAGCCATGATGAGAGACACATGGCCCAAAAAATTCACTTGCCTAGATCCTGGCATCATATTGAAAAATTAATGAAATGACCAGAGTCAGGCTGCCCAACTAGCCATCTGGGAGTTCCAGGAGTCTGTGCCATCTGAATCAGTCCCTGTCCTGGCCACAGTTTGGTGCCACCTAGTGGCAGTTGTCGACTCTAGCCCGAGTGTACATGGAATGATGGCGGCTGGGCCTTGTAGTTGCCCGAGTTCCAGGAAAGAGGCAGTGATTCCAGGAATCTCCCAGAGAGTTGACACCCATCACATTAGCTCAGTCCACGGAAACTGGGGACGTGGAGACCAACCTTGGTTTCCCTGCTTCCTGATGCGGTTATGTGCATAGGCTTCTCCTTCCCTTCCAAGCAGCCTGTCTTCCCACCCGCCAGCATCTTTGAGGACGGTGATGGGCAGACAATGGCAGCCAATCATTACTTTTATCATATTCAAATTTGCCTTTTCATGTTTAAAAAAAGGTTTTTAGTTTTTCTTTTCTTTTACAAACTTGGAGAGGAGTCATTCCAGTGTTGGTTGTAGCAGCAAGGGTTTCTTGAAAGAAGTGAGGCTCACACCTCGAGGAAATGTGAACTGTAGTTGTCCCAAGGGAGAGTGAAGACATTTCAGGAAACATAAACTTTACAGAAGCAAGTAAGGAATAACTCCTAGCTGATTTTGCAGTATTCTAGAAAACACTCACCTGGTTTAGCATGTATCTGCCCAAATAAAATCCATTTGGGAGACTTTGGAATCTCTTTGGGTGGTAGTAAGGGACAAAAGAGTCTATCACACCTGACGGCATTCTCTGTTTTCAAAATATTTGATGGCCCCTAAGCACTTTTGTCAGTAAAGAAAAAAGCTTCTCTACAGGTAGATATTTAGCTGTACAACACATAACTTAGAACACCATCAGTTGTGACATGATTGAATGTGAGGATCAACACATGACAGAGAGAGAAAGAGACAGGAAGACAAAGACAGGGGGAGAGAGAGAGATAAAAGTCACCCTAATGCTCACCTAACAATTAAGTTACCTTCAGTTTTTCTAGTTTAAAGAATGGGCTTGGTGCACCTCAGTGGCTCAGCTGGTTAAGCGTCTGACTTTGGCTCAGGTCATGATCTCACGGTTTGTGGGTTCGAGCCCCACATGGGGCTCAGTGCTGACAGTTCAGAGCCTGGTGTCTCCCTCTCTCTCTGCCCCTCCCCTGTTTGTGCTCTGCCTCTCTCTGTCTCTCAAAAATAAATAAACGTTACAAAATTTTTTTTTAAAAAAATGGGTTTGCCTGTTAGATAATCACAGCAGCTTTGCCTGGAAATTTGATTTTAGTTAAGTCTCTATCAGGCAAACTACAGATACTCCAGGGATCAAGACAGGAAATTTAAGTTTATATCAATCACGTAGCTCATTTTTAGCGATGGTTTCCCTTCTGGTTGATTCACTTGTTATTACCTCTTCTCTTGGTGATTTTCCTATTCCTCCCCTATGGCTAATGCTTTGCTTTTTGTGTGTAGTGCATTTTAATCTTTAAAGTGCCATGCAGGCAAGAATTAATCTCTGGTGGAATTTTTCCATTTTGTCGATGGAGGAGATAGCAGAGGAGATGTAGATAGTCGGGGACTCCAAAGTGGAATGTTTTCAGAGCTGGGATTTGGTAAGCAGTTCGAGCCCTAGAAATCCTGAGGCAGCATTAACATATCTGTTTGTTCCTGGATTGTACATCCTCTCTTTTCTTTTTCTTTTCATATTTTTATTTAGATTCTAGTTAGTTAACAGACACTACAGTATTGGTTTCAGGAGTAGAATTCAGCGATCCATTCAGCGATTACTTACAACACTCAGTGCTCATCACAACAAGCGCCTAGTTGTAGATCCTCTTGAACCACATTTATGACTATATGTTGTGTATCTTCATGGAGGAAGGGGATGAGAGGCGACCAATGGATAGAATTAAATGATATGCTTTCAATTGGACCAATTGTAAAAAACCCACGTGCAAACAAGAAAAATGCTGATGGCCTCAGATATAATAGAAAGAGCTCTGAGCAATTATCTTATCCTTTTGGCGTGCAGTGCCCTTATCTATAAAAAAATAAAGAAAAAAGTATTTGCTGAGCAACTATGCATTACCATATATTCCTGATATTGAATTAGATGTATTCATCGTGGTCACTAAATTTCCCAAAGTCCAGTATCTTAGAGAAAGGAGACCCAGAGAGATGCCATGATTTGTTCATGATTTGTCATAGTTCATTTTTTTTTTAATGCTTATTTGCTTATTTTGAGAGGGTGGGGGGAGGGACTGAGAGAGGGAGAGACACAATCCCAAGCAGGCTCTGTGTTGCCAGCACAGAGCCCTACATGGGGCTCGAACTCACCAAACCATGAGATTATGACCTGAGCTGAGATCAAGAGTAGGATGCTAAACCAACTGAGCCACCCAGGTGCCCCTGTCATAGTTAATTTAACTGAACAGAACTGTCTAGTCCTGGGCCATAGATCCAGTGCTCTTTCTGTCACATTACTGCTGCCTCAAAAGCAAGGCTAGCTGATCTTGAAGGTCCTGGATGGCTCCAATGTAACATGGTCCCATGATAACTGAGAGGGTATAATTCAACGAGTCTGCATGGAAGATAAGAAATGAGTAAAGAGCTGATCCTCACTGTGATGGCTTATTGAGTTGAGAGCAGAGGTTCTCAACCTTGACTTTATATCAGCATCATTTCATGAACTTAAAAATAAATAACTAAACAAACAACCAAATAATAATCCTAATACTTAGATCTCTCTCCAGGCACATTAAGTTATGAGGTCCAGACATCAGTCTTTTCAAATCATCCCCGGTGATTTCAGCAGTCGAGGTGAAGTACAATGGCTTTAGACTTAGGAATTCGTACCAATGAACCTCCTTTCTTGAGGCTGACACACTCCTTTCTCCCTCTCCTACATCTCATCTCCTTTTGCTATTGCAAGCCAGTGGAAAGGACGGCAATGGTTAGCTTTCTTGCTTGTTCTCCTTACCATTTACAACAGAGCACGATTGCTATAGGGGAGGGGAAGAGAGAAAATTAATAACAACAGGCATGAACAACAAACATTGGCAACAGGTCTATTCCTGACAAAGACTTAGCAGTGCATAATCATGGCATGCCAAAACATTAGCAAGGAAACTACTCACGCGTGACTTGCTCCGGTGGCTTTGCCAGCAGATATCAACGGGCTCTTGGGAGTGGCTTCCACCCAGCTCTTCAGATAGAGGGTGTTGTGGCTTTTCTTTAGGGGAGAAACAAAAGTGATATGCAATGTCAAAGCATTCCCATGTTCAAAATGACCCAACACCATATGGGATTCTATGAGCTAGAAAATAGTTGATTAAAATTTCAACCCTCTTCACAGACCAAAAGGGATTTTATCCTCAAATCTGGCATAAACTGTGGCTGCTTCTAGACTTGGATTATATCCTCATGAAAATGGGTCTTAACAATTTCCATGGGTTTTTATTCAGAGTTAGGCTCCCTGTTTTGGAATCTGATTTCAAACTCTGACAGATGGAAATCCACACGTCTTGATAATAAACAATATGGCAGAGTTATAAGCAAATATCCAGATCACCTAATTAAGTGTATAAAATATATATTCATTTCAATAGTAAAGTGACAACAATGGGGCTGGGTAATATTTAGTAAAATATTTCCAGATTTTTCTAGATTTTAAATATGTTATGAGTAGTTTTAAAATGAACCAATCTTTTTCTGATGTTCTCAACTAAGTGAGAAAGGAACAGCGAATGTGAAAACGTAGATGTTTTTAAATTTAGAAGCAGGGGCGCCTGGGTGGCGCAGTCGGTTAAGCGTCCGACTTCAGCCAGGTCACGATCTTGCGGTCTGTGAGTTCGAGCCCCGCGTCGGGCTCTGGGCTGATGGCTCAGAGCCTGGAGCCTGCTTCCCATTCTGTGTCTCCCTCTCTCTCTGCCCCTCCCCCGTTCATGCTCTGTCTCTCTCTGTCCCAAAAATAAATAAAAAACGTTGAAAAAAAAAATTAAAAAAAAAATAAATAAATAAAAAATAAATTTAGAAGCAGTTTCCCAACTCTCAGATTGTCAAAAGGAATAAAGGTACTCTTTCATTTTTTTTCCAGCGTTAAAAACATTTTTTGATGTTTATTTATTTTTGAGAGAGAGAGAGACAGAGTGTGAACAAGGGAGAGGCAGAGAGAGGGATATACAGAACTCCAAGCAGGCTCCAGGCTCTGAGCTGTCAGTATAGAGCCTGACACGGGGCTCAAACTCATAAACTGTGAGATCATGACCTGAGCGGAAGTCAGATGCTCAACCGACTGAGCCACCCAGGCACCCCTCCAGCGTTTTGAGTCTCAATTATTAGTTACCAACACAGCAGAAAGAAAAGCCTTTAATAATTTTTAACTTTTTTATTGTGAAACATACACAAACACACCAAAATATTGCTAAAATAAATTATGTTTAGCTCCAGTGATCTATCCACAAATAACATTTGTAGACCTACTCTCAGGTCAAGGAAGGTAGCAAGCCCTCTTACATTATTTTTTCCAGTTAGAAAAAGGCCATCGTTTTGAAATTCTGTTTGAAGTGGGGTTTGAAAGATTCCTAAGAGGGAAACAGAAGGAAAGCATGTCAATGGGAGATATTAAGTTCATCTGAGGTGTTGAGGAGTCATCTCTACAACAACTAGAACATTCATTGTTGCCTAAACAGATTTCTGTGCCTTTGCCCCTGCTCTTCCTTCTGTTTAGAGAGCCATCACCTGGTGGGATGTAAAAAGGAGCTGATAATACCTTTCCAGCCAGAGGCTTATATAATTATGGAATTTAAATATTAACTAAAGCCAAAGTAGCCCAGACTCCGTGTGGAGTTATATTCTTGAGAAGTCCAGCAACCACAGACATTTAAAGGAATTCTAATTCTTACTTGAATTATTTAAAGAACATTTTAGGAGGTATATTTCGTATCCCACACTGATAAAAAAAAATCCCCTCTCCCTTTCTCACTCCTTCCACACCCTGCAGCAGTTCTAGACTCTCAGTTATCACCTCGATCTCAGAAATAATTTCCAGACACCTCATACTGGGGTATTTTCTGTTCTTTATAGTGTGGACCAATTAAACCATTCATGCTTCTTTTTTAAAAAAAAGTTTTTCTTTCAGCTTTTCCCATCTCCTAGATTTCTTTTTTTTCAATAAGGGCAAGCAATGGAAACAGCACGGCTAGCAAGATTTTTTTCCCACTCTCTTCTTTCTTTTGGATCCCCTTTCTGTCTATTCCTTCCTCAAATTCAATATGGCGAAGAGCCCAAACTGGCTTGGCTACTGGGTGGCTTAGTAGGTTAAGTGTTTGACTCTTGATTTTGGCTCAAGTCATGATCTCACAGTGGTGAGATTGAGCCCCATGTCCGGCTCAAGCTGGGTGTGGAGGCTGGTTAAGATTCTCTCTCCCCCTCCCTCTTTCTACCCCTCTTCCCCCCCCCCAAAAAAAAAAAAAAAAAAAAAGCCTTATTCCAGAAATGATTCATTGACTTGAACTGAATTTTAAAAAACAACATAAATTGAATGTGAGTAAAGTTTCAGGATATTACATCTTAACCTCATATAATAAACAGGACAGTCTGTTAAAAGGTTTAAAAGTATTGAAAGAGTGCCCTGTGTGGGTCAGGGTTGCAGAAAGTGTTACTTTGGCCCTGGGAGATTCCTGAAGATTTGTGTGGTGGTGGCTGAAGGTAGGATAAGGAGAGAAGGGTCTGAAAGGAAGGAAAAAAAACTAAGTCATCTCTTTGGGTGATGGTTGTCTTCCTCCTGTTTTTTGCTGAGATCTTCTTCTTTCTCCACTCAAATCTGCAGGGACCGCCTGGATATGGTCAAAACCTGCCTCATGTAGGAGAAAGCCAGAGGTGACTGAGATCAATCGGACCAGCAGGACTGAGGCCACGAAAATAGTCAGTGTGCAACCACCACAGCCGTCGGCTGTGACCACCTGTGTAGTAAATGTGGTGAGAAAGAAAAACTGACCTTTTGAGTCATAGACCTGAGAGGTCAGGCAGACAGTGGGTGCTTCTTTTTTCTAAAGTGTCAGGCAACCTCAGAGAAAAAATTTGTAGTCTTCATACAAAATGGAGGGAGCATGAAGATGAGGTCAACTGAGTCCACATCATGCGAGACAATGCCCAGATGTATAGCCTGCCTAAGAGAAAAGGAAATGATTTTCAGAGAACAGGAACAGAAAAGATCTTGAGATTTCATTTAATAAAACTTGTTTCTAAGCAACCCCATGGTGTGACTCAGGAATTCTGAAGTAATGCTAGTGTTTCTGAAATCTTTCTTATAGAACCACTCGGGAGTTGTCCGTAATAGAAATGCCTAAATCTGATTCCACCCAACAGAGTGATCATGGCTGTTCACTCCAGCCGTGGCCCATCGGGGACTGCTGTTCAAGTGGTGTCCTCCCAGGGATGATACCAGTCATCCTCCCATTGTTCCTGACTGATAGTACTGATTTTGAATTTGTAGTTCCTTAGTTTATGACTTCAGATTTATGACTGGTTGCAACTATTCATGCTCACTGGGCTTCATGACAGGACGGGTAGATTCAAGTTGCCCCCTCCAACTTCCCTCTTTTTGTTGGCGAGACCACCAGATTCATAATCTTTTTTTTTTATCCTTAATGTCTCCATTTCCTTTGCCCCCATATCCTATTTTAGATCTTCCTTTTCAATGTTTCTGGAATCCAGGACTGCCCTATCACTTGAGAGACCCAGGACAAGAGTAAAAGAATAGTGGTCCACATACCTAGTGTCTAAAACACCTGGCAGTTATGAAACATTGAGCTCACAAACTATTGAATAAGATCTGATCCCTTTTGCCTGGACAAAGAATACCTTCATAATGACACAATAATATGAGTACAGCTTGGCATATATGAGACTGAAAGTTGGCAGAATGTCAAAGACAACTGAAATGAATTATAATTGCATGTGGCTGGGCGTCTTGTTGGTAGGTTGGTAGTGTTTAGGTGAGCGACAAAGTAAAGATATACATATTTCAAAGGTAATGTACATATTTCATAAAATTTATTTTCTTCCCTTCATTTTAGCAAAATCACCAAATACGTTGCTATAATGAAGATTTTCACTCAATTTGTATTCCATTAACAGGAGTGACCTGTTATATTTTTAGCAAAAATATAAATTAAAGTACAAGTAAACATTAAATGGGAATGCAAGCTGGTGCAGCCATTCTGGAAAACAGTATGGAGGTTCCTCAAAAAACTAAAAATAGAACTACCCTACAACCCAGCAAGTTTACACTACTAGGCATTTATCCAAGGGATACAGGTGTGCTGTTTCGAAGGGACACATGTACCCCCATGTTTAGAGCAACACTATCAACAATAGCCAAAGTATGGCAAGAGCCCAAATGTCCATCAATGGATGAATGCATAAAGAAGATGTGGTATATATATATATATATATATATATATATATATGTATATATATATATATATATATACACACACACACACACACACACACACAATGGAGTATTACTCGGCAATCAAAAAGAATGAAATCTTGCCATTTGCAACTACGTGGATGGAACTGGAGGGTATTATGCTAAGTGAAATTAGAGAAAGACAAAATCATATGACTTCACTCCTATGAGGACTTTAAGAGACAAAACAGATGAACATAAGGGAAGGGAAACAAAAATAATATAAAAACAGGGAGGGGGACAAAACAGAGGAGACTCATAAATATGGAGAACAAACTGGGGGTTATTGGAGGGGTTGTGGGAGGGGAAATGGGCTAAATGGGTAAGGGACACTAAGGAATCTACTCCTGAAATCATTGTTGTACTATATGTTAACTAATTTGGATGTAAATTTTAAAAAAATAAACAAAATTAAATAAACATTGAAAAAATGAAAATTAATTTCAAAATTAAAATTAAAAATACTGCTCAATGTGTTTTCAAAAGAGAGTTATATTCTTCTAAAATGTTCAAATTTACCTATTAAAGTTAAACAGACAAAATACAAAGGGTGAACTTCTATGCTTTATTTTTTTTAAACAATTTTTTAAATATTTATTCATTTTTGAGAGACAGAGTGTGAGCAGGGGACGGGCAAAGAGAGAAGGAGACACAGAATCTGAAGCAGGCTCCAGTCTCCAAGCTGTCAGCACAGAGCCCAATGTGAGGCTCGAACTCATGAACCATGAGCTCATGACCTGAGCCAAAGTCAGACGCTCAACTGACTGAGCCACCCAGGCACCCCTGAACTTCTATGCTTTAAAGTAAAATTTTTCAGATAAAGCTCATCTTCATACTTAATTTAATTTACTTTTAACATTTTTATTTATTTTTGAGAGAGAGAGACAGAGTGTGAGCAGGGGAGGGGCAGAGAGAGAAGACACAGAATCCGAAGTAGGCTCCAGACTCTGAGCTGTCAGCACAGAGCCTGACACGGAGCTTGAACTCATGAACCATGAGATCATGACCTGAGCCGAAGTCAGATGCTTAACTGACTGAGCTACCCAGGTGCCTCTTAATTTTTTTTTTTAATTTTTTTTTTTAACGTTTATTTATTTTTGAGACAGAGAGAGACAGAGCATGAACAGGGGAGGGGCAGAGAGAGAGGGAGACACAGAATCTGAAACAGGCTCCAGGCTCTGAGCTGTCAGCACAGAGCCTGACGCGGGGCTCGAATTCACGGACCGTGAGATCTTGACCCGAGCTGAAGTCAGACGCTTAACCAACCGAGCCACCCAGGTGCCCCAACCTCTTAATTTTTTAAAATAAAGCTTATTTATTTATTTTGAGAGAGACAGAGACAGCGCAAGTAGGTGAGGGGCAGAGAGAGAATCCCAAGCAGGCTCTGCATTGTCAGCACAGAGCTCAGTGCAAGGCTCAAACCCACAGGACATGAGATCATGACCTGAGCCAACCCAAGAGTTGGACGCTTGACCGACTGAGTCACTCAGGCGCCCCCATATTTAATTTTTAAAATGAATTTAATTTTATTAACTGCTCTTGTCAAAATGAAATAATTAGCCATAGTGAAAAATCGTTATTACATACCTGTTATAGCTAGATCCTCAAACTGAAGGGTGATAGTTGTTTAATACTGCAAAATGTTCTTCAGCTCCCAGGTGCAATTGCTTTTAATATACATTAAACCACAAACTGGAGCACAAAGAGAAGCAAGAAAATGGATGCTTAACGCTAGCAGGAAAAGATTTGTTTTAAGCAGGAATTTATTGCATTCATGCTGAGAAGAAGGCTTTTTGTAAGTTATTGTCTTTTCTCGAACCTATGTACTCCTGCTGCTCAAGCCCTCTTGTACTCCATTGTTTGCCTCCAATGTAGGCAGGATCTCAACTGACAGCCTTCGTGGTTTGGACACAGGTGCCTGAACAGCACTGCATTTTGCTTTAAGAGCTTTAAGAGCAAGAAAGGTGGGAAAGCATTTCCCTGGGACCTAAGAGGTGTTAGTAGAGTAGACATTTAGAGTTATGGGTTGTGCTGTGCCAGCACAGAGCATTGAACCCAGAAAGAGATGTCCATGTGCTCTTTACCAAAAATCTTTTTTTAATTTTGTGATATGTGGGGCCCTCTAAAGCTTGGGATCCCAGCCTTCTTGCCTGGGTCTGAAGGTGGGACTCTTCTGATATATCTCTTCCTCTCCATTTTTTAGTCCTGGTTCTAATTATCTAATGCCTTGGTATTTGAAAAGTTCCAACCACTTATGGGCTCTTCTCCTTCCAAGGTGTCTGAATCATCAAGGTGAATTTTCATAATATTCTGGGACCTATCAAGTCATTTCTTTGCCTTAGAACTTATAGTAGTTAACCTGTTGCTTACTAGATCAAGTTCCAAATGTTAATAGACTATCTCACATCATCAGATTAATTTTCTTTTTTTTAATGTTTATTTATTTTGAGAGAGAGGGAGAGAAAGAGAGAGAGAGAATGGGTGGGGGAGGAGCAGAAAGAGAGGGAGAGAAAAAATCCCAATCATGGTCCACACTGTCAATGCAGAGCGCTACATGGGGCTCAATCTCATAAACTGTGAGATCATGACCTGAGCCGAAATCAAGAGTTGGATGCTTAACCGACTGAGCCACCCGGACGTACCTGGAATTAATTTTGGTTACTAATAAATGCCCTTTTGTTCTCTTTGTACCTCCCAAACTTATGATTCTTCTCTGAGTAACTTTGCCCTCTCTTTATCCATGTCATCTTGGCTAAGACAACTCCAAGCATCTTTTGGCCTATCCTTGTCACCCTCTGTTGGGTGGTTTGGGGAATGTTTTCCAGCTGGGTTGTATTATGTCTTCCTAAATATTAGTAAAAATAGGGTAATTTTATTCTTCTTTGGTCTTTTAGAACTATAATCATACTTTAAGTACAAGAGTAAATATTTATTTTTTAAATAGAAGTTTAAAAGTATATGAAGTACAATGTGAAACAATCTCTCTTCATCACTTAGATTCTTTCCCCAGGAGAAAGTCCTATCAATAACTTGGTTCGCAGTTTCAGACCTTCTTCCACGTGCAAATGCTTGCAAACATTTTTGTGTACACGTGTTTAAAAAGTAAAGAAGGTAACCATCCTAAACATCGTCTTGTATGATTTTCTTTGCTCGCATAACAATAATCATGGACATCTTTGCATGTCCACACGTCAGACTGCGTTATTATTTAGAAGCTGTATGTGACGAATATTACACGAATGTGATATCCCAACTGTAAATAGGTAGCATAATAGTGTGTATTTCAGAGAGTTATGGTGGGGATTAAAAAGGTTAAGACAACTGAAGTGCTTAGAACTGCATCTAGCACATGGTAAGAACCAATAAATTTTACCTACTAATAAAAACAGAATTAATAATAATTATTATTATTAATTTAAATATGCCCAATTCCTGCTGATAGACATTCATGGTTTTTTTAAAATTTTTACTTTTATAAATAACGCTACAGTGAACATCTCTACATATACGCCTGCCCTCCAAATCATGCTAATCCATCTTTCCATCAACAGAGTAAAAGAACCCAGCGTGGCAATTTTTAAAAGTTCATTGTGTTTCCAAATTATAGAGAATTTGGAAAATATCAAAATGGCAAGAAACTTAACCCCATCTTAGCCCAAGAGATAAAATCACTATTAATATTTTAATATAGTTCATTGGAGATCACTTTATTGATTTACTTTATTTTTTTCACTCAATATTATAGAGAAAGCACTTGCCCATGACATTAAATGCTTTGTGCCATGAAATTACCATCATTACTTATGTAAATTTACTGTTTTCCAGTTGTAGGTTACGGTTATTCCTAATTTTTCACTATATGAACAAGTCTATGGCCGGCTTTTGAACATACATTTTGGCCCACATTTCAGTTTTACTTAAACATAAAGGGTATAAACTTTGCACTGCCGAAGCGCTTCCCAGGAAGGTTGTCAGCAACATAAGAGAGTGTCTTTCCAGGAACGGCCTGCAGAAGTCAGCCTCCACTTTTCCAACCTGGAAACATTCACCGGATCGCGACTGCTCCTCCTTTCCTGGTGCTGGACTGCTCCTGGTGATCTCAACCTCATCGAATATTCTGGATATTCTCTTCTGTCACAAGACTCTGACGGTCCATAGGCTGGATTCTCGATCTGTATTCAGCTTATTTAATAATATCATTTCTTGCTCTTCACAATCTTCCTTTCAAATTCTTTCTGGTGACATTTCATCCCCTTTTTGGATATCATTTCAGTAAACCATCAAAAATTAGAACCCCAGCAAATCTAAATTCTGTTTTCTGTTCGGGCAGGGACTGGCTGTGTGACACTGGGAAGTAACTTATCCCCTCAGTGAATCAGTAAACTAGAGATATATGTAATAGGCTTTTTTGCAATACGATAGTCACGGTATTTTTGGAGTGAATAAAATCACTACCAAATGATTTGAAAGTAAAAGTTCCCTGGTAAGCGTGCCGGTAATGACCATCTATGGCTTCTAATTTGGTTGCCCTGACAATGTAGACGTCTACTTTGTTGATCAAGTTGATTTTCCCATTTCTTTTGGCTTTGAAGGAGATAGCCGGCACGGCCTTTACGCGGTAGTGTGACCTTACAACAAGGTAGGCGGTGAGAAGGGTGTGAAAGCAGAGAGGGGGTGGGCAGGTAATGGCTGTCAGGTGTGTTGATAGCTTTGGTCAAGAATTCACATACCAGGAAGTCAGACACGAATACCACAATTTCTGTAGCCACAGGCAAACAGTTTGTCAGTTCCTTTCTTCCTGCTTTCATCCATATGCAAGCAAGCGATAACATGTACTAAGTTAAATAATGCATGGTACTTCAACTATTCTTACTTTCTATCCTTTGGTTATTGTAATTACATGTAATTTTGTGACGGATTTTCTATTTTTTAAGAAATCGCACTTTTGTACTTGATCCAGCTAACAGGATTTTCTTACATTACTTCATAAAGAGACCATCTTTTAAACTTCTAATGTTATTTCTTATTCATTAGTACATTTGCCTGTGGGGTATGTTCATAAATGGGTTAAAGTTACAAAGTTATGCTTATAAAAGCTCATGGTAATTTGGAGTATCAGGAGGATTTATTAATTTTGAAATCTTAAAAGAGCAAAAGCTAAAATGAGATTGGATTAAGTATATTCTTGCATGCAGTTATTCTAAACACCCTTAAGGACCAAAGACTAACTTACAGAGGACATTATGCAAATGTGAATATATCTCTAAGTGCCTCGTAGGCTTGCTGATGTAATATTTTACATGGTTAGTTAAGTACATCAAGTAAAAGGTTTGACCTTGATAGAGTAGAAAGGTGCTTATTTCAAAACAAGTCAGTTGTTTCCCAGGCCATCGCAGAGCCATCAACATGAAGTGAATGAAATCTAGAATCTCATCATTGGTATCTCAGTCAGCTAAGCATCTGCTTCACAGGAAGCCAAATATATTCTTATAATACACTTGTATCCCCTATATTCATGTTTCCATCTAACTGTTACACGTGTTTGGATGCTTCTTAAGGACTGCACTGTTGCAATGTGGAGAAATAGATCCCAGAGGTAGCTGATAGCAAGAAAGGAAGTTAAAAAAAAATTAGATCCCCAGGTGTCATTCATACTCAGTTAGATTTTTTTTTTTAGGGTGGGCCTGAGAATCATGAGCTTTTTAAAAAAGCTTCACCACATGAATCCCATGATCTGGTTTAGGAACCAACAGAGGCCTTATAAGCCATAATTTGACAGACTGATGCGGTATTTTTGTATCTTTCCTTTTGGCCACATTATCATGTCAGTACAATAAGGAGATATGCTTTTCTGGTATTTACAGTTTCTATATCAATATGACAGGAAGAGAGTGTTAATGAGAATATTATGATTAGACCCTAGGAACTCGGAACAAAGTGACCATTCTGGTACATTCTGGCTTACCCATTATTAATTGGCATCTACTTGTGGTGTCCATGTCTAGGGTTGGTTGAAAGTAAGGGAAGAGTCTGGGGAGAGATGGGAAAATGTTACAAAGGAAACTAGACATTCGTTACCTTACCTCTGCTTCAAGTAGAGTTTTTTTTTTTTCCAAAAAGAACTTAAATTCATGATCCATTAATTGATTATTAATCACTAATTTAGGTAAGCACTCACTTTCTAAAAACTATTTATTTTTGAGAGAGAGAGAGCTCAAGTGGGGAAGGGACAGAGATGGGCAGGGACAGAAGATCCAAAGCAGGCTCTGCACTGACAGTAGCAAGCCCGATGTGGGGCTTGAACTCACAAAATGTAAGATCATGACCTGAGCTGAAGTCCTGAGGCTCAACTGACTGAACCACCCAGGTGCCCCGTAAGCATTCACTTTTTAAAATTTAGTCAACAAATATTTACTGACCATTTATAGGGTCCCTTAGCGTTCTGTGCTTGCTAAGGGTCAGTGGTTTTAGGAACTATCTAAATATTCTCTGCCAAGTTCATTAGCCATGGGCAGAGAGAAAGCAGAATATAAATGTGATTGACATATTTACTTTAGAAGAAATTATTCTGAATGTGTGTGGACCAGGAAGGATGCAAATTTCTGATTTTGAGCTAAATTTATTCTTTCCCATCTTAATAAGAAGTGTGTGTGTGTGTGTGTGTGTGTGTGTGTGTGTGTTTTATTTCTCTCTGATCATTTCTTTGATCATTTTAAGCATCACTAATGCCCCAACAGACTAAAATGGGGACAATTGGCAGGTGGAGAAAATGGATGATGAAAAATAGAAGCAAAATGTAATTTCTTCCACTATAATTCTCTACAAGCTGTGTAAACTCTCCTCAGTTAAACAAACATTTTTAAAGACAAAGATTTTACATTTTCATCCAAACACCGCTGGTAACAACTGCTCACTTTCACTCTTTTGGAGCCTTCCCAAACAGCCAGGAGATTTGCATTTTCTTTAATAGTCTCAGCAGTATGCTTCCTTCCAAAAAGAGCAAGAAAATGAAAACCCTGCATTTCCCTGAATGCTGAGTAAAATAACATGACTATATTCCAGGTAGCCTAGTGGATAAATATGCAATTATTATTATTATTATTATTATTGATTTATACAGCAAACATCTCAAGCATTTGAACTTCACACACTATTTAAAATGACATCACAGCCTGCATACCAATGGAAAAGTATCAGATTGTGTTTCAATGTCCTTCATATATGAGTGTGCCTTACGCTATAGGAGTTCTCAGCATCTAAATTCAAACTAAATCTCGGGGCCATTCTCTAACGATCTGATTAAGAGGAGTCCCTTGTCGGATTCACAATATACCACCAACTCAGAGTTCTCTACTCTTTGGCATGCTTTTATTTTGCTGATTATTTTTGTGTCCGTGAACGATGAATAGTGATAAAATCTTCAGTTCATCTCCATAGTATCCAGTGTGAGCTTGTGGGAACATCAAATGGCATGTTCACTGTATTTGAAGGGAAATTAAAAGTTTAAAAAAAGCAATTTAGGAAAATGATGGGAGGAAGGGGCACACAGCAGAGGGGAATATTTGTTCACGATCTAGATGAGAGTCAGCGGCAGAATCTCAATACAGTGGCTCCAGAGAGCGGGCCTCTACCGTGAGCTGGCGCATTTGTTCCAAAACAGTTGATACTCTTGCACTTAATGGTGACAGCCTAAGCAGTGACTCAGAGCCCAAATATTCAAAGTAGCCAGCAAAGGGCTTCTCTTGGACCCATTGTTGTACGTTGCTCTCCTAGGCATGATAAAAGAGGCTATCCTGTGTAAAGGGTTCGTATCCAAAATTCATAAAGAACTTACCAAACTCAACACCCAAAAAACAAATAGTTCAGCGAAGAAATGGGCAGAAGACATGATTAGATACTTTTCCAAAGAAGACATCCAGATGGCTAATAGACACATGAAAAGATGCTCAACATCACTCATCATCGGGGAAATACAAATTAAAAAACCAAAATGAGATACCACCTCACACCTGTCAGAATGGCTAAAATGAACAACCCAGGAAACAATAGGTAATCGGTGGGGATGCAGAGAAAGGGGAACACTTTTGCACTGTTGATGGGAATGCGAACTGGTGAAGCCTCTCTGGAAAACAGTATGGAGGTTCCTTTAAAAATTAAAAATAGAACTACCCTACAACCCAGCAATTGCACTACTAGGTATTTATCCAGTAGAGACAGGTGTGCTGATTGGAAGGGGCACATGCACCCCAATGTTTATAGCAGCACTATCGACAATAGCCAAAGTATGGAAAGAGCCCAAATGTCCATCATCTGATGAATGGATAAAGAAGGTGTGGTGTATACACACACACACACACACACACACACACGATGGAATACTTCTTGGCGATAAAAAAAAAATGAAATCTTGCCATTTGCAACAACGTGGATAGAACTAGAATGTATTATGCTAAGTGAAATAAATCAGTGAGAGAAAGATACATGATTTCACTCATATGTGGAATTTGAGAAACTCAGCAGGTGAATATAGGGGAAGGGAAAGGAAAATAAGGTAAAAACAGAGAAAGAGACAAACCATAAGAGACTCTTAAATACAGAGAACAAACAGTGGTTTGCTGGATGGGGGCTGGATAGGAGGGTGCGCTAAATGGGTGATGAGCATTAAGGAGGGCACTTTTGGGGGTAAGCACTGGGTGTCACATGTAAAAGATCAAT